>NC_060070.1:95639679-96269679 GCF_922984935.1 Meles meles
CTTTTGGGGTCCTTATGAAAAACCCACCGCAAATATCATTCTCAATGGAGAAAAACTGAAAGCTTTTCCGTTAAGGTCAGGAACACGGCAGGGATGTCCATTATCACCACTGCTATTCAACATAGTATTAGAAGTCCTAGCCTCAGCAATCAGACAACAAAAAGAAATTAAAGGCATCCAAATTGGTAAAGAAGAAGTCAAACTATCACTCTTCGCAGATGATATGATACTATATGTGGAAAACCCAAAAGACTCCACTCCAAAACTGCTAGAACTTGTACAGGAATTCAGTAAATTGTCCTTTTGGGGTCCTAAAAGTTTCCTCATTTGGACTAAATTTGACTTTTGTTTGTTTTATTTTGGTTTTTGTTTGTTTCTGGTACCTGGACATTACACTCTCTCAGTGACCTTTTTCATTCAACTGAAAATGTATTTACTAATTGTTCGCATTTAAAGGAGCTTTTACTCTAAGAAGAAACTCTGCTTTTAAAAAATTCATGTTCCGATTTGATATGTAGCCTAAGATGCTGATTTGTTGCCAGATACGGCAGTGTTATAGACTCTTTCTTTCCTAGAACCTATTTATACCCTGTCAGTCCTTTCCAGTGCCTCTAGGAGACTTGCATTTTGTAATCTTTTAAATTCTGTATCTGTTATTAAACTTCCCATCATGATCTCATTTTCTTTCCCAACTAATTTACAAAACAGGGATGACTAATATGGGATCCTAAAATTCAGGATCTGTTTTAGTGTCTTGTAGCTCAGGTGGTTTTTGATGATTTGGTGTTCAGGTAGTTCCAAGAGAGTGACTGTGTGGCACCTAATCCCTGGGAGTTTATAGTAGAAGAATACTTTAAGTATGAGTACTTAAAGAATACTTTAAGTCCTTAGGTACCACCTAAGAGAAAGATTCTATTGCAAGGTCTTACAGTCCTGGAAAGGAGCTTTATGTGAAAGTTTAATCAGGACGTATTTGCCTTAATGTGAGGAATTAATTAAGAGGTATTTGCCTTAATGTGAGGAATGTGATTAATGCCATGCTAGGCACTAGGGGGATTAGGACAAATATGTTTTGGTACCTTAAGTAGTTTATAGCAGAGTTATGGGTTGGGCCCATGAGAATTATTTGAGTCACCTGGATTAAAAAGAAAAAATTCCTCAATCCCTAGAGATTCTAACATAAATTTTCCTCTCTCTTCCTGCCTCCAGGGATTGATGAGTGTCATGAATGTTTTGGCATGGCTTGTAGTGCTACGATGTGAATATGATATGAACATGATAGGAATAAAGCTTAACATTTGAATCATCAGAAATCCAAATGAGAGGGAATGTAGCACATTTAGAGGACGTATTCCATTTTCAGAAATGTTAAAATGTTACAGGAGAAGCACAAGGAAGGTCAGGATATAGATTCCTGCATTGGAAGGCAAATGGGATTTGTTCATCTCTCGTTAGTTTGACCAGTGACATTGCAGTAGTCAAGGTGGTAAGGACATGGCAGTAGTAAAGATATAGATAGATAAATAGATAGATAGACTCCCCCCCTTTTTCCTGGCACTGAGTCTTTGGAGTAAGGTATTCCTTCATTTGCGTTGATATTTTTAAGATCCTCATACCTGAAATATTAAAACTGTCTTAACAGGGGCGCCTGGGTAGCTCAGTGGGTTAAAGCCTCTGCCTTCGGCTCAGGTCCTGGAGCCCCGCATGGGGCTCTCTGCTCAGCAGGCAGCCTGCTTCCTCCTCTCTCTCTGCCTGCCTCTCTGCCTACTTGAGATCTCTGTCTGTCAAATAAATAAAAAAAATCTTAAAAAAAAAAACTGTCTTAACATTGTTAGTATTTATTAGTGCCCTTGTACTGAGGCCAGAAATTTATCTAACCTCTAGACTGATTTTGATAACTAGAAGAGTGAAATTTCTAGAGCATTTATTTGTTGTGATTATTATAATTGCCAAGTTGTTTTGGGTTTTTAGTATAGAAGTTAATATATTTGTTTGTTTTTTAAGATTGTATTACTTAATTTTATTTTACACCAGGTGGTGGGCACAAAGCAAGCCTTCTAATAAAGCTGACAGCTTCGCTCAGAACACTTTTTTTTTTTTTTTAAAGATTTTATTTATTTATTTGACAGAGAGAGATCACAAGTAGACAGAGAGGCAGGCAGAGAGAGAGAGAGGGAAGCAGGCTCCCTGCTGAGCAGAGAGCCCGATGCAGGACTCGATCCCAGGACCCTGAGATCATGACCTGAGCCGAAGGCAGCGGCTTAACCCACTGAGCCACCCAGGCGCCCAGAACACTTTTTTTTTTAAAAAAAGATTTTATTTATTTATTTGACAGAGATCACAAGTAGGCAGAGAGACAGGCAGAGAAAGGGGGGGAAGCAGGCTCCCTGTGAGCAGAGAGTCCTATGCTGGGCTTGATCCCAGGACCTTGGGATCATGACCTGAGCCTAAGGCAGAGGCTTTAACCCACTGAGCCACCCAGGTGCCCCTCAGAACACTTAATAAGGCTATAAAAACTGTTCATCTTACAAAATGTTCTGAAGTCCAAATACACTACAGCTTGGAAAACAATGTTTAGAAAACAAAAGCCAATGTAAAAAGGCAAATTAAAACAACTAGAACCGTTAGAGGTTTTATATGGCTCTGATTTTATAGTTCTCTTGCTTCATCGTTAATGTCAGAAATCTGTTCTTCAGCTGGCTCCATTGCTCGGAAATTAAAGGAATACCTTTTCTTTCAGATTTCAATTCACCTTCTGATCATCCAGTGTTCTTTAATATCAATTAGAACTTTCCCTTTAAAGTTCTTAAAACGGATTTACCTCACTTTCTGGATCTGAAACCTGTTATATTGTTTCTGTTGCTGCTCTGCTCAGGGGATGACAGGGTTCTTGAAATTTCACCAGTCTTGCTTCTTCACAGGTTTTTCTGGAGCAACTTGCTTTTTACTCTAACTTTTCGTCAACCTCACTGTCAGAATTGCTGCCAGAAGAGTTTGAAGAAACAGGTTCCTTTGATTTAGACATTGCTCTGCTCTTGCAGCCCAACTGCCTTCTGCTCGCTCACTTGCAACATAGAAGTTGATATATTTGCAAAAAATAAATAAATTTAAATACTGAAAAAAATACACACTGCACAAAAAATAAATAAATTTAAATACTGAAAAAAATACACACTGCACAAAAAATAAATAAATTTAAATACTGAAAAAAATACACACTGCACAAAAAATAAATAAATTTAAATACTGAAAAAAATACACACTGCACAAAAAATAAATAAATTTAAATACTGAAAAAAATACACACTGCACAAAAAATAAATAAATTTAAATACTGAAAAAAATACACACTGCACAGAAGTTGATATATTTGTAAAATTGAGACCATCAGTCCTGGCTAAAGCGGAGTATAATGTTTTTAGGAAATACTAAAGTTGATCTTAAAAATGTATACTCTCCTACATGATTTTTATTTATTCTTTAGAGTAAGAAACAACTAACTTTAAGTTATTTAGAAATGTGTTCTCCTAATATCAAAGTTTTGTGTTAGACTTTAAATTCCTACTCTGTTGCAATTCTTAACTCTTCCTCTGAGAGGTGTCATTGGGGTTACAGATAATAGCATTCTTGATCCTCCTTATCCTGTCCTACTTTTTTTTTAATCCATTCTTTCCACATTGTAACTTAATTTGTATTTTCCTTATTTACATTTTTATTTCTTATTTGTCTTACCCTTGTATAATATAACTGTAGACGGGCGCCTGGGTGGCTCAGTTGGTTAAGTGACTGCTTTTGGCTCAGGTCATGATCCTGGAGTTACAGGATCAAGTCCCACATCAGGCTCCCTGCTTGATAGGGAGTCTGCTTCTCCCGCTGACCTCTCTCCTCTCATACTCTCTCTCACTCTCATTCTTTCTCTCTCTCTCTCAAATAATAGATAAATTAAAAAAAACTTAAAAAAAATAAAACTGTAGAGTATAACCTTCAGGAGTGCAGAGGTTTTTTTTTTTTTTCTTCTCTTTTTTCTTTAGAGATACCTGGAACAAGTGGCTACCTTCCAGTAGCCACCACTCAAAAATTTGGTGACTGAGTATTAAGTATGTGTTTCATTTCAGTGCTACATACAGCTGTTGAGTACATTTGGCATGTTAGGCACTGTGATGGGGGTTGGGAATACAAAGAGAAATAAAACAAGAGTCCCCTGCTCTCAGCCCTGGCCAGATAATGTTTTTTGGTAATTTGAATTAACATCTCTTTGAGTGTAAGGATTTAGGTTTATATTTTATTTTAATTAAATTTTTATTTTATTTTTTTTAATTTGACAGAGATCACAAGTAGGCAGAGAGGCAGGCAGAGAGAGAGGAGGAATCAGGCTCACTGCTGGGCAGAGAGCTCTATGCAGGGCTTGATCCCAGGACGCTGGGATCATGACCTGAGCCGAAGGCAGAGGCTTAACCCACTGAGCCACCCAGGTGCTCCTAGGTTTATTTTTTAATGCACATATTTACTTTTGGTGTTTGCTCAGAAACATGGAGGAAATAAAATGATTTCATGATTCTGATTTTCTTATAGGTTCTTGCAGTTATATAACTTCATTACACTTTTTAAAAACACATTTAAGGTCAACTTAGAGTGAAATTGTCTTTTTGAAGCAACTTTCCATTTTTTGATAACTTTAAAATTTTTAATTGATATTTTGCTAATTATTAGTATTTAGGGAATGCACAATGCTAGGTATTTTGTTCAGAATTTAATTTCACTGGAGCATTCTGGGGTAAAACATCATTGTTTCCATTTTCAAAATTAGAAATTGAAGTTACAGACATTGTTGCTCACCCAAGGTCAGAGAAAGGATGTGGGGAAGGCTGGATTAAATTTATATTGCTCTGATCTTAAAGCATGTTCTCTTAATTATTTGTGTTTTTAAGATTTATTTGAGAGAGAGTGCATGCACGCTTGGCGGGGAGTGTAGAGGGAGAGAAGCAGAGTGCAGAGCCTGATGTGGGCCTTAATCCTATGACCCTGAGATCTTGTCTTGAGCTGAAATCTAGAGTTGACATTTAATTGACTGAGTCACCCAGGTGTCCCCTCTTAATTATTTCCTAAGACATTGGGGGGAAAAAGGTGAGCTAAACAGAGCAAGGAATACAGATTGAAATGACCATCCTAATGTGGTTTAAGAATAAAGAAATTTAAATCCTTATCACCCTAAAGTTGTGGATTGGTATTACACATTATATCTGTATTTGGGTAATTATTTTCTCTTAAAAGATTTTTAACTAATTTTAACTGTGTGTTACACTTTGGTCTTTTACTTATGTGCCCAGTGGACTATCATAAGACTTTTTGCTGAATTCTATAAAATTTTATGACAAATACATGGTATTTTATATGGTTTGAAATGTGCTTAAAACTGTTATCTATAGTGTTTTCTCAAGGTTAATAGTGGGAATAAAAATCCGAATGAGGAATTTTTAGTTCAGTTTTCCAACTTGTTTGCTCTTCAGGTGGATTTTGTATATTTGTTTTTAGGATTTGTTATTTTGGAAGGAGCCATTAGTCACCTGCGCATGGTAGTTTATTTGTTTTCAACTAATTATTAAGTAATTGGTCTTTCTGAGATTAGAATACTTTTTTTTAAAAAAAGGTTTTATTTATTTATTTGATAGAGATCACAAGTAGGCAGAGAGGCAGGCAGAGAGAGAGAGGTGGGGGAAGCAGGCTCCCTGTTGAGCAGAGTGCCCAATGTGGGGCTCCATCCCAGGACCCTGGGATTATGACCCAAACTAAAGGCAGAGGCTTTAACTTAGTGAGCCACCCAGGCACTGAGTACTTTTGTTTTTTAAATTTAGACTATTTTTGTAGACATCTGTCACTTAACAGATCTGATTTAATAATATTAAAAGGAATGTAATACTGTATAAAAATTTTCTTGCACCACAAATTCTCTTCTCTTTGAATACCCTTTGAATAAGTACCTGGTATGCAAACTTTTGTGCACTATTTGAAATACAAAAAGGAGGGGTGGGTTTTGTGTATGATATCTTTAGAGTGCTTTACTTACCTCTCTTGAAAAAAATGTAAGAAATGCTGTTTATCAGTTCTGTTTTTAACGGATTTGAGGAAATTTTTTTTATTAGTATTTTGACATTCTGGATGACTTTCGGGAACCTAATAATTAAGTGTCACTGGTTAATGACATTAAGCAATGCTCATCAATTTTGCATTTCTGCGTTTATGTAAAGATAGTCCTGGAAAGAAGTTTCTGGTAAAGACTTTTGGTTCTGGTGAAAAATAAGTATTTAATCCTGGGAATAAAAACTAAAAATATTTTTCATCTTTTATTTTTTTAATAGGAAATAACAGGTGGAACCATTAAAGTGTTTGTATTATATTACTGCTTCTTTGGAATAAAGCTTATACTTGTTTTTGAATTTACAGTGGATTATATTTTTATAGAGAGAGAGAGTAGAGAACAGGGGTAGGGGGAGAAAAAGTCCTAAGCAGACTTTGTGCTGGGCACAGAGTCCTGAGTGGGGCTGGATCCTGTGACCCAGATCTTGACCCGAGTCAAAAGCAGTAACTGACTATACCACCCACATGCCCCAATGGAGTATAGTTTTGTTAATTTTTTTAATTAACTTCTTGGGGGCGCCTGGGTGGCTCAGTGGGTTAAAGCCTCTGCCTTCAGCTCGGGTCATGATCTCAGGGTCCTGGGATCGAGCCCCGCGTCGGGCTCCCTGCTCAGCAGGGAGCCTGTTTCCTCCTCTCTCTCTGCCTGCCTCTCTGCCTACTTGTGATCTCTGTCTGTCAAATAAATAAATAAAATCTTTAAAAAAAAAAAAAAATTAACTTCTTGTATTTTGCCCTTTGCTATAATAAAGGTTAATGCTTAGTAATATAACCAGTGGTGTAATATAGAATACATTTAATTTGACAGACCTAATTAGATAATGTGATATTTATCTATATTGTATTGATTAGGACCAAAGTAAATACTCTCTAGTGAATGTCCATACAACTCAAACTTGTTCGAAATTTGTGTAAATTGCTCATATTATTCTTTTTATGAAGTGACTTTTCATTACCAGAATGATACATGTTTATTAGGGCAGAAGAGTTGGTGAACATAACATTGATATTTTGTGCATAATTTAAAAAACATTCTGGATTTTAAGAATTTTAACCTTGGTTTTCAGGCTTTCCTTTGTTTTTTAAAAATCAATTTTTTATTAATTCTTTTTTAAATCACTAAAAAATAAAATGTAGACTCCTTAAAAAATACTACCAGCAATTCCCCTGCATGCTGCTCCCCCCTGCCATGCAGCAAGGTTGTTAAGAAAGTATGTTTCTTTCTTTCTTTCTTTTTTTTTTTAAAGCAAGGATTAAATTCTTAGGCTATTGAGGTACTTCATCTTAAGTACTATATTTTCTTTTGCTTGTTTTTCACACTTGGTTGTATTTTCTTTCTCCTTTTTTATTTTTCTTTTTGGTTCTTAGAAATGCTTTTAATTCTTTGGTTTGCTGCAAGTATTTATTCCTAGTTTCCAATTTGTTTGCTTTTAAATTTTGATTGTTTTGTTTGCTTTAAGTTTAGAAGCTTCTCACCACAATTTTGGTATTTACTTCCATTTCCTCCTCTTCCTTCTTTGCGTTTCCCCTACCCTCTTCTTTTCCTGTGTGTGTGTGTGTGTGTGTGTGTGTGTGAGAGAGAGAGAGAGAGAGAGTGAAGAGGGTTTTTTAAAAAATTTTTTTCATCTGAATTTTATAGTAATCTCTATACCCAGTGAGGGGCTCGAACCTACAACCCTGATATCAAGAGTTGCACTCTCTTCTGATTGAGCTAGCCAGGTGCCCTGAGAAAAGTTCTTTACACTCAACTAGATTTATGGGATATGGTTTGAGATGAAAATTGGTATGTGGCATATTTCCCCTTACATAAAACTTTTCAACCTTAGCAGTTTTGGGCCAGAAATTAATTTGTTGTGCAGGACTGTCCTGTGCATTGATGGATGCTTAGCAGCATCCTGGTTCCTTCCCACTAGATGCCAATAGCATTCCCTGAGCTATAGCAACCAAAAATTTCTCCAGACGTTGCCAAGTGTCCCCTGTGGGGACAAAATTATCCTGGTTGAGAACTGCTGCCTTAATGTAAATTAGGTATGAATGTACATGTTATAAATCTGGTTATCCTGAGAAGAACTGAATTGCTGATTTGACCCCAAAGCTTATGTTTTCTGGGGCAAAGCTTGAGGTTAAGACCGCATGTTAGGAGCTTTTTACTGGGACAAGAGGGATTGAGTTCACACAAAATACACTAATGCTCACGTTTATTGAATGCTACTTAGAATCTTTGGATCATGTGGTTTTCTTATTTTATCAGTTTATATGATAAATTAGATTTTCCAAGATTTATTTATTATTTTTTCAAAGTAAGCTTTACATCCAGTGTGGAGCTTGAACTCATGACCCCAAGATCAAGACTTGCATGCTTTGGGGCGCCTGGGTGGCTCAGTAGGTTAAAGCCTCTGCCTTCTGCTCAGGTCATGATCCCAGGGTCCTGGGATCGAGCACCGCATTGGGCTCTCTGCTCCGAAGGGAGCCTGCTTCCTCCTCTCTCTCTGCCTGGTTGTGATTTCTCTCTGTCAAATAAATAAAATATTAAAAAAAAAAAAAAAAAGAATTGCATGCTCTACTGACTGAGCCAGCCAGTTTCCCCAGATTTTCCAATGTTAAACCCCTATCCCCTGCTTATTCTGTGGGTTATTTTCTATGCATTTGCATTCCCTTTATTGGCATTTTATTTAGAACCTTATGTGTTTTATACAGTATATTTGTGGGAGCAGTTTTGGTCTTAATATCTCTTAAATTGTTTTTAAATAATGATTTTAAGATCATGAAGCTTTGTATGCTTATTTTATGTTTGATGGTAGTTTTGAAAGAATTAACCTTTAAAACAAATCATCTGTTTTTTGGGAACTGTTTTTGAGGCTATTTTTAGGCCATTTTCTGATTTTATTCCTGGTTATGGCTGTTGATTTTATTTTTAGTCTCTTGAGTAATTTGTGTGTGTGTGTGGGGGGGGGGATTTAAATAGAAATGTATCCATTTAATTGAGATTTTTAGGGTTGGAAATTTATAGCCTAACCAAGAACCAGCCCAGTTTCATAGGTTGTCACATGCCTCTGAGCCTGTGAATCTGACCCCAACTCTGCAGTATCCCATTCTAGAGTGTTGAATTGACAAATCTCTTTGTGTATTCTGTAATCTCTTGTAGCTCTAGTTTATTTTTCATTGCTCATCCTGATAGGCTTCTTTGAAGTATTTAATCTTTTGAGATGTTTTAGATGTGGATTGTAGGGTGAGCTAACTATATGAGTGCTACAGTTGTTTATTGGTTAGTTAAATAATCCCAACTTAAGTCTTTGGTGTTAGAATGGCTATTTTTATATTGTCAAAAATATCCCCCAAAATCTAGGATGAATTTATTTTGAAGTTTACTGACTTTAGGAAGATCTGGTTCATTTAACTCTACTAAATGAGAAGTTAGTGGTTTTGGTTGTAGTTTATCTGAAAAAAATTAAAAACAGAATGCTACTTGAGCTATGTATAAAATAGCTTTTACAACAAACTAATTTTTAAGGAATAAGTAAATTTTACTGAGACATGAACTGTTGAAATGAAAGTTGAACTTTTGAGTAGAGATTTTGTTAAAGTGGATAAAATATTTGAAAGTCAATTCAGTATAATTCTCCTGCAGGATGGCACAAATAATTTAGAGTAATTCAGCATAATTTACAGAGCAGTTCATTGTTTTGCTGACATTTTTTTGCCACACTTCATGACTCACTATTATAATATTTTGGAAAAACCTTGTGTATGTGTGTGTATATATATATATATATAGTGTATATGTATATACATTTTGTATGTAAGAATATCATTAAAGAAATTTAACAATTCTCATATCCAAATATAGGCGTTATAATTAAGTAGATGGCTAAGATCAGATTGCACTATCAAATTGAGTAAATAGACAAGAACTTGAAAAACAGTGCATTTGTAAATCAGGAACATTTCTTGTTCTATATAACGTTTACTGTAGAACTTGTGGTTTCTAAGACAGTGATGTTAGAATATTGGGATTAACCTTTTTGTATTGAGTTTAGTCTTGGTAACTAAATTGTAGGAGAATTATATCAGAGTAGGGTGGTTGGGATTTACGGCTTTTTAATGCTTCCTTCAGGTTTGAAACATATCCCAGTTTGGCTCTAACTAGCTCTACTTCTGGGTGAAAGGTTTTGATGTATACTGTGGGGCATAATATCAGATACCCTCTTGTATCGCCTTGGAATGACCCCTAGCTGGAAAAGAGTGACATTACCATAAGGAGCACTTGCATAATTGGGGTTCTGCCACACTAACTTTCTGTAAATACAGGATATTATGAATTGCCAACATTAGTATCATCTTTGATTGTTAAACTGATCATTTTAGGCAGTTTAGAAAACACAGAATAAAGGAGGAGGAAAAGACCTGTAAATTTCTACAGAGTAAAGTTATTTTGGTATATTTCAGGTCCTAAAAAATAGATGTATTTTACAGATTTGGTTTGTACTTTACATTTAGTTTGGTCTCTGACTATAAATACATACACACACACACACACACACACACAACGTTATATATAATATAAACTCATTAATCATTTGAAATTTCATTGTGTTTTTCTAAACTATATCATTTTTTGATGGTTTCCTTTGCTGTGCAAAAGCTTTTTATTTTAGTATAGTCCGCATAGTTTATTTTTGTTTTTATTTCCCTTACCTGAGTAGACATATCCATAAATATGTTGTTAAGGCCTGTGTCAAAGACTACAGCCTTTTTTAAAAAAAGGAATATTATGGTTTCAGGTCTCACATTTAGGTGTTTAATCCATTTTGAGTTATTTTTCTATTTGGTGTAATAAAGTGGTCCAACAGTTTTATTCTTTTGCATGTAGCAATCCAGTTTTCCCAACACTATTTATTGAAGAAACTTGTCTTTTCCACATTGTACATTCTTCCTTTGTTTTAGATTAATTCATCATATAAGTGTGGTTTATTTCTAGGTTCTCAATCCTGTTTCATTGATTGAATGTCTGTTTTTGCGTGAATAGCACTGTTTTGATTATTATGATTTTGTCGTATATCTTGAAATCTGGGATTGTCATACCTCCAGCTTTGCTTTTCTTTGTCAAGATTGTTTTGGCTATTCAGTGTCTTTTGTGGTTTCATACAGGTGCTGGGATTATTCTAGTTATGTGAAAAATACTTTTGGTATTTTGATAGGGATTGCATTGAATTTATAGGTTGCTTTGAGTAATATGGACATTTTAACAATATTAATTATTTTATTCTGTGAGCGTGGTATAACTTTCCATTTGTGTCTTCATTTTCTTCGGTGTCTTATAATTGTCACAGTATAGGTTTTTTACATCCTTGTTTAAGTTTATTCCTAGCTATTTTATTCTGTTATTTTGTAATTAGTATACAGAAATACAACCAATTTGTGGGTGTTCATTTTGTATTTTGTATCTGTATTCATTTTGTATTCTGCAACTTTACTGACTTCATTTATTCTCACATCTTCTGGTGGAGTCTTTAGACTTTTCTAAATACAGGGCCATGTCATTTGGAAGTGTGACATTTCTACTTCTTTCTTACCAATTTAGATACATTTTATTACTTTTTCTTGTCTCTTTGCTGTGGCTAGGATTTCTAGTACTGTTTTGAATGAAAATGGCAAGAGTAGCCATCCTTGTCTTGTTCCTGATCCTTTTTTTGGAGGGGGGGGGGTTTCCTAATATTAAAGGAAAATCTTCAGTTTTTCACCAGTGAGTATGACATTAGCTATAGGTTCATTTATATGACCCTGATTATGTTGAGGTGTGTTCCCTCTAAGTCCACTTTGATGAGAGTTTTTATCATGTATGGATGTTGAATTTTATCAGATGCTTTTTCTGCATCTATTAAGTTGATCATATGGGTGTTATCCTTTATTTTGTTAATGTGATATATCATGTTGATTGATTTGTGTATATGAATCATGCTTGCGTCTCTGGAATAAGGTTCTATTTGATAACAGTGAATGATTCTTTTAATGTATTTTTGAATGCAGTTTGCTAATATTTTGTTGAAGATATCTGCATCTCTGTCCATCAGAGATAATTGGTCTGTAGTTTTCTTTTTTTGTATGTTACTGTTCCAAGTATTAGGGTAATGGTGGCCTTGTAGAATAAAATTTGGACTCTGTCCTTCCTCTATTTTTTGGAGTAGTTTGCGAAGAAAAGGTACTAACTCTTTTTTAAGTGTTTGGTAGAATTCAACTGGGAAGGCATCTGGTCCTGGCCTTTTGTTTGTTTAATTTCATTACTGGTCATCGGTCCATTCAGATTTTCTATTTCCTCCTGATTCAGTTTTGGAAGATTGTATGTTTCTAGGAATTTATCCATATCTTTTAGTTTGGCCAATTTGTTGGCATATAATTTTCCGTAGTAGTATTGTAATAATTCTTTGTTTTTCTGTGGTCTTAGTTGTTACTTCTTTTATTTCTGATTTTATTTACTTAAGTTCTATCTTTTTTCCTTGATGAACCTGACTAAAGGTTTATCAATTTAATTTATCTTTTCAAAAAGCAGCTCTTGGTTTTATTCATCATTTCTATTTTTAAAAAATCTCTATACTATTTATTTCTGCTGTGATTTTTGTTATCTTCTTTCTCCTTTTAACTTTGAGCTTTGTATGTGTTTTTTCTAGTTCCTTTAGATATAAGGTTAGATTATTTATTTGAGATTTTCTTATTTCTTAAGGTTGACCTGTTATCTTTGTAAACTTCCCTCTCTTAGAATTCTAAGTTGGTAGTTTTTTTTCTTTCAGTACTTTGAATAGTTTACTCTCCTCTCTTAAGTGTTCTGAAGAGAGGTCTGCTGTAATTTTTATGCTTGTTCTATATGTAAGGTGGTTTTTTTCCCTTATGGCTTCTTTCAAGAATTTCTGTGTTTGGTTTTCTGCAGTGTGAGTAGGGTATGCTTAGGTGTAGACTTTTCTCACATTTCCCTGCTTTGTATTATCTGAGCTTCCCAGGTGTGGTGTTTGATGTATGATATTAATTTTAGAAATTCTTTGTTATCTTCCTTTTTTTATAAACTGCCAAATGTAATTGTTTTTATTGATTTTATTAATATTCTCCTCAAATAAGGATATATTCATTATTCCCGAAGTGTACAGTACTCTTTCTCCAAGCTAAAATTGAGAACTGGATACACACCTGGATTTCTCCTTAAAAAGTTCTTTGGAATTGTGTGGTTCAGTAACATCTAAATCAAACAGTATATGCAACATATGCAACTTCTGATAGAAAAGCTCTTGTTTATTTGAATGTCATCTTTGAGCAGGTGTAAGGATTGCTCCTTTGCTTATTGCCCCTGCTGTGGAACTCTCAGGAGCCCTGGGAGCATTTCTGCCAGTGTACTGTGCATATTGATTCCCGGGTAAAGCTGGGCTCTAAGGCCCAGATGGTGGTGCTAGCTACTTCCACTAGTAATTACCAGGACACCTTCAAGGCCCTGGTTCTTAGGAGAGCTGCTTCCACAGAATAGGCCATGGCAGAGAGAGGAGGTGGGGATAGGTGCAGAGAGCTCACACCCCTTTGCCCAATCCCTTCCCCCTTTTCCTGCCACAGTTCCTTCCTCCTGGTCACCAGGGACCTTGTTGTTCAACCCCTGAGGGCCATATCATTGCTGAAAGTTTCTGTTCATTGCCCCACATGGAGCTCCAGGGTATGGGGGAGGAGAGGGTTGAAAAAGTTGTTGATTCTGGGCATAAGAGTCTGGTGAAAGGGAGCCCGAAGTTTAGAAAACTGAGGCAGGGCCTTAGGGCTGCGCATGCCGAGCATGCCACTTGTCCTTCAGTTTAGGTCACCAGCCAACTGGCCAACATCTCAGTGGCTGCTGCCAATGCATCCTACCATGCCTGGAACTTCCTTCTGAGGTGCTGCCATTGAGGATCCCCTCTGAGATACCACCTTTGCTATGGTGCCCACTTTCAGCATCGACCCATCATTTCCTGGGGCAGTGACCTGCCACCCAGGCATCCTTTATTTCATTATATATAACTTTATTTAGTTAGTATTTCTTATTTCTTTCACTTCCTTTTGATTTTAGAGCTTCCGTCTGTCTGCTTACCTTACCCATCTGCTCTTGTTGTTGTCTTTTTTCCCCATTACCGCCCTTAACATATTAATCATAATTATTTTAAATTCCCTGTCTGATTCCAAATATGTATTATATTTGAGTCTGGGTCTGATGCTTGCTTTGTCTTTGTGTTTTTCCTTGCCTTTTAAAAGCATGAGGTATAACTTTTTGTTGAAAGTTGGGCATTATGTATTAGGGAATAGGAGCTCAGATAACAGATACTGAGTGTGAGATTTTATATTCGTCTGTCCAAGAGTTGTATTGTGTTTAATATTTGCTGTAAGTATAGGTGCCAGAGGCTTCACATTTCTTGAGTCCTTTTTTGTCTTCCTGGCTGCCTTTGGGTTTTCCTAAGAACTCTTCCTCAGATGGAATCTATACCATGCAAAACTTTTTCAGCAGTGATTAGCTTTTATTATACTCTAACCTCACTTGTGTGGTGGAAAGGTGTAGGAGAGCGGAAGCCTCCTATAATCTTATAATTAAATCTCAAACTTTTAGTGGGTTTGTGTTGTGGGACTGTAACCTTGACTAGTCTGAGAGAAGGGGAAGTGGGGACTGGAATCAGAGAATCCCATACCTTACCACATATGGGTTATGGCCTGGTAAAGTCTTTTCTGTGGAGATTAAGTCTTTGTTATGGTGAATGCTCTGGTTTCTTGTTATTTTAGGGTGACCTTTTTTACCTTCTCCTTGTGAGAAGCACAAGGAGATTTTTATGGGTTCTTAACTCTGAGAATCTGATAGGGTTCCTGGAAATAAAACCATAACAGTGGGTGACTCTCCTGAGACTGTGGTTCCCAGAAGTTTCCTACTGTGATGCTATTCCACGTTCAGCCTCTAGTAGTTCATCAAAAGTACCATTTAGGTGTTAGCAGTGGATTAACTTTCTGCCACTGAAGTGATATGTTCAAGTTCTAAGCCTTCGTATAGATGAATTTGGTGCTATTTGGAAATGAAGTCTTTGCATATGTAACCAAGCATCTTAAGAGATAATACCGTCCTGGATTTAGGACTGACCACAAATCCAGTGAGTGGTGTTCTTACTGAGAGTAAGGGGAGGGAGGGATTCCTGGGTGGCTCCTCTGCCTTCTGCTCAGGTCATAATCTGGGAGCCCTGGGATCCAGTCCCACACTGGGCTCCTTGCTCAGCAGGGAGCCTGCTTCTCCCTCTGCCTGTTCTGCCTCCGCTCTCTCTGACAAATAAATAAAATCTTAAAAAAAAAAAAAAAAGTAAGAGGGGGGAGATTTGAGACACACAGAAGGGCAAGGTCATGTGCAGATGGAGGCAGAGGTTGGAATTATGCAAACTAAGGAATGCCAGAGATTTCTGGCAGCCTCCAGAAGCCAAGGCAGAATGTGAAGCAATTCTTCTCTGAGCCTTCAGGAGGACCCAATCCTGCTGATACTTTGATTTTTTACTCTGGCATTCAGAATTATAGAGTGAAAGAATAAAGTCACCTAGTTTGTGATTGTTACGACAGCCCTGGGAATGGTTCCACTTGTTTGTATTTGAGGTGATTTAGTAGTTCTTGGCTTTGACATGCTGGATATGTCTATCTCTGTATCTTGAGCTGGCAGTTTGCCTTGTATCTTCATTTTTCTGATGGGTCCAGGGAAAGTCAGTGATTTTCAGTTTAGCTTTTTTCTTGTTGTAGGGATGGGAGTGACAGCTTCTAATTTTTTCCCATATTGGAGCTGAAACTGCAAGTCCAGTATTTTTTGTTTGGCATTTTATACTCTTATTATGTTAGTGATTACCACATGCATTATTAGCTTTTAAAAATCCAAAGTTAGTTAAAGAACAGTCTATTCCTCATTCCTCCTTGCCCCCAAATACCTTCTAGAACTTTTTGTCTCCTGCTTACTCTAGAGTGTTCCTTAGATTTGTTGCACAGTTGCCATTTTAGCACTTTACTTACTCTCTTGAGATTGGCTCCACTATTTCTTGCATTTCATGTCTCCTCTTTTGCTTCAGATTTTTTATTTTACTGGGTAACATGTAAGGTCATATGTAGGAGTTAATTTCCTTTTCTTGCCTGTGTGAAAATGTTACACCCTATACTAGCCTGCTGATTTGGCTGAGTGTGGAATCATTTTCCTTTAATACTTAAGTGGCCCTGCCTTTTTATTTCTCCAGTAGAATCTGGTGTCCTAGATGAGAAGTCTTCTGATGATTCTCTCTATTGTAGATGAACTCTGTTTCTTTTCAGAGAGCTTTTAGGGAAGTATTTATCTTTGTTAAATTTCATCTAGATGTGAGTACTTACTTTTTTTGTTATTATACTGGATTTTCATAGACCTCTTTGCATTTGAAGATTGTTTCATTTAGCTTTGGAGTATTTTCTTGTGTTATTTAATTGTCAATTCTCTATTTTCTTTATCTCTTTTTTCTAGAACTTTTAATTGGATGTTGAGTTGTCTGGATTGATCATCTCTCTTTTATATTTCCTTTATGTCTTTTTGCTTTACTTTTTCTGGGAAAATTTCTTGGATTTGTTTCCACCTCTCCAAAAGAAAAAAAAAAAGTTAATGAGACATGTCGGAAGAGACAGATTTTTAAAAAAGATTTTATTTATTTATTTACTTGATGGGGTGGGGAGAGAGAGAGAGTATAAGCAGGGGGAGCAGCAGAGGGAGGGGAGAAGGCGGCCCCTGCTGAGCAGGGAGAGCCTGATGCAGGGCTGCATCCCAGGACCCTGGGATCGTAAGGGGAAGGCAGATGCTCAACTTACTGAGCCACCTAGGCACCCTGGAAAATACAGGTTTCTCAACCCTTTTTATTTTCTCTCTCTCTTTTTTTTTTTCCCATAGCATTCTGTTCTGATTTTATGAACTTTATTGTATCTCTTGAGAATATAAATTTGTACATATTTACAATTTTTATTTTGAAGTAGTAAATTGTAGAAATAAGTACAGAAGTACAATATAAAGACATTTTTCCTGACTGATAATCTTTGTCTTGAATATTTTATTTATTTATTTATGCATTCATTCATTTATTTTTAAAGATTTTAAAAATTTATTTGACAGAGAGAGAGAGAGAAATCACAAGTAGGCAGAGAGGCAGGCGGAGAGAGAGGGGGAAGCAGGCTCTCTGCTGAGCAGAGAGCCCAATGCGGTGCTCGATCCAGGACCTTGAGATCACGACCTGAGCCAAAGGCAGAGGCTTAACCTACTGAGCCACCCAGGTGGCACTTCACTCCTGAATATTTAAGTGTGTATTTTCTACAAGCCAGGATCTTCTGCTTAATCACAATCCAACCATAGAATTAAAAAATTAACATTTATTTATATATGCATGGAATCATGATTTCTTACATTATTCAGTGAGATATATATTCTGTTACTCTCATTGTTCATTTTTTTGATGCTCAAATTGTCCTGATTTGGACAGTAGGAGCCTTTTTGTATCACTGCTTTCTGTCCTTTGGCATCACCTTATCTTTTTTTAACTTCCTTGCTTTGTGGCACAGTATTGTGTCCCAGGCTTATCTTGTACCTTTCCTGCCTTAGTGGTGGAATTGCCTGTCTTCCAAGGGAATCCTAGTTCTTTTTAGTAGAAAGTGGTGTTTTTAAGATCTCAGCATTAGGTTTGCTCATTGCCATTAGACTGTTGCTAGTTTCAGACCCTTTCAGTGGACAGAGCTGGTGCGTGTGTGTATATCTGTGTATTGAAAACTGTTAGTTCATGGTGATACTTCTCATTTAGTATCACATATTGAATCTAGCCTTTTCTCCTTTATGTGTGCAACTCCCTTCTCTGACACAGTGAAATTTGGCTTCTATTATCCTTAGTATTTTTACTTATTTGATCAATCCCCTGGATGTAGCTAGTCTTCCATCTCTGCTGTTATTCTTCACCCTCTCCTGGAGCTATTTGTCCTCATTTTAGGTTGCCTTTACCCTTCCATAACTTCATGGAAATCTGCCACCCACCCCCAATACATTTGGCCTTTGATATTCCTTAGCAAGCTACCCTTCAGCTTGGATGCCCTCTCCACTGTGCTTGGGGTCTGATACACCATGTCAGGTTGCCCCTACGTGGATGTCCTTCTCACCTTGCGTTAGAGTGCTGGTACGATGTACTAGGGAAACCCCCATATGTGGATGTGCTCTGACTCTGATAGCTGGACTCCTGCCTTTACCCCCATCCCAATTTTGAATACTCTTTTACTCTTCTTGGTCTTTAACTTCTCACATCAGACTCTTCCTTACCACCCCCCCCCCTCCAACTTCTTCCCCCTTTCTCCCACTGTGCTCTTCTATACCTAAAATGGCTTTAGGACTCATTTGTTTTGGAGGGTAAAAGGGGGGGGAGGTGGATGTATGTTTCATCCAGGAGTAATTTTTCATTTTATTACGGTTTTTTCATGATAGTCTATTCATATTTATGAATGAATAATAAGCTGGGGACAATATGTAGGTAGGACTTTGTGTTTTATTTTACACTTATCAGGCGGGGAGCTGCACATTGGTGTGGAAACCTCTAAATTCTGGAAATCAGTAGTCATTCTCTGAGAAACCAACACTCATCCATAGGAGCTGTACTAGTTTCCAAAAACTGTGTGTGTGTGGGGAGGGGGTTTGAGGGTGGGGTAGAGATTAAGCCTTTAGTTTTTGGCGGTCAGAGAAAACTGCCTGTCTATTTAGCTTTATTGTTTTGGAACTATTGTGGTTGATAGTGTTAGCTCTTCCATGTAGAGATATTTCCCCTCTTTTCAGTTTTGCATTTCCTGTAAGCCCTCCTTTTTTGAATTTCTAGCTTCTGTGGAATTCTGCAGAGCAATTTGGTATCTGTTACAGTTTCCTGAAATTCTCTGGGCTTTCTATTCCTGGCTTTATTAGTTATGGATCCATTTTCATAAACTGGAAAATTTTGTTTTGGCTTTCTTCTTAGGTTGGGATTTTCAGCCATAAGTAGAAATTCTGTCTAAAATTTACTTAAAAGTTAAGAAAAAACTGGGGCCCTTGGGTGGTGTAGTCAGTTAGGTGTCTGACTCTTGGTTTCAGTTCAGGTCCTGATGTTAGGGTTGTGAGATCGAGATCCAAATTGGGCTCTGTGCTCAGTGTGGAGTCTGCTTCACATTCTCTCTCCCTCTCTCTCTGATCCTCCTACTCATGTGTGTGCTTTCTCTCTCTCTCTAAAATAAATAAATCTTAAAAAAAAAAAGTAAGAAAAAACTACTTCTGTAACAAGAAAACTAATAGTATTGTAACTCAGGGATTGTTTACTATAGCAGTTGATGAATCTAGCAAAGATCTAGGTCATTTTCATCTTTCTTCTCTTCCATTGTAATCTTTTTCTTGTCTTAAGGGATTGAGACAGTCTCTTCATCTTTTTCTTGTCTTAAATAGTTATGGCAGTTTGGGGCATTACATTCTCACAGAGGAATATCTAAGGTCTACAGGAAGACTTTTTTTCCTTCTGTTTGGTTTTTGAGATTGGATAAAACTTTCCCTGAAACCTTGCTCGTATCTTCTTGGTAGAATCCATCCATCACATGTGTATTTGAAAACCAGTCTGTGCATGCATGTATGTGTGCATGTGTGTTTGTGTGTGTGAAATTATTATAAATAAATTGTGTTTAGTAAATAAACTAACTGTCTTTGGATCATTTCCTCTTTGACCAGCAGCATTAGATATCCAGGGCCTTTTCAGAGTACACTTTTTTTTTTTTTTTTTACATTATCCAGTTAGTTTATTGAATATTATCTACAGAATATGTATGTACCTATATTTTATGTAAGAAAAAAAAGGTTTCTCGGTCTTCACCATAACAACTGCTCCATGTAGAAATAACAGTTGTAAACATTAAATACAACTCTATTTTCCTAACAGCCATGCATCTTTATATCAGACCATTCACAGGACATTGCTTCCTAATCAACCTAAATTTGTAGTTAAATAGGTTTTCAGAAATAGGTATGACACTGACAAGCTAAAATAAGTTCGTAAGGCAAATAGCTATAAAACCTGGACAGAAGCTTCCTGTTTCTCATCTTATAGAAGCAGCTTCTCAAATCATTTGGAAAATCAGCGTAGAGGTAAGCACAATAAACCGCAGTTCCCATCCCTTCTTGAAGCTGATCTTTCTCGAGAATTGATCAAATAGCACCTGTTGATAGAAGATAGTAATAAGGCCTGAACCTGATACTTAAGCTTTAATTCTGGATCAGTTTTCTGACTTGGGCTGGGCTGGAGTTACTTCCTTCAGAATCTTCATCAGTGAATATAAGTGAGTATGTGCTAACATTATCTTCTCTTTCAGCTCTGCAACTTTTTCTGGTAGAGACAAGTTGTGAATGTCCATCTCAGATGCATTTACTATGGCTTTTGTTTTTAACTGATAGCATACCATTTTGTCACTGGAAAGGCGAAAGTGACCTCCCAAGGCAGCCAGAGCAGCATGGGTAGAATACAAATGGAAACCAATGGGAATTCCACAGGAAGTACAGAATAAAAGGTTTTAAGTGCTGCCTTTGAGCGAACCATCAATTCCAACTAGGAAGGGAGCTTCCAAAACCACGTTGTTTGTGACTCTGGAGAAGACCACGGTTCCTAGGGACCGCGACAGGTCCCAGGCGAGGTGCACAGAGTCAGTGAGCACGGCGTAGCACTGCGCGCACTGGAACACCGCGCACCTCTCGGGTGTGTAGCTACTACGGCAGCCGCAGGCCAGATGGCAGCTCCTCTGCCCCCAGGCTTGCGGGGCCAAGCGGCGAGGACCCGTTCACTACCTGCGTGTCCCACTCCACTTAATAGAAGTCGTACAAGAGTGTTTGTCAGTTGTTTTCTTTGTGGCATCACAAAAATCACCCCCCGGAAGCTGTGAACATCGCGAACGATGCCGCCGCGGCCGAGCCGCCATCTTCCCGCAGCCCGCGCCCCCTTCAGAGTACACTTTTAAGCAAGATTGAATAAGATGACTTCTGCAAGTCAGCAAGATGACGTGATATACATCATTATTTGAAAAGCCCAGGTCTGGACTAGAAAAGATTCAGCCGTCTCTCAGAATGAGGGAAGTCACATTTGTAAAAGTACACGATCTCAAAATACCTGAACAAAATCAGGGTTTAATAAGAAAGGAAGAAGGAGGTGGGGAGTCTGTGTAGGAATGGCTGTTGGTTTGGCAATCAACAATGTCTGCCCATAATCCTTTTCCCTTTATTTTGGTTGTAGCTCTGTGTATGTGTGTGTGTGTGCGTGTTCTTCTTTAAAAATCATAGGAGAGGGGCGCCTGGGTGGCTCAGTGGTTTAAGCCGCTGCCTTCGGCTCAGGTCATGATCTCAGGGTCCTGGGATCGAGTCCCGCATCGGGCTCTCTGCTCGACAGGGAGCCTGCTTCCCTCTCACTCTCTCTGCCTGCCTCTCTGCCTACTTGTGATCTCTCTCTGTCAAATAAATAAATAAAAATCTAAAAAAAAAAAAAAAAATCATAGGAGAAAGAGAAGATGAATTGGAGGTATGGCTAGTCTGCCATCTTGAATAGGATCTGTTACTGCTTTTCTTGTATTGAGCCCTGTAAAATATTAATAGCATGCATATATGATGTCCTATAATCTAAAATTCTGTACTTAAAGGTGATAAAATAGATCCTTACTAATCTTTACTTCAGAGTGTATTCATTTTCTCTTGTGTAGTAATAATATTGCCATAAACTTAGCAGCTTAAAACAACACACATTTTATTATTTTTCAGTTATTTTGATATATTAAGTCTGCATGTGACTAACTAGGTACTGTGCAAGGCTGCAGTGAAGGTGTTGGCTAGATCTGCGCTATCAGCTAGGGAAGGATCGTCTTCCAAGGTTATATGGTGGTTGGCATCATTTAGTTCTCTGTGGGCTCTCAGTTTTTTGCTGGCTGTCTTTCATAGACCTTCATCAGTTTCTTGATAGGCCAGCTTACAGCAAAGCCGCTTGCATCTTCAAAGACAGCAAGTGTGAGAGTTTCCGAGCAAGATGGACATTATAATGTTATATAGTCATATACAGTGTATCTTCTTTGTCATAGTCTGTTGAAAGTCAGTCATAAGTCATGTCCCCTGTGAAGGAGAGAGAATTGGACGAAGTCGTGAATATCAAGAGATGGGGATCATAGGGACCAATATAGAGATTATCTGTCACTAACAATACATACATTCGACCTTAAGAACAACTGATGACATGAATTATATATTGTATTGAGGCTTCTACTGAAAATTTGTACTGTGTTTTATACTAAGGCAGTCAAGAAATTTGTAAATGTAGCCAAATATTTAAAATTATTGAAGTAAACCTTGATAATGTCTTTGTAATATTGTTGTTAAACAGGCTGCTTAATTTTAAGTTTATTAATATGGTTCATTTTATTTCATGAATTAAGTTTTAGACATTTATTTTTCTTTTTTTAGTTGACTATATTGTGGAGTATGACTATGATGCTGTGCATGATGATGAATTAACCATTCGAGTTGGTGAAATCATCAGGAATGTGAAAAAACTGCAGGAGGAAGGATGGCTAGAAGGAGAATTAAATGGGAGAAGAGGAATGTTTCCTGATAATTTTGTTAAGGTAAGTACTCTCACTTAGATTTCTAGGTTTTACTTCATAGGATTTAATCATTAAGAAATACATATATTTTACACACGTATTTGTATACCTAAAAAAGGTAAATTCTTTACTCCACATCTGTGTGGTATCTTGGATAATAACAGTACACTGTATGTATGTGTGTTTATATGTGTATGTATATATCTACCTGTCTATCTTTAAAAAAATAAATTGTACTTTGCATTTGGGTAGGACTCTTTTATTTACAAAGTAGTTTTGCTGTGTACATTCTCATTTGAACCTACAAGTCTTATAAGTAGGGCAGATGATAACTCCATTTTAAATATGGCAACATATAGATGAAAAGTTACATGGTTTACCCGACGTTGACAGCTAAGAAGATCTAGAATTTGAACTGAAATCCAGGGTAGTTGACTCAAGTCTAATTGTATATTGTTACTTTTGCAGACTCTTTACAAATATCTTAGATTCCTCTGTTAAGTTTCAGCATTGCAGTATGTATTTATCAAAGTAACAGTTTACTACCACCAAACATTCCTTTTTCAGTAAATATTCTGGCCCCATCTCTCAGAAAACAGTCAAGATTCTTAAGTCATTTGCGAACAAAGTTCTCAGTAGTTTAGAGAAGGAAGAAAATAAAGAATACCTATAAATTTCTACTTCACTTAATAATTGTCTTGTTTCCTATATTAGTTTTCTTATTCCTAGCTGTATCACTGGCCTCGTTAGGTTATAATTATGAGTTCTTCTGGGAAGGCTAGAATGTGTCTCATTTGTTTGTTCATCTTACATAGTAATATCCACCTGCATAATGTGGATATTTAGTAAATATTTGTTCTCTGAATAATTTGTGTTTATTTTAATTATGGTTTTACCTTTAAATATGAACTCATACTGTAATACTAATAGATTTCAGAAGTAAACTAACTGCACTTTACCTAATTATATTTTATCTCTTGAAACAACTAAGAAAAGCTGTAATAGGGACTTGAACTTATAGGAGAAGGTCACTTTCATTTTTTTACTTCTTGTTTTATAAACCTACTTATTTCTTATAACCTAAAATGGAGTGTAATGCAGATTCCTTGGAAATTGGAGTAGAATAAATGGATTAAAACACAGTCTAGTTCCAGCTCTGTCCTTTCCTGGTGGTATGCTATAGGTCAAGCCACATAATTTCTCTGTTTTTTTATTCTTAAAATGATATATTGATAGTATATAGGAAGCCATCGCATTGACCTCTTATTTCATTTCTCTCTCTTTTTTTAAAAGGAAGGTGCCTTTTTAGAGATAACATATTGAAATAATAGGACGTTAGTTTAAAAAAAATAAGTTAAAAGTTAAGTATTTATATAGTTCTCTTAATTGTGTTCTCATTACAGTCTCACTCAGTCCTAGTGAAGATGTCCTATCACAGGACTTCATTTTGAAATACATGTTACTTTCCTGTTTCAGTACAACTAATATTAGAACTTGACTTTAATGAATTGCCTGAGAACAGAGGATGCAGTTTGAGAATGCTAGATAATAGAGGGAAGCATAATCTGGGAATAAAAAGTAACTACCAGGTACCAAATTAGAATTGGAGACAGCAATGAACTCATGTTTAGTTCAAAATATGTACCAATACATAACGATATATTTATAAATGTGTGTATTAATACTTGCATTAATACACATACATGTATTTCTCAGCTGTCCACTGAGATAGCTTAGAAACAGTGACACACCAGTAGCAATGACTATACCTGGTGTCTGGATTTTGGTTTCTAAATATTATTCTCCAATAAAAGGAAGCAAGGCTCCTTAGACAAATAACTGATTCTAGGGTTGTGCTAAGGAAAATACATGATGGACCCTGGAACATCTCATAGTACCAGAAAGTAAGGAAGTGCTCAAAAAACCCCATAGAATGATGGCTCATGGCAAAACAGCACAGGGGCCAATCTAAAAGAGCTTCCAGTGTCCAGAGCTGGAACAGTTTTAGCAATAAAATAGCCTAGTATTTGATTATTACCCAAACTGAAGCATAAATATATATAAGTTCATGCTGATAAAGATAAATGGTTGAATTGATAAATAAATGGGGAGAAGGGAGAAATCTCACAGAATTACTTCAAATATTTGTAGATACTTCCTTTCCCTCCATCCCTTCTCCTCTCCTTCCCTCAAAAGCATCCCTCAGGAATGGGCTGGACTAAAAAATAGATGGAAGAGGAAAATAGTAACTTTACAGTGGAGAAAGCTGGCAAGTACTACCATAATCAAGTTATCAAAGCTAACATAATCAGTGATATATTAGGTTGATATCCTGTATCTCCTTCATCTCTGTGGTATTTATTCTTCCCCCCAAGCCCATAATCCCAGTCTAAGCGTGAGAAAAACAGTAAGACAAACCCAAATCTGAGACACCCTACAAAATACTTGACCAGGGCTGAAAAAAAATTTCAAGGTCATGAAAACCAAGGGAAGATTGAGATACTGACGTTGGCTAGAGGAGCCTAAGGAGACATGATGATCAAATGCATTGTGGTATCCTGGATTGGATTCTGGAACAAAAAAATAGATATTAATGAAAAAACTGATGAGATCTTTATAAAGTCAATGGTTTAGTTAGTAGTAGTGATGTATTAGTGTTAATTTCTTAGTTTTGGCAACTGTAATATGGTTATGCAAGCCTAAAATTATTCTAAAGTAAAATTTTTATTGAAAAAATTAACCACAGGCAATCAATAGTGATACATAAAAAGTTGGTTTTATTCCTTTCAGTTGTGTATATGAAGATTTAAGGGAAAGTTAGAATATATAATTCACTGTCCCCTTGAAAATAAGCCTTTTATGCTTAATTTACTGTTATATTAAGGTATTTAGGTTATTTTGTATATGGAAGACTATGGAGTGGATTATAGAACTAACTTGGTTTCCTCTAAACCACTCACAACCCTGTTGTTATTTCAGATAGCTGTACTGAAGAGCATTCCAGTTGAGCTGGAAGATGGATAGAAAAGTCAAATAATTTTTGCAGCTTATTGAAAAAAACCTTCATGGAAACTAAATTTGTTTTCTGACAGACTGTTCATTTCATTGTTCCTTTGCAGTGTTATTTCATCTTTATATGACTTAAAAAATAGTTTCAATGAATATATAGAGCAGGGATCCATGAACTTATGTATAGAATATTATCATTTTCGCATTTTTTCTTTAGAGTGTTGATTTCATAATAGAACATTACAGATAAAATTGAGTTTTATCATTATCATTTCCCTCTCCTCCCAAACTTCATATTCTGAAATTATATGTATTCCTGTAATACATAGTTTTACACATATTTACCTATGCATAAACAAATAGTATTTTGTGTGATTTAGACATTGGCATAATAGTCAGGTTGCAACTTTTTAAAAACTTAGTATGTGTTTCATTGTGATACATAACATAGTCACTTTGACTACAACATATTTTTATGACACCGTGTAGTTAACTCATAAATGATTGGTAAATGGGAGCATCTGGGTGGCTCAGTTGGTTGAGTGTTCGACTGTTGGTTTTTCTGGTTATGATCTCATGGGTTGTGGGATCCAGTCCCAGGTGAGGCTCTGCACTCAGCAAGGAGTCGGTTTGAAGAGTTTTACCTCTGCCCCTTCCCCCACTTGCACACATGCTTGTATGCATGCTCTCCCTCTCAAATAAATAAATCTTAAAAAATGGTAAATAGAGGAACGATGTTGGGACAATGGGAAAGTTGTGTTAGTTTATTTTCTAGATAAAAGGAGCTATGATAAAAAAGAGTGTAGAATCATAATTTCAGTAAGAATGGGAGAGGCTCTCATCTTGGCTGGTTGGCTAAACAGGAGTTCTTTTAGGTTTTTAAGTGAAACCTTTTTTTTTTCCTTGAGATTTTGTTTATTCCAGAGGGAGAAGGAGAGAGAGAGGCAGAGACCTTGCCTGTGCAAGCATGCTAAGGGAGAAGTAGAGAGGGACCAGCAGACTCAAGGCTGAGCATCAAGCTGATACGGGGCTTGATCTCAGGACCCTGAGATTATGACATGAGTGAAACCAAGAGTCAGATGCTTAACCAACTGAGCCACCCAGGCACCCCAAGTGAAACTTTTTTTTTTCCCCTTTGTTAAGGTGATCATCTTTACCAGGGTATTTTCCTCAAAGTTGACAGTCTTAGTGTAAGAAGTTCCATCTTTTAGCTCCTGGTGCTTACCTCCTCTTTTCTCTGTATTATCTTAATATCCATAAACCAGCCTTTCTACATTATTGTTTTTAGACATTTTTAATAGCTGTAGAGGAATCCATCTGTCATCTTCTTGCGAAGTCTTAAGTTTTACCCACTTATTATCCATTTTCTAAGGTTTCAGTTATTGTTACTTATTTTTATTTTCATTTTTAGTGCTCAGGTTCCAAAGTTGCATAGGTCTAAATTGGTTATGTTCTGAACCCTACACTTTTTTTTTTCTTTGCATAATGACTGGTATTTTTAGTATTTGATTTAGTTTTCACACAATCAGTAGTATTTTGGTGTGTATGATTTTTTAAAATAATTTTTTATTTTATTATTAACATATAATGTATTATTAGCCCCAGGGGTACAGGTCTGTGAATTGGCAAGTTTATACACTTCACATACCTTTCCCAATGTCCATAACCCCACCACCCTCTCCCTACCCCCCTCCTCCCGACAACCCTCAGTTTGTTTGTGAGATTAAGAGTCTCTTATGGTTTGTCTCCCTCCCGATCCCATTTGTTTCATTTATTCTTTTCCTACCCCCCAAACCCCTCACGCTGCCTCTCAACTTCTCATATCAGGGAGATCATATGATAATTGTCTTTCTCTGATTGACTTATGTCGCTAAGCATAATACCCTCTAGTTCCATCCATGTCCTTGCAAGTGGCAAGATTTCATTTCTTTGGATGACAGCGTATTCCATTGTATGTATATACCACATCTTCTTTATCCTTTCATCGGTTGATGGACATCAAGGTTCTTTCCATGGTTGGACTATTGTGGGCATTCTGCTATAAACATTTGGGTGCACGTGCCCCTATCGATCACTATATTTGCATCTTTAGAGTAAATACCAGTAGTGCAATTGTTGGGTCATAGGGTAGCTCTTTTTTCAACTTTTGAGGAACCTCCATGCTGTTTTCCAGAGTGGTTGCACCAGCTTGCATTCCCAACAACATTGTAGGAGGGTTTCCCTTTCTCCGCATCCTCGCCAGCATCTGTCATTTCCTGACTGGTTAATTTTAGCCATTCTGACTGGTGTGAGGTGATATCTCATTGTGGTTTTGATTTGTATTTCCCTGATGCCGAGTGATGTGGAGCACTTTTTCATGTGTTTGTTGGCCATCTGACTGTCTTCTTCGCAGAAATGTCTGTTCATGTCCTCTGCCCATTTCTTGATTGGATTATTTGTTCTTTGGGTGTTGAGTTTGATAAGTTAAGGCCTTTATCTGATATGTCCTTTGCAAATATCTTCTTCCATTTTGTCAGTTGTCTTTTGGTTTTGTTGACTGTTTCCTTTGCTGTGCAAAAGCTTTTGATCTTGATGAAATCCCAGTAGTTCATTTTGGCCCTTGCTTCCCTTGCCTTTGGCGATGTTCCTAGGAAGATGTTGCTGTGGGTGAGGTGGAAGAGGTAGCTGCCTGTGTTCTCCTCAAGGATTTTGATGGATTCCTTTCTCACATTGAGATCCTTCATCCATTTTGAGTCTATTTTTGTGTGCGGTATAAGGAAATGGTCCAGTTTCATTTTTCTGTGTGTGGCTGTCCAATTTCCCCAACACCATTTATTGAACAGGTGTCTTTTTTCCATTGGGCATTCTTTCCTGCTTTGTCAAAGATTAGTTGACCATAGAGTTGAGGGTCTATTTCTGGGCTCTCTATTCTGTTCCATTGATCTGTGTGTCTGTTTTTGTGCCCATATCATACTGTCTTGATGATGACAGCTTTGTAATAGAGCTTGAAGTCCGGAATTGTGATGCCACCAACTTTGGCTTTCTTTTTCAACATTGCTTTGGTTATTTGGGGTCTTTCCTTGTTCCATATAAATTTTAGGATTGTTTCATTTCTTTGAAAAAAAATGGATGGTATTTTGATAGGGATTGCATTAAATGTGTAGATTGCTTAAGGTAGCATAGACATTTTCACAATATTTATTCTTCCCATCCAAGAGCATGGAACATTTTTCCATTTCTTTGTGTCTTCCTCAATTTCTTTCATGAGTACTTTATAGTTTTCTGAGTATAGATTCTTTGCCCCTTTGGTTAGGTTTATTCCTAGGTATCTTATGGTTTTGGATGCAATTATAAATGGGATGGACTCCATACTTTCTCATTCTTCTGTCTTGCTGTTGGTGTAGAGAAATGCAACTGATTTCTGCACATTGATTTTATATCCTGACACTTTACTGAATTCCTGTACAAGTTCTAGCAGTTTTGGAGTGGAGTCCTTTGGGTTTTCCACATAACGTATCATATCATCTGCGAAGAGTGATGGTTTGACTTCTTCTTTGCCGATTTGGATGCCTTTAATTTCTTTTTGTTGTCTGATTGCTGACGCTAAGACTTCTAGTATTATGTTGAATAGCATTAGTGATAATGGACATCCCTGCCGTGTTCCTGACCTTAGCGGAAGAGCTCTCAGTTTTCCCCCACTGAGAATGATATTCGCGGTGGGTTTTTCATAGATGGCTTTGATGATATTGAGGTATGTGCCCTCTATCCCTACACTTTGAAGAGTTTTGATCAGGAAGGGATGCTGTACTTTGTCAAATGCTTTTTCAGCATCTACTGAGAGTATCATGTGGTTCTTGTTCTTTATTTTATTAATGTACTGCATCACATTGATTGATGTGCAGATGTTGAACCAACCTTGCAGCCCTGGAATAAATCCCACGTGGTCATGGTGAATAATCCTTTTAATGTACTATTGGATCTTATTGGCTAGTATTTTGGTGAGAATTTTTGCATCTGTGTTCATCAAGGATATTGGTCTGTAGTTCTCTTTTTTGATGGGATCCTTGTCTGGTTTTGGGATCAAGGTAATGCTGGCCTCATAGAATGAGTTTGGAAGTTTTCCTTCCATTTCTATCTTTTGGAACAGTTTCAGGAGAATGGGATTTAATTCTTCTTTAAATTTTTGGTAGAATTCCCCTGGGAAGCCGTCTGGCCCTGGGCTCTTGTTTATTGGGAGATTTTTGATGACTGCTTCAATCTCCTTACTGGTTATGGGTCTGTTCAGGTTTTCTGTTTCCTTCTGGTTCAGTTGTGGTAGTTTATATGTCTCTAGGAATGCATCCGTTTCTTCCAGATTGTCAAATTTGCTGGCGTATAGTTGCTCATAATATGTTCTTATAATGGTTTGTATTTCTTGGTGTTGGTTGTGATCTCTCCTCTTTATTCATGACTTTATTTATTTGGGTCCTTTTTCTTTTTGATCAGCCTGGCTAGGGGTTTATGAGTCTTACTAATTCTTTCAAAGAATCAGCTCCTAGTTTCTAGTTGATCCTAGTTGATTTTTTCATTTCTATTTCATTGATTTCTGCTCTGATCTTCCAATTTCTCTTCTCCTGCTGGGTTTAGGGTTTCTTTCTTGTTCTTTCTCCAGCTCCTTTATGTGTAGGGTTAGGTTGTGTACTTGAGACCTTTCCTGTTTCTTTTTTTTTTCTTTTTAATATTTTATTAATTTGCCAGAAATCACAACTAAGCAGAGAGGCAGGCAGAGAGAGAGGAGGAAGCAGGCTCCCCGTGGAGCAGAGAGCCCGATGTGGGACCATAACCTGAGCTGAAGGCATAGGCTTTAACCCACTGAGCCACCCAGGCGCCCCAAAACCTTTCCTGTTTCTTGAGAAAAGCTTGTATTGCTATATATTTTCCTCTCAGGACTGCCTTTGCTGTGTCCCACAGATTTTGAACCGTTGTATTTGCATTATCATTTTTTTTTCAATTCTTCTTTAATTTCCTGGTCAACCCATTCATTCTTTAGAAGGGTGCTCTTTAGTCTCCATGTATGTGGGTTCTTTCCAAATTTCCTCTTGTGATTGAGTTCTAGCTTCAGAGCATTGTGGTCTGAAAATATGCAGGGAATGATCCCAGTCTTTTGATACCAGTTGAGACCTGATTTGTGACCCAGGATGTGATCTATTCTGGAGAATGTTCCATGTGCAATACAAAAGAATGTCTATCTGTTGCTTTGGGATGGAATGTTCTGAATATATTTGTGATGTCCATCTGGTCCAGTGCATCCTTTATGGCCTTTATTTCCTTGTTGATCTTTTGCTTGGATGGTCTGTCCATTTCAGTGAGGGGGGTGTTAACGTCCCTTACTATTATTGTATTATTGTTGATGTGTTTCTTTGATTTTGTTATTAATTGGTGTATGTATTTGGCTGCTTCCACGTTAGGGGCATAGATATTTAAAATTGTTAGATCTTCTTGTTGGACAGGCCCTTTGAGTATGATCTAGTGTCCTTCCTCGTCTCTTGTTACAGTCTTTGGCTTACAGTCTAATTGATCTGATATAAGGATTGCCCCCCAGCTTTCTTCCGAAGTCCATTCGCATGGTAAATTGTTTTCCACCCCCTCACTTTAAATCTGGAGGTGTCTTTGGGTCTGAAATGAGTTTCTTGTAGACCACATGTAGATGGGTTTTGTTTTTTTATCCATTCTGATAATTCTTTTGATTGGGGCATTTTGCCCATTAACATTCAGGGTAACTATTGAGAGTCATGAATTTAGTGCCATTGTATTGCCTGTAAGGTGACTATTACTGTATATTGTCTCTGTTCCTTTCTGTTCTACTACTTTTAGGATCTCTCTTTGCTAGAGGACTCCTTTCAATATTTCCTGTAGAGCTGGTTTGGTGTTTACAAATTCTTTTTGTTTTTGTTTGCTTGGAAGCTTTTTATCTCTCCTTCTATTTTTAATGATAGCCTAGCTGGATATAGTATTCTTGGCTGCATGTTTTTCTCATTTAGTGCTCTGAATTTATCATGCCAGTTCTTTCTGGCCTGCCATGTCTCTGTGGATAAGTCTGCTGCCAGTCTAATATTTTTACCATTGTATGTTACAGGTTTCTTGTCCCAGGCTGCTTTTAGGATTTTCTCTTTGTCACTAAGACTTGTAAATTTTACTATTAGATGATGGGGTGTGGACTTGTTCTTACTGAGTTTGAGGGGAGTTCTCTGTGCCTCCTGGATTTTGATGTTTGTTCCCTTTGCCATATTAGGGAAATTCTCTACAGTAATTCTCTCGAATAAACCTTCTGCTCCCTTCTCTCTTCTTCTGGAATCCCAATTATTCTAATGTTGTTTTGTCTTACAGTATTGCTTATATCTCAAATTCTCCCGTCATGGTCCAGTACTTGTTTGTTCCTCTTTTGTTCAGCTTCTTTATTCTCTGTCATTTGGTCTTCCATATCACTAATTCTCTCTTCTGCCTCATTTATCCTAGCAGTAAGAGCCTCCATTTTTGATTGCACCTAATTAATAGCTTTTTTGATTTCAGCTTGGTTAGATTTTATTTCTTTTATTTCTACAGAAAGGGCTTTTATTTCTTCAGACAGGGTTTCTCCAATATCTTCCATGCCTTTTTTGCGTCCTCCTAACACCTTGAGAATCATCATTCTGAACTCTAGATCTGACATATTACCAATGTCTGTATTGATTAGGTCCTGAGCCTTTGGTACTGCCTCTTGTTCTTTTTTTTGTGGTGAGTTTTTCCACCTTGTCATTTTATCCAGATAAGAATATATGAAGGAGAGGATAAAATACTAAAAGGGTGGCAAAGACCCCAGGAAAATGCACTTTAACCAAATCAGAAGCTACCCCAAATTGTGGGGGTAAGAAAGGTCGTAAAAAGAAGTTCAGAAAAAAAAGAATAAAGAAAGAAAAAATATAAAAAAGGAAATATATATGTTAGACTGGTGAATAGAACAGAGTCACCCACTTAATTTTGGGAGTATTTTGGTCTCTTACAAGATACTACCTTCCAAAATTTTAAAGAATGAAAAACATATATATACACACAATAAGGGTAAACACGATGAATGGTTGGAATATGACTATAAAGATGCAAATTAAAAAAAATTCTACAAAAGGGTTTGATAAGTTGGTTGAGAGAATAAAGAAAAAGAAAGTGGAGAGTATTTGCTCAGGCTGGAGACTAGAACAAAGCCCTGTGCTAGATTTAGGGTATATTTTCATCTATTAGAAGAAGTTGTAACCCAGATTTCTTCAGAAGTAAAAATGCTATGTGTTACAAAAAATAATGTTAGATACAGTGAAGGATTAAAATATTATAATAATGAAAGTTCAAAAATTTTTTTATGAAAGTTATTGTTAAGATAAACTAGTTAAAAAAACTTTCAAAAGAGGAAAGAGCAAACGTTAAAAAATTTTAGCATAAGAAAAAAATAACATTAAAAATTAATTAACTTTGCAAGACTAAAGAATCATGAGGAGGAAGCTATGAATTCCATGCTTTGCTTTCTCCTCCTCTGGAATTATGCTGTTCTCCTTGGTAAGTCACCTTGGTCTTGGCTGGATTTCTTGATCTTCTGGGGGAGTGGCCTGTTGTAGTGATTCTCAAGTATCTTTGCCCAAGGCGGAATTGCACTGCTCTTACCAGGGGCCGGGCTATGTAATCCACTCGGGTTCGCTTTTGGGGGCTTTTTTTCCCTGAATGCTTTTGGTAGAGTTCTGGAGGATGGGAGTGAAAATGTCGGCCTCCCAATATCTGGCTCGGAGGAGCCAAGAGCTCGGGGCTCCACTCCTCAGTGCATCCTCGGAGAAAAGCAGTCAGTCACTCCTCTCTCCCTAGCCTCTGGGTGCACTCCGAGCTCACCCAACCTGTGACCAAGCATCTCTGTTTCTGGCACACAGCCCCGTCTGGAGTCTCCAAATCCCACAGATCCCTACATTCTTCCAGGGGGCTCTCCCCAGATCTTGTGGGGTCCCTGGTCAAAGAGCAGTGGCCTGTGTGCCATGGATCATCATTTAAGGTAACAGCATGTTGAGAGCTCACTCCTTGGCTCTGTCTCTGTAGCCAGCTTCCCCGCTCTAATACCTATGAACTCTGTGACACTCAGAAATCCCGATCCTTCTGTGACCCCACGGGACCTGACACCACTCTTTCCCCACGTAGGCTTCATCCCGGCTTAGCCTCAGGAGCAATGTCCCTCAGTGGAGCAGACTTTTAAAAGTTCTGATTTTGTGCTCCGTTGCTCCACCACTTGCTGGGAGCCGGCCCCTCCCCCTGCGGTCTATCTTCCCATCACTTGGGATTCACTTCTCCCTGGGTCCTACCTTTCAGAAAGTGGTTGATTTTCTGTTTCTAGAATTGCTGCTCTTCTTTTCTTTGGTCTCCTTTTGGATTTGTAGGTGTTTGGAATGGTTTAAACTATCTAGCTGATCTCCTGATGCCTGATATCATCTCAGCCTGTTACTCCTCCGCCATCTTGATTCTTCTGGTTTGTATGAGGTTCTTTTTCTTACAGAAGGTCAGATGTTTAGGAATGTACATGTAATTTCATAGTAGAGATTGCACAGTCCTATAGTATTCCATTCTGGGTCTTTATCACATTTTATGAGGTAAAATAGGGCCATTTTTTACTTTTTAGCTATTGAAAACAATGCTGAATATCCTTTTGTAAGTTATATACATAGTTGAGAATTTGCTGCATCCTAGGTTATGCATATATTCAGCTGTATTAGAATATTAGACATTGGCTGATTTCTCAATAATTACACCAATTTATAAATTCCTACCAGTAGTATAAAAGAACTTCTTTCTTCCATTTCTTATAAACATTTGATACTATCAGATTTTCTTTTTTTTTCTTTCCAATACAGATCTATAATAATATCCACATTTCTGTTTCATTTTTGTCATTACGAGAGAAATTAGGCATCTTTTCACATTTACTGGCCATTGAAATTTCTTTTCCTGCATCTAGCTTGTGTTCTTATATTTCTGTCCATTTTTATTGAGTTCTTGCTTATTCTTATTGTAGTACTTCTTATTGCGAATACTGTGAATTCTGTATTTTGACTGCTAGTCCTCTGTGTTCCTTCTGCTTATGTGTCTTTTCTCTTTAATAAGTGCTTTTTGTGGCTTGTCTAAGTATAACTTGGGAGCAGGGAGATAGTAAAGATAACCTGTTCATTAGTTTTAAGTTTGATTTTTCAGTGTAAGTCTTTTATCAGTCTCAATTTACTTTTGGTACAGATGTGATTTAGGCAGTAATTAAATTTTTTCCACCAAAAAAACAAAAAAACAAAACCTGAATAGTCTATTCTTTCCTCACAGGTTTGTAATGTTTGAGAATTGAGCCAAAATTGGGAAGAAACTTGCTACTTTATCGGATCTTCCCTCATTCTCAACTTCAGTATTTTGGACTAAAGTAGAGAGTGTAAAGTGTCGGATTTAATTTGTTTGTGTAAACTTTGAGATTCAGTATCAGAGTTGTGACTTGTTGATATTTGGCACTTTGGGTCTTTGTAATTGAGATGAAGGAAAGTAAACACTCTTCCATGAAACAAATGCTTAGTGGTTGAAGTATTTTGGGGTGTGGTGAGAAGAGGTCCCACAACTTAATTTATTGGGTGGGGGTTAACAGCATGAAAACAAAGATAAATTGTAGTGCCTTTTTGGCTGAATGTCAGGTATGTGGTAAAGATGATGGGTGCTAAAGGATCTTGGGAAAATTTTTCAGAAAAGATGTTGAAAGTCACATTTGACTCGGCCTTTAAAGATAGGAAGTTAGATGCATAATTGGTGTGTTCTGTGTCTGGCAAAGGTGCAAAGTGTTTTGTGGTAAAAATAATGGACTACTTTGGTTGAATGAAAGTTTTTTATGGGGGTGTGTATAATGGGATTTAAGGCCCAAAGTATGGATTAATGCCAGTGGTACGATGCATTTTGAGTATCCTGTAAAAGTATTAAGTCTATTTAAAAGATACTAGGGAAATCAGAGTTATTAGAGACAGGAGAGGGAAGATGGAATGTTTTAATGGATTAATCTTAGTGCTTAGGAAGGTTTTTATAAAAGAGGAGAGAGTTGAGGCTATAAAGTATAGTAATGGAAATCAGAGTTGTACAATGAGAATGGAAGTAAAGGGATAGTTAATAGGCACAATATCTTTTATTTGTGTTAAGATTTTGCAAGTTTCTATACATTTTCTCACTTTATTCTGATATCTTTGAAAGTTAGGATAAATATGTCTTTTATGGCCAGAGTCATGGTGGTAGTAGTTGGTGTACTAAGGACTTGGTAGTTGATAGCTCTGTGATAGGCAAATGTCAGCCTGTTTTTACATGAGAAATATATTTTATATAGTATATGCTGGTTATTGGAGAAATGTGATCATTTTTTAACATTCTGTGGTTTTAAGAATCTAAAGACAAAGTTGAATGAATCTTAGCTATTGAAATTCTCCAGTAGCATCAGCATAATTGAATGATGTTAGAATTACAATATTAAATGCCTTTTGTAACCTTTAGAATTGACTGTTGAAGAAGAAAATTCAAACTGCTTCCTCAAAATGCAATTTTATGAAAACAACCCCGCCCCCCAAGACTAAACTTGAGATTTGATGTGAGGGTGTTGCAGGGACTCGAGACGGAACAGGAACATGTAGGAGACATATAAATAGTGAGATATTTGGAAAATGAAGCAGGACTTCCAGTGCTCATGTAAAATTGTTTATAGGTAACTTTGTAAAATGGAATCAGTTTTATTCATGTTTTTTATTGCCTCTATCCCTAGAAATGATGCTGAAAACCTAGGTTTAATAAGGAACGTAGAAGGCCTAATGTATCAGTAAGAATAGGATAGCTTACACCGTAGTAACAACATTAAAATCTCAGGGGTGGCATAACACAATACTTGCTTTTGCACAAAGTTTCATGTAGTCTAGGTAGTGAGTTATGTTAAACATAAGTAAAATAAGAGCTTTCTTTATTGCAAGTAAGATTAACAACTTTAGGCCCAAGTAAGGGATACTTCTCTGTAAGCTGTCTTCGAAGCCTGTAGTTTCATCAACCACGTGTCTCTTCTTGCAGCAGTCAAAGCAGGGTTTTCAGTTCTTTTTAATAATGATACTCTTTAGTATCCCTGATGAGAAACCAGATTTTCAGGTCTCCTGGCTGGCTCAGTCGGTTAAGAGACTGACTCTTGGTTTTGGCGCAGGTCATGATCCTGAGATTGAGTCCCACTTTGGGCTCCCTGCTCTGTGGGGAGTCAGCTTGAGATTCCTCCCTCTACCTGCTCCTTCTTCCACTTTTGGGCTTGTGCCTGCTCTCATTCTCTCTCTTTCTCTGAAATAAATAAATCTTAAAAAAAAAAAAAAAAGGGAAAGAGAAACCAGATTTCCCAGGCACTCTTTATTGAGCTATGTTTTAGTAAAATCCGTAGCAATACTGTGTCAGATCCTCCCCTACCGTGCCTCTCTGTTGTTTTATTCTTTACTGTTCGCCATTTATTCATTTGTTCAAATACTTACTGAGGTTCTTTATGTGCGTTAGGACTTTCTATAGATGCTAGGGACATCTATAATGGTGGGTAAAACAGGTAAGGTCCCTTCTCTTTGATGAGTTTATTTTCTAATGGTGGGAGGAGACAAACATGAAAAACTGAATGAATAAGATAATTTTGGTAGTCATGAGTGCTTTGAAAAAAAAAAAAGTGAGTTGTAGGAGATGGAAAATGGCATTTAATACTTTAATTCGGGTGTTCTAGGATAGTATCTCTGAGGTGGTTTGGCCAGAAAACCCCAGAAGGGTGCAGAGTAGATAAGGAATGCATTCCCTTTGAGAAGGATCTTGAAATTAGAGGAAAGTAGGCTTAATGTGATAGTTGTGGTTGCCAACTGCTCTACTAGAGCTATGTTAAGAAGATAGCATAGCATTATGAAAGAAACATGGCCTTTGGAGTCAGGATGTTAAGACCTCTCTTTGACTTCTCATCCCCTATTCCCCCGTACCCACACACATGCTTACCGGGTGTTCTTCCTTGAAGATCTTTTACTCTAGCATATGAATTTCTTCAGTGTGAATGTGGGAATCACACTTGTAGGTAGATACATTATGGATTTGTTATTTTATCCTGTTACTCTTTGGCTCAGGAACTGCCCATCCATTTCATAAAAGGAAAATCAGAGAAGAAATCACCTAAATTGTTAATTTAGTCAGCAGTTTTTTGTTTTTTTTGTTTATCTGGTGCCTATTCTGTACCAGATACTGTTAAATCAAATGTTAATAAATAAAATAGGTAAGTAAGTTAGAACTTTTCTAGTTTCTCTTTTAGAAAAAAGCTTGTAGTTTTTTTTTTTTTTTAAAGATTTTATTTATTTGAGAGAGTGAGAGCACTAGAGAAAGAGAAACTTACTAGTGTGGGGGAGAGGAGGAGGAGAAGCAATCTCCTTGCTGAGCAGAGAGCCTGACATGGGGCTTAACCAACTGAGCCACCTAGGCGCCCCAAAGCTAGTAGTGTTTAAGGAAGAACAAAAATAAAGAGGAAAGTAATTAAAATGAAAAAGGGGACAAGCAGTTAGCTTGATTAGCCTATTTCTCTAAACCAAATCTATGGTATTCATGGTGGTTGTGGTGGAGCAGATCAGGTCTTTTAAAAGTGGGCCAGCTGGGGGCGCCTGGGTGGCTCAGTGGGTTAAGCCGCTGCCTTCGGCTCAGGTCATGATCTCGGGGTCCTGGGATCGAGTCCCACGTCGGGCTCTCTGCTCGGCAGGGAGCCTGCTTCCCTTCCTCTCTCTCTGCCTGCCTCTCTATCTACTTGTGATCTCTCTCTGTCAAATAAATAAATAAAATCTTAAAAAAAAAAAAGTGGGCCAGCTGTGTGTCAGAGGCTAGACAATAAAAAGGCTTTTAATGTGTTAGGATTTGTGTAAGGTCTAGCTCCTTATGGTAAAACTAATTTTGATAAGTCAAGGACATGGCCTTTGGAGTCAGGATGTGTTTAGAAAAGTGATCTGGTGGAAATTAATTTTTTTTTTTGTTAAGTCTTTTGGAATGGAAAAGGTAGTTTTAAGAAGATAAAGGGGCTCAACTAAAATGCCTATGGAAAGTTGTTTTAGTTACTGAGAAAGGAGAGAATGCCGACATTCATCAGAACAGGTTACTGAAAGCTGAGGATTTGTGTTCATGTCCTAATAGAAGTATTGGCAGTAAAAATATTTTTTAAAAATCATAACGTTGATTGAGGACCCTGGATCTACATTTAAACTGTATTTTACTAAAGAGAGAACCTGTGCTGAAAAAAGAATGAGTTACCTCCAAGTCCAGTTCCCCATTCTTCTCTGTTTCACACTCAGAGAAGGAGAAGCTCCTTATTACTGCTGAGTGGGGTAGGAGTTGAGGCTCACTAGTCCTCCATTGAATTCCCCCTTGATGAAAGCGCTAGTGTGCCTTCTTAGTGCTGCCTTGTGGCCTCTGCTGACAGAGAAGAGGAGACTCATTCCCACCTGGTTGGTGGGAGAGTTTGGCTCTCCAGTTGGCCTTCTCTGACACCACTCTGGCTGGAAAATGGGATAGTGGTAGTGAGTGGATGGTCTGGTTACAGCCTGGTGAGGGTGAAAGTCCAGGCTCCCTGCTAGTTGATTTTTTTTTTCTCTCTGTATTATTTGACTACAGCAGGTTGATTTTGGTCTTGCTAGGCAACTTTTTTCTTGGTCCTTCTGGAGAGAGCAGGCTTTTCTTGGAGGTCCCCCCCCCCCCCCCTCCAGTTGCTGGTTTGGCAGTAACAGTTGCTGGTTTCTCCAGTACATAGTCTAGAATACTTGAGGCAAAAAAAAAAAAAACCTAATAGACTCACTAACCAGTTTCTAAGGAACCTGGGCTCTCTTGGCTGGTCCATCTTCTTTTTTCTACTTTTCAGAATATTTTTATGTTTGTTTTTAGTGTGTAATGTCCATAATGCCCAGAGTTTTTAACTGTACTTAGTGGGAAGAATTAAGAAACAGTTTATCTATTCCATTTTTCCATGAGGGAGATCTAGATGGTGACACATTTTTTTATAGTTTTTATTTTAATTTCAGTTAATTAACATGCAGTGTTACATTAGTTTTGGATATACAGTATGTAATATAGTAGTTCCATACATGACCCTGTGCTCATCACCAGGCAAGTGCACTTCTTAATCTCCATCGCCTATTTCACCCATCCCCCCAAACCTTCTCACCTCTGGTAACCATCAGATAGATGGGTATGCGTTTTAATAGATTGAAATGCTTATCTTTAAAAGCTCATTACGTAGAAAGAATATCTCCTTTTAGAAATGGTGTAGTCATAGCTAGTTTTTCTTAAGAAAAGCAGAGAAGTATCAGTGAAATAAGATATTAAAAGAAATTAACAAATACTTTTATTAGTTGTACTTATAGAGTGTTAGCAGAACAGTGTGGATAAGGGATGATAATTTGTGAGCTTTGATATAGGTTTCTTGTGCGCTGTATACTGATTGTTTTATAGGTTATTACATGATGTTATGATATTTTTACTTTAAAAGTAAGTGGGTATATTCATAGAAGATATCTCAGATGTTGGTAAATAAATTGCTTTTCCCCATCTTTTTAAATTTAAAATGAAATTTTGATCCCCTTTGATGAGTTCTCAGAGCTTGATAAAGTTTCAGACTTTTGTTTCCTTGTTCCTTAATTATATCAAAAAGTTATTAACATTTAAGTATTTTTGAGAGCTGGCAAGTGAATAAAAGCCATTTGAATATTTCTTTATTTTGACTTAAATTTCTAGCATTTTTTTCTCATTTAGAAAAAGATTTAAATCACTGAATCTTTTCTTTTTTTAAAGATTTTTTGTTTTTAATTCAGAGAGAGAGAGGGAGAGAGTGTGAGCAAGCAGCAGCAGCAGAGAGAGGGAGAAGCAGATTCTCTGCTGAGCAGGGAGCCCCCTGTAAGACTTGATCCCAGACCCCTGAGATCATGACCTGAGCATAAGGCAGAGACTTAACTGACTGAGCCATCCAGGCACCCCTCATTGAATTTTTTTTTTTTTTTAATTGGGTAGTTTGACAACTTACCTTGCATTTAAGAATGTTTGTCATTTTATGTCTGTATTCCATGGGTTAAATGGTTAAGCAGAATTAAGCTTAAGTCTTTAAGTGTGTTTAAAAACTTTAAAAGAAAAATGGCAATATTGGGAATAAGATGATGATCTGATGATGTATGTGGCTAGTTTGGAAGTATCTTAGTGATTTCTTGTTTTTTAAATATCACATTATTTTTCTAGAAGAATCCTGATTTTGTGTTTTGTTATTTTTTAAGATTTTATTTATTTGTCACATGTAGAGCGAGCGAGAGAGCGCACAAGCATGGGGAGCTGCAGGCAGAGGGAGAAGCAGGCTCCCTGCTGAGCAAGAAGCCTGGGACTGCATCCCAGAACCCTGGGATCATGACCTGAGCTAAGGCAGATGCTTAGCAGACTTCTTTTTAAAGAGAAAGGCAGGGGGAACCAAGGGAGGGGGAGAGAGAATTTTTTTTTTTTTTTAATGTTTACTTACCTGCTTATTTATTTATTTATTTTAGAGGGAGCGGATGTGTGAGTGAGGGAAGAAGGGGGTGGGAGAAGGCAAGAGATTCTGAAGCAGATTCCCTGCTGAGTGAGGAGACCTGTGGGGCTAGATCCCACAGTGCTGAGATCATGATCTTAACTGAAATTAAGAATTTTATTTTTAATGAAGGAAATGGCAACATGATTTTATGTTACCTTTATATTTTTGAATCCTTTATTTTATGAAACCTGTTTTTAGGTAAACCTCAGTGATGTTTTCAAGTTTTAGGAGATGTATTGGTGACTTTAATAGAACAGTTCAGGAAGCTGGCTTTGTATCAGGGGAGAATTTTGTGTGTGATTTACTTTCATTATTTGAAACACATTCTGTGAGAAAACAAGATAAGAGATATAGATATAGATGTAGATAAGAGAATACTAACTAGAAGACAACTTGGAGTTATAGTAAAAACAGTAGATAAAATGTCAAAGTTGTATATAGCTATGCTACATTGTAGTACATATTTTGTTACATACTGTAAAATATTAAGTATACATACACACTGGTTAAGAGCAATTTTTTCTGTGACTTGGGATATTTTTGATAATATTCTGAATCCTGTGCAGACTGTATTCACTGTGTTAAAGAAATAGTTCAGTACAGGCAATGCTAGAAAAAGATGTGAATCTTTTTTGATTCTTTTGTGAATCTCTGAAATAATACATGTTGAAACAAAATTCAAGGAATGTAGAAGTGGCTATTGTGAAAAGTACATTTCTTTCATTATAACCCTCCTCCAACCTCCTTCCACATTTAGGAATGTGGTAGATTTAGACTGTTATCTATAGGCAGTCTTTTTAACTGAATTATTCGTATCCCCTTCTCATTTATATCCTATATTTAAATCATAAATTTAAATTTAAGACTTTATTGTATAAATCATGTTAATGTTTACCTGGGACTTAACTGGAAAGTTAAATTCTGATTTTTTCCTCTTAAGGAGTTAATAAATTTTGTTTCTGCTAAGGTATTTCATATTGTAGAAATAAATAAAGCCTGGAATGTTTGAGAGCCAGAACCTGGGCTTCTGGGATATTTCCTGATCTTGCTTTTTGGATTGACACTCATTGCCTGCTTGTTAATGTCATCTGTGGCCTCAACGAGTCTAGCAGGTTTGGGAGAAGGATCTCCATGTAGGTCTGATGTCTTTTGAGTCATACATATATTAGCCCTCATTACTTGCTGTTTTCTCCTAAAATCCCTTCATCAGATAACTGCAAGCAAAAATAACATTTTTAAATCCGTGTAACAAGTGTGAAAAATATGACCACTATAAATTATTGGGGGTGTTTTCAATCTGTAGTATGTCTGAGTTCTTTATTTAGTGTTTTTCCAACTCTACTTCACTTGGCTCTCAGTAACATTCTTGTGATGGAAAAAGAGAAAGGAGTAGGATTCCACTGACAATGAATGTACATAACTTTTTCTCTCTCTCTCCTTACTTTTGCCTTTTCCAGTGGGGGAGGGGCAATTGCAATAGGAAGGCCCTTTGTCCAAGTTGGAGAGACAGCAGTTCTGTGGAGAGTAGCATATTTGGGGGAGAGAATAAATTTAGAGGCTTTCAAAATAGTCCTGTTATATCTGTTATTCATGATTTTGATATGTTGGCACTGAGAAGGTATATACTGATTTCATATTAAGGAGATTTTCTTTTGTTGGCCCTTTCACTTTGGACTTTAAAGTTTTTTTGCTACTATCTGATTTAATTTAGACATAAAAATGAAAATCTGATGACTTAAGATAGATGATTCCTTATGTACTATTACTTACATTCTAAAAAACAAAGTAAACTTTAGGCATAGGGTAAACCATTTTTGTTAGGTTGAAAACCTCATTTTTCAAACATGGATCTAATGGATGTGGCCAAAGCTAGAGCAGTGGACATATTAAATAAACATTTAATTCTGCTTATATTCATACATCTTTAGTAATAGCACTTTTCCATTTTTCTGATTTATGTTTCTGTGAAGTTGGAGGTACTAGTTTTACATAACACTTTTGGAAGTCCCTAATATTATATTCAAAATATTAAGTGTATTCCTTAAATTTTAATTAGCATAAGAACTGTGACTCAGCTTAGAATGACCTCTTTCATTTGAGAAACAAAGACTCATTTGCCCTTTAATCTGGTTTTATTATTCTTTGTGATGTTTATTTAATTCTGTGATAAATAGAAATTTAATTGCTTTCTTTTTTCAGATTATGGTCATGCACTGGCTAAGATTAGATAACCAAATTATTATGAAGATATAGTAAAACATGAAGAAGTGGTTTGTGAATTTTATTGATCATCTTTTAAGTTGGTTTTTGTTAGTGCAATCAGAGTTAACTTAAGTATCTCTGGTTACCTTAATAGATGAAGAACAACTATATCCTTTCCAAACTTTAGCTTCCCCTCTCATTTGCTTATATTTCTTATCTTTCTCTAAATTGCCTCTTCTATGAAACAAATTAGTGTAGTTGCATTCTTATTTATATGGAGATTATCCACATTGTCTTTTTCTTGGCCAATTTTGCATTATTACCTATTTTGTAGGAGGTTTTTCTCATTTGTAGGACGAAATTCAAAGTTTTTCTCAGTTAGTTTGTCAGTACATGATACTTTCCAAATGAGGATTCTTTTTTTAACTGCATTTCCTGGCGGGAAGGAAGTGAAGTTGGTAGAAAGTAGATACTACTATGTTAATAGTGTATTTACTGGCTGTTTAGGTAAAAGGAAGTAAAGGGCAGAAGAAGGAAGAAACTCTGGACACCTGAGTAACACTTCATAGGAGTCAATCAGATTTGCTGTTGACGGTGATAGCCAAAGAGTAATTTTTAAAAAAAAATTTTTATTAACATATAATGTATTATTAGCCCCAGGGGTACAGGTCTGTGAATTGTCAGGCTTACACATGCCAAGGAGTAATTTGGAGGCACTATGTGGCCAGGAATTAGGGAAAAATTAGGTTCGTGAGTGAATGTGTGTATCTGGTAGCGGAAGATTGTGGGAGGAAGAGGTTCCAAGAAGAAGAGGAGGTGGAGCTCAAAGCAAACTTAATTTGTAGTTTTACTTAGAGCTTTGGTCCTAGTGGTTAAACATCTTACTTGACACTGTGTATTTGGGAGGTTTTGTAAACCCGAGTCTACTCTGTTCAGTGTAGACCGTATAATTCTAATTTGCATTCTCCCTTTCCTTTTATGTTTTGTGCCCTCAGAAGATTTATTGTATTATCTCTGAGAATACTCAAGTATTAAAGTGTTTTTAGGTCTTGAGCAATATGTTACAAGTTTTTTGTCTTGTTTTCTTTTATTTTTAGAAACAAGAAGCATTATGTCAATATATCATAGTTATTCATGTGGTAAATTTTTATTAAAAGATAACACAAATATCTTAAGTTATATAGTCAGTTAACAGGATAGAATCAAGATTTATACCCAGGTCTTCTGTCTCCTGAGCCTATACTTTTAATCATATTTGGTCAAATTGGAATTATTTTCCTAGAGGAACAAAATTTAAATGTCAGGCCAAGTCCTTGGTTCCTGTATTAGAAGACAATAGCTCTCAGAGATAGGACTTTCAGTTTTTTTAAATGTAGACAGCTCATGAGACAGAAGAATTCAAAATGAATGCTTTTTAGCATGTTGAAGTTGTAAGTACTGTTCTTTATGAAGATTTTATGCTTCTGTTAGTTTGAAAAATACTTGGTGCAATTCGAAAACTGAGATTTTCGTGTGTTGATATCCCATGTATTGATAGCAAATTGGTGTATTTTTCCTTAAGTGCATTACCAGTAAAACTGAAGCAGCCCATTTTGTGAAATAGTTTGTATTTTCCATGATTTATACTTTAATGACTTTTCACAATTCTTGGCCAATGTAATAATTTTCCCAATATGAAAAACCCTTTTTCTCATTGTAAGATGATATGCATTGTTAAAAACAAACATGAAACAATTCTGAACAGTATAGAGAAGTTAAAGTTGTCTGAAATCCTACCAGCTAGAGAGTAACAACTGGTTAACCTTGTGGTAGATGTAAACACCTAGAGTTACAAATTCTTTGTTAACTTTGTATGTGAAAAATATCTTCTGGTTAGTGATTTGCTTTTCTAATGGTTACTTTTAATGAACAGAAAATTTTAAATTGTCAAATGCGTGAGGTAGGAAACCCATTTTCTGCCAACTCCTTAAATATGGAACATTAGTTTTATGAGCATCATGTTTGTCTTTGCTTTTCGTTAAGTCACGCTTTTCTATTTATGGACTGTTTTGTTTCATTTATTGGCATGTCTGTTTTTATGCCAGTACTGCAGTAATTTATAGTATCATATAGTTTTTCTTTATATCTTATTAAAAAGAAAAGCCCCCTCACTTTGTTTTCCCTGAAGTATTCTGGCTGTTCTTGGCATTTTGTTCTATACAAATTTAAAACCAGTTTATTGCTCTCCCAAATCTGTGGTAAAGTTATTAGAATTGTATTGCATCATTATGTCAATTTTAGGGAGAATAACTTCCCATTTGTCGTCTATTAATTTCATACTTTTTTTTTTTTTTTTTTTTTTTAAAGATTTTGTTATTAGGGTGCCTGGGTGGCTCAGTGGGTTAAGCCTCTGCTTCCGGCTCAGGTCATGATCTCAGGGTCCTGGGATTGAGTCCTGAATAGGGCTCTCTGCTCAGCGGGGAGTCTGCCGCCCCCCCACCCCTCCGCCCCCGCCTCCCTCTCTGCCTACTTGTGATCTCTCTCTGTCAAATAAACAAATAAAATCTTAAAAAAAAAAAGATTTTATTAATTTAAAGAGAGAGAGCACGAGCAAGTAGGGAGAGGGGCAGAAGGGGAGGGAGGGAGAATCTCAAGCAGATTACCTGCTGAACAGGGAGCTTGGCTTGGGCTCCATGACCTTAAGATCACAACCTGAGCCAAAATCAGGAGTTGAACGCTCAACCCACTGAGCCACTCAGGCGCTCCTTCTTTTCATGAAGGTTTGCTTATCTTCTGTAATCTGAACATCATCTGTTTTTGTAACATCCATGAGCTGAGAATTCTAGTTAAGAATTTTATAAATAGTTGGAAGAAATCAGAAGAAAACATTTAATGTCATGTAAAAATTATATGAAGTTGAAATTTTAGTTTCCATAAATAAAATTTTTTGGAGCATAGCTATGTTCATTCATTTAAGTATATAACTGCTTTTGCAGTACAAATGGTAGGGTTCATTTTTCCATTAGAGTTTTGTTTTTTAAGATTTTATTTATTTATTTGGCAGAGATCACAAGTAGGCAGAGAGGTAGGCAGTGAGAGAGAGGGTGAAGCAGGCTCCCTGCTAAGCAGAGAGCCCGACATGGGGCTCAATCCCAGGACCCTGGGGTCATGATCTGAGCTGAAGGCAGAGGCTTTAACCCACTGGGCCACCCAGATGCCCCTCTGTTAGAGATTTTATGGCCAACAAATTCTAAAATATTTTGCTATTTGGCCCTTTATAGAAAAAGTTTGCCCACCCTGATTTAGAATTAGTGTTTGTTTCATTGTTTATATATCTCAGAGTTTCTTTGTATCTTGGGGTGGAGGTGGTGTTTCAGCCTGTCTTTCTTTAACTCTGTCTCCAGTTCTGGTAAGCCTAAATTCATGAGTCACTGTTACCAAAGTGTGTTGCATTCTTTAGGTATGTGTGGGCAGAGAAAAATTTGATGTCATGTTTTATATAATAATCACTATACCTGTTTTTTGGTATTTTACATTTGAAGATTTAATTTAATAAAATACAGCTTAATTTGCTTATTTGCCCATTTCCTTTTTTATAGGAAATTAAGAGAGAGACAGAATCCAAGGACGACAGTTTGCCCATTAAACGGGAAAGACATGGGAATGTGGCAAGTCTTGTACAACGAATTAGCACCTATGGACTTCCAGCTGGAGGAATTCAACCACATCCACAAACCAAAAACATGAAGAAGAGTATGTACATAATTTCTTTCCTGTTTAAATCAAAATAAAGGATGTTTTATAACTATTCATAAGTTATGTTAAGGAAAGTTAGCTTAACCTTTTGTGGCGGACTGTAGAAACTTCCTACATATTCATGTGTTACTAGTTACTGGCCCTTGTAGTCATTCTTCATACAATAATTAAGCATGATCTGCTGACAATTATTTATAGGAATTAGAAATTAAAATATGAGGCTTTGTTTTCCTATTAGCCGTATAAGTTCTGTTGAATAGTTGATTCTTTGCCTTAAATTTATTTTAAAACCATTTATATCATAAATAAAATTTATTTTATGCCAAGATGACTACTCATCTTTAAGTAGTATAGATGTGTGCATTTTGATAGTATGTTTTCTTCATTGGTTAGACCTCTGAACATAAATGATCAGTTTCCCAAGGTGATTGGTGCAGCAGAGTCCTTTCAGGTATTTAGTACTTTATAAACATGTTAGAACATTTTAGCATAGAGGGAGAGCACCACATTTGAAATAAGACATGAGTTTGAGTTCATCTTATGACCTTAGATCATTTAATCTCTTGAGTTTTATTTTACTGGTGGTGAGAAGTGCTAAAAAAGACACATGGTATTGCTGTTTTCAAAAAGCTTAAACATTAAACATGTACAAAATACAGCATTTATGGAAGCAGATAGTATTTTAACATAGTAAGACTTGAGGCCCATTGAGACATTGAATACTGATAACTGGGATTAATTTGATTTAATAAGTAGCAAATGAATATTTAACCACATTTATCTTAGATCAGTCTCTTTGATATTGTGGTCTGTAAATCCCTTGTGGTACCAAGTAGTCTGTAGTAAAGAAATTATGTTTATACACATTTTACAAATATAAGACTATGATTTTTTAGAGTCTCCTTATATCTTGCTACTTCTGTGCTACTGTCTGTCAAGTTTGGGGAAACCTTCACTTTCTGGGTTTTGTCATCCTTTATTTTCTTAAGATAAAAACAGATTTTCATAAAAATGAAAAAAAAATTCATGACAGTAAGGCAGACCAATTAAAGGATTCTGTTGTTTCCCAGTAAATGCATTGTACAGACAATATTTAGATATTACCCATACTGCTTTCAGACTGCTGCCTGAAGGTGAACAGTTTCAGTAGTTTTAATTGTTCTGGACGCTCAGACTCTGTTTTAGAGACTGGGGGACAGATTACTGAGAGTATTCCATATCCTACAGGTGAACCTGTATATGGAAATTTGTGCATAGGAGAATTTTTAGGCCCACGGGAGAGTTATCTATGACCTCTGTCTATTATAAAATCCATTTATCACTTTCTTTAGTTTTACTGAGCTATAAAGGGACAATTTTCTTAAGTAGAGACCAGACAAAGGACTTCAGTGTTATGATTATTTTATTCATTTTGTCTCCTAATAGGAAACAACACTCTTAAATTTTACCTTCATAATTCTTTTTCTTGTAAAAGGAAAAACCGTTATGTAGTGGTGCCAGGAGGCTTAGACTTTTTCCTGAGGATCCTCCATTACTTGTTTTTAAGTGCATGTGCTGCAAAGACTAAATTGGTCATTTGGAGCTTGCTAACATGTAAAACTGGATGCAGGTTGTTTTTGCTTTCAGACTGATTTTCCAGGAAAAGCAAGCTAATGTTTTTTTTTTTAATCTGACTTTTTTTGTTATTGTTTGTACCATATCCTTAATTCACAAAATAGACCAACTATTCAAAAGGTGGTGTATTGTAATATTAAATAATAGTGGATACTACTATCCAGTATTACTAATACTTAAGAAAAACTGTTTTAAAAGTTGATAATACAGTCACTGCAGTGTGAATGTTCGCTAATCTCTGTATGCCAAGACAAGTGAATCTGCATGTGTATTGAATTTTGTTTAAGCAACTTAAGAGTTTCAGCTACATACTATGGTTAAATATCTGGAAACCAGGCATGTTAGCTATTTTCTCTAGTCTCCCAGGCCAAAAAAGTGTTGGCTTTTTCATGAAATCTAGTCATAAAGCCATTGAAACTTTGCTTTTGTATGTAAGTTAACCATAATACCTATATTAAAACAAACAGGTATTTTTTAAGAGTGAGCACAGAATAATGTTTTCCAGGACTATTACTACAAGTTGCTAAAGTTATAGAAGAGAAAAATTTGCACATCTCATAGCAAAAACTGGTGCTATTACATTGCTGCTGAGACCCTTATAAAATCAGGAACAGAGATAATGTTGTAGAGTAAAATTACTTAGAGAGTAAATAATTGACATCTTCCAGCAGCCCGATTCCATTCAGTGTGGAATATTAGTTGATACTTCAACTTTGCATTTGGAAAAAATTGATGCCAGATGTGAATCTACTTTTATTATGCTGGAGGGAAGACATCAGTTCTTGTAACTTTGTATTTCTTATTAGTGGAAACTCTCACAGAAGTGGTTTTTATCTAGTTAATAATTATGTTGAATATAAAAAATATACTGAAATTGATACTGATAGATCATTAGTAGTACTTGCTACAGAATTGATGTTACTGCATGAAAAATTAGTTGACCAGAATGCCCAGTCTTCAGTGTTTCATTTCTAGAAAATAGTTGTTAGCAAATAGTATGCCTGCTGATTTTGAGTCAGTGGTAAAGAAAATAGTGAAAATTCAGAATACTGTCAAAATATGGTCACTGACTATACATTTTTACAGCATACTTTTAAAAAAAATAGGGGCCTATTCGCTCAGGCTCTGCTCTCTGATAATAAAATATTTTGACTCAAAAGGGGAAAAAGACTGAACTGACTCCTCTCCAGCTGCAGCTTCTCAAATGAATGGGGTAGGCTATTCTAACTTTCTGTTTTCTATAAATCTTACAGAAAAGTTGAAGGAATAATTGTGCAATGAATATTTTAAACGCTTTCAGTTTGTTGTTAACATTTTTTATGTTATCTTTGTATCTGTGTATATACACACACACACACACACATATACATACATTTTTTAACTGAATGTTGAAAGTATATTGTAGACATGAAACCTCATTCCTAGTCACCTAGGTTCTTTCTTATGATGGTGATGATAATATCTTCTAAGATTTTGATTGTTTTAATCAAACAGTGTATCAGCAGTATAGCTAGAATCTTTGAAAGCATGAATCTTTCAGTTAATGGTCTAAGCAGTATGAGATTTTTTATTGCTGAGTATAAGAGAAAAAATTTAAGGATGATTCAAGCTTATAGCAGTGACTCTGTTTTTAGCATTTGATTATTTTCTTTGCTTACTGGAGAAAGAAATTGACCAAAAAATCTTGACATTAGAAAAATTTAAATGCTGCAGTAAAACATGAAGATGTAATTTCTGGAACTAAATGGAACCAAAATGGATCATGAATCCTTTTGCTGCTGTTTGTGAAATTTTAGCATTCATCTTCCCAACTTCTGAATGTGGTATGCTCTTGGGGAAACTGAAAATCGTAATCTTAAATGAGAAATGGTTCTGTAATTTAAGAGTTTTTTTTTTTTTTAATCTGAATATTTAGGTCTGGTTTTCAGAACCATGAAAATATTTGCTATTCTTGATGGACCTCCATTTTAAAACTTGGGATTTTCTGTTTTAGTAGGAAAAATAGGAGGTAACTTTACTGCGTGTACAATTTTACAGAATTTGGGTTTTTTCCCCCAAAAAATACAAAATAGTTTCTAAAAGTTTTTTTAAATTTTCAACATTGATATGCTGAATGCTTTAATATCTGTGAATTTGAAGACCATGAGAACAGTGTTAATGTGGGCAATCATCTGCCAAATAAAACTGGTATGGATTATGATTAAAAACTTGTCAGTCTAAAGGGAAAACATCAAGATACTGTAAAACAGGGTTGATAGTAATACATCATAGGTTTTTAGAGGTATCAGCACATCAAGTAAATATTAGAAGAAGTGCTCAATAAATGTAATTATTATTAGTGTTTGTGCTATTACGAACCATATTAGCAATGTATAAAGTATGTAGCTATGATGAAAATAAAGGGGCGGTTCTGTAGTGGGTTGTCAAGCGAGGTATATCTTAAACCTTTCTTAGGTAAGACATCTCATTCACATGAAGATTGGGGATTATGACATTATGGGTAGAATTGCTGCCTTTGTAATAAGACCCATGGAGATTAGCAGGTACATGGTATTTACAGGTAGTAAAGGATTTGGCAGAACCTTAACCATCTGAGCCACCCAGGTGCCCCCCAAAACAGTATATTTAAATCTTAGAAAGAAAGACTTAGAAAGAATAGGGTTTGTCATTTTCAAGCAATTAGAAATCAGTGTAATTACATCATTGAGTATAAGATTGAGAATCTTCTAGGGAATCTTAAACTATAGATTATAATGCAGCCTGCTACTGTAACAAAATACTCCAGACTAGATGGGTTAAAATGTATTTTCTCATAGTTCTGGAGGTTAGAATGCTATAATCAAGGTGCTATCAGAGTTGGATTCTGGTGAGGCCTCTTTTCCAGACTTGGAGGTAGCTGCCTTTCCCCCGTATCCTCACATGGCCTTTGTATGTGTATGCCCACATGCACATGTGCACAATTAAGTGTGTGTGGGGATTAGGGCTCCACTTTTATGATGTTATTTAACCGTGAATATGTCCCCAAAGGCCCTACCTTGCCATAGTCAAGGACACAGTTCAGTCCAAAGCAGGTAGGTCCAAGGTGGAGGCTGAGATACTGCATTTCTCTGAAGCTTTGACATGATACTGTTGCTGCTGGTCTGAGGAATGTACTTTGAATAGCAAGAAGTTCTTCTTGAATCAGTTATGCCTAATCATCTACCCATAGGTACTGTAATGATTTCGTTTTAAAGGTGGGAGTGAATCTGAGTTCTCAACTCAGAGTTTGAAAGAAGTTATAACCACAAGCCTGTGTGGTTATAAATGATTGTCACTTACCTGAATAAGTGAAACTTGTTTGAAAACTTAAAATTGTTGTCTTTAACTAGGTAAGTTTGGTTTTTATCTGTCAGCAAATAGAACTCTTAAAGAATATAAGACATATTTTGGATTTGTTCATTTTGTGTCCTTTTAACACAGACACTCTTACATTAGTGCATTTTGAGTATGTCCAGACTTTGATCAGGAAGTAGTCTGAAAATTACTGGCTTGGAAGACAGATTGTCTGTGAAAAAATTTTTTGTGCCAACAGTATCTTTTATTGTTGTCATTTTTAATCTCAAAATTGGCATTTGATGTTTTACTTTGGTCTAATTGGTGGGATTAGATGTATAAATAGATTCCATGGCTGGGAACCTTGTACCTTACTTGTATTTGGTATGAACATATTTTGGCACGTATAATATGGGGCAAGGTGAAAAGCCAACCAGAACTGATTGTGGTTAGCTGCCTAGAATGCTTACATGTTCTGTTTTTATTCGTATATATGAATTCAGTGGCAATAAATATGGTGTGTAAATAAAGGTGCTATTGTTTGTTTTAATGGTCTTTGTTAATCTCATTTTTTACTGTTATTTCTTTCAGAGACCAAGAAGCGTCAGTGTAAAGTTCTCTTTGAGTACATTCCACAAAATGAGGATGAATTGGAGCTGAAAGTGGGGGATATTATTGATATTAGTGAAGAGGTAAGGAAAACATGTTCTAGAGATAAAGTAGCAATTGGAATTGATGCTCTGGGTATTAGAAAACTGCTTTGTAAGAATATTAATTTTTCATTAGACTTTTTTTTGCCAGTTTCATTGTATTTTATAAAAATTTTAAGATACAGGTTTTAAAACATCTTTAATGTCTTAATATAAGGTTGTCTTATCTGTTGGAATAAAACTTTATTCAGCTTACTACACCTGGTATTTGTGTACTATATATGTGTTGACTTTAGGAATAAAAATTTTTAAGCTAAAGATTAATGTAATCTAAGTAGCTAAGAATAAAAATAAACATTTTCAATTCTGAATTCAGTTTAGGCCCAAAACAGTAAAAGAGAAGCAATTGTACCTTCTGCATAGCAAAGGGATACAAAAACAGAATCTTTTTGAAAGCTTTGCCTTATTTGAATTGTCAGATTCAAATGTGAACCAAAATACACTTTTCCTACATTTTAATATCTTAGAATGAGATTATAAAATATGGTATATATAATTTTTCATATCTCTTCTTTTACCATTAAAAGAATATTAAAAGTTTTATTTGGCAGCCAAAGATCCCATTTTCAAAGTATATGTTTTGATATCAGATATAATTATAGGGATTGATTTTATGTCATAACATCCTGTAATATAATTTATAACTTAATGCTCATATTAAATTCCAATGTATATATATGAGACAGTTCTGTTTTATTTCCACCAAGGGGCAATAATAATAGTTAATGTTTATTGAGGCTGTGTGTCTGAAGCATTATGCTAAGTGTTTCACATTTATTATTTTCTTTAAATTTTTAACAACTTAAGGAGACAGGAATTTTTATATCCATTTTATATATGAAGAGATGGAGTCATGGAAGATAAGTGATTGGCTTTTCTAGTTACTGTTGCTGCATAACATTATGACCCAAACTTTTTAGCCAAAAACAACAATTTTACTAGGTTCATGGGTTGTGTGAGTCAAGAATTCAGATAGGGCACTGTTGGATGGCTTGTGCCTCTGTTCCATGATGTCTAGAGGTCTCAACTGGAAAGATGCAAAGTTTGGGTGCTGCTGGAATCATGGGGAAGCTCCTTTACCGACATGATTGTGTACCTAGAAGGCTCAAAGACTGCCTATGGATACCTACTAGGTAGCCTCTCCATTTGACTTCACTTTCTCACTGTGTGGAGCACCAAGATAACTGACTTACTGCATGGCATTTCAGGGCTCTTAGTGTAAACATTTCAGCAAATATGGTAATAGCCTTTTATAATCTGCCCTTGGAAGTAATAGTGTCATTTTCACCACATTCTGTTGGATACAAGCATGTTAAAAGGCAGTGATATTGAAGGCAGTGGGGGCAAAGACCACCTGTTGGTGGAATGTCAAGTTACCTTGTAGATAATCATGTGGGATAGGAGATCTTGTTTCAGCCATTTTTGCCTAAGTCCATATACAGGGGATGCAGAAGAGCTGCAATCTGAATCCACATAGTTTGAATCTTTGTTCTTTACTGCTATACTATCCTGCCTCTTAAGAGTTCCTTAATTTATAGGAATTATAACATTATTTACCCTAACTACTCTATTGCTGCCAATTTGGGATTGCAGGTAAAGATAATTAAGTTTCCTGATGTTTTTCTTAGTTGTATCTGTTACAGTTTGGTCTGTGTATCTCCATCACCGTAGTTTGAAGAACTCTGAAACCTTTGGTGTCTCCTTAAGTCTACTAAAAAATTTCTAAACTCTTCAGTCTTACTGCCTTCCGTTTCTCCCTCAAACAGCTTGTATTCTAGCCATCTTGTATTTCAGCTGTATATATTCCAGGAATAAGTCCTTTGTTTTTATGTCACTATATTTTTAAATTGGTTTGTACCTAGTAAACTCTAGTTTACTAGTAAATTCAGCCTTTAATTTCCAGCTTTTTTGTCATTTATTTAGGGGAGCCTTTTTTTTTTTTTTAATTTTAAACCCTTTTGTGCTCTTACAGCATTTTGTTCATAGTTTGGTTGTAGCACCTCTTACATTATAGTGTAATATCTGTGAAGTGTTCACCCTTGAGTGAAACAGTTTAAAGAAAATAGATTTCTCATATGCAAATCCATCTTTCACAGCAGTTAACACCGTGGCTTATATATAGTGAGTGCCTCTTGGATGAATAACTTATTAAAATTTGCCTTGTAATTCTGAGGTGAAAAACATTTAAAACATATTTTAAACTAAGTAAAGAGCTTTCTCTAGCAGCAAATTTCATGTTTTGCTGTTAACAGTGAATAGTTTACTCTTACCTATTAAGACCTTTTAGTGTCCTTAGCAAAAATTACACATTCTAAAACAGTTATTAAATAGTATTAAATAACCATGATAATTAGTAACCTTGTTATTAGTGAATGTAAATATTTTTCTAGAGAGTTTGGTTCCCAAGGATATTTCTGGTTGAGGTGGGGGAAGTGTTTAGGAGAGCCTAGCTTCTGGATTTTAAAAATAAGGGATTCTTTTTCTTACTTGTGTTAAGATTCACTGTTTAAGTAAAAGGCTTATAATTATATGGGCATTTGGGAAGTTATATTCTTACATTCATCGAACTTTTTCCAACTCTTAATTTTCATATACTTAATAATATATGAAATATATTACAAATATTGAAGTAATTACAAATTGAGGTTCAGTGGTGTTTAAAAGAATAACATTCCAGAAGAGAGCTATCTGCTTCCAGCTATTAATATCTTATTCTTGGTTATCTGATATTTTTAGAAAAATTACTTACATCCTGGATTGCCGTTGATACAAATTCTCATTGTAAATGTTAAGTGCTACTGATATGACTAATCCTATATATGATAAATCTAATCAATTTAGATTTAATCTACTTAAAATAATTTTTCACCATTATTTTCTTACAGGTTTAGAAGGATAATTTTACATCACTAACTTCATGCTCATTTATTTATGTAGCTTAATTTTCCAATAGCAGGAAGATTTTACTTAAGAGAACTTTTTATTATTTTTGAGTTGTGAACTCTTTCAGGTAGAAGAAGGCTGGTGGAGTGGAACCCTGAACAACAAGTTGGGACTGTTTCCCTCAAATTTTGTGAAAGAATTAGAGGTAACAGATGATGGTGAAACTCATGAAGCCCAGGAGGATTCAGGTAGATAATTTTAAAAATTTGAATAAACTTAAATAAAATTATGTATTATCTAGTTTTTACTTGTTTTTTTTTTTTTCAAACTTTTCTTGTTGAACTGTGAGCTTCCATTTTTCTACTTTGAAAAAGCAGCTTATGACAGGGACTTAAAATGAACTAAACATCTAGGCAAATAATTTAATATGTTTCCTTCTCTGATGTCTGTTTCAACCCTAAGTAAATGTTTAGTACGCTGATTATGAATTAATACTACTTACATTATCTGATTTCTTTCCACTTAAGATATACTAATATAATGTTTTGATTTGACTTTGCAAATGTCCCAAATACTTCAGAGATTTTAGAAATTTAAAAAAACTTGCTTTTATTTTTGTTCATATTCAGATGATAAATTACATTTTTTTGTGCAGCCAGAATTTCATTTAATATATTGTGGTTGCCCTCATTTGTAGGCTCACCCACAAATTCATCTTGAATTTGTTCACCATTTAAAAGTATGATTGAGAACAGGGGTGCCTGGGTGGCTCAGTGGGTTAAGCCTCTGCCTTCGCCTCAGGTCATGATCTCAAGGTCCTGGGATCGAGTGCCGCGTCAGGCTCTCTGCTCAGCAGGGAACCTGCTTCCTCCCAATCTCTCTGCCTGTCTACTTGTGATCTCTTTCTCTCTTTCTGTCAAAGAAATAAAATCTTTTAAAAAAAAAAAACTGCTTTAAAAAAAAAAGTATGATTGAGAACACTTTATCCCAATGTTAAATTTATTTTAATTTTTAAGAATTGCTGTGGAATTTATTTATTTATTTTTTAAAGGTCTATTTAATTATTTTAGAGCGAGAGAAAGAGAGAGCATGTATGAATGAGCAGTGGGGGAGGGAGAGAGAATTTCAAGCAGTCTCTTCACTAAATGCAGAGCCTGATGTGGGGCTCGATGTCACAACCCTGAGATCATGACCTGAGCTGAAACCAGGAGTCTAACACTGAATTTATGAGTCACCCAGGCACCCTTTTTTTTTTTTTTTTTTAAGAGAAATTAAATTCACAAGTGGTAATGCAGGTTAAAGTAGATCTTTTACTATATGGAAAAATGTGTGTAGTGAGGTTCAGTGTATTTTCAAAATGAAAACATTAAATATTGTCAGTAATTAATATTGACAATATTATTTAATTCATAGTTGACATATGGATTTAAATGTTTTAGTATATGCTTTGTATAGCTGTTTGTTTCCTCCTAGTTCTGGAAAAGACCATGCAGGGAATTTATTTCCCAAGTTTCTTTAGGATAGTTTCCCAGTCTTTGTTTTTCTTGACAGTTTTGAAGGGTTTATACTGATATTTTATATAGTGGATCCCAGTTTGGGCTTTCTTTAGGTTCTTCATGAGTAGTTTCAGGTTGTATTTTATTAACAGGGTTACACATTGCATTGTACCAGGAGGCACATGATGTCTGTGTGCTCTCTTTTTGGTGATGTTCAGTTTGATTACTTGGTTAAAGCTGTGCTGCAGTGTAAGTGTACCATTGTTTCCTTTATAGTTGTCTTGTGGGAAGATACTTTGAGACTACATAATTGACATTTTTCTCTAAAGAACTTTTCTTTCTGTTCAGTTTTTTCTTTATCAGTGTGGACTTACCAGTGGGTTCTAATTTATTCACTAGGTGTTAATCTGGTACTGTTGTTTATTTTGATACCATCAGATTTGGCCCGTGAAAGCTCCTTCAAATTAAGTTTCTGTGATTTTTTTTAAAAAACCAGCTTTATTGGACATTTATATATAATCTGCCTATTTAAAATACACAGTATGAGTTTGACAGATGAATACATCTATGAAAACCACTGCCACAATAAATGTACAAAACATTTGCATCATCCCCCAAATATTCCTCATTCCCTGAGCTGTCCATCTCTTTTTCTACCTTTGGTTTCAGGTGATCGTAGGTCTGCTTTTTTCTCGTTATGGATCAGTTTGCATTGCTGTGTCCTCTGGACAGGGGTCGTCTTCATTATTTGATCACTTTATTTCGTTGAACAAGATGTTCCAGGCTCATGTTCTACTTTCCCTACTTCCTCTTCAAATCAACTACTTATTCAGGCAAAATGGGTTTCTTTTACAGAAATATAGTAGTTAGGCAGTGAGATCTGAGTAGAAGTGTGCTCCTTGATCCTGGGGTGATATTGCTTCTAGGTACTCTTAGTAGATAAAATGGAATGCTTACACGTGTACACAGATGCCCGCATACACATGCACTCCTATATCTCTTTACCTATCATCCATTTCTCTACCTACCTGCCTATTTCTACTGGTATCTCTATTCTAGTTTAATACCACAGAGTACATTCTAGTCTGCAGTGATTTCATCTGTAAACCCATTAGCCATAGAGATGAATGAAATAAATAATAGAGTTTACTTTTATTTTTTATTTATTTTTTTTATTTTATTTAAAAAAAATTTTTTTTTTTTAAAGATTTTATTTATTTATTTGACACAGAGAGAGATCACAAGTAGGCAGAGAGGCAGGCAGAGAGAGAGGAGGAAGCAGGCTCCCTGCGGAGCAGAGAGCCCGATGCGGGGCTCGATCCCAGGACCCTGAGATCATGACCTGAGCCGAAGGCAGCGGCTTAATCCACTGAGCCACCCAGGCACCCCGAGTTTACTTTACTTTTAAGGGAATTTTCAGGAAAGGGTTTTAGAATAAATTTTAGTAATAATAGACAATAGAGTGAAGGTATAAATCAGTCTGGTGAGTAGTTTTAACTCTAATCTTATTTTTAGCATTAAAATAAATGACATTAGGAAGCAGTAGATGACAGTTTAATCAGTGAATATTTCTTAAGCCTTCTATGTGCTAAGTGCTAGGTTGGTTTTGTGAAGGCACAGAATCCCCTCTGTAGTCCAGAAGCTTAAGTTCCAGGCCTCTGAGGGGTAAAACAAGTATGAGCTCAAATTAGTACATTTCAGTATGGATTAAAATGGTCTGAGTATAAGAGGTGCTGGTGGAGAACAGTTCAAAACAGAATACGTTGTTTGTCACTTAAAAAAATTATTTGTACGTTTTCATCTTTTTCAGAAATATCCCAGGAAACAGAAATATAATCTGCAGCTCTGACTACAACTATTTTAGAAGGTGTTATTTTCTAAACCTCTGGTCTTTTTCTTCTAATTGTTCTTCCCCTTGTTTTCCTCTATACAAGCTTTTTTTTTTTTTTTTTTTAAGATTTTATTTATTTATTTGACATACAGAGATCACAAGTAGGCAGAGAGGCAGGAGGGGGAGAAACAGGCTCCCCGCTGAGCAGAGAGCCCGATGCCAGGCTCCATCCCAGGACCCGAGGATCATGACGTGAGCCGAAGGCAGAGAGGCTTTAACCCACTGAGCCACCCAGGTGACCCGATACAAGCTTTTTTTTTTGAAAAATGGTCAATTTTTATAAAAAACATTATATAGAATTTATCATTTTGACCATTTTCTTTGCATAGTTCAGTCGTGTTATGTATATTCAGATTGCCATGCAGATCTCCAGAACTTTTTCATTTCACAAAATCAGAACTCCATATCCATTAAATAACTCCTCATTCCTTGCCCCTTGAACCATCATTCCACTTTCTGTTTCTATGAATTTGACTACTTTAGATACCTCATATAAATGAAATCATACAATATTTTCTTTTTGAGAAAGGCTTATTTCGATTAACATAATGTTTTCAAAGTTTGTTTATGTTACAGCATGTGACAGATTCTCTCAGATTGAATAAAACTCTGTTATATGTATGCACTGCATTTTGTGTAGCCATTCATCCATTCATGGGTGTTTGAGTTGTTTCCCCCTCTTGGCAGTTGTGAGTAAAACACGGGCTGTTAAAACACAGGCATACATATATTTGAGACCTTGTTTTCCATTTGGATATATACTCAGAAGTGGGATTGCTAGATTATATGCTAGTTCCATTTTTAATTTTTTGAGGAAATGCCATATCATTTTCCATAGTGTTTGCCCTATTTTACACTTCCACCAACAGTGTAAAGGGTTCTAATTTCTCCATGTCTTCAGCAAACACACTTGTTTTCTTTCTTTCTTTCTTTTTTTTTTTTTAAATATTAGCTGTCCTGATGGCTATAAATATCTCATTGTGATTTGGATTTTGATTTCTCTTGATTTCACTTTGATGAGTGATCTTGAGCATCTTTTCATATGCCTTTAAAAAAAAAAAGAGATTTGGTTTATTTATTTGACACAGAGGCAGTGAGAGAGTTGAAACAGAAGCAGTAGGGGAGAGGGAGAGGAAGAAGCAGGTTACCTGCTGAGTAGGGAGCCCACTGGGTCCATCCCAGGACTCTGGGATGATGACCTGAGCTGAAGGCAGTGGCTTAAGGACTGAGCTAGCCAGGCTCCCCTTTTCATATGCTTATTGGCCATTTGTGTATCATCTTGGGAGGAGTATCTGTTCAAGTCCTTTGTCTACTTTTCAGACAGGTTGTGTGTGTGTGTGTTTTTTTTCCTTTTGTAGTTGTAGTAATTCTTTATCTTTTGTGGATATTAATCCCTTATCTGATATATGATGTGCAGGTATTTTCTCCCATTCTGTTGTTTCCTTTGATGTAAAAAAATTTTTCATCTAGGTAGCCTCTTTTGTCTTATTTTTTCTTTTGTTGCTTGTGCTTTTAGTATCATATTTAAGAAATCATTGCCAAATCCAATGCTAATGAAACTCTCCCTGTGTTTTCTTCTAAGAATTGTATAATTTCTGGTTTTTGTCTAGGTTGTTAATTCATTTTGAGTAAATTTTTGTGTATGATTTAGTACAAGGGTCCAATGCATTGTTTTGTGTGTGGATATACAATTTTCCTAGCAGAGTTTGTTAAGGATGTTATCAGAGAACTGGTTCCAAGCTCGGGTTTGGTTGCTTGCTGCTGGAAAAATCAATACTCAAAGGACAAGTGATGATGGGAAAGGAAAGGTTGCTTTATTCTGGAAGCTGGCAACCTGGGAAGATAGTGGACTCATGTCTCAAGGACCATCTTCACTGTCCAGGTGAAGCTGGAGAGTTTTAAATGGGCTCCCAGGCAGTGTAACCGATTGTTGACATGTCCCGGAATAGACTTGTATCAGTGGCAGCTGTTTTCAAATGTACGCCTTCTCTTCTGGGAAAGTCTGGTCCTTTAGTCCTCATGGTCAGTTATCTCCAGATTTCAAAGAAAGTAAGTTAGTTCTACTGTAGATCAAGGGATTTAAATCAGCAAGCAAGGAATGCATAAACTTGAAGTAAGGTTAATACTTATCTTAAGACCCCTGGTAATGCTGTTATAGAGAGTCCGTTCCCCATTGAGTGGTCGGCCATAACACCCTTGCTGAAGTTCATTTGACCAGTCTGTGCAGACTTTCATCATGGCACCTGTGGCTGTTTATGTGTTTCTGTTTTTCCTCTCCAATAGACTGTCAGCTGTTACAGAAACTTTGTTCACTTACTGCTTACTATAGGTATGATCCAAAAAATGAATAGCTTATGATCTGTTTAATTTTTATTTTAGTGTATTACATTTTCTTTCATGTCATTTATGTGCCTCGTTTTTTGGACCAACACTTTGGGGAGGGATAGTGTAAAAAAAATTTCATAATTTATATATGGAACAGGTAGTCTTCATACAGTTGATTATGTTATCTGTTTTCTGGAGCACAAGGGAGTGGTATGGGTTATTCCTAGGGAGAGTAAATGAATCAATCTCTGTTATGGTTGGTTAACCTACTTGCATGCAGCACTGTGCTTTTCAGATTAGGGGCTTGAACATTTAGCATTTGTGGGTAACTATTGTATTCCTAATCTGATGTGCCATCTTGATTATAGGGAGGGCTAGAGTATTGCTTTTTTCATGTTTCTTGGTTCATATACATCTTTGAGAAGCAGATGAAAGCTGTATACTCTGAAAAGTGCACATAATAATATGAATAAAATTTTATGTATTCATGTGGTACATAGTTCATATATATGACTAGATAATACATTGGTTCAAAAGTTGTCAGTATGTAAAAAGATATACATTATACCTGGAGGAGTCAGGATGGCGGAGAAGTAGCAGGCTGAGACGACATCAGGTAGCAGGAGATCAGCTAGGTAGCTTATCTAAACATTGCAAACACCTACAAATCCAACGGGAGATCGAAGAGAAGAAGAACAGCAATTCTAGAAACGGAAAATCAACCACTTTCTGGAAGGTAGGACTGGCGGAGAAGTGAATACAAAATGACGGGAAGATAGACCACGGGGAGAGGGACCAGCTCCTGCCAAGCGGCGGAGCAACGGAGCACAAAATCAGGACTTTTAAAAGTCTGTTCCACTGAGGGACATCGCTCCAGAAGCTAAACTGGGGTGAAGCCCACGCAGGGTCAGCATGGCCTCAGGTCCCGCAGGGTCACAGAATGATCAGGGGTGTCGAAGTGTCGCAGAGTTGCAGGTGTTAGAACGGGGAAGCCGGCTATAGAGACAGAGCCGGGGAGTGGGCTCTCAGCTCGGGGTTACCTTGAACCCGTCGCAGGCTGGGTGAGCTTGGACCGTGGCCGGAGGCCGGGGATGCGGGAGTGATTGGGTGCTGTTCTCTGGGGGTGCGCTGAGGAGTGGGGCCCCGGACCGTCAGCTCCTCTGGGCTGGAGACTAGGAGGCCGCCATTTTCATTCCCGTCCTCCGGAACTCTACGGAAAGCGTTCAGGGAACAAAAGCTACCAAAAGCGAACCCGAGCGGATTACTTGGTCTGGCCCCTGGTAAGGGCGGTGCAATTCCGCCTCGGACAAAGACACTTGAGAGTCACTACAACAGGCCCCTCCCCCAGAAGATCAACAAAAAATCCAGCCAGGACGAAGTTCACCTACCAAGAAAAGCAGGCTTAATACCAAGGACAGCAGCGGAATTCTAGAGGAGGAGAAAGCAAAGCATGGAACTCATGGCTTTCTCCCCATGATTCTTTAGTCTTGCGGTTAATTTAATTTTTTTTCTCTTCTAATTTTTTTTAACTTTTGCCCTTTTCTTTTTTAATGTTTTTAAACTAATTTATCTAATATATATTTTTTCTTTCCTTTTTATATTTTTCCTTTATTTGTTTTCTTTTTATAATTTTTTCTTTTTTTTCCTGAACCTCTTTTTATCCCCTTTCTCTCCCCCCACGATTTGGGGTCCCTTCTGATTTGGTTAAAGCACATTTTTCTGAGGTCCTTGCCATCCTTTTAGTATTTTACTTGCTCCTTCATAATCTCTTATCTGGACAAAATGACAAGGCGGAAAAAATCACCACAAAAAAAAGAACAAGAGGCAGTACTGAGGGGTAGGGACCTAATCAATGCAGAGATTGGTAATATGTCAGATCTAGAGTTCAGAATGACGATTCTGAAGGTTCTAGCCGGGCTCGAAAAAGGCATGGAAGATATTAGAGAAACCCTCTCTGGAGATATAAAAGCCCTTTCTGGAGAAATAAACTAAAATCTAACAAAGTTGAAATCAAAAAAGCTATTAATGAAATGCAATAAAAAATGGAGGCTCTAACTGCTAGGATAAATGAGGCAGAAGAAAGAATTAGTGACAAATGACAGGGAATAAAGAAGTTGAGCAAAAGAGGGACAAACAGCTACTGGACCACGAGGGGAGAATTTGAGAGATAAGTGACACCATAAGACGAAACAACATTAGAATAATTGGGATTCCAGAAGAAGAAGAAAGAGAGAGGGGAGCAGAAGGTATATTGGAGAGAATTACTGGAGAGAATTCCCCAATATGGCAAAGGGAACAAGCATCAAAATCCAGGAGGTGCAGAGAACCCCCCTCAAAATCAACAAGAATAGGTACACACCCCATCACTTAATAGTAAAATTTACAAGTCTTAGTGACAAAATCCTGAAAGCAGCCCAGGAAAAGAAGTCTGTAACATACAATGGTAAAAATATTAGATTGGCAGCAGACTTATCCACAGAGACCTGGCAGGCCAGAAAGAGCTGCCATGATATATTCAGAGCACTAAACGAGAAAAACATGCAGCCAAGAATACTCTATCCAGCTAGGCTATCATTGAAAATAGAAGGAGAGATAAAAGGCTTCCAGGACAAACAAAAACTGAAAGAATTTGCAAACACCAAACCAGCTCTACAGGAAATATTGAAAGGGGTCCTCTAAGCAAAGCAAGAGCCTAAAAGTAGTAGATTAGAAAGGTACAGAGACAATATACAGTAACAGTCACCTTACAGGCAATACAGTGGCACTAAATTCATATCTCTCAATAGTTACCCTGAATGTTAATGGGCTAAATGCCCCAATCAAAAGACACAGGGTATCAGAATGGATAAAAAAACAAACCCCATCTATATGTTGCCTACAAGAATCTCATTTTAGACGCGAAGACACCTCCAGATTTAAAGTGAGGGGGTGGAAAACAATTTCCTAATCTAATGGGCATCAGAAGAAAGCTGGAGTGGCAATCCTTATATCAGATCAATTAGATTTTAAGCCAAAGACTATAATAAGAGATGAGGAAGGACACTGTATCATACTCAAAGGGTCTGTCCACAGCAAGAAGATCTAACAATTTTAAATATCTATGCCTCTAACGTGGGAGCAGCCAACTATATAAACCAATTAATAACAAAATCAAAGAAACACATCAACAATAATACAATAATAGTAGGTGAGTTTAACACAACGCTCCCCTCACTGAAATGGACAGATCATCCAAGCAAAAGATCAACAAGGAAATAAAGGCCTTAAATGACACACTGGACTAGATGGACATCACAGATATATTCAGAACATTTCATCCCAAAGCAACAGAATACACATTATTCTATAGTGCTCATGGAACTTTCTCCAGAATAGATCACATCCTGGGTCCGAAATCAGGGCTCAACTGCTGTCAAAAGATTGGGATCATTCCCTGCATATTTTCAGTCCACGATGTTCTGAAGCTAGAACTCAATCACAAGAGGAAAGCTGGAAAGAACCCAAATACATGGAGACTAAACAGCATCCTTCTAACGAATGAATGGGTCAACCAGGAAATTAAAGAAGAATTGAAAAAATTCATGGAAAGAAATGATAATGAAAACACAGCTGTTCAAAATCTGTGGGACACAGCAAAGGCAGTCCTGAGAGGAAAATACATAGCGGTAATAGCCTTTCTCAAGAAACAAGAAAGGTCTCAAGTACACGACCTAACCCTACACCTAAAGGAGCTGGAGAAAGAACAAGAAAGAAAGCCTAAACCCAGTAGGAGAAGAGAAATCAATGAAAATGAAATAGAATCCAAAAAAAAAAAAAAAAAAAAAAAGAACAGATCAACAAAACTAGGAGCTGGTTCTTTGAAAGAATCAATAAGATTGATAACCCCCTGGCCAGACTTATCAAAAAGAAAAGAGAAAGGACCCAAATAAAATCATGAATGAAAGAGGAGAGATCACAACTAACACCAAAGAAATACAGACAGTTTAAGAACATACTATGAGGAACTCTACGCCAACTAATTTGACAATCTGGAAGAAATGGATGCATTCCTAGAGACATATAAACTACCACAACTGAACCCGGAAGAAATAGAAAACCTGAACAGACCCATAACCAGTAAGGAGATTGAAACAGTCATCAAAAATCTCCAAACAAACAAAAGCCCAGGGCCAGACAGCTTCCCAGGGGAAATTCTACCAAAAATTTAAAGAAGAATTAAATCCCATTCTCCTGGAAGTGTTCCAAAAAATAGAAATGGAAGGAAAACTTCCAAACTCATTTTATCAGGCCAGCATCACCTTGATCCCAACCAGACAAGGATCCCATCAAAAAAGAGAACTACAGACCAATATCCTTGATGAACACAGATGCGAAAATTCTCGCCAAAATACTAGCCAATAAGATTCAACAGTACATTAGAAGGATTATTCCATGACCACGTGGGATTTATTCCAGGGCTGCAAAGTTGGTTCAGCATCAGCAAATCAATCAGTGTGATGCAGTACATTAATAAAAGAAAGAACAAGAACCATATGATACTCTCAGTAGATGCTGAAAAAGCATTTGACAAAGTACAGCATCCCTTCCTGATCAAAACTCTTCAAAGTGTAGGGATAGAGGGCATATACCTCAATATTATCAATGCCATCTTTGAAAAACCCATCGCAAATATAATTCTCAATAGGGGAAAACTGAGAGCTCTTCCGCTAAGGGTCAGGAACACGGCACGGATGTCCATTATCACTAATGCTATTCAACATAGTACTAGAAGTCCTGGCCTCAGCAATCAGAGAACAAAAGGAAATTAAAACCATCCAAATTGGCAAAGAAGAAGTCAAACTATCACTTTTCGCAGATGATATGATACGTTATGTGGAAAACCCAAAAGACTGCACTCCAAAACTGCTAGAACTTGTACAGGAATTCAGTAAAGTGTCAGGATATAAAATCAATGTGCAGAAACAGTTGCATTTCTCTACACCCACAGCAAGACAGAAGAAAGAGAAATTAAGGAGTCAATCCCATTTACAATTGCACCAAAAACTATAAGATACCTAGAAATAAACCTAACCAAAGAGGCTAAGAATCTATGTGCAGAAAACTATAAAGTACTCATGAAAGAAATTGAGGAAGACACAAAGAAATGGAAAAATGTTCCATGCTCTTGGATGGGAAGAATAAATGTTATGAAAATGTCTATGCTACCTAAAGCAATCTACACATTTAATGCAATCCCTATCAAAATACCATCCATTTTTTTTCAAAGAAATGGAACAAATAATCCTAAAATTTATATGGAACCAGAAAAGACCTCGAATAGCAAAGGAATATTGAAAAAGAAAGCCATAGTTGGTGGCATCACAATTCCGGACTTCAAGCTTTATTACAAAGATGTCATCATCAAGACAGCATGGTACTGGCACAAAAACAGACACATAGATCAATGGAACAGAATAGAGAGCCCAGAAATAGACCCTCAACTTTATGGTCAACTAATCTTTGACAAAGCAGGAAAGAATGTCCAATGGAAAAAAGACACCTGTTCAATAAATGGTGTTGGGGAAATTGGACAGCCATACACAGAAAAATGAAACTGGACCATTTCCTTATACCACACAGAAAAATAGACTCAAAATGGATGAAGGATCTCAATGTGAGTAAGGAATCCATCAAAATCCTTGAGGTGAACACAGGTAGCTACCTCTTTGATCTCACCCACAGCAACATCTTCCTAGGAACATTGCCAAAGGCAAGGGAAGCAAGGGCCAAAATGAACTACTGGGATTTCATCAGATCAAAAGCTTTTGCACAGCAAAGGAAACAGTCAACAAAACGAAAAGACAACTGACAAAATGGAAGAAGATATTTGCAAAGGACATATCAGATAAAGGCCTTAACTTATCACAGTCAACACCCAAAGAACAAATAATCCAGTCAAGAAATGGGCAGAGGACATGAACAGACATTTCTGCGAAGAAGACAGTCAGATGGCCAACAAACACATGAAAAAGTGCTCCACATCACTTGGCATCAGGGAAATACAAATCAAAACCACAATGAGATATCACCTCACACCAGTCAGAATGGCTAAAATTAACAAGTCAGGAAATGACAGATGCTGGCGAGGATGCAGAGAAAGGGGAACCCTCCTACACTGTTGGTGGGACTGAAGCTGGTGCAACCACTCTGGAAAACAGTATGGAGGTTCCTCAATATGTTGAAAATAGATCTACCCAGTGTCTTACTCTATGACCCAGCAATTGCACTACTTCGTATTTACCCTAAAGATACAAACGTAGTGATCCGAAGGGGCTCGTGCTCCTGAATGTTTACAGTAGCAATGTCTACAATAGCCAAACTATGGAAAGAACCTAGATGTCCATCAACAGATGACTGGATAAAGAAGAAGTGGTATATATACACAATGGAATACTATGCAGCCATGAAAAGAAATGAAATCTTGCCATTTGCGATGACATGGATCAACTAGAGCGTATCTTGCTTAGCGAAATAAGTCAATCAGAGAAAGACAACTATCGTATGATCTCCCTGATATGAGGAAGTAGAGATGCAACATGGGGGGTGGTTAAGGGTGTAGGAGAAGAATAAATGAAACAATTTGGGATTGGGAGGGAGACAAACCATAAGTGACTCTTGATCTCACAAAACAAACTGAGGGTTGCTTGGGGGGAGGGGGGTTGGGAGAGGGGAGTGGGGTTATGGACATTGGGGAGGGTATGTGCTATGGTGAGTTCTGTGAAGTGTGTAAATGGTGATTCACAGACCTGTACCCCTGGGGATAATACATTATATGTTTGTTAAAAGAAAAAAAAAAAAGTACGCTGCGATTTTACGATGAAATTTACTCCAATTAAAATTCTTGTGGCTTAATGCAGGTATAAATGATATTCAATAAACTGCACATTTGGAAAAAAAAAAAAAAGGTATACATTATACTACTTGTCTCCATCCATGCAAATGACCAAGCATTTGTACTTTCTTGCTCTCTTCCCAGCAAGGTACCCACAAAAACATGCAGGTACCCACAAAAACATGTATTTGAATATTTCCTCCTTTCTTAAATAAAATGTAACATGTTGTTCAGGATAGGCTCCAGTGAAAACAACCTGAAAATCATGGTGGGTTAAAACAAAGATGGAGTCAAGTTAGGGACTTAGACCGATAGTTTCCTTTTTTTTTCTTGAAGATTTTATTTATTTATTTATTTGACAGAGACACAGTGAGAGAGGGAACAGAAGCAAGGGGAGTGAGAGAGGGAGAAGCAGGCTTCCCATTGAGCAGGGAGCTGGATTTGGGCTTGATCCCAGGACCCTGACCTGAGCCAAAGGCAGATACTTAACGCCAGAGCCATCCAGTAGCCCCTAGAGTCTCCTTTTTGACACATGGCTTAGACAGAGAGGCAGGGAAACAGGAACATGGCTTTTAAAGCTTCTGCTCCAAATTTGCACATATTCCTTCCACTAATACTGTATTGGACTGTCATGGCTATGCCTGAGTGAAACAGAGTGGGGATATATAACTTCCCTACAAGGTAGGGCACTAAGTGTGAATATTAATGCAGTCTACCACATAAAGTACCATGGATCCTCTTTTAAGAATCCTGTGTTTAAAGCTCATTGGCCTTTCAGAGGAGCTTAGTGTCTTCTTCGCTCTGTACATGTGCTAAAAACTAATGAAAAGTACACTAACTGCATGGATATTTAGTATGAATGATGATGGCGTTCTGGAACATGCAAATTTATGTTTTTAATTTGCCTCCCATTTCTAATGCTCTTCTGCTGTATGTGTTTTTTCTCCTTAACTTTGCAGTGAACATTTTAAGGTTCTAAATTTCTCTAAGGCTCTACCTTAAACTATGTGAATTAAAGAAACAGGTAATTGAATCCTTTAAAGCTTGTCTTTAGTCAGCTTCTGTCTAGTGTCCTTTTAAAAAATTTTTTATTTTATTTTATTTTTTATAAATTTACGTATTTGACAGAGACAGCGAGAGAAGGAATACAAGCAGGGGAAGTGGGAGAGGGAGAAGCAGACTTCCCCACTGAGCAGGGAGCCTGACTCGGGGTTCCATCCCAGGACCCTGGGATCATGACCTGAGTCCAAGGCAGATGCTTAATGACTGAGCCACCCAGGCACCCCTAGTGTCCTTTTTTTAATCAGTACCTCATAAAGCAGGCCCTCATTTTTCAGATTATATATATAGAGAAAGAACTTGGCATAGAGCCTGGCAAATTTTGAAGCATAGTTGATACTAGTTCTTTCTTACCAGCTGTTTTATTTTTACTTCTTTACCCATTCTTTCCTTTATCCTCTTTAAAAAAATGTGGAGTTAATCATTTTGAATAGTGACATGGTAAAGTGTTAATAAGCAGACCAGTTTTTCATACTGGGAGTAATAGTGGGGTGGGGTTAGGACATTGAAATCATTCTTTCAATGCAGATGCTAATTACATTGAAATATAGAAAATCATTTAGGAAGATTTATGAGTCATAAAAACATACTATTTTGTGTTATAGTTATTTGAGAATACTTGATATTCTGAATCAGAACTCTTATCTAAAGATGTGTAAAAAGCATTAAGAACAAATAAATATTGAAAATATCTGGCTTAAATTTAGTCATACAGTTATTACTTAGCAGACTGTCTCCTGAATTACTTCTGATGCATGTTGTTGTTCATAATGTTTCATAGGTATTGGATCTTCTCATATTTATTTTTAACATTTGGGGCACTTGGGTGTCTTACTTTGTTAAGCGTCCAACTTGATTTTGGCTCAGGTCATGATTTCAGGGGTGTGAGACTGTGCCCTGTGTGGGGCTCTGAAGTCAGCTTAAGATTCCCTCTCCCTTTGGATCCCCCGCCCAAATTGTTATGAATTGAAGCTTATGGTGAAATGATGTTTATGATGCCAATCATAAACTTTTTAAATATGTACTTTTAAATATGTACAAATTTTTAAATTTGTACAGCTTTAAAAAATATGTACAAAATATGTACAGCTTTTAAAATATGTACAAAATTTTTTTTAGGATTTTATTTATTTGACAGAGAGAGGGAGAACACTAGCAGGGGGAGTGGCAGGCAGAGGGAGAAGCGGGCTTCCTGGCAGTTTTCCTGCTGAGCAGGCAGCGGGATGCAGGACTCTATCCCAGGACCCGAGGGTTATCACCTGTGCCGAAGCAGACACTTAACCAACTGAACCACCCAGGTGCTCCCAAATTTTAAGGCTATATGAGACTACTAGTAAAAGATGTACAACTTAAATTTTATTATATTTTATTTTTCTACATTTTATATTTATAAATTTTTATAGTTAAAAATACTTTGGTACTTTCTTGCACTATTAAGCCTTATTTGAATTTTAGTAACTTTGTAGAAGTATATCTGTTAAAAATGTACTTCCTTGCTTGCTTAACCCCTTTAAAATAACATTACATTCTAAATGTGGAGCTTTGTGATTATGGGGTAGGAAGTCAGTGGTTGAAATATACTATAATTCCTCCCCTTTTCTAAAACTCTTTTAGGCAGAAAGTTTTTGCATATTGATTTGTTGCCAGGAAGTGAACACTTTATGAGAACTTTAGAATTCTTGTGATAAAAGAATATAGATCTTTAAGCTTTAAGAGTTCTTAATGCATCTTATGTATTATTATGCATTATTATTTACAGAATTGATGTCCACTATTCCTTGCCCTAACGAAGTGTAATATACTCAGTCTATAATTGGCATTCTTACAGTCTTTTTAATTTATTTTACTTATTTAGATAAATATCTTCTAATATTCAATTTCAGGAGAAGCTTTGCTTCTGTAAAGAAGTGTTATGTTTCCATTTTTACAATGAAATGACTCCTTTTTTGTTTTGTCAAATATATGTAACCAATTTTATTAGAGTGTCCTTTATCATCTTTTACGTTTCACTTTATTTGCTAAGTAGGACCTGCTTTCAGTTTCTCCCCATATTCTATAAAGCCAGTAACTATAGCTTCTGGTATTTTCCTCCCTTGTATAAGTCTTTTCCCTGCCATAAGCCTATAAAAATCTCTGTTTAGATGTTAACTAGGCATCTCAAACTTAAGATAGTCAAAATTGATCATCTGTCCTATTCTGTTCATCGAGATTTGCTCTGTACAGTCTTCCTTGTCTGAGTTAATGGCAACTCCATTCTTTTTTTACTGAATCCAAAAAATTGGATTCATCTTTAACTCTTCTTTTTAATCTCACATTCTATACTTGATTCATTAGCGGTTTTTCTTACCTACTAAATAAATGCATAGAACTATTTTCAGTGTGCTTGGATGGCTCAGTCGGTTAATCATTTGCCTTCTGCTCAGGTCATGATCCCAGGGTCCCTGTTGTGCAGTGAGTCTGCTTCTTCCTCTGCCCCTCACCCTGCTCGTGCTCTCTCTCTCTCACTCTCTCAAATAAATAAATAAAATCTTAAATCTACTATTTTCTTTAACTGTCTCTGTTGCTCCTACCCTGGTGTAAGTTACGTTTTGCTGTACAAATGCAGTGGGCTGTTAATTTGGCATTACCTCCCTCCTGAATGTTAATGTGCTCACACTCTAGTAGGTACATATTTTACTTAAAGTCAAAGTCAAAGTCTTTTTAAATGGACTACAAAACCCTCTGACCTGGCATCCCCAATGACTTCCCCCACCTCTCTGACTTTATCTCCTACTTAACTCTCCCCTTTGTTCATGTTGGTCTCCTTATAGTTTTCTAAAGATGTCAGGAACATTCCTGTTTACAGCCTTTGCAGAAACTTTGGTTTCTGCAGGGTGAGGGGCAGAGGAAGAGATCATCCATGGAGATTGTCTAGAGTGAAGAGAAACACTCCGGACAAAATCCTATTTAGCACCATTTATGGTATGGACTTAGAATTACTAAAAAAGAATACCAAGAGGGCACAGAGAGAGCCAGGAGAAAACCTGTGAGTGTGTGGTAGTCAAAGGAAGAGAGTTTTCAGAGAGGACACAGGCAGTAATGTCTGATGCTCCTTGTGAAGTTAAGATAAGTAATATAAGAGAGAAAATGTAATCCTGGATTTAGGAATGGAGAGATCATTAATGATCTGGAGAAGAGCAGTAAAGAAAGGTGATTGGGACAGAAGCTGAGTTGATTGTGGGGGAAGGCAGTGGAGAAAAGAAATGTAAAGCACGGCAGCAGTTAAGAACAACATATATTCAAGAATGGTTTTGTTCTTAAGAAGGAAAAGTCTTGATCATTTTTAAATGCCAATGGCAAAGAACAGATAGAGATGGAGAAGTTGAAGATGCAAACTTGGAAGAATGGGGTTTATCACCAGACCAGGATTTACCCAGAAGGTAGAGGGAATGAAATTAGTCTCAATTGATAAGCGATACATCAGAATTAGTGCCAGGAAGCTGAGAGAGAGATGTTTGACTTCTGATTTTTTTTCTATAAAAGAGGAAAGATGCTAAGAATGAGGCGTCAGAATTTTGAGGAGATTAAAATGAAAAAAAATTTTTTTGAGGAGATTAAAAGGGTCCCACTAGTTAAATGTTTAGAGCCATGCATCCCTCTGGGCTTTACTGGGCTACTAGAGGGAGGCATGGCATAAAACGTTTAAGAAATCCTGATGGATGTTTTTCAGAAGTTTTGGTTTCTTATGGGTAAAAGTGATCATTCTCTTAGGAGAAGTCATCAGTGTTTTACTTTGATTATTCAAGCTCTAAAAAGGAAGATACTGCTTATTGCTAGTGCGGCACAGGATCTTGGGAGTGGTGGTGTACACAGGTGGTGTACACAGGTGTACACCACCAGTGGTGGTGCCAAAGGTGGTAGATTGAAATTTCGTGGTCTACAGCTTGGTCTGCAGACTATAAGGTGGTGCATCCTTACTTTGGTGTCTGTAGTCCCACATTAGCATTTACCTCGAACAACCTGAAGTAAACAGCTTTGTAAGGAAAATTGTTGTGGGGCTTCGATGCTTTTACTGGTAATACATTATGAGTCTTTATAAATTAAATTATAGCCAGGTGCTGTTTCTGAAGATTCTGCTTAGGAACTAAGGAATACAGATTTTAACAACTTAAAACACATGTAACTTTTTCTTAGGAAATGTAAGATTATTTTTAAAATCTCTGAATGATGGTGGAAGATATTCTTTGGCGTAAAAAGGGGGAAGTTGTGCCAGCAACTTTAGATACTAAGTTCTTCTCCTTGGTTTACATGTTTTACTTTAACATATTCTCTCTGTCTCTCTCTCTTTTTTTTTTTAGATTTTATTTATTTGACAGAGACTACGAGAGAGGGAAAACAAACAGGGGGTGGCAGAGGGAGAAGCAGGCTTTCTGCTGAGCAGGGAGCCCAACTCAGGGCTCCATTGCAGAACTCTGGAATCATGACCTAAGCTGAAGGCAGAGGCTTAACCACTGAGCCTCTACTCAGGACCACTACTTAAATATATTCTACATTAGTTCCCCATTTAGTTTAATAATGAACTTTGATTGCTTCCATTAAATGCTTTGTATTTTCATCAAATTTCTACTTTGTATTACTATATTAAATTAATATTTTATATTTATATATAATTAATAATTAATATTAAATTAATACTTTGTATTACTTTAGCACTCAGTGTAGCTCACATAAAGATTATTGGTTTTTTGTTTTTGTTTTTGTTTTCCCTAACAGTTGTACTTTGGGACTCTTGGTTCTCTTAAGTCATTTTGTATGGAGATATAAGACATTAAGTGGCTTTTGCTATAGGGATATAATGAAAAACGGAGAAAGAATTTTAGGCCTAATAGGAAGACTTGCTTGTTATGTTTTTTGACTGACAGTGGCACACCTGAAATGTAGATATAATTTTTCTACAAACTTAGAAATTCAAGGACAATCTGACAGATAAAGTATATAGGCATAAAAATATTGGGAGTACCATATAGATTTCTGTTTTGTCTGATTATAAAACCTGTTTGGCTGCTTTCCCCATATATCTTTCTTCCTTTCTCTTCTCCCCCTTCTCTGCCCATTCTTCCTTGTAGTAGTTAAGATAAATCCCTTTTTTTGGTTCTTCTATGTGATCATGCTCTCTCTTTCTTGAATGGTGCTCAACAATACATCTTTAAACTCTTCAAAAATAATAGGCACTGAACTGTTAAGCACTTTATAGGAATCAGTTTAATCCTTGTAGCAATCCTATAAAGAATCCTGTTTTATAGGTAAGTAAATTAGGCACATACAGTGGAGGAGGTGATATGAATCAAGAAGATTCATATCTTCTTGATTAACTCTAGACAATCTTGACAAACTCTAGAGTTTGTGTGCGTTATTACCACACTCTGCTGCCTTCGAGTCATTGTAGGGGTGCCTGGGTGGCTCAGTCAGTTGAGCATCTGCCTTCAGCTTAGGTCATGATCCTGAGGTCCTGGGATGGAGCCCTGCATCCGATTCCCTGCTCCTCTTACCCTTTCCTTTTCCCTCTGCCACTCCCCCTGCTTGTGCTCTCTCATGTGCTCTCTCTTTCTCTTTGAAATAAATAAATCAAAATCTTTAAAAAAATAGTCATAGTAGTTTCGACAGTTTGCAGTGAGCTGAAAGTAATCAGCCTATCCATTAGTGTTTAGGTGTTTTTAATATTTAGGCATTTATTTTAATGATATGTCTTAGTGTCTCTGGCAAATCTAAATCTCTATGTCTCTGGTAAATCTTAGTGTCTCTGGTAAATCTAAATCTAAATCTAAAAGAATTTTCATTTTATGGGCATAATTCTAAAAACTGAAAATTGTACCTTAAAAATAATTTGATGAAATTGCCTTTATTAGTGTGAGGCTTATTAATATCCTGGATTATTTCAAAAAAGCCTTTCAGGTAGATACATCATATACTGTTCTGTGTTTGAAATTTGTTTTGTCTGAGAAGCTGGTTATCGAAGACGTATATTACAATATTTAGAATACATTTCAGCAGAGAGGAAGTAAGACAGTGGAATTACCTTCCTACCATACAAACTGGGAAATGGAACAAATTACAGAAAACAAATGTTTTCAGACAACAGGCAGCACAAGAATGAGATTCTTGAGAAAAGGGGAAACAAGGAAAATCCTATCATTGTCCTAGATTTCTACCAGGTGGTAAATTTTAGACTGCAGTACAGAAAGGGTGAACCTCAGCAGAATATTGTCAGTTTTGTCGAGGAGTTAAAGGTTTGAGTTCAAGGAAGCCTAGGTAGTTAGAGTTGTGGCACGGGTTACTTTGGCGGGGGAGAGAGAGAGAGAAAGAAAGAAAGAAAGGTAGGTAGGGGGTAAAGGGAAGCGCTTCAACAATGTGGTTAGGGGGTTTCTTTAAGTGTTTGTGTAGTATCAGTCTGTGAATACATAGAGTGAAACCCCATGAGCTAAGACACGAACAGTTGGTGAAGAAAAATAGATCACTGGGATTAACATGATTATTCCCAGTGCTTACTCAAGATCAAGAATTGTTTGAATTCTCCCCATCTGGTTTTGAGAGACTTCATTGAATACATGGGCAGTTCAGTGGAAGGGTGAAGTGAGGGTAGATTGGTGTTTGAATGGAAGCTGTTCTAGTTCTACCCTGAGAAAGCTTCACACTAATATGCAGGGATTTACCTGTTTGCCAGAAAAAGATCAGCACCCTTTTTTTTTTTTTTTAAGATTTTATTTATTTACTTGAGAGAGAGAGAAAGAGAAAGAGCAGGGGGAGGGGAGGGGCAGAAGCAGAATCCCCACTGAGTAGGGAGCCTGATGTGGGGCTCAATCCAGGGACTCCAGGATCATGACCTGAACCGAAGGCAGACGCTTAACTGACTGAGCCACCCAGGTGCCCCCCAAATCAGTACTCTTTAATGCAGGGTTTCTCATCTTTGTCCTTAGTGATTTTTGGGCAGGATAACTCTTTGCTTTGGGGGTCTGTCCAGTGCATATAGAATATTTATAAACATCTCTGATCTAAACCTGCTAGGTACCAGTTGTGCTCTTCAGTTGTAATAACCAAAATCGTTTTCAGATGTTCCCACATATCCCTTGGCGGGGGGATAAAAGCAACCCAGGTTGAGAATCACTGTTTTGTTTTTTGTTATTTAAAAAATTTAAAAAATTTTCTTGAGGTTTAGGGCCAAAGGGAGAGGGAAAGGGAGAGAGAGAATCTGAAGCAGGCTCCATGCTCAGCACGGAGCCTGACGCAGGCTCAACCCCATGATCCTGAGATCATGACCTGTGCTAAAATCAAGAGTCAGACGTTTAACTGACTGGACTACCCAGGCACCCCAAGAATCACTGGGTTTTAGAGGATTATAAGATTTAGCCCTCAACAACACTAAATAAAATGGAATTACTAGCTGTATATCAAGTAGTAGCAAAATGTGACCCAGAAAATTTGGAAGAAAAATTAATTGATAGAAAATGAACCAGAAACGATGCAGTCAGCAACAAGGTTGTTAAACATAACTGTAATAAGAATGCTCAGTAGGCTCAAAGATATAATGGAAAATATGAATGTAATGAGGAGTGAAACAGAAGATACAAAAAAAGAAGCAAGTGGAACTGACTGCTAGAGATGAAAAACACAATATCTGAAGTGAATTGCTTCTTGTGGAAGTTCAACAGTAGACTAGAGAATGAAGAAAAGATAATTGAAACTTAAATACGTAGCAGTAGACTTAATCCAAAATGAAGCACTAACAGAATAGACTGCAGAAATCTTGGGATAATTTTAAAGTCTAACATGTGTAGCTTGAGTTACAAAAAAAGAGTAGAGAAAAGGTGGTCAGGAAAAATATCTGAAGAAAGAATATTAAAATATATCCAGATTTGATGTAAACTATAAATCCACAAATTCAAAAAGCACAGCCCCCCCCCCCCCCATACTTTACTCCCTCCGACACACCACACAGGGCTTGCAACGGCACATCATAATTAAGGGCTGAAAATAAACAGTAAAGTGGAAAATCTTAGGAGATAGAGGAAAAAGGTACAGTAAAGTGGAAAATCTTAGGAGTTAGAGGGAAATGGTACTTCTGGTAGAGAAGAATGAAGGAAAAAAACGCAGGTAATCATCAGAAACTAAGTATGGTAGAAGATAATGGAATGATATCTTTGAAATGCTAAAAGAAGAGAAATAAATCCAGAATTCTATTCTCCAAAATAAAGATGAGGTTAAAAAAAAGTTTTCAGACAAACAGTAATAGAGAATTAATTGCTAGCAGACCTGCTGCACCCTAAAGAATAAAAGTTCTCTAGGAAAACAATGATACTAGGGGGAAACTTAAATTTATATAAGTGGAATGAAGAGGGACAGAAATAAAGGTAAATAGGATAAGTATAAAGCACTCTTTTCCATTTTTAAATTTCTTTAAAAAATAATTGACTTTAAAATAATGTATTATGGGAAACATAGCTCCTGTATAAGTAAAATGAATGACAACAGTAGCTGTAAACACAGAAGAGATGAAGTGAAATGTACCTATTATAAGGCTGTTATATATGAAGAGGTATAATCTTATTTGAATGTAGATTTTGGCAAGTTAAAGATGCATATTATAAGCCTAGAGCAACTCCTAAGAAAATAAAACAGAGGAATTGCTAATAATAATAAAATGAAATGCTAAAAATATACTTTAAAAAAGACATCAAACACAAAAATCAACTCAAAATGCATTAAAGTCTTAAACAAATACCTGAAATCATAAAACTCCTAGAAGAAAACCCAGTGGTAAGCTCCTTGACATTGGTCTTGGAGATGACTTTTTGGACCTGACTCCAGAAGCAAAGAACAATAAAAATTTGTGGAATGCAAGTAAAACAGCACCTATAGAGAAATTTAATTGCTTTAAGTGCTAATACTAGAAAAGAAGAAAAGTCAATAATCAGACGTTTTTATTTGAAATGAGTGAAAGAAGAAATTAAACCTGAAATAATTAGAAGTCAGGAAATGAGAGCAGAAAACTGTGAAATAAAGAACAAACAAACTTTAAAGAAAATCAACAAGTTCAACAGTTGACTTTTTAAAAAAGTATAAAGTTGTTAAAGCTCTAATGGTTGCTCAAAGAAAAAAGGAAAAAAATATTACTGATAATCAGACATGATATCTATTTTGTAGTTCTGGTATTAGGTTATACAATTTATAACTTACATAATTTTTATGAATTGACTCCATCATTATGAAATTTTTCTTTTTATCCCTATTTTTTTCCTTCATATATTAATGTGTTATTCTTAATGTAAGCATTCTAGATTGCTTATGCTTTGCACAGTGACAATGAATATTATTACAGATCAGACATTATCAGGGATAATGAAAAAATACACTTACAAATTTTATAACTTATATGCACACATTCCTTGAACTTACAACTTACCGAAATAGAACTGATAGTCTTGAGTAGACATATGAAGAAATTTGAGTTCATTGTCAAAAATCTTTACATAAAATACTGCTGAATTCTATTAAGGATTTAATTTTACACAAAGTTTTTCAGATTTCTTAGGTTTGTATGACTTTGATATAAAAATCTGATTAAACCATGAAAAAATGAATTATAAACCATATGTCATGAGCATGAGCACCAAAATCAAAACAAAGCATTAAGACATCAAGCCCAGCAAAATATGCAAAGATTATACATTATGATTAATGGGATTTATCCCCTTCATTCAAAAGTAAAATATGTAAAGGTTATGTATTATAATTAATGGTATTATCCCATACATTCAAAAGTTAATATACTATATTAAACCATTTAAAAGATGGCCATCTCAGTAGGTGTTTTATGTATTTTATGTATTCAACTCTCAATTTCAGTAAAAAAGCTCCATAATAGCAAAAGTAGGAAACTTTATAAATTGGACAAAGCTCGTCTATGAAAAACCTGCAGCTTACATTCTTAATGCTAGATAAATAGTGATATATCTGTACAGTGGAATACCAGTCAGCAATAAAAAGGAATAAAGTAGGAATGCATGGAACAACATGGATATGTTTTATACATTCTGCCTAGCAAAAGAAGCAGACACGAGATGTATGTTCTGTATGATTAAATTTACTTGAAACTCTAAAAAGATACCTGTAGTGACAGAAGGAAATTCAAGGTTTCTTGAAGCTTGAATTTAGGAAGGATTGATGAGGGAGGTGTATGAATGTCCATTTGGGGTGACAGAAGTGTTCTGGTTCTTGATGTAGTTTCCTGGTGCATACATTTGTCAAAAATTATTGGAATATCCATTTAAAATTGGTTCGTTTTATTGTATGTAAACATTCTAATAAACTGATTTAAAATATAGTACAAAAATATGTGGCTTAGGCTAATAATGAAAGTGGTTAGAATAGATCACTCGTTAGTATTACATTTAAGTTAATAAAAGTTACTTTAATTCTTAAATGTTTCAGATGTGTGAGTGGAGGCTTTTAAAAATTCGAACCATTAATAATTTAATGATTATTATCATTAGTAATCTTATGAAAATGTTTGATTCTGTGATCATCTAGGATTCAGTTCAACTGTTGGCTTTGTTACTTACTACATACATGACTTTGTAAAAGTTTTTTTTTCTTAATATCTCTTTACCCAGTTATTTTCAAAATGAGGAATGATAGTTCTTAATGTTAAGCCTATGAGTGATTATGTAAATTAGTGTAATTCATGTACAGTGCTTAGCAAGTGCCTGGCATAGATTAAGCCCTGAGTAAATGTAAATACTATTTTTATTAATTACCTTGTTATTATTACTGTTAAACTTCAACAGACTCCTTTAGTTCAGTGAACTGATAATCATGTGTTTTTCCCACCCCTCAACCCCATTCTGAAATGTTTCTGAAATTTTCTTGGATGATATACTCTAGAGCTTTTTAGATTATAAGGCCTTTTGAGAATCTAATAAGAGATATGCTTCTTATACCCAGAAAAATAAGCTGAAAAAATACCCATACAGTTTTCCATGGTAGTTCATAAACTCCTTAAAGCCTATAAATAAGATCCTTTGCTGCTGAGCAAGATTGTAGAAACAACTTTCTTACTTATTATATAATGTTAAACTTGCTTAAAATTTTTTTATTGTAATTTAAATTTTTATTGGTTCAAATTTGACTTATTCATCTGTGAGTTGAAGTGATCTTAAACTTTTAAGAATAAAAATGGACTTTTTAAAATAAAAATTTGCTAGTATTACTAGTTACTATATTTGGAAACTCCCATACTTTGATCAAATTGAATCTTCTATAACTTTTAGAAAATAATTAGTTTTTGTAATGTTTTGTTCTTATATTCTGCATGTTTGACCAAGAGCTGTGAATTTTGACATGCTTTTGTTAAGGACCTTGTATAATATGACTTCTTGGATTTCTTAATTAGCATTTTACTAATTAAATATTCCTAAAATTGTTATCATTTTAAACAATATCCAGAAAAATCAGGTTAAATGAATTTTACATTTTTGGATATTTTAGTGCTCCGTCATTTAATTTTTTATTTTTATTTTACTGTTTTTAATTAGGAGGTATAGAATGTAAGCAGTATGAAAGGGGAATGCCAAGATCTTTGTAACTCTTCATTCTTCAAAAACAAATTATTCTTTCAGAAACTGTTTTGACTGGGACTACCTCACCTTTACCGTCTCCTGGGAATGGGAATGAAACTGCTCTTGGATCAGTTACACAGCCAAAGAAAATTCGAGGAATTGGATTTGGAGATATTTTTAAAGAAGGCTCTGTGAAACTTAGGACAAGAACATCTGGTAGTGAACTAGAAGAGAAGAAAACAGAAAAGGTAGTAATGATGAACTTCACTTAGCTTAACTGCACTCATTCACTCATTAAGTATTTTTTAAAATGTAAAAGTCAGTTTGCAACTCTGTTATATTTCCTTTTTTGAGATCACTAATAATTGGTTATGAATAAGAAGACTGAGAAACTGCAGCTTTATAGTGATTGATGTTTAGGTTTTTATAAAATGAGAATGTTTACTGATAAATTTAACACAGCTTTTCTTAGTGGAAACTTCAGAGTTTTTGGTTATCATAGGTAGAAATAGAGAAGACAGGGTTTTTTTGTTCTGTTTCACCTTTTATTTATTTATTTATTTAGATTAAAAAACAAAAAATAGAGAGAGATCACAAGCAGGCAGAGAGGCAGGCAAGAGAGAGAAGGAGAAGCAGGCTCCCCGTTGAGCAGAGAGCCCCATTCGGGGCTCGATTCCAGGACCCTGAGACCATGACCTGAGCCAAAGGCAGAGACTTAACCCACTGAGCTGCCCAGGTGCCCCTTGTTTCGCCTTTGAAAAACTAAAATTACATATTGTCTTTTAATTTGAAATAAGCCTGACATGGGTCATTTTAAAATGGGTTCACAATAAGATACTAAGTTAATTAGGCTTTACTTAACTTCCTCTGGATTGTCAGTGATGGTGAAATCTGCTAATCTCCCTCTCTAAATGTATGGAGAACTTCATTTTTCATTCGCATTTCACTGGCATTGGGAAATAAATCAAAATGAAGGTACCATAAATTATAACACCTTATAACAGATTTTATTTATTTTACTTTATTTTTTGCCACTTGGTGAGATATTTATTTTTTCCTTCCAAATTAATAACAGATTTCAAAATAAACCCATAAGTCTTTATTTTGGGGGGAAAAAAGCTACAATATCTGGAAGACTAATTGCAAGGCTGTTGTTTCTTAAGTTCACACCTTAGAGATAGAGACTACTTATTTCAGATAGGAGGTTTTTCCATTGAGTTTTAGGGTGTTGTTTCATTTTAGTTCTCAGTTCTATGCCTGTATATAACTCTTAAAGAGTTTAAAGTATTTCAGTATTTGCTTGCCTAGTTCAGCTATATTTCACTTATAAAACTGTTTTGGTCGATGAAGTATATTCTCAAGTTTTCTTCTAAAATGGTTAGTTTCAACATATTTTTTCTTTCCCAGCTTGCTATATAGTTTTTCATGTAATAATGATTTGGGTTCAGGAAAGAGAACTTGTCCTTTTTCCCTATCCTCCTAGCTTTGAGACTGTCTGGCAGTAAGATTATGGGGCCTGATTCATTCTTGGTTTTAAAGGTAAAGATTGGAATTCTTGTGGTTTTTTGGAATGGTGCTGTATAGCCATATAACAGCCAGGAATGTTGGAGAAGCAATGTTTGTGTTATAAGGGACATTAGATAATTTGGGGCTCCTTTCTAACCTAAAGCTTATGATTTATATCAAATAACTTTATTTAATTAATGATTACACTAGTACTCTTTCAAATGCCACTTAAAATGTTCACTACTCAAGAGTTATTAGTGAGAGTAGTCTTAGGGTCACCCTGTATGATGGCCTTTTGAGCCTTGCTTTGATCACTGACCCAGAAATCAATAGCACATTTGCTATGTTTGTAGGTGACATCAGATTAGAAGAAATGATGATTAGAATTGGGAGAAGTTAAAGTGAATATCTTTTTTTTTTTTTTTTTTAATTTATTTGACAGAGAGATCACAAGTAGGCAGAGAGGCAGGCAGAGAGAGGTGGGGAGGGGGGGAAGCAGGCTTCCTACTGAGCAGAGAGCCCGATGCGGGCCTCCATCCCAGGACCCTGAGATCATGACCTGAGCTGAAGGCAGAGGTTTTAACCTACTGAGCCACCCAGGCGCCCTAAAGTGAGTATCTTAAAAGATAAACAGAACACACAGTGATAGGTAGTTGGTATATTTAGACTTTTAATTAATGACAGCTAAGGTCAAATGTCATGTTATTTCTGGGGAGAGAAGTCAAGGAAAGCATTAGTATGAAGGACTTACTTTAGTCAATTATAAGGTAAAATTTTCTACAAAACTATAGTTATAGATGTTGTAACATTAGCTAGGTAATTTCATTCAGATAGCAGCAATGAAGTATAAAGACTTACTTTTCTTCCCTATGTCATCATAAGGAAGTTTAGTGTTGTTGTTTAAGAGCCACTTTCTGGAGTCAGACTTTCTATGTTCAAATCGGGGCTCCACTACTAAATTACTGTTATTGTGGGCAGGTTACTTAACTGCTTCCTAATCTATAAAAGGAGCACATAATAGTGTGTACTTTATGCAGACTGTTTTGAGGATTAAGTTATAATGTATGCAGAGGATTTAGCTCAGGGATTGGTATTCAGTACATTCTCAGATACTATTTTTTTTTTTTTTAAGATTTTATTCATTTATTTGTCAGAGAGAGAGTGAGAGAGCGCACAAGCAGGGGTAGCAGCAGGCCGAGCAGGCAGAGGGAGAAGCAGGTTCCCTGCTAAGCAGGGAGCCCAACACAGGGGTCTGTCGATCCCAGGACCCTGGGATCAACTGTGGGATCGTGACCTGAGCTAAAGGCAGACGCTTAACCGACTGAACCACCCAGGCATCCCAGTGCTATTATTTTTATTGATTTAAGAGGTTTAAAAGTAAATTACAACACTGTATTCTGGGTAGCCAAGAATGTGTATTAACCTTAAGACAGGGAATTTTAAAATGTGACATTCTGCGCCATCATTTAGGTAGCTTTTATCATCTTTATCTTTTCATTGCAGAGTTTTCATTCACATTACTAACTTGGCTATAGGTATCAGTAGGGAAAGCTGGCTAATGCAAATGGAAATTTTGTTTAAGAATATTATCTTAATTCTCACCTAAAATAGTTGATACCATCCTTTTCTGTTGCAGCCCTTGGTTATACAGTCAGTAGGATCCAAAGCACAGAGTGTGGACATAACAAAAACAGACACAGAAAGTAAAACTAAAGGTAAGTTTTTGAATAAAATTTTGCATATTGGGGATGAAGCATGCTCATATACATTATTAGAGTTTTTGAAGATGTTTGTTAACACTGTACTACTTGATCAGAGTATTAAATTCTATGAGATGGAAGTACTACAGGGTCAGAGGTTTTACTATGTGTGCTTTGTCCACCCATGTATCCCCCTGCAGTTAGAACTGTGCCTAGAAACATAGTAGGCATGTAGTAACTATTTGAATGCATGGATTAATGAAATTGTTACTTAATCCAGTGTATAGTATTGGCCAAAATTATTCATCTATCTTTAATAGCTTCTAGTGTACATGTTTTTACACAAAGTAGAGGATTAATAAGTATTGTTGAATCAATTTATTCAAACTACATTATTCACATTCTTTATTTTAGCAAAGGAATATTGTAGAACATTATTTGCTTATGAAGGTACTAATGAAGATGAGCTCTCTTTTAAAGAGGGAGAGATAATCTACTTAATAAGTAAGGTAAGATAGTTCTCAGTTTTTCAATGCATTAATTTATTCATTCTTACATTCCTTCTCCTTACATTCCTCCTCCTCTAGAGGAGCTGGAACTTTGTCTTATTTTGGTGTCCTGATATGGCACATAGTATTGCCTAATAATTGATTTATTGGGGATTATTTTTACCATCATGTATGTTTTTTCCTCTAACCTCAACTCCTCTGGGTTTCTGTTCTCACTTCCTAGTTCACCTCATTAAATTTTTTTCCCCACTCTAATGTTTATTGTTTATAATGTAAAAAGAAAAAGAAGAAAAATAAGTAAACAGTTGAAATTGCATCAATATGAAAATGTTTATAAAACCATACAGTGGAAAGTGATGCAACTATTTCAAAGTATGAAGTAGTTTTATAACTTGGAATAAATTTTAGCAAAAGAAAAAAAAAAACCAGGAGTTTTGGGTCTGGGCAAAATCCCGTAACTATTTGTAATAGAAGAAAACTATAAAGATTTTGGTTTTGTTATAACCGTATAGAATAATTTCTGAAAAATATCCCCTTGTTTTAAATTGACTTTGTTAGATGCCTTGTTAGCGCAGTAGGTAGCGCGTCAGTCTCATAAATTGACTTTGTTATCAGATAGTTTAGTGAATGTAATTTTTAATATCCATACAGTTTTGGATTGATAACCACCCAGTTTCTCATGGGGGTAGGTATTTGGAAAGAATTACAGAATATCTTATTAATTTCTAAGGCAAATGAATAATGTCTTTGTTTTTGATATAGAAAGTGTTAAGTAAATTAAGTAAGACACGTTTAGAAAATCATATTCTCCCTCCACCCTCTTTTCCCACTTTCCTTTTTCCTTTCTCCTTATAAACTGAATTTTAAAATTATTTGACTTATTTAAAAAAAATGAAACCCAATTTTATAACTACTGTTGGAAGTAATATGTGGGTAGTATTTGCTTTTAGGAGGACTTTATGATCTGTTTAGCCCTTTTCTTTCGTTGTAAAAATAATGGAATTGAATATTTTCATGTTTTGTTATAAACTTTTTTCTTATTTTAAGATAGCCCCAGTTATTTTAATTATTCCTCACTTTGCATTATAGGAGACTGGAGAAGCTGGCTGGTGGAAGGGTGAACTTAATGGTAAAGAAGGAGTATTTCCAGATAATTTTGCTATTCAGATAAACGAACTGGATAAAGACTTTCCAGTAAGCTTTTTTTTTTTTTTTTTTAACAATGATGATAATAGTTTAATGAATCTTTTGCCAGTATTTCTTTAAAAACAGGTGTTTTATATTGTTACTGAATAACTTTATGAGGGGGCTTCCAGTTTATATATTGAGGTAAAATTGATTTGAACTGTAGTAAAATAAAATAATATTTTGGTTCTGTGTTTTACTTCTGGTGTTCCCCACTGACTATATTGAAAAGTAACCTTAGACTTTGTTACTTTATTATAATTAAAAGAAAAAGTCTCTCATTATAGTTAGACAAATTAACACTTGTCCTGGAAGAAGTTATACTTTAATTTTTTGGAAAATCTTATTTTTAGCTACTCTTAATTTTACAGGAATACTCTTGTTAATGCATTTTTGGGAGGGTAAGAAGCAGTCTTTGCTTTCTTACAGGATTTAAAGTGATGCTGAGTTATTCATTCGTGATCTTTTGCTTTTCTGCAACTTGATCTCTTTTTTCCCCATAGAACAATGGACCTCACTGAAGATCGATTGATTGATTGACTGAAGTATAATTGACATACAATATCCTATTGGTTTTAAGTGTTATAGATCATAGTGATTAGATATTTTTATATATGACAAAATGGTCCCTATGAGAAGTCTAATTATCACATCTCCAAAGTTATTACAATATTATTGACTATGTTCTCTATGCTGTACATTACAGCCCCATGACTGACTTACTATAAGTTTGTATCTCTTACTCCCTTCCATCTTATTTCATGGTACATGAAATATACCATCTTTATGGTAACCAACACTCTGTTTCCTATGTCTGTGAATCTGTTTCTGTTTTGTTTGTTCATTTGTTTTTTAGATGTCACAATAAATGAAATCATATGGTATTGTCTTTATCTGTTGACTTATATCACTTAGCATATTATCCTCTGGGTCCATCTATGGATTTCATTCTTTTTCTAGCTGAGTAATAATCCACTGTGTATGTATATATCACATGTATATGTATGTTGTCCTCTAGTAGTGAATGGTTTTACTTCTTCCTTTCCAATTTGGATGCCTTTTATTTCTTTTTCTTGCCTAACTGCTGTGGCCAAGACTTCAATACTGTGTTGAAGAAAAGTGGTGAGAGTGGGCATCCTTATCTTGTTCCTGACCCTAGAGGAAGAGCTTTTAGCTTTTTACCATTGAGTGTTAATTTTGGATTTGTCATTTGTGGACTTTATTATGTTGATGTTCATTCCTTCTGTACCCACTTTGTTGAGAGGTTTTATAAATGGATGTTGGATTTTTTAAATGGTCTTTCTGTGTATATTGAGATGACCATAGGATTTTTATCCTTCATTTTGTTAAAATGGTGTATATTATGTTGGTCCATTTGAAGATGTTGAATCATTCTGAAATAAATCCTAAATGATTATGATGTATGATCCTTTTGATGTATCGTTCAGTTCAGTTTGCTAATACTTTGTTAAGGATTTTTGCATTTGTGTTCATCAGGGATATTGCCTGTAATTTTTTTTCCTGTGATGTCTGACAGGTTTTGATATCAGAGTAATGCTGGCCTCATAAAATGAATTTGGAAGCATTTCTTCCTCTTTAATGTTTTTAAATAATTTGAGGATAGTTACCAACTCTTCTTTAAATGTTTGGTAGAATTCACCTATGAAGCTGTCTGACCCTGGACTTTTAAATTACTGATTGAATTTTATTATTTGTAATTGGTCTGTTAACATTTTCTGTTTCTTTGTAATCAAGTCTTAGAACCCAGAAGAAACAGATGAATTCTTAGAAAAGTGGAATTTATCCATAAATGGAATTTATCCATGTCTGGGTTTTCCAATTTGTTGGCATGTAATTGTTTATAGTAATCTCTTGTGATCCTTAATATTTCTGTAACGTCACCTGTAACTTCTCCTGTTTCATTTCTTCTATATTTATTTGGGTCCTCTCTTTTTTTCTTGATGATTTTTGACTAGAGGTTTATTGATTTTGCTTATCTTTTCAATAGTCAGCTTTTAGTTTCATTGATCTTGCCTTTTTTAATCTCTGTTTTGTTTATTTCTGCTCTGGTCTTTGTTTTTCTATAAACTTTGGTCCCCCCCCCCCCACCCCCCCAGTTCCTCTTGGTGTAAATTTAGATTGTTTCTTTGGGAATTTTGTTATTTCTTGAGGTAGGCTTCCTTGTATTGCTCTGAACTTGCCTGTTAGAATTTTGCAGTGTTCCATAGGTTTGGAAAGTTGTTTCTATTGTTTTTATTTTCATTTGTCTCAGCATATTTTTAGATGTTCTCTTTGATTTCTTCGTTGACCTATTGATTGTTTAGTAGCATTTTTTAGTCTTCCTGTGTTTGTTTGTTTTTCCAGGTATCGTCTTGTAGTTAATTTTCTAATTTTATACCATTGGGGTTAGAATAGATAATGTTATGATTTCAGTCTTCTGGAATTTTCGGAGATTTGTGGCCTAACACTGTTCCATGTGCACTTGAAAAAAATGTATTCTCTAGTTTTTTGGACAAAATGGTGCATATGTATTTATTAAGTCTAGTTGCCCTTTAAATTGCTGTTTTGTTTCTGTGCCCTAGGGCAGGTAAGTCTGCTTGGGACCCTCAGGGATATCTCTCCCTACTGCAGATTTTTGTATCTGGGATGTGGTTTATGTTGTTACCTTGTCTGCCACTGTTCTCTGTGTGGTCCCTCTGTTGTTTGCTATATAGAGGCTATTCAGTCCACCCTCATTTTTTCTGGAGGAATGGCTCTATATGTAGGTGTAGATTTATTGTGTCCATGGGAGGAGGTCAGTTCAGAGTCTTCCTATGCCACCATCTTGGACTGCCTCCTCCTTGCTACTTCTCTAATTGAGTCAGAGAGCAGAGACCCAGGACAAGACAGTCTGCTGTATTTTATTTAAGCCAATCTAGAAATTCCTACCTTTGCAGTCTTTATATAGTTAAGTAAATTATTAGAGGTTGCTCTATGGGTGAATGCTGTCTGAGGCCCTTCTTTTGTTAGATTTCATTCAGTATTAAGCCTTTCAGGGTGCTTTATTCTTTTTTTTTTTTTTTTTTTTCATTTTTAAAGATTTTATTTTTATTTATTTATTTGACAGAGAGAGATCACAGGTAGGCAGAGAGGCAGGCAGAGAGAGATGGAGAAGCAGGCTCCCTGCTGAGCAGAGAGCCCAATGCATAGCTGGATGCCAAGATCCAGAGATCATGACCTGAGCAGAAGGCAGAGGCTTTAACCCACTGAGCTACCCAGGTGCCCCTAGGGTGCTTTATTCTTATGCCTAATGAACAAATTATTTGGGGGGGGGTGGTTATTCGTTGTTTATATAGCATTGACTCTCAGTTAGTTTTAATTTGGTAAAACCAAATTCACGTACTTAGGAATATTTGAAGTTTAAGTCTTAAAAATAAATGAATGGTGGGATGCCTGAGTGGCTTAGTCAGTTAAGTGTCTGACTCTTGATTTTAGCTCAGGCGATTATCTCAGGGTTGTGGGATCCAGCCCCGTGTGTGGCTCCACATTCTGCTTAACATTCTCTCCCTCCTTCCCTGCTTTTCCCCTGACCTGAGTGGGAATCAGGAGTTGGACACTTGACTGACTGAGCCACCCAGGTGCCCCACAGACCTTTGATTTAAATCTTCTCTTTGAGAGTTCTGAAGGGTCAAGGGTATAAGCTAGATACATTTATTAGCTATTCTAATTTTTTTTTTTTTTTAACCAGTTTCTCTCTCTTCCTTTCCCTGCTACCTCTCCTTTCCTGTAGTACTCAGTTGTTAAAGAGAGGTAAAATTGTGCCTAGGAATCTTCAAGTAAAGGAGGCAGTCATGAATATTTTTGATTACCATTAAGATATTTTGGGGTTTACCAAATTCACTGGTGAGTTTTGACATACTGGAATTTTGATCAAGAAGACATTTGCTCTAACAGATTAATTTTTTATCAGTGACCTGTTGATTATTAAGATCTTTTTGCTTTATAATTTTTGGCAGGGATGGAATGAGGACAAATAATATTAATGATCAGAATTTATTTTAAGTATAAATATGTAAGATGTAAGTGTTCATGTATCTTCACTGTTGTTATTTTAATAGAAACCAAAGAAACCACCACCACCTGCTAAAGGTCCAGGTATGTAAGAAACATATTATTCAGTTTGGTATTTTTTATATTTTCAAGTTACAAAATGGTGAAATTGGGTTTTAAGTATAAACCACTTACATTAGCAAAAATCATATATCCTGATACATACAAACTAGAAATATATACAAAGTGTTCGTATGTATTAATATCAATATTTTTAAAGTATAAACTGTATAAAATAGGATCTTAAGTATAATTTAGATACTTTAGTTATAACATCATTTCTAATTAAGAAAATTGACAAAGTTTAGATAGAATACTTAATATATTGATCTGGCCAATTAGTTATTCTGCCTTTTCATATTAAATCCATTTGTTAATGTCTTATTTAAATATTAATTTGTATTTCTTCAGACAGTGTGCTAAGGGTTAAGCAAACTAGAAGAGTTTATTTTCATTTTTTTAAGCAGAAGTATATTACAGTATTCTTAGAAGACTTTTCCACAGTTGCAGTTTTATAATCTAGCTCTTTGTCTATATCTGTAAATTTTAGCCCCTAATTTCTGATTTTTTACGACTAAAGTACAATTATTTCTTGGAAGATTTGCTTTATTTTAAAATAATACAAGTCCTTCTCTACTCCCAAGTTTTCGGCTTTGAATTTGCTGACCCAATCCCAGAGCAAGTAAAGCACAACTTAAAAATAATTTTTATAGAAGTTGGTGTTAGAGGATTTTTAGTCACCAGTCATACTTGGGCTTTTTAAAATTTAAAGTTAAATAAAATTAAAAAATTGAATTCACAGTCACAGTACTAACATTTCAAGTTTCCATACTCCATATTGGATAGTACAAAAATAGAATATTTCCATCATCATAGAGAGTTCTACTAGAGAGTGGTGTTGCAGATAATATGAACATCTTCATTTGACAAAGAGGGATCTGAGACCACAAGGTAACAGCTGCAGGATTGGATATTTAGCCTAGTTTTTCTCTGATGTTATTTTTAAACTAACCTGTACTATTTAATAGTATAATTGTCTTTGTGCTTTGAAACTATTTTTTTTTTAAGTATTAACTTTGTTTTTTTCCTTAGCTCCAAAGCCTGAGTTAATAACTACAGACAAGAAGTATTTTCCTGTAAAGCCAGAAGAAAAAGGTGAGACTAATTATCCCACTTTCAGAAAAGTAATTCTTTCTTTTGTGGTCATCGTAAATAATAATCTCTCTCCACACTGAATGATTTACATTGATTTTTAACAGCCATTCACTATTTAACAATGTTTGGAGTCTGGGAGGAAGTATTTTGTCAAAATTGATAGGAAATAAAGATTTCACTCAAATTGATACCAGTTTACATTCATTAAAAAGTTAAACCATTACTTCAGTAAGAATGTAGTGTTTCATTACAGTTCGTTATATAAGAAAACTAGGTATTAAGTAGTTATATTTTAATTTTTTTTGGAGTCCCAATTAAAATAAATTAAAATTTCTTAGGTGAGTTCTAACTTTTAAAACATGGATGTGTTTTGTTATGTATTATCTAATTTTTCTAATTTTCACTGTCTGTATTTGTCATATAAACCTGGAAAGTTATCCAAGGTACACATGTATTTTGATAAAAACATTATTTTGTTTGTTAATTTGGAGAAAATAATTATTTCTTTTTGTGCAGACGGTTCTGCAATGGTTATATATAGTATATAGGTTATATATACAGTTGACCCTTGAGCAGCGCGACCCAGTTTGAACTGGAGAGGTCCACTTGTACATGAAGTTTTTCCCATTAAATATGATACAGCACTGTAAATGTATTTTTCTTATGATTTATTAACCTTTTCTTTAGCTTACTGTATTATAAGAATAAAGTATATAATACACATAACAGAAATGTGTTAATTGAATGTTTATGTTATTGGTAAGGCCTTCTGGCCAACAGTAGGCTTTCAGTTAAGTTTTCGGGGAGTCAGAAGTTATACTTAGATTTTCAGCTATGTGGGGAGGTTGGTGCACCTAACTCCCTGTGTTGTTCATGGGTCAACTGTACAAGAAACAACTTGAACACTGTTTTAGAGTGCTTCTGTTTCTACTGTCAGTATTTTTTCTGCTTATCCTTGGGTGTTGCCTGCAGTGTTCCTTTATATTCTTAACTGATTCCTCTCACTTTAGTCCCTTGTCTGACTTATATTTCATATTGTTGCCAGATTTTTTTCAGTAGACTTTTTTTAGAATAGTTTTAGATTGACTAAGAAAATTGAGCAGGAAGTATAGAGAATTCCCATATACTCCTTGCCCCACACATGTACAGCCTTCCCCACTATCATGAACCAGAATGGATCTCACAGAAACATTATATCCCAAAGTCCACAATTTATCTTGGGGTTTACTCCTGGTGTTGTACATTTTATGAGTTTGGACAAATGTATAACTTGACAAATGTGTAATATGAATTACAGAATATATCTTATTACCCTAAGAATCTTTTTTGCTCCGTCATTTCATCCTTCCCTTCCCTCTGCTCCTGGCAGCCATCGAACTTTTTATTGTCTTCATAGTTTTGCCTTTTTCAGAATGTCATTTGGTTATATTTATTTATTTATTTTTCATTTGGTTATATTTAAATCTCCATGTCTTCATGACTTAATACCCGATTTCTTTTTAGTGCTTATTAATAGTCTGTTCACTGTCTGTAGCACAGTTTATCCAAATTCACCTATTGAAGACATCTTCGTTGTTTCCATACTCTGTCAGGTATGAATAAATAACATCCTTCTCTAGGTATCTTGGTGTACATAAGTGTTTAATTCCCCTAGGTAAACAACCAAGGAGTGTGATTGCTGGGACATGTGTTAAGAGAATTTTGTGTAAGAAAATGTCAAATTATCTTCCAAATTATACCATTTTGCATTCCCATCAACAATGAAGGAGAATTCCTGTTACTCCTTATCCTGGCCAGCTTTTGGTGTTGTTGGGAACTGACCCCCAAATTACAATTTTGTATCATCTTCTCTTTCATTCACTAAATGCAGTAACCACACTCTGGTTCCTGAATATGTTACGTACTTTTATAGCTTTATCTCTTTCTCATTATCTGTGCTCAGCATGGAAGTTGTTAATATTGTTTTTTCTTTACATTTGAGAATTTTTTTTATGCTAAAACAATGTATACTTTGAAGTATTTCTTAATCTGGGTGTAATATGGCTATTGTTAGGTCTGAGTCTTGGATCAGTTTATTTTGGTACCTGGTTATAATACCAGTCCTACATGAAAGACTCATTCTATAAAGATATGTAGAACCAAATATAAGAACTATATTGGCTTCATTACCGACATTATGATACTCCTTTTATAGTTTCCTCAGTCAAGTAGATCGAGGTCTTATTAAAATTGAGTAGTGACTTCCTGTATTCTCTGAAATCAGTCAGATGATCTTACAAGCAAAACAGAAGGTGCTGCATTTTTAATATCATTTATCTGGTCAAAATCCTGGGCATAATGAGGTAACAGGGACTGAATTTGCCCTCCTGAGTTAAACGACTAGAAAATTCGACAAAGTACATGAAATAGTGGTTTCAGATATTAGACAACAGCATAGGACTGTTATCACTGAAGGAAGTTATCACTGAACCAGTAAGATAAGCCCTAAAATTACGCTAACCTATTGAAGCAGTTTACAGTCAGCCGAAAGGAAGAAGTACAGTAGAGCCCAGTTTTCCTGTGGAATTGCAGAAACAGGAGATAGGAGTTTAGGGAGGCCATGGCAGCTACAGTTTGTGGGGCAGAATTCCATAATGGAGGGAACTGCACAGAGAGCACTCTAAGATCTTTGTAGGGCTTACCATGAAGCTTTGGCTGAGTACTGTGAATTAAACACATAAGAAAGGAAACTTCCATAGCTGGAGAAATAACTGCTGGAAAGCATTTGGTGAAACAGTTTCTGGAACTCACTAATAGTTCATGTTCCTACAAGCCACAGTGGAAAGACTTGATAAGGCATAGGATAGAGTCTGTAAAAGATTATATCACCTTAGACTTAGGGCTTTGCATGTACCTTGGAAGCAGATCGAACTAATCCCAGAACAGAATTCAATACAATTTGAAAGAGTATAATAAAATCTAGCAGCCAAATGGGTAAAATACAGAATGTCCATTAGCTGATAAAAAAATTACCAGGCATGTAGAGAAAGCTGGAAAATAGCAACTTGTAACTAAAAGAAAAGTTAGTCAATTTAAAAGATCCAGAAATGATAAGAGATGATGGAAATAGCAATAAGGACATTAAAACAGCTATTAAAATTATATTCCTTGTGTTCAAGAAAGTAAAAGACAATGCAAGACTGATGGTGAAAGAAATGGAAAATATTAAAAGACCCACATTGAACTTAGGCAGATGAGTTAATACAGTATCAGAAATGAAAAACATTGCATGGAATTATTAGTTTACTGGAGACTATAGAATGAAATATTAGTGAACTGGAAGGCACAGCAATAGAAGCTATCTAAAATGAACTAGAGGGGCAGCTGGCTGGTTCAGTCAGTAGAGCACACATCTCTTGATCTCAGCATTGTGAGTTCAAGCCTCATGTTGGGTGTGGAGCCTACTTAAGGGAAAAAAAAAAAGCCCTAGAAAAAAATGAATAGGGCATCAGTAACTTGATGACAATATCAAATAGTTTTGTTTTTGTTTTTTTTTTTTTTAAGTAAGTTCCATACTCAACATGGAGCCCATCGTGGGGCTTCAGCTCATAATCCTGAGACCAAGACCTGAGCTGAGGTCAAGAGTTGGCCACTTAATCAACTGAGCCACCCGCGTGCCCTGTTAGGTAGTTGTACTTATGTGTAATTGGAGTCCCTGAACAAATGGAGAGAGAATGGGGCAGAAAAAAATACTTGAAGAAATAATAGTTGAAAAATCTCAAGACTTGCTGAAACCGTAAACCCAAAGATCCAAGAAGCTCAGTGAACTAAAAGCAGGAGAAACAAAAGAAACCACCTAAAGGAACATCATAGTCTGTTCAGTGAAAAGCTGTGATAAAAAGAAAAGCATAAAGTCTGAATGAAAATAATTCTCAACCTTGAATTTTCTGCCTAGCAAAATACCTTTCAGTAAATGCAGGCAAAATAAAAGCTTTCAGACAAAATCTGAGAGAACTCGTTGTCAGCACACCTGTATATAGTACACAGGAAATGTTAAAGGAAATACTTTTTGGCTGAAGGAAAATGATGTTATATGGGTGTTTGGATAAGTAGAAACTGATAAAGAATGTCAGAAATGGTAAATATGTAAGTAAATATAAAAGACATTTTTTTTTCTTTTTTTTTTAAATCTTGTCAACACCAAAACTCTTCATTGGGAAGATTTTAAAACTTTTTTAAAAAAACTATACTATGTGTTGGTGTTAAAGTTTGTATGCAAATATAAGAATTTCTAAATTAGTGAGATAGGACAAATGTAAAATGAGGGAAACAATTCTTAATGTTTTCAAAATGTTCTTATTAACCTGACATGCCTAAATCTGGTTCAAGGAATAGAAAAAATGTCAGTGCTTTGCCTAGTAAGCTTTTTGGAGATGTGCATTGGGAGAGAGAACTAGTATCAGTCTGAGCGTTAAAAATTGGTATGCATTAAAGTCTGTCTTTTTCAATAAAATTAACCACAAAGTTCTACCCTTTTTCCACCTCAACAGATGCATAGTGTGCTTCATAAGAAGAAAAACACCAACACTTTGGAGCCCAAGTTTTTCTCTTGCTTTTTGTTAAAAGTTTCTTGGACATAGCTTTCAGTAGCCCACTTCACTCTCAGGGACTTGTATTCTTGCTATGGAGTATGTATGAAAGGAAGGGAGCAACTGATAATTACTTTGGAGTGCCACACAGACATGTAAATGTGTAGGAGAGAATGTAAGTGAAGCTCTTAGTCTTATAAAATCATTTAAATGGTTACCTTAATGTACATGTTCTCCCTGGTGGTCCCAGTATCCATAGGAATGGCTGCTAAAGCCCAGGCTGGTTTAACACTTCTACTAGTAGAGGCAATGAAACTGTATTCATTTGCTTGAGGAACTTTTTTTTTTCAGTTTCTATATCTGCAGGTGTAAAGGACAGAATTTGTCTTAATTTTCAGTTAATTCATAAGCAGAACCACATGGTACACAACTCCAGGCAGGAACTAAGCACCAGTATGTTAATAATGGCATTATTGTTTTGTAATTAGCAGAATGGGAAGGGAGAGTTGTGCTGGTGGATGTTCCTCTTAAGGTTTTCCTGTCTCTGTGTCTGGCATTAAAGGGGGACAAGTTACTGTTGGTAGGAGAATGTATTCACATACTAGGAATTCACTGCTAATATAGGAGACTACAGATTTTGAGGGTCTAGTTGGCTGATCACTGGGACTTTCAACCCCAGCAAAATGAATTGTGAATTGTACCCTATGTCCTTGAAAAAGTTACACTTTATTGACTATGTAAGATTTTGTCTCTCTGGGGCGCCTGGGTGGCTCAGTGGGTTAAGCCTCTGCCTTCGGCTCGGGTCATGATCTCAGGGTCCTGGGATCGAGTCCCGCATGGGGCTCTCTGCTCAGCAGGGAGCCTGCTTCCCTCTCTCTCTCTCTGCCTGCCTCTCTAGCTACTTGTGATCTCTCTCTGTCAAATAAATAAATAAAATCTTTAAAAAAAATAAAAAAAAAAAAAGATTTTGTCTCTCGCAGAAGGTTGTGTGACTGCTGTTGATTACCACACAAAGGTCCAATAGCATCATTAATTCATTCATTCAGTTACTGAACTAAGAATTAATAAGGACTATCAGAGTTGGATCTTTTGTTGTCTTATTCTCGATTGCTTAGACAGCCATATATATAAAGGCTCATGGCTTAACCGCCATCTGCATGCTGCTGATTCCCTTTCAGTGTTTGGATTTGTTCATATTCATTGCTGCTTTGTTTGTACTTACTTTGTTTGCATTTCATACTTTCTACCCATGTATGTATGTGTGTGTGTATATATATATATGTACATATATATAATATATATAAAAACTATAACCATATGAACTATTGTATAAAATTATATACTTATATATATAAGCTATATATAATTTTTAAAAAAATTTCCTTTAATGGAGGATCTAGTTTTGTTTATTTGAAATATATTGTTTTCTCATTTTTTTTTTTTTAAGATCTTATTTATTTGACAGACAGAGATCACAAGTAGGCAGAGAGGCAGGCAGAGAAAGAGAAAGCGGAAGCAGGCTTCCCATTGAGCAGAGAGCCCGATGTGGGGCTAGAGCCCGATGCGGGGCTCGATCCTGGAACCCTGGGATCATGACCTGAACCGAAGGTAGAGGCTTTAACCCACTGAGCCACCCAGGCGCACCCTTTTCTCCTCTCTCTTGAGAGATAATTTTACCTTACATTGAATTCTAAGCTGGCAAAATAGGTTTTGTTATGTAATTCAACTGTTACCTGAAATGGAAGTCTTGAGGTGTTGTCTTCTTCATGTCTTTGCTTAGGAGCGTTCTCTTCTTCCTATGAGCCAATAAAAGGAATGCTGAGTAATAATTTAATGAAATTGAAATGTAATAAAAAGTTGTAGACTTTCCAATTCATATGTTGGCTATGGATAGTCAGGGCTTCATATTATAGAGTGATTTGGAAATCAGTATTCAAAATATCCTTTTAAATTATATGCTGTGGAATTTTGGTATAGTACAGTTTAGTGTGGAATTAAAATCAAGATCTTTGTGTTTAAGACTCCTTTCATGGCAGTTATTGAGGTACTGAACTCAAATGCCTTTTCATCTGTGATATAATCTGTAGTACATAAACTCTTGAGTTGAGAGCTATGGCAGGACTCTATTGTATTATATATTTAGTATGCTTACCAAAAAGGAAATAGTACTTATCTCTAATCTTCTACAAAGAATCCTTCCAGTTTGAACCCAAAAATAATCTTGACCTCTTAAGGAGTAGCAAATTTTCTTTATTATACTTAACCCACACATAAAACAGATTTTTAATCAGATGTTAAACAGGTATTAACAGTATGCAAAATCATTCAGTCTCAAAGTTTGGAGGAAAGAAAAATAAAACAGTATGCAAAATCAGTATGTATATGTTAGGCAGCTGGCTTCTGCCAGTCACTAGGAAGATTAAATTTTTTTTCTGCTTGTTTTCTTTCCTGTTTCAAGTGATATTCTGACAGTTGCTAGTTGACTAGTTAACGTGCATGGTAATGAGGAGATTGTAACTATTCAGAGACTTAGAAAATAAGCATAATGTGTTGACTAGAAAAGAGAAAGTGATTCCAGGCCACAGAAAGAGAATGTGAAAAGAATGAGAGAAAGCATAACGTATTCAGGAAATAACTATAGGTAACTAGAGGAATTGTGAGAAATCAAGCTAGAAGGGTAGCTTGGTACAGTTGTTTCCAGTCTTAGTGGCATATCAGGATTACCTGGGTTTCTTTTAAAAATATGCTGATGCCAAGGATCCACTTCCAGTGTTTTTATAGGGTAGAATTCAGGTTGTGTTTTTTAAGCTCTCCTTGGGAGTCTAATCTGGAGACAAAAACAAGAATCACTTGTGTGATTCATAAAAGGTCTTCCAGTGCTATGGCAAGGACTTGCATTTAACTATTTGTTTATATCTTGCCCTGCTCCAAAAAAAGATTTAAAATAGTGATAAGGGTTTCAGAATTCATATTATGTAAATAAAATGTGTATGTGCATGTTTCATATAAATGTCTCAGTCGTATTATGACTCATGGGACATGAACTTATTACTGGGTTTGAATACTTCCTGTTGCATTTGGGGAAAAAAAACCAAACTCCAGCTTATAGTATAGTAGAGTCTCAAAAGAAGACTTTCCTGACCACATTAACTTTAGCTTAGCCTACCAGGTTTTGAGGGATCTAGCCCTCTGTTGAGTTCTCTAATATATTCCATACTTCTCTTTACTTGTTGATTTTGTGTAGTAGGGTCACCCACTCTGTAATGTTCATAGAATGAGTTTTTTTCCCTCCCAGTTACATGGTATAATATCCTTTCCTTGGAATTCCACCTTCGTCTTACACTCCTCTCAGAATTTTTTTTACTTAAATATTTTATTTATTTATTTGACAGAGAGAGAGAGAGAGCATGCACACAAGTAGGCAGAGTGGCAGGCAGAGGGAGAGGGAGAAGCACGCTCTCCACTGAGCAAGGAGCCCAGTGCAGGGCTCGATCCTAGGACCCTGGGATCATGACCTGAGTCAAAGGCAGCCGCTTAACTGACTGAGCCACCCAGGCACCCCTCTCAGAATCTTTTTATATGAGATTCCTTCTCATTTTTCAGATTCTAGGTTAAAAAGTCCAGCTAATGTCACCTCCTTGACATTAGCCTTTTATTACTCTAAAAGTAGATAATTCTCAGTATTGTCCCAGATTAGTTTAGATATTTTGTGTATGATTACTTTCTCCTACATTTGACTAAACCTCATGGGGTGAAAGGTCTGTGTGTGTGTGTGTGTGTATGTGTGTGTGTGTGTGTGTGTGTGTGAATTTTATTCAACATTGGTGCTATAGTTTCTTGCAAAGTAAGTATATAATGCATAAGGTATACCCAATAGCATAATTATTATGTAATTGGAAAGCTTTAAAAATCTGGTGTGACATGTTCAGGTATGTTTTTCTGAAACTGTTCTCTTGCTGTTTGAATAGATGTGGTAGTGGTGGTATGGATAAAAAGGACTGGAATGTTTTCAAGAGCAAAGAACAGAAAATAGAAAATCTTTACTCAAACTGAAACAATAGGGGAACAGTGTCATATAATTGGAAATCTAGAGGTAGGAGTCATGTGACACTCCACCAAATAATTTCATTTTGGATCTGGATTATATCTCTCTCCATTAGTGTCTACCTTGTCTTCAGTTTGGTTTTTCTTCAGGTCACAAGAATGCTGACTGTGACAATCAGTAGGAAAGAGAGGAATACCTCTCCACAGCCATGGAATTTAAGTCCTTTTCAGTTTCTTGGACCAATTTTGGGTACATGTTCAGTTCAAGACCTGTAAGTCTTATAAAAAGAATGTTGAACACTTACTAACTTGTTATAATCATATGAAGGTAGCATAGATTTGAGTTATCAACTACATTAACAGCTAGAGATGTTGACATATAATTAGGCCCTACTATAAGGAAAGTGGCTTAGGTTTTATATTAGTACCTCTTGTTGACTAATTAAATCCCAAGGGTTGTGAAGATGGGGAAAAGAGGTATGAATTATAAAATAAAGACAGTTTCTGGGGGAAAATATGTATGAGTTCAGCTTTTGACATAGAATTTGATAGGAATATTGGAAATATGGGATGAATCTTGGCTGAGAGTTTGTGTTAAGCATTTATTTATAAGATGCTCTCTTGGAACTTAGCTGTAAAACGTATGGATATGTGTAATGTTGTTCAAAAAGGTTGCTTAAAATGAGAATAGGAAGAGAGGTTAGCTTGAAGTCTTAGAATCCATGCACATTTAAGAAGTTGTTAGATGAACTGGAACTCCTGACGAAGATTGATGAGTGACTATATAGGCAGGCAGAGAATGATCTGAGTGAGAACAACTGGAAAGGTTGTATGAAATATACACATATATAAACATCGAAGACCTGTGAAGGGTACGAGAAATTACAGGGTCAAGATCTAGTAGAAGAGGGGAGCCCCATAAAGTAAGCCTGTCATTTGGGCCTGTGTTTCCTTTTGAGGCATTTGCCAATTCTGAAAGTGGTAGCTTAGCCTAGGAAAAGAACTTTCAGTATAATTTTGGGTTTGAGAGACAAAATTTAGAGCCCAGAAAAAAAGGAGATACTGTAGTAAACTCCTGGACTTTGAGTTGCATTCCAAAGAGACTTCCTTTGATAGGAAGTGTGAAATGGCTGTAGAACTAGCTTTCAGAAGCACCAAAGCCCAACTGGTAATTGTCTCAGTCTGATTAAGAAGGTGATATGGGATTTTACTGCACCTTAGCCTGACTGCCTGAAGCAAAGTAAACCTTTATTCCCTGGAGAAGAGGACATAATTTAGAGTTTTAAATTATCTCTGTATGTTTTCATATAAATGTCTTATGTCTCATACTTATAGAACAATAACCAGACGTACTTGGGCATATAACACATGACTAGAAACCACCAACAACAGAAAATAGAACCTGGTCCACAGGTGTTTTAGATATTTGAAATACCATACACAAGCTATAAAGTATCTATGCTTAATATACGTTTAGACTATTAAAAGATGTGATTGATAATTTTGGCATAACTAGAAACATGTAAATGCAATGTGAATGTAAGTGTAAATGAATTTGTATAACTATAAAGTATACGGTTGACCTTCAACAATGTAGGGATTGGGATGTTGACCCACCTCACAGTCAAATATTGCCTCATAAATTTTCTTAAAGATTTTATTTATTTATTGAGTAGAGAAAGAGAACATGCAAGCAGAAAGAGGAGCAGAGGGAGATGGACAGACCAACTCTGTGCTGAGTGCCTGAGGTAGGACTTGATCCCACAACCCTGAGATCATGATCTGAGCAGAAATCAAGAGTCTGATGCTTAACCAACTGAACCATCCATGTGCCCCTCCCATGTAACTTCTGACTCACCAAAAACTTAACCAATAGACTACTGTTCACCAGAAGTCTTACTGATAACATAAACAGTTGACTACACATCTTTTGCATTATATACTGTATTTTTACAATAAAGTAAGGTACAGAGAAAATGTTATTAAGAAAGTGAGAATGTTAAGAAAGAAGAGGTACATTTCTGTATTAAATAAATATATAGGTAGGCTTGGACGGGTCAAACATGTTCGAGGTCACTTATATATGATATATATTTGTGGGTATATGTGGTGGTATTTTCAAAAGAAAATTCCTGAATTAAAGCTTAACAGTGGGAAAAAAAGATCTTAAGAGACACTGAATACAATGAAAAGGTTTAACATATATGTAATTGAAGATCCAGATGGGGAGGAGAGAATAGGGACTGGAAACCATATTTGAAGATACAATGGTTTCTAGTCTTCCAAAAATGATGCAAAGCAAAAAGCCACAGAATCAAGAAATAATATGGAGCCCAGCCTGGATATATACAAAGAAAACTACTCCATGGACTCAATATAGTCATGTTGCTATAAAAAAAATAAGATAATACTGAAAACAGCCAAAGAATAAGACACATGAACTTTAGAGTAACAAAAATAAGACTGACAGTTGCTTCTCAGTGGGAAAAATTGAAGCCAGAAGACGATGGAATAATGTCACCAAAGTGTTGAAGGAAATAACTGCTGACCTAGAAGTATAATGCCAGTGAAAATATCTTCAGAAAAAAAGGTGAAATAAAGACATTTTTAGGCCAGTCACATCTGAGAGAATTTATCACTGGCATGCTAGTACTAAAGGCAGTTTTAAAGGGTGTTACTTAGGCAAAATGGAAATGATTCCAAATGTCAACCTGGACATACAGAAAGCAAGAGCAACAGAAAGCTGAAATAGATATGTAAATCCAAATATTGACTGTATGAAATATTAATAATGTCTCCTGGGCTTTTATAGAAATAAAAGTGCAACAAGACAGCAGGGTGTAAGTGGAGTGAAAAGTGTTAGGGCGGGAGAAAAATTACATATGATTTAAAGGATATGTGCTGTGATCTCTAGGCAGTCACAAAAAGTGGAGATTGTGTAAATAAGATAATAGTAACAAGATTATGGAATAACAAGAATACAAAAGGCAAGAATGGAGAAAAAAATGAAATGAACCAAGCAAGAAAAAAAAAATACTTAGTAATTACAGAAAATGTAAATGGACTAAAGATTCCATTTAAAAGAAAAATCAGCCATTGTCTGCTAATAAGAGACATACCTGAATGAAAAGAATTCAGTAATATTTAAATTAAAAAGGTGGACAAAAATATGCCAGGCAGATGCCGGACAAAAATATGCCAGGCAGATGCCAGTCAAAAAAAAGCTGGTCTAACTGTAGTAATAGCTGACAGAGTAGACCGAATAGCAAGAAGCATTAAGAGAGACATTTAATTAAGACCATGTGACTTATGAAAAGAAGTTGCCTTTGCAGTAAAGGCAAAGTAAATGATACTGATACTCAAAAAAAGAAAAAAAAATGATACTGATATATAAGAACTAAGTCTTAATCTTTTCCTCACATAGTATATAAACTTGAATCCAGAAATAAATTGATAGATACTTGCCTTATGACCAAAGTTGCACTGTAGAGAAGGATAAAGAGCAGTCTTCAATAAATAAAACTTAAACCTTACTTACACCTTCTTTATAATACCTATTCCTGCCTACCCATCTTAACAGTATACATAGAAGTTCCGTGTGAATGGTACCTCCATAGATTTTCTGCAAATACTATAAACCAGTATTTCTATGTCCTTGAAGTAGGAAACTGTTTCTTTAACAGGATATATAAGACATTACTATAAGATGAAAGATTGACTTTTTGGACTACATTAAAATTAGGAATGTCTTTTACAGAGACACCAGGTGGGGGATAAGTATGTCACAGAGTAGGAAATGATTTTTTACAACACATATAAATGACAAAGTACTTATATTCAGAACATATAAAGAATTTCTACACAGTAAGAAAAAGCTTGATAAAATGCAGCTAAGAGTGTGGAATAGATATTTCATCAAAGTATGAAGTTACTCAATTTCATTACTCATCAAGGAAATACAATTTAAAGCAAAGTAAGATTCTCACCAAAATGGGTGAAATTTTGAAAAGGAGACTAACAATACCAAATGTTGGTGAGGATTCATATTAGGAGAACTCCTATACACTGTTGGTGGGAATGCAGATTGTTACATCTAATCTGGAGAATTTAAGTTGAATATGATTTATACTGTATTAACCCAGCGCTGGCACTCCTAGTTAAATATCCAGCAGAAATATGCTCTGTGTATGTGCCGAAGATTCAAATAAAGTTTATCATAGCATTATTTTTATTGGCTCTTACTTGGAAACAACACAAATGTCCATTCACAGTTGAATGGATAAATAAATTGAAGTATATTCACATACCAAGTAAGATAGTATGCAACAACATGAATCTTAGGATTTTACTGATGTAAACTTTAAATGTGCAAAAGTGATCTATAGTGTTAAAAGACACCTTTGGGTAGGAGCAGTTGTGTAGTAATTGGGAAGGGGTATGATGATAACTTATTGTGGCTAATGTTCAGTTCTTGGCCTGAGGGTGGTTATTCATGTGTATCCATGTGATAGTTTCTTAAGCTTTGTACTTAATGGTTCTGAAAGTGTGTTATACTTAGGTTACTTCAGTGAGATTAATATGGGTAGATTTCTTTTGTCCTTAAGTTTTCTAAAAATGTTAGGAAAATAGATTCAATTAAGAAACATTGGTGGGGCACCTGGGTAGATGGGTTGTGAAGCATCCAGCTCTTGATTTCTGCTCAGGTCATGATCTCAGGGTCATGAGGTCGAGCCCCATGTCAGACTCCATGCTGGATGTGGAGCCTGCTTGAGATTGTCTCTCTCCTACTCTTTGTCGTTCCTTATACCACACCTGCTCGAGTGTGTGCTCACTCTCTCTCTACCAAAAAAAATAAAAATAAAAAAAAAATGCTACTGTTTGGATAGTACTGTGTTTCTCTCTAACACATCTTTGAGTAACCATTAATAAAGAATGGATTTGATTTTTCAGTCTGAATTTATGCACTCAGAACCCATTCATGCTTTGGTGCCAGTATAATTGTTTTATTTTTCTATTTTTTTTAAATAATTGGAGTATAGTTGACACACTTGATGTTACATAGTGATTCAGCAAGTTTATATATTATGCTGTAATCACATGTGTAGCTATCATCTTTTTCTATACTTCACTGTAGCAATATCATTCACTATATTCCTAATGCTCTCTTTTTCATTTCTGTAAACTTATCCACTCTATAACTGTGTCTCCCAATCATCTTCTCACATTTTGCTCAACCCCCCATACCCCTCCTCTCTTTGCAGCCATCATTTTGTTCTCTATTTCTAGGTTTGATTCTGCTTTTTGTTTATTCAATTGTTATTTTAAATTCCACTTAGGAGTAAAATCATAAGGTATTTGTCTTCCTCAGTCTGACTTACTTCACTTAACATAATACTCTCTAGGTTCATGCATGTTATCTCAAATGGCTTGATCTTATCCTATTTTATAGTTGTATGATGTTGGGGTGTGTGTGTGTGTGTGTGTGTGTGTGTGTGTGTGTTTGTCTGTATACAACCCCCCTCCAATCTTCCATATTCATTTGTCTTTTGATGGACACTTAGGTTGTTATTTCTGTATCTTGGCTATTATAAATAATGCAGCGATAAATATAGGACGCATATATCTTTTAAAATTAGTGTTTTTGTTTTCTTTGGGTAAATGCCTAGTAGTGGAATTATTAGATCACACAGTATTTCCATTTTTGATTTTTTGAAAATTGTTTTTCTACTTTTATTCATGCAGTGGGGAACTGATCCTCATCTGAATTAACACATGGATGAATTTATTACGTTTAGTTTAGTGTAATATATTTTTATATTCTGTAGTAAATAAGATAGGGCATATTTCAGTTATTTTGCTGTATTTTGTCAGCTGCCATGTATTTTAGCTGCTTTGAGTAAAAAATTTTCTTCATACCCTTACCATAATTCTTTTCTCTATCTTAAATTATAACTTATGTACCTTACGTATTTCTTCCTTTGGGCATTTCAAAAACTAACAAGGAGTTTTTTCTTTAAATTTCCTCTTGGTTTTGTTGAATTTCTAGCTAAACTAAAATTCTGTGCACAGTTGGATATCCAAATAGAAAAGAATGAAGTTGAACCCTTACCTCATGCCATGTATAAAACTTGACTGAAAGTAGATCATTCACCTAAATATAAAAGGCATAAAACTCAAACTTTTAGAAGAAAACATAGGGTTAAATCTCCATGGCCTTTGGCAGTGGATTCTTAGATCTATGACACCAAAAGCTCAGATAACAAAAGAAAAAAATGGTTAAATTTAATTCATTAAAATTAAAAAATTATGTGCACCAAAGGACATTATGAAGAAAGTAAAAAGATGTACTACAGAATGGAAGGAAATATTTGCAAATCCTATATCCAGTATCAGGAATATATAATGGGTTATATATTATGATATATAAAGAGTAATTACTACTCAGCAGCAAAAGAACAGTCCAGAAATGGGCAAAGGATTGAGGTAGACATTTTTCTAAAGGAGATAGGCAAAGGGCTAATGAGCACATGACAGGATGTTCAGTATCATTCATTAATAGGGAAATACAAACCAAAGCCACACTGAGCTGCTTCATACTCTCTAGGATGGCTATAATAATAATAAAAATGAAAAATATCAAGCATTGACAAGGATGTAGAGCAAACGGACCCTTCATATTCTACTGATGAGAACGTAAAATATTACAGCTGCTACGAAAAACTGTGGTAGTTCCTCAGGAAGTTAAACATAGAATTACTATGTGATCCTAAATATATACCCCAAAGAATGGGAAACATATTCAAACAAATATTTGTATGCAAATGTTTATAACAGCATTCTTCCTAATAGCAAGAAGCTGAAAAAACCCAGATGCCCATCAATAGATGAATGAGTTGTGCTATATACATATGGTGGATGTTACTTGATCACAAAAAAGAATGAAGTAATGATACTTGCTGCATTGAGAATGAACCTTGAAAACATTATGCTATAGTGAATTGAGCCAGACACAGAATGTTACGCAGTATGAGTCCATGTATATGACATGCCCAGAATACCTAAATCTTTAGAGACAGAAGGCAGGTTGGTGGTTGCCAGGAGATGGGTAGAGGAGAACATGGGGAGTAACTGAGTAATGAGATTCAGACTCTTCTTTTGGGGTAATGAAAGAGTTTTGAAACTTGATAGAGGTGGTGGTTGCAGAACATTGTGAATTTACTAAGTGGCAGTGAATTGTTCACTTTAAATTATTAGGTAAATATCACCTCAGTAAAGGTAAATAAAACCTAGTAACCAAATACATTTTTATCATATATAATAAATCAGCATACTATTGTTGATTTAGTCATGGCCGTACCAGAAATGATGAATCTTAGTTTGATCACCTTTGATTTCCATGAATATTTAAATGTGTTGTTTTATTTTAAAATAAACTGCAGAGTTGAATTGATTTTAAGCTTTTAGTTATATCTCTGTTAAAAGAAGTATGTTCAGTTAATCAGTGAACTTCTGTTTAACCTTCAGTATTTTCCCTGATATTTTATAAAACATCTTTCTTAACACTTTTTAGAGATTTACGTTTGGTTGGCTATTATAAATGATACAGATGGCTCTCTTGGCTTATAGTTAGAATTGGATGGTATAATTACGATGTAATTATATGATGCATTGTTTACTTTGAGGCCATATGAAAGTGGATTTTTGTACAACATGATGACTATGGTTTTAGTAGACTAAGCTATATTTTCAAATGATTCAAGGAAGCTATACATAAACGATAAAACGGAAACAGTGGTAATTTGTATTTTCATTGTTGTTAGAGTAAATCTAACTATTTTGAACTAGGGGTTTACCTAGGGCTTGCAATGTTTGTTCAAGATTCACAGCCACCAGTTTCTGATAGATACGAAATCTCATGAAATTATTTGTGGTCCTGTACTAGACATTCTTTACAAAGACCGAGTAAATTTTGAAAATTACTCAGTATTGCATTTAAGAGTATTTTTGCATATATAAGTGTTAGATACATTTTTGCTGACTGCTATTATGAATATCTAGTATGTGTGCACCTGTGTCAATTAAAAAAAAACCCATTTCGCCCATTCCCCTATCCACTTCCCCTCTGGCAACCACCAGTTTGCTCGCTTGTGTTTGAGTCACATGTGTGTGTTAGTTTTAATATTTCATCTTAGTCCTTGAAAAATCAGGAGCCAAGTATGTCATTGTATATAGTACCATGCCTTTTTGGTGATAAAATTGTTTTTATTAACATGGCTTAAAATTGTACCAATGTTGTTTATTTCCAGCATATTTTCTTATCTAGTTCATAGAATTATTGATGGTGTTAATAAACTGGGAAAAATGAAATTGTGTTAATATATTCCTCATAAAATTGTGAGGATTATAAATACAGGCCTGTAGTTTTCTCATCTGTGACTAATCAGATTAGCCTCTTTTTCTTTTTTTTCTTTTTTTTTTTTTTTTTAGCCTCTTTTTCTTAATATTTGATATTTTTCTTTGTCATTATGATCATTTTTAAATAAATATGTTAAATGTCACAAGTTTACTATACTTCAGTCTCAGAAAGTGGTCTGGATTTAGGTATAGATAATATTTATACTGTCCTATGCTTAGAGTAAAATCATATGTGATTATATTTGAGTAGCATACCGCCCCTAAAAACAAAGAATGCTGGGAAGACAATAAGAACTGGGCATTATTTGTTGCTCAGAAGCTTATTGTGATCCTCCTTCCCACCAAAGTAAGCTTTATTTTAATACTTAAGCATATTAAATTATAACTTTAAAGTGAACACAAACAATAATGGGTCTCTCTGTTTTACACATTTTCAGCCTCATGTTAGCTGTAAGAAATAGAAAAACCTAAATAATTTTGATTGCTGATAACTTATTAAATATTTTTAAATAACCAGATGAAAAATCAGTACTGGAACAGAAACCATCTAAACCAGCTGCTCCACAAGTCCCACCAAAGAAGCCTACTCCACCCACCAAAGCCAATAATTTATTGAGATCTCCTGGAATAATATACCCAAAGCGGCCTGAAAAACCAGTCCCTCCACCACCTCCTATAGCCAAGTAAGTTTTACCTAATTTTAAATTAGGTCATTTTAATTTAGGTAACTTAGCTAATTTAGTTTATTGGTTACCTGCCTTTGACATAAGTGGCTATACTGCTTTTCTAAATGTCAAAATAATTTTTAAAGTATTTGTTTTTCATATTTTTTCTGTAGACTGAATGACTGTTAAATGATTTATATTCATACTAGGTATGAATATACACCTAATAAGCTATTTTTACATTTCTGATTTCATTGTGATTAGTCTTATTGTGGAGGTTTATGTTTATGGAAATAATTTTGTGGAACAGAAAGAAAACTTAACTGTGCTGTAACATCTTCAGTGTCATTAATTCACAGTGTTAAAAAATGGTTATGATTCACATACAAGTGATGTCTACATATGTTTGATTTTCTCATTTCAGGATTAATGGGGAAGTTTCTACCAGTTCATCAAAATTTGAAACTGAGCCGGTATTAAAACCAAAGCTAGATTCTGAACAGTTACCACTTAGACCGAAATCAGTAGACCTCGATTCATTTACAGTTAGGAGCTCTAAAGAAACAGGTAAGTTAACATGTAGAAAGGTGATGCATTAAAAAAAAAAGCTGCCAATCTAGTTTTCAGAAACTATTTAAGAAATTTGCGTGTGTATTTTATGTGTGGATAGATAGAGTGGAAGTTAATTAGAATTTGTTTAAAATCTATGAAGCCAAAATAGAAAAATAGAACTAAAAGATGATAAATGAGCAAAATACTTGATTCATATGAGGACTGAGAAATGGATTAAAAGATCATCCATTTATCATATATTTTGTCCCCTCATAATGGAAAGTCCATACTACTCAGGCAGATAGGAATACATTTTAGTCTTAAAAGTTTAAGGATAAAGAGAGAGATGATCATAGATTATCAGTAGATCAATAGATTATCAATACCAGCACTAAATTATATTGAAGATTATTTTTACTTTTCTACTTTACCTCAAGATACTTTTGTTTTTAATTCAGGAAAATATGCTTTTTAATCACTCTCTCTCTCTCTTTCTTTCTCTGTGTATGTATATTAGGAGGCTTTACTTCTTTAGTTAAATATTGTTAAGTTTTAGGACTGATTTTTCAACCCATCAATCATCTTTGTCTCCTGGTCTTTTATACCTCTTAGTTGTAAAATGGAAAACCTGAAACAGGGAAGTTTTGATAAAGGTTTCAATATTAAAAGCATAGCACAATCATTACAATTGTAGTAATGATTATTATATACTACCTTGCATTTGGTTTTAGTTTTTTTTTTTTTTTAATTTGCAGAGTACTTTCTCATATATATCCTTATTTTATCTTAATAGTAACTCTAAAAGGCAGATGCTGTTTTGCTTTTAAAGAAATTAAGCTATAGACACATCAAGTGTCCAGGATGACATAAAGCAGAAGAGAACTTTTTAAATCCCCCTTATATAAAGTGCTCATGATATTCTTTTAAAAGTTTTAGTGTCTTGATATGTTTAGTCTTCATGTTAACATTTCATATTTATATTCAAACTTAAAGGGCAATTATACTTGGGTTTTTTTGGTCACTGTATTGTAAGATATGCTACTTCCTACCTTTTGAAAACCGTTAGGTGATTTTATTATTTTTCCGAATTGTCATTTTGCTAATACAAAAGCTCTGATCTACACGTGGATTCTTTCAGATTTTTTTTTTAAATATTTTATTTATTTGATAGAAATCACAACTAGGCAGAGAGGCAGGCAGAGAGAGAGGAGGAAGCAGGCTCCCCGCGGAGCAGAGAGCTGGACGCGGGGCTCATCCCAGGACCCTGGGATCATGTCCTGAGCCGAAGGCAGAGGCTTTAACCCACTGAGCCATCCAGGCGCCCCTTCCTTCAGATTTTTAATTTGAATGTTTTATAGATTCTTTCATCATATGTTTGGATCCTGCCTGCTCTGGATGAAGCCATATTCATTAATAATTTCTGAAAATTATTTAATTGTATTTCAGAAATACTCAAATATATTTAGTGTGTTTTATCTGGTGAAAATTGTTATTTACTGTTAGTGAAATAAAAACAAAAAAATGTTCTTTATAGAAGGTTTTTTAAAAATATCCTTTAGGGGCATCTGGGTGGCCCAGTCAGTTAACTGGCTGCTTTTGGCTCAAGTCATGATCTCAGGGTCCTGAGATTTAGCCCCAGATGAGACTCCCTGATCTTTGGGAATCCTGTTTCTCCCTCTTCCTTTGCTATTCCCCCTGCTTGTGCTCTGTCTCTCAAATAAATTAAATAAAACAAAATAACATATGTAATAATGTCAAACTATTGGTGGTTTGTAAAATTTGATTTTTTACTTTTTGGTCCCAAGTTTTACTTTTATCTATAGCTATTATTTATTCTTCCTTAAAAAACAGAGAGGCCTTGTGAAGCAGGGTTTGCAAATTTCTTATTTGTTTGTTTTTTTCCCTTCAAATAAATACGGAAATAATTTAGAGAACCTGAGGCATATATAAGGACAGAAAACTAACAGCTAATTTCCAAACTACTGTCCTTTATTTCTTTCACTACCAGGCTGCCTTTGGTGTACTACACTTAACACCCAGTTAAGTTCAGGAAATACACAAAGCCTACCACAGAGATACCTACAATTCCATTCCAGACCATTGCAATAAAGTGAATATTGCAACAAAGTGATTCCAATGAATTTTTTGGTTTCCCGTGCATATAAAAGTTACTTTTACAACAGTTTATTTGTAGCACATGATACTGCTTGATAACATTTTACTTACAGTAGCATTTTTTTCTAATTGAAGTCAGTCCTCTCAAACCCTGCTTCTGCTTTATCAACTAAGTTTATCTACTATTCTATATGTTTTATTGTCATTTCAACATTTTTTCATAGCATCTTCACCAGGAGTAGTTTTCATCTGAAGAAACCACTTTCTTTGCTCATCTATAAAGTTTTATCATGAGATTATAACAATTCAGTGACCTCTTTATAAGGCTCTGCTTCTAATTCTCGTCCTCTTAGTACTTCTACCACATCTGCAGTCGTTTCTTCCTCTGAGGTCTCGATCACCTCAAAGTAATCCTTGAAAGTAATCATCTCCTTCCAAACTCCTGTTTGACCTCTCCCATGAACCCCCAGTGTTCTTAATAGCATCTAGAATCGTGAATGCTTTCCAGAAAGTGGTTTTTTTGGTTTGTTTTTTTTAAGATTTTATTTATTTGGGAGAGAGTGAGAGAGCATGAGAGGAGAGAGATCAGCGGGAGAAGCAGACTCCCTGCCAAGCGGGGATCCTGATATGGGACTCAGATCCCAGGACTCTAGGATGGTGACCTGAGCCAAACGCAGTTGCTTAAGCAACTGAGCCACCCAGGTGCAACACCTCCCCACCCCCTGTGAAGGTTTTTAATTTACTTTGTCAAAATCCATCAGAGGAATCGTTATCCATGGAAGTTACAGTATTATGAAATGTATTTCTTAAATAATAAGACTTGAAAGTTAGAAGAAAGTCACAATTACTCCTTAATCCTTGGACTACAGAATGGTTATTAGATTAGCTGGAAGGAAAACAACATTAATACTGTACATCTGCATCAGAGTTCTGGGGTAACAAGATACATTTTCAGTGAGCAGTAATGCTTTGAAAAGAATCTTCTGAGCAGTAGGTCTCAACAGTGGGATTAAAATATTGAGTAAACCATGTTGTAAACAGATGTGCTGCTGTCCTTTTTTGTTCCATTTATAGAGCACAGATCTAACATCATTCTTAAGGGTCCTAGGAATTTCAGAATGGTAAATGAGCATTGACTTCAGCTTTAAGTCACTAGCGGCATTAGTCTCTAATGGGAGAGTCAGCCTGTCCTTTAAAGCTTTGAGGCCAGGCATTGATTTCTCCCCTCTGGCTATGAAAGTCCCAGATAGCATCTTATTCTACTGTAAGGCTGTTTCATCTGTTGAAAATCTGTTGTTCAGTGAAGCAGCCTTCATTAATTAGATAGATCTTCTGTATAACAACTTGCTGTACCTTCTTCATCAACACTTGCTGCTTTTGCTTGCACTTTTATGTTATGGAGATGACTTCTTTCCTCAAACTCCATGAACCAACTTCAGCTAGCTTCAGAGTTTTGTTTTTGTTTTTGTTTTTATTTGTTTGTTTGTTTGTTTTTGTTTTTGTTTGGCAGCTTTCCCACCTCTCTCAGCCTTCACAGAATTGAAGAGAGTCGTGGCCTTCCTCTATCAGGCTTTGGCTTAAGGGAATGAATGTTGTGCTTGGTTTGATCTTTCATCCAGACTACTGAAACTTTCAGCAATAAGTTTGTTTGCTTTCTATAATTTGTGTGTTCATTGGAGTAACACTTAATTTTCTTCACGAACTTTTCCTTTGCATTCACAATTTGGCTAATTCGCCCAAGAGATGTAGCTTTTGGCCTATTTCGGTTTTCTGTATGCTTTCCTAACTAAACTTAATCGTTTTCTAGCTTTTGACTGAAAGTTATTTTTCATTTTATTATCATGTTATTCATGTTAGAGGGTTATGAATTGCTCCAATTTCAGTGTTACTGTGTCTGAGAGAATAGGGAGGCTCAAAGAGAGGGTGAGAAGTGGGAAGCAGCTTCATTATGGAGCAGTCAGAATATACACAATGCTTACAGATTAAATTAAACATCTTACATGGCACAGTTAATTATGGTTACAATAGTAACATCAAAGTAATCACAGATCACAGTAACAAATATAATAGTACTGAAAAAGTTGGAAATATTGCAAGAATTACCAAAATATGATACAGGGATATGCAATACTGTTGAAAAAATGGCGTCAATAGACTTGCTTATCACAGGGTTGCCAGCAACCTTCAATTTGTAAAAAATGGACTTACCTTGCAAAGTTCAGTAAAATGAGATATACCTGTAAGTTTTGGAAATTGTGTTCATATTAGATTGGAAATACTGAGAAAATGTTAGATTGCATTACTATTTTAGGCACATAAATAATATGCTAAGACAAAAGGCCTGACTACTGGTAGCATACAGCTCATGTTCTGAACTTCAATTCAGGTTATTCCTCATTTCCATTTTTTATTAGAATATTATGTTTTTAGTATTTGTAGTATAAAAGTGTTTCAGTTCTTCTTTTTGAGATATTGACACCTTTTAAAAAATTTTTTTTAAATTTTTTTAAAATTCAGATCTGTTTTTATTTCTTATTTTTTATAAACATATAATGTATTTTTATCCCCAGGGGTACAGGTCTGTGAATCGCCAGCTTTACACACTTCATAGCACTCACCATAGCCCCAATGTCCATAACCCCCCTCCCTCTCTCACAACCCCACGTCCCCCCAGCAACCCCCAGTTTGTTTTGTGCGATTAAGAGTCACTTATGGTTTATCTCCCTCCCAATCCCATCTTGTTTCATTTGTTCTTCTCCTATTCCTCTAACCCCCCATGTTGCATCTCCACATCCTCATATCAGGGAGATCATACGATAGTTGTCTTTCTCCGATTGACTTATTTCACTAAGCACGATACCCTCTAGTTCCATCCACGTTGTCGCAAATGGCAAGATTTCATTTCTTTTGATGGCTGCATAGTATTCCATTGTGTATATATATATATATATATATATATATATATATATATACCACCTCTTCTTTATCCATTCATCTGTTGATGGACATCTAGGTTCTTTCCATAGTTTGGCTATTGTAGACATTGCTGCTATAAACATTCGGGTGCACGTGCCCCTTCGGATCACTGCGTTTGTATCTTTAGGGTAAATACCCACTAGAGCAATTGCTGGGTCATAGGGTAGTTCTATTTTCAACATTTTGAGGAACCTCCATGCTGTTTTCCAGAGTGGTTGCACCAACTTGCATTCCCACCAACAGTGGAGGAGGGTTCCCCTTTCTCCACATCCTCGCCAGCATCTGTCATTTCCTGACTTGTTCATTTTAGCTATTCTGACTGGTGTGAGGTGATATCTCATTGTGGTTTTGATTTGTATTTCCCTGATGCCGAGTGACGTGGAGCACTTTTTCATGTGTCTGTGGCCATCTGGATGTCTTCTTTGCAGAAATGTCTGTTCATGTCATCTGCCCATTTCTTGATTGGACTGTTTGTTCTTTGGGTGTTGAGTTTGCTAAGTTCCTTATAGATTTTGGATACTAGCCCTTTATCTGATATGTCGTTTGCAAATATCTTCTCCCATTCTGTCAGTTGTCTTTTGGTTTTGTTAACTGTTTCCTTTGCTGTGCAAAAGCTTTTGATCTTGATGAAATCCCAATAGTTCATTTTGCCCTTGCTTCCTTTGCCTTTGCCGTTGTTCCTAGGAAGATGTTGCTGCGGCTGAGGTCAAAGAGGTTGCTCCCTGTGTTCTCCTCAAGGATTTTGATGGATTCCTTTCTCACATTGAGGTTCTTCATCCATTTTGAGTCTATTTTCGTGTGTGGTATAAGGAAATGGTCCAGTTTCATTTTTCTGCATATGACTGTCCAATTTTCGCAGCACCATTTATTGAAGAGGCTGTCTTTTTTCCATTGGACATTCTTTCCTGCTTTGTCGAAGATTAGTTGACCATAGAGTTGAGGGTCTATTTCTGGGCTCTCTATTCTGTTCCATTGATCTATGTGTCTGTTTTTGTGCCAGTAGCATGCTGTCTTGATGATGACAGCTTTGTAATAGAGCTTGAAGTCCAGAATTGTGATGCCACCAACCATGGCTTTCTTTTTCAATATTCCTTTGGCTATTCGAGGTCTTTTCTGGTTCCATGTAAATTTTAGGATTATTTGTTCCATTTCTTTGAAAAAAATGGATGGTATTTTGATAGGGATTGCATTAAATGTATAGATTGCTTTAGGTAGCATGGACATTTTCACAATATTTATTCTTCCCATCCAGGAGCATGGAACATTTTTCCATTTCTTTGTGTCTTCCTCAGTTTCTTTCATGAGTACTTTATAGTTTTCTGCATATAGATTCTTAACCTCTTTGGTTAGGTTTATTCCTAGGTATCTTACAGTTTGGGGCGCAATTGTAAATGGGATTGACTCCTTAATTTCTCTTCCTTCAGTCTTGTTGTTGGTGTACAGAAATGCAACTGATTTCTGCACATTAATTTTATATCCTGACACTTTACTGAATTCCTGTACAAGTTCTAGTAGTTTTGGAGTGGAGTCTTTTGGGTTTTCCACATAACATAACATATCATCTGCGAAGAGTGATAATTTGACTTCTTCTTTGCCAATTTGGATGCCTTTAATTTCCTTTTGTTGTCTTATTGCTGAGGCTATTACTTCTAGTACTATGTTGAATAGCAGTGGTGATAATGGACATCCCTGCCGTGTTCCTGACCTTAACGGAAAAGCTTTCAGTTTTTCTCCATTGAGAATGATATTTGTGGTGGGTTTTTCATAGATGGCTTTGATGATATTGAGGTATGTGCCCTCTATCCCTACACTTTGAAGAGTTTTGATCAGGAAGGGTTGCTGTATTTTGTCAAATGCTTTTTCAGCATCTACTGGGAGTATCATATGGTTCTTGTTCTTTCTTTTTTTAAAGTGTTCTATCACATTGATTGATTTGCAGATGTTGAACCAACCTTGCAGCCCTGGAATAAATCCCACGTGGTCGTGGTGAATAATCCTTTTAATGTACTGTTGAATCCTATTGGCTAGTATTTTGGTGAGAATTTTTGCATCTGTGTTCATCAAGGATATTGGTCTGTAGTTCTCTTTTTTGGTGGGATCCTTGTCTGGTTTTGGGATCAAGGTGATGCTGGCCTGATAAAATGAGTTTGGAAGTTTTCCTTCCATTTCTGTTTTTTGGAACAGTTTCAGGAAAATAGGAATTAGTTCTTCTTTAAATGTTTGGTAGAATTCCCCTGGGAAGCGGTCTGGCCCTGGGCTTTTGTTTGTTTGGAGATTTTTGATGACTGTTTCAATCTCCTTACTTGTTATGGGCCTGTTCAGGTTTTCTATTTCTTCCTCGTTCAGTTGTGGTAGTTTATATGTCTCTAGGAATGCATCCATTTCTTCCAGATTGTCCAATTTGTTGGCGTAGAGTTGCTCATAGTATGTTCTTATAATTGTCTGTATTTCTTTGGTGTTAGTTGTGATCTCTCCTCTTCCATTCCTGATTTTATTTATTTGGGTCCTTTCTCTTTTCTTTTTGATAAGTCTGGCCAGGGGTTTATCAATCTTATTGATTCTTTCAAAGAACCAGCTCCTAGTTTCATTGATTTTTTCTATTGTTTTTTTTTTGTTGTTGTTGTTTCTATTTCATTGATTTCTGCTCTGATCTTTATGATATCTCTTCTCCTGCTGGGTTTAGGGTTTCTTTCTTGTTCTTTCTCCAGCTCCTTTAGGTGTAGGGTTAGGTTGTGTACTTGAGACCTTTCTTGTTTCTTGAGAAAGGCTCGTACCGCTATATATTTTCCTCTCAGGACTGCCTTTGCTGTGTCCCACAGATTTTGAACCGTTGTGTTTTCGTTATCATTTGTTTCCATGAATTTTTTCAGTTCTTTTTTAATTTCCTGGTTGACCCATTCATTCTTTAGAAGGATGCTGTTTAGTCTCCATGTATCTGTGTTCTTTCCAGCTTTCCTCTTGTGATTGAGTTCTAGGTTCAGAGCATTGTGGTCTGAAAATATGCAGGGAATGATCCTAATCTTTTGATTCCGGTTGAGAGCTGATTTGTGACCCAGGATGTGATCTATTCTGGAGAATGTTCCATGTGAACTAGAGAAGAATGTGTATTCTGTTGCTTTGGGATGAAATGTTCTGAATATATCAGGTCCAGTGTATCATTTAAGGCCTTTATTTCCTTGTTGATCTTTTGCTTGGATGATCTTTCCATTTCCGTGTTAAAAGTCCCCTACAATTATTGTATTATTGTTGATGTGTTTCTTTGATTTTGTTATTAATTGGTTTATATAGTTGGCTGCTCCCACGTTAGAGGCATAGATATTTAAAATTGTTAGATCTTCTTGCTGTGGACAGACCCTTTGAGTATGATACAGTGTCCTTCCTCATCTCTTATTATAGTCTTTGGCTTAAAATCTAATTGATCTGATATAAGGATTGCCACTCCAGCTTTCTTCTGATGCCCATTAGATTAGGAAATTGTTTTCCACCCCCTCACTTTAAGTCTGGAGGTGTCTTCGCGTCTAAAATGAGATTCTTGTAGGCAACATATAGATGGGGTTTGTTTTTTTATCCATTCTGATACCCTGTGTCTTTTGATTGGGGCATTTAGCCCATTAACATTCAGGGTAACTATTGAGAGATATGAATTTAGTGCCACTGTATTGCCTGTAAGGTGACTGTTACTGTATATTGTCTCTGTACCTTTCTAATCTACTACTTTTAGGCTCTTGCTTTGCTTAGAGGACCCCTTTCAATATTTCCTGTAGAGCTGGTTTGGTGTTTGCAAATTCTTTCAGTTTTTGTTTGTCCTGGAAGCCTTTTATCTCTCCTTCTATTTTCAATGATAGCCTAGCTGGATAGAGTATTCTTGGCTGCATGTTTTTCTCGTTTAGTGCTCTGAATATATCATGCCAGCTCTTTCTGGCCTGCCAGGTCTCTGTGGATAAGTCTGCTGCCAATCTAATATTTTTACCATTGTATGTTACAGACCTCTTTTCCCGGGCTGCTTTCAGGATTTTCTCTTTGTCACTAAGAATTGTAAATTTTACTATTAGGTGACAGGGTGTGGGCTTATTATTGATTTTGAGGGGGGTTCTCTGCACCTCCTGGATTTTGATGCTTGTTCCCTTTGCCATATTAGGGAAATTCTCTCCAATAATTCTCTCCAATAGACCTTCTGCTCCCCTCTCTCTTTCTTCTTCTGGAATCCCAATTATTCTAATGTTTCTTCTTATGGTGTCACTTATCTCTCGAATTCTTCCCTCGTGGTCCAGTTGCTGTTTGTCCCTCTTTTGCTTAGCTTCTTTATTCTCTGTCATTTGGTCTTCTATATCACTAATTCTTTCTTCTGCCTCATTGATCCTAGTAGTGAGAGCCTCCATTTTTGACTGACCTCATTAATAGCTTTTTTGATTTCAACTTGGTTAGATTTTAGTTCTTTAATTTCTCCAGAAAGGGCTTTTATATCTCCAGAGAGGGTTTCTCTAATATCTTCCATGCCTTTTTCGAGCCGGCTAGAACCTTCAGAATCGTCATTCTGAACTCTAGATCTGACATATTACCAATGTCTGTGATGATTAGGTCCCCAGCCTTCGGTACTGCCTGTTGTTCTTTTGTTTGTGGTGATTTTTTCCGCCTTGTCATTTTGTCCAGAGAAGAGGATATGAAGGATCAAATAAAATACTAAAAGAGTGGCAAAGACCCCAGAAAAATGCGCTGTAACCAAATCAGAAGAGACTCCAAATTGTGGGGGCGAGAAAGGGGATAAAAAGAGGTTCAGGAAAAAAAAAAAAGAAAGAAAAAAAAATTTTTTTAAATAAAACAAAGAAAAAATATAAAAAAAGAAAAAATACGTATTTTAGATAAACTAGTCAAAAAACGTTAAAAATGGTAAATTTAGTAGAAGAAAAAAAAAGAAAGAAAAAAAATTGAATTAACTGTGAGACTAAAGAATCATGGGGAGAAAGCCATGAGTTCCGTGCTTTGCTTTCTCCTCCTCTGGAATTCTGCGGCTGTCCTAGGTATTGAACCTGCTTTCCTTGATGGATGAACTTCGTCCTGGCTGGATATTTTGTTGATCTTCTGGGGAAGGTGCCCGTTGTAGTGACTCTCAAGTGTCTTTTCCCTAGGCGGAATTGCATCGCCCTTACCGGGTTGGACTAAGTAATCTGCTCGGGTTCACTTTTGGTAGCTTTTGTTCCCTGAACACTTTCCATAGAGTTCTGAAGGACAGGAATGAAAATGGCAGCCTCCCAGTCTCCAGCCCAGAGGAGCCGAGAGCCCGGGGCCCCACTCCTCAGTGCGCCCTCAGAGAACATCACCCAATCACTCCCATATCCTCAGCTTCCGGCCGCAGTCCGAGCTCACTGAGCCTGTGACCGGTTCAAGGTAACCCCGAGCTGAGACTTCAGTCCACGGCTCTGTCTCTGTAGCCGGCTTCTCCTTTCTAATACCTGCGAGCTCTGCGACATTCAGACACCCCCGATCCTTCTGTGACCCTGTGGGACCTGGGGCCACGCTGACCCCGCGTGGGCTTCACCCCGGTTTAGCCTCTGGAGCAATGCCCCTCAGTGGAACAGACTTTTAAAAGTCCTGATTTTGTGCTCCATTGCTCCGCTGCTTGCCGGGAGCCGGCCCCTCCCCCTGCGGTCTATCTTCCCGTCGCTTTGGATTCACTTCTCCGCCAGTCCTACCTTTCAGAAAGTGGTTGATTTTCTGTTTCTAGAATTGCTGTTTTTCTTCTCTTCGATCTCCCGTTGGATTTGTAGGTGTTTGCAATGTTTAGATAAGCTATCGAGCTGATCTCCTGCTACCAGATGTAGTCTCAGCCTGCTACTTCGCCATCTTGACTCCTCCCCGAGATATTGACATCTTAAGAGAACACTATGTTCTGCATCAAAAACGGCCTCAAATTTGGCATATAATTAGGCATATATTAATTTATATTTTTGGCACCGTTTGAGGTTTCAAATTTTTAAAATAGCATATGAACCTAGCCCTTTAACAGGTTCAGAAAGTTTAAAACATACATGAAAGTCATCTTAGAGTCTCATTATTACATAAAATAATAATTTCAGGTGATATAGTAGCTAGCAAGTATACTTTGTTATTAAAAATATGAGTTTTAAATTATTATCAGATTTGTCATTGTCTTGTTTCCTAATCTGTTTTTGCATTTAAATGATAATTGAATGATCCAATATGTCTGTGATACCTGCTAGAATACCTGACAAGGAAGATGTTATAAATGTTACTTCCCTTCTTTTCCTTTCCCCTGTTGATAATCTCATCTCATTCCGTTTTTGCTCTTCGCTATTAAGGATGTAAATTCCTGACACTACTCTCAGATATGACTATATTGTATATAAAGCCATTTATAAACTATTTTTAAAATAAATGTCCTTCAGTATATATTCTTCTATATAAGATAGTACTATAAATTGCACCTATGTTTTAATTTTTTCCTCTTTTTCAAACATTTCCTTAAAAATTGGTTTGGGAGGGGGGCGCCTGGGTGGCTCAGTAAGTGAATTAATCTGCCTTTGGCTCAGGTCGTGATTCTGGGGTTCTGGGATAGAGCCCCACATCGGGCTCCCTTCTCAGTGTGGAGCCTGCTTCTCCCTCTCTCTGCAGCTCCCTCTGCTTACTTTCTCTCTTTCTGGCAAATAAATAAAATCTTAAAAAAAAAAAAAAAAAGGGTTTAGGATAATCTCACTGCTACTACTGGTTAATTATAAAGTTCACATAGTCTAAATATTTCTAAAATAGTAAGTTCTCTGGAACATAAAATGGTTTGCACATTAGTCTTAGAATACAAGATAGAAGATTTAGTGGTAACATACTTATTACATTGAGAAAGCAGTGTTGATGAAATATTCTTATAGTGTTACAGTATTTTACCCTTTCTGATTGTTTTCTATGATAAATGGTTCTTGAGTTAAAAGGAAATTAGAGATACATAATATTATTTGAACCCAAGGCATTCATTGTTAAATAGTGAAACAGTCTTTGTTTGATAGTTAATCTGTTTTTAAAATTTTTTCTTTAATGATTTTATTTATTTAGTTAGTTAACACAGAGAGAGGGAGAGAGAGATATCACAAGTAGGTAGAGAGGGAGGAGGAAGCAGGCTCCCCGCTGAGCAGAGAGCCCGATGAGATGATGCTGTTGCTATTACAGGCCTCTATCCCAGGACCCTGAGGCTTTAACCTGAGGTTTAGGCAGAGGCTTAACCCACTGGGCCACCCAGGCACCTGGTTAATCCATTTTTGTTTGAATTATGTTCTCAGTATTTATTCATTTATTTCTTCCAGAAAGAATTTCAGGTGGAATTCTTCTAATAAGATGCTTACCTGTGGAGTGGTAGACACTAAAAAATGAGTCTATATCTAAACTAGGATACAAAAAAAAAAAACAAAACACCCTAAAATGTTGACTTTACCTGTAGAATAAGAGCAGAGATTAAAATTACTATTTTCTTATAGTAATTTTCTTGATAATTTCTTTATAGAGTGTCTTATAAGGCATTATTGAAGATTCATTTATGTATTACATGATGTTGAATGTTGTATAAGTTGTATTTTTATAGTGAGATACTTAAAAATGCTGTTTGTCATGCTTTTATTACATTACAGAATTAAAATTCTCTTTCATTGTAATTAACTGTCATTTCCTGAAGACTAAAACTTGACTAAAAGGTAGTTTAATTTTTGTTACAACGATATTAATGAGTTGTTATTATTGATTTATTACTCTGAGCTTTAATTTTTTACTAAAACATCCTTTTGAAGCGGTCTTGGTGTTCAATGAGTAATTTTAAAAAAGGCTTCTTTCTACTTATGGTATATTGAATTAATACTAATCATTTTTTTCTTTTGAAAGGCAAAATAATCTAAAATCTAATATACATCTTATGTGAGTTTAGATAAACTGCAATAGGTATATGCTAAACATTAAATGGTTCTATTCATTCTACAACTGTTCCTTTTTCCTGCTTTGTAAAATAATTTTTTGATTTAGTCTTTTTTCTAGACATTTCTATCCTTGACTTTTCTTTCCAGATTTTGTTTCCTAGCCTGTTTGCCATGTTTCCCTTCTTACGTGTCAGGAAATTATCCTACCTTTCTCCATTTTGGTAAGATGACAATTTATAAAAGAAATCAAAACAATATTTACATATAAATAGGTGGTGCACATTGATTTTTCTTTGTAATTGTACTAAAAGTGTACATGTTTGTCTGTCTATTCTAACCCTTTTGGTTTTCCATTTGAAAGTAAAATGAAATTCATGTTGGAAATTTCCTGATTAGCTTAAGATATTGTTTTGATAGAAGTTTTTTTTTTTAATTGAAAACCATGTAAGTCAGTTTATTTTCTCCCGGAATTTGATACTTCATTTTGACTTTTTAAAAATTCCATGTCTTCTTAAGCAATGTGTAGAAATACAAATGGCTGGCTAGAGTGGCAATATAATTGTAAGAGTTAAGTGATTGTCATGCCTTTCATGCCATGTGTACAGTGTAAATCCACTGTTACTACTCTTAGGTAAATTTTGAATGTGTTCACATGTATCACGAGTCCAAAATGTGCACTGTTTTTACTCACCTAATGGCTTAAATGGAGGACCTGAGAGAGTTTTAGAATAGTAAAATTATTTGTTTTGGTGTTGTAGCCCAAAACTTGACATACAGAAGGCTTTTTTACATGAGCATGCTCTATAATTTTTTAAATCTACCTTTTATTTATCCTTTCAGTTTCATTTATCTTCATCCTTTCCTGTGTTTTTCTGTTTGTTTGGGTTTTTTTTTTTCTTTCTGCAAGTTGCTTAAATATGCATTTGAAAATAATCTTCACAGGCCAAAATTATTGGATTGTACTTTTCAAGGATTTTTTAAATAGGTTGTCAATACACATTTATCAGTGTTAAAAGCAATTTTTAACTCTTCAAACTACAGTATATTTTTAACATTTTTTAAAATACTGATTTTCTTTATGACGTTTACAAATAAAATGAAATATTTAAAAATGTATTTAAACTCAAGATCTTTCACACTATACAATACATTTTCCATGAAGGCCACTGTGTCTCTTATTATGGTTTGTTATATTTTATAATTATAAACAAATGTCAAGAGACTTAAGACCAAAATTAAACTGAGCATATTTGATTGCCTGTTGAGATGTATTAGGCTGGTGAGTAGATGACTAGATATAAACTAGAATACACAAAGTAATCCCAGAATGGGAGGATGGAAAAGAATTAACAGAGGTCAACAAATACTTAAATTTGTTATAAAACGTGTATTGCCAAACAGTGATACCTTTTCTTATGCCTTACCTTTGTGCCCTTTTACCCTTAACATTTTTTCTTAAATTGATAACTTTGAATATGAAAATTGATGAATAAGCTTTGAGGGCAGAAATAATTATCTTTAGATGTCTTTTAAGAAAAAACAAATCACTGAGTTTGGTTATCTAAATATTTGACAGAAAGCATTATATACATCTAGGCAATGGGAATGTGCAAAATTAATTCTGTATCTGGAAGATTAAACCAAAGATATCTGCTGCCATATCAAGTACCTCAACTGTGATTAATATCACTAGTTTGGAATCTGGGCTGAGGGAAGATTATATTGACAATGGAAGTGTCTGGAGTTATCTTCAGGATTCTCGTATCACTTACAGATTTCTAGGTTTCAAAATTAAAAATCACCTCTTACCAGGGTTTTCTGGATCATCTAGGAAAAGGGAATGTATTATATGCCATTGTTTCAGAGGTACATAGGTTTTTCTTTAAAACCAAGTTATTGGATCAGAGGTCAACCAGCCTTTGATGGTGGGAAAACAAGTGAATGATCTTTGTAGCATTTTTCTTTGATACCCTGTTTGCCTTTGATTTATGATGGTCTTATAGTTTCTAAATATGCTGATGTTGAAGCAAAAGTGCAATGAACTATGAACAGTTTGAGTCCCAGCTACAATATATATGCACATACACACACACACACACACACACACATACACACACAAAGATCCATTAAATTATACTCGTACTTTACAGTTGGAAAGCATTAGGGTCCAACATACAGTTGAGTTCTTAAAATTTTAATAGTAGGATACTACTCGAAATTTAAAACATTTTCTGTGTTAATTTTCTGATACATTGTAATTAATTATGAGTTGAAGTAGATCATCTGTTTTTATAAGCAAGAACTTAAGATGATAGTTTTTTTATGGTACTGTAATTTTTGGTTCATATATGTATTTTTCAGTAAGAACTTTTGTTGAGGTCTATTAGAAACATGAACTTTCTATTGTTAGTTGTCTTACGCTGTAAAATGTGTCAGGTGAAGAGAATGTTTGTTTTTAAGGGTGAGTGTTGTTTTCCAAATGCATATGAAAAGCACAGGTTAGCTTGTGAGTCCTAGTGGGACTTTTTAATGTATAGTTTGTTAGAAATCCAGAAACATTCTTTTTTACCTTTTAAAGTGTACAGTTATCGCTTAGTAGATACATTTAATTTTATTCTCCAGATCTTGTAAATTTTGATGACATAGCTTCCTCAGAAAACTTGCTACATCTCACTGCAAATAGACCGAAGATGCCTGGAAGAAGATTACCTGGCCGCTTCAACGGTGGACATTCTGTGAGTTACGCTTACTGTTCTAAAACATAGAGAATTTAGCAGAGCCAGAGTCCTTTTAAAGATAGGAATGAGGGATGATTTAAAACTCCACCAAAGTTTAAAAATCAGGAAGATAAGTGTTATACTCAAGTGGTAAATGGTTGGTTATATTTAGGGAAATATGGGGTCATGTTCATTTCAGAGAGGGTTGCAATGGAAGGTTACAGAATCAGGAATAAAGAGCTGTCCCGAGACCATAACCACAGAACTTAGGGTCAAAAGGGGTCAGAGTATCCTTTTAATCTACCCATCTCACAACAATAATTAGAATTGAGTGGTACATATTCACCTTAGTGAAGAATGAAACATTCTTTTCCTCTGACATAGTGAGGTTTTTTTGTAGTACTAATGCTCTTATCTAAATGTGTAACTTATTTTTATGCTTTCTATACATTACTTGGAATGCTGGTAGTACTTTATTATTAATATATTAGCTCTTGAGCACTACAGCACTTTTAAATTACCAAAGTAGAGAAAATTTTTGTTGCTAAGAAGCAGGCTATTTTTAACCTTCCAGATATGCAAGTGTGGTTATTCAGCATGAAATTATGTAATATCCTGTTAATAATAATGGAATATCTGGAACAGTAGCTACGGAAAACAGTGATAAAAGTTACTTAGTTTATTATCCAAATGTTTATTGCCTTTTCTTTCTTTGGTATTTTCTGCTTCTTGGTTTTAAAAAATCATTTAGCCAACTCAAAGCCCAGAAAAAATCTTGAAGTTACCAAAAGAAGAAGATGGTGCCAACTTAAAGCCGTCTGAATTTAAAAAGGATTCATGCTACTCTCCAAAGGTGAGGGGCATTGTGGCCTAAGATTTGTATAATTTGTAGGATTCTTTGTGAACGCCAAAATAGTGGAATTTTAAATGTCTTCTAAAAATTGTGTTTTGCCAAGAAATTTAAAAAAAAATTCCTGCCAAAAAATTGAGTTTTTTAATTAAAAATTAAATTAAATTAAAAATTAAAGTTTTTAATTAAAAATTAAAATGTTTAATTTTAAATGAGTAGTATAAATGTTACACATTTCATATTTTTTAAGGCATAGATCTGTTTCATTTTCCCGTTATATATACACTCTTTAGGCCAGAAGCCATCATTACATTATTACATATGCCAAAATTTACTCCTAACCTAGCTTGGTGTTCAGCACAGTAATAAGCACTGAATATATACTGGAATGAATGGCAGTGTACATGGATTTTTCCATTTATTACATGGTATTAAGACTCTTCTATTACATAAGATAGTAGTATCCCAACTTACACACATCTTATATTTAAGAAATTCATGTTTCCTCCTCAGATTCATTCCAAGGGCTTTTGGCTCTTCTTCCAGTTCATCAGATACACTTAATCTGATTCTTCTCTCAGTATGTCAGCAGCAATTGAAATTTGATTTCCTGTTACTTTAGTGAAATAATAAAAAGGGCATCATGGGCCATGGATTCATGCCTCTTCAGTGGACTTACTCAATTCCTCATAATTAGTTTTAAGTGAAACTCTTTGGAAATTTTAAGTAATGACTACTGTGGAGGATCAAAGCAGTACCTTAATAGTGCTGATATGTTCTTGCCTCTAGATGCTCCACTCGGCAGACCATTCATAAGATAGCTCTAACAGGTTTTTCTTCTCTTTTCCACTTTTTAAAAATTATTATTATTAGTCCTTTGACATTTCTCACATAAACTCCTAGTGATTGCAAATTTATTATCTGGTTGTTTGCTCATTTTACCAGTTGTGAATATCAAACTGGTTTTTGAATTTCCAAAGTTACCATTTATCTTGAAGTATTATTTTAGTTATTTATCTCCTTGCTATAAATTTTTTCTGAACTCAGACATAATATAAATAAAATAAGAAAATTTTCTGTTATGTTTTTCAGCCATCTCTGTACCTTTCAACACCCTCAAGTGCTAAACCAAATATGGCTGCTTTTTTAACTCCATTAGACGTCAAAGCTAAAGTAGAATCAGATGATGGGAAAAAAAATCCCTTGGATGAACTTAGAGCTCAGATTATTGAATTGCTCTGCATTGTAGAAGCGCTGAAGAAGGATCATGGGTAAGTAGCCCTTGCTTTATTCTCTGAAAATTACTTAACACGTATGTAAAGAATTCTTTCAAATTCTATCAAGTAGAATTGAGTAGAATTCTATCAAATAATCTGCCAGATTTCTTGTATAAGCAGATATGTTTCCAAAGAAATTTTCCTTAATAGTGCTTCTGTCCTCTCTGCAAAAAACTCGAGTTAGAAAACTTGTTGTCATAGGCTTATTATGGGAAAGGGATATATGTACCCATAATTCAAGGGTAGAAATCTTCTCTGGTCAAACACATGGGTTAATCAGTCTTAAAAATATTAGGAAAAGTTACATTGTATTTTGGGTCTGGAGTGTATCTATATGTATATTTCGTTTTCAGAGGGACTGGATCACTGTCTCTGTTAGGGTTGAGTTTGGTGTGTAAATAAAACCAAGGAGTTGGGAATAGGTGAATCTCTAAGGCCATTCTTTTAATTCTGAAACTTTCTGATAATACTGTATGGTGAGGTCCTAAGTGAAAGTTAGGGACTTTTTAGTGAAAACAAATGTAAAAGGTCACCTACTATAGCTCCTCTCTCTTTTAACTGAAAAAGTAAAGGTTCAGAGAGGTAAAGCTATTTACCTAAGATCATACAGTTCTTAAAAAGCAGAGCTAGAACTGAAAACATATTTTCTGTTGGTTTAGAGATATTTTTCTAAAACTGTTATCATTTGAGCTTTAAAAGCTGTTAACATTAAAAAATAAATAAATATAAAAATAAAACTTAACATTTTAAACATAGTCCTACAAAGACCTAATAGGTAAAACAGGTCAAAGATCAGCTAATCTAACTGAAGAAAGGGTGAGGGTTCAGGTGCTCTTCCCCTGTAGCCTCTAAGATCTCATAGGTTATAAGATCAAGCTCCATGTCTGGCTCCGCACTCATTGGGGCATCTGTTTGAGATTTTCTCCCTCTAACCTTCCCTACCATGAGCATTTCTTTCTCTGTCTCTTAAAAAAAAAAAAAAAAAAAAAGATACTGTGATTAACAATTGATATATTTGTAGTTGCAGACCACTTTTACAGACGTGTCCCTTAGGTAGAACCAAAAAATTTATCTTGAGTGACTACTTAAAATATATATTTGCATATATACATATATATATAGAGAGAGTGTGTTTTTGATACATGATGGATCTTTTCTTTATCCTTCATGTGGATATTTTTAATAGATTCTGCAGTGTACACATTATAAACTGTAAGTTCATTCATCTAGTAAGTATTTATTGAGCACCATCCATGCATGAATTAGAGAATGCTCCTGATTTGTTGATTTTGACATTTTACATTTTTGATACCAAGTCTGCTATTATTAATGAACTGATAATTACATTTACAAATTGCCTATAAGTGCTCTTAACGTAGCTGTAGGTTGAATAAAATATTTATGATTTATGTATACATATCAGATATTTTAGAAGTCTTTGAAAAGGTGTTTTCAAAGTCTTATTTCCTTTGGGAAATGAAATGGATGGCAGATTTTTTAATCTGAAAAATAAGTGCATCACAGGAGAATGAATAAACATATACTGGTGTGTTGATACAATGAAATGCCATACAGTGTACAGCAATAAAAAATGAATGGATTGTGGCTACATGTGTCAACATGAATCAATCCGAAAAAGTGTTGAGGGCGGGAAAAACAAGTTAGAGACATGCATACAGTATTATTTCATTTACATGAAGTTTGAAAGGCATATAAAATCAAACAGTGTGTCGTTTCAAGATACATTTGTCTATGTGGTAAGTAAAGCAAAGGAAGACTGAAGAACTTTTCCTGTAAAGGAGAGGAGGAAAGTAGGATTGTGGGTCATTCTGGGTATCAGAAGTACTGGAAATAATATTTTATTTCTTGAGCTGACTTGGAATTCTTAGGTTTTTTAATAATTTTATCGCTATAGCTTACAAATACATAGTCTTTATGCATTATTAGAATCTAAAACGTTTGGAACAAATCATTAAAAAATTAAAGGGTTAAAAAAATTGAAGGATATTGACGTGGAATGATTGACAGAGAAATATATTAGTCTCTTTAGTTGAGAAGTTACAGAACAAGATAATATAGTTTGATCTGTTTTTGTAGAAAGAAAACAATGACATAAAAATTTTATATTCACAAATGTGTTTTTGAAAATAATGAAAATTTGATAATAGGATAAATGTTTTAGGAATAGATCCTTATTTAGATATAATTTAAATGTATAATAAACTCAAAATAATACAATAATTAGAAAAAGAAAGCATTCATTTAGTAGTAACATTTTAGAAATACAAAGTTAATATTTTAGCACATTTTCTGTTATATACCAAAATAAGCTCTAGATAAATTTGAGTTAAAAATTTAAATTATAATTTAAATTGAAACAGTAGAACATTTATTCTTAATATAAATAGTTTTATAATCATTAAAACCATAGAAGAAACTAGTTTTGAAACTACAGAATTTAAAAGTTCCTTTCTTTCTCATATAGTCTTTCTTCCTGAGCATTTTCATGCATTTTTCAATCTAATACTTCTATAATACTCTTGAAGAGACTTTTCCTAGCATTTGTCCAAAAGCTGTGAAAATGTCCCTACTCTTTGAGAAATTTTTATCAATCAGTATGGCTGTTTTCTTTAAAAAGTTTTTCCTGTATTTTGGTATGTCAGGTAACAGAGATCCTGTTAACATTAGTCAGATATATTGTTTAAATGAAAGACTTAACAGTAATAAATTGTTTGTTTGTAGGAAAGAACTGGAAAAACTACGAAAGGATTTGGAAGAGGAGAAGGCAATGAGAAGTAATCTAGAGGTAAATCATTTCTTCTAACATTGAGATTGTAGTCAGCATAAACTAGATGTGTTTTTCCATCTCTTCTAGGTGATTGGGTTCACTACAGTTATGCTGTCCTACTTAAGTTGGACACTCCCTGCTGCTTGATAGCCATTTAATTAATCTCTAGTTGACTCCCTATCACATTCCGTTCATTCGTGAAGCAAATATTTTTGAGCGCTAGCTCTCTAAGGCAGTGTACAAGAGGCATAAGGTATACATTCATAAATAAAATGAACATGGTTCTGGCCTCATAAGAGCGTATAGTTCTAAATCTTTTACACTTTTGCTTTTTTGAACTATTTCTCTTTTTTTTCCACAGTTAAACTTTTTTCTTTTTAATACTTTTTTTTTGTTTGTTTGTTTGTTTTTGGCCTGGAGGCAAGGGTGGTGGTGGTGAAGGTGGTAATGGTGGTGAAGGTGGTGGTAAAGGAAGGTGAAGATGTAGATTTGTTGACTTGATGTCTCACTGAGCATTTACTTCTTAACTATAATATCATCATCATCATCACTCTTTTCTGACGTCTGACAGTTTCACTTATTTTCTCTTGCATTTTTCCATTTGCACATACTTTGGTCTTCATTTGTATTCTTATTTTCTGCATATTTCAGGGAAAGTGTCTTCTGCCTTTTTTCAGAGGCTCTTCCCATTTCTGTACTTAAGTATTTCATACGCCTCCCTATTTTTACCTTGCCTTATCTCTTACCCTATTTCTCTTGTTAGCATTGTGAAACAAAGAACGTGGGACTTCAAAAAAAAACTTGAGCCCCTCTTCTGACTTATACTATGTGTCAGTTAGGCTTGGCACCTCCTGTACATGATCTCAGGAGACACACGTAATAACTGGTAAGGATTATTGTTCCTATTTTAAGGATGAGGAAACTAGGGTTTAGAGTGATTAAATCAGCAGTTAGACTGAAATTTTTAACAGAAACAGCCAGACTTCAGAACTTTGCTCTCAGGGATTAGGTGACACTGTTTGAACTTGAGGAAGTCACTTAATCGCCTTTTAGCTTTAGTTATTGAGATAATGTATATGAAGGTCTTTGGTAAATTATCAGAACCCCATTCTTACTCTTACATCTGATGTATCCCTTTTATTGGCACTTTCCATTTTTTCATGAAAATATTCAGTATTTCCACTTTTTAAAAAAACCAAACCTCCCTTGCAGATCCTGCTGCCTTGAGTTTCATTTACTACAAAATAAACAACTAAAAAAAAAGAAAGAGTACATCTGTGGTCTCTAATTCTTCACCTTTAATTCAGTTAACAACTCTTACATTTTAGGTTTACTGAATGCAACTCCAGTGTCTCTCTAGTTTCTACAGCTTTTCACATTTTTAAAACTATTGCCGCTTTTTCTGTCCTGATTTATGTGATATGGCTTTCTTTTGTTTCAGTCCACTTCTCAGTCTCCTCTTTCTCTAAGTAAAATGTTCCTTCAGAACTGCCTTGGCCCTCCTCTCTTTTCCTACTTGTGCCCTCAAGCATCATGATTAGCTCTTGTGCCTCTCCCATCTGAATCTGATTCCTTTTTCCAGCTTCTGTCCTATTTCCAGCTGCTTGTCTTTCTGGATGTTCCACTGTGATCTTAGAATTAGCATGTCCTCTTTAATGTTTATCATTTTCCTTTCCTGCTTTTCTGACTCTCTGTTTCTGTTGATCATTCCATTGCCTTTCAAGTCTTACAGACATGGTACTTCCATTCTAGTTCTATTCACATTCAGACCTGTTAGCTTTACTCCATCACTTGTATCTATTTGTTCGTAGTATTTTTGTCCTCTTCCCATGCTCTTTATCTTCTGTTTAGCTGTTTAAGTTTCTCTCATTCTTATCTCAAATTAATCTTTCTTTACTTAGTTCTTTTAGGAACTTTCTGTTACTTGCTGAGTAAAGTTCAGACTTCTCAACTTAGCATGTGAGGTCTTTGATGTCTTGGTCCTAGTTTATCTTTCTTGCTTGCTGATCCTCAATTGTCCCTCACAGTTAATTCATCTGAAATTTGCTCTTACTGTATTTTCTTGGATTTTCCTTTTATCTCATCTTCTCATGCATAAGTTCTACAGATTCTCAGAGCTTACCTCCAGCAGTCACCCTCATTAAGTTAGTACCCATCTTTCTATGACTTAAAAGTAATTTTGTCTTCTTCCAAATTCATGTCCTTAATTTTGAAAAGCATAAATAAGTAATTTTCTGTCTTATCACTGTGACATTATGGACTTATTTTTCCCATCCTCTAGACTGTAAGACCATTTGAGGGTGTCTGTTCTATCTTTGTCCATAGCTCTGAGCAAAGTGCCATATGCATATTAGATAGCTAATAAATTTTTATCAAATCAAAGAATACATATTAAAAATGTCTTAAATTCCCAATATGTAACACAGTAGAAATTCAGAAATTAAAAATAAGTTTCTTGATTTTTATTCTTTATATTGTATATGTACACATATTCATATAGGAAAATAAGGTGATATAAGCATAAGGAACTAATACAGTGTTAAATTTCTATATATGATTTAATTTGTCATAAAAATCATGGCGAGGCAAAGGAATTATTTCATTTTTGAGGAATTTCATTTGATTCAGTTTTTTTAGCAAAATCAGCTGTTTCTTAGCCTTGTGCTGATTTGTATTAGTTTTTTTTTGGTTTTTTTTTGCCTAATGAGGAACGTTTGACCCTTTTATTTATAAAAGCACACTTAATAAGACAGAGTTTTAAGATCATACATTGAAAGGAGAAATTATATTTCCCCAAAGATTAAAAGTAGTACTTTGAACATACAGTATTAAATTATATTGAGGAATGATAAAAGGACTAAAGATGAATAATGAACATAAAAGTGCTAGAAGAGAAACTCTAGCAGTAAATATATTGGCTTGATATCTATATCTATGTGACCGCAGTGTGTAAGGAGTATTACTGATTGAATGCAGGGTTATTCTCCCTATTCCTTGTTTCACCAGTGTCTCCCCCCCCCCCCCCCCCCCCCGCTTTTTCTTTACATCCTTGCTCATTAAAATTGGTGTAGTTGGTTCATGTATCTTTGGAATGGAGATGATAATAGCACATGATTCTGAAGATTGAAGTTACTTTGTCTCAATCCAGGCTGATGACCAAGACTTGTCCCAAGCCAATGCTGTTAGATCCTAGAATTAACAAACCATACTTGAATGGTTAGAATCCCTTAGGAGATGGTGAACATACTGAAATTAGACCTTTTGACTGGCAAAGTGCTTATTATTTAAAAATGAATTATTTGTCAGAGGTTAGCTATAGCATGTATTATTTGTATGCAGCATTGGTGATAGGCATGATGCTTTCAAGAGGTGAGGCCCAAATATTTCCACACGCAGTGAAAGGTCAAAGATCATCAAAACCTTATATAATTGGCAAGAGTAGAAAACTGGACTTCAGAGCCTTTGACCCAATCAATGCAAGTTCTGTACCACTTGCTAGTGTGGAACACTTGGTATGGTATTGAATCTTGTGTTTCAGCTTCGTGATTTGTAGTATATCGGAATTAAATAACCGTAGATATTGTGAACAGGTTTTGAGTTTTCCTAATTCTCTTAAGTTTCTTACATTGTGAATTTCTGTTAAGTGAAGGATGTCTTCTGCCTAAAGGTAGAAATATTTCCAACAAATTGGCTGAATCTTAGATATATTCCTGAGTTTTAAGAAGAATTTAATCTAGAACATACTGTTTACAGATGAAAATGAGATCAAGTGAGGTTAAGGGATTTGCCAATTTCACGTACATAGTAAGTGAAAAACATAGGACTAAACTGGTCCTTTATTATTATTATTTTTCAGTTCTTTACTGCCCCCATCTTTGTTTAAATACAGGTACTTGTAAATCTCTTAGTTTGGTTTTAAGGATTCTCTTGTTCTTTGGAGGGCAGATTTTCAGTATTTTTTCACATACTCCCATTTATTAATATTGTTCCAGCTGAAACAACTGTAGTTGCTGTTTTGTGGTTGTCTTCTGCTATTTAGGAACTTGTACTGTGATGTGGTCTTCTGTTAAACTACTATATTGATCACAGCATTGGAAATTGGATTTTAAAATGGAAATCAAAATCTGGAGTCTTCAAAGTATGATTGGATCTTAATCACATAGGGTAAAATAAACAAACTTGACTAAAGATATTTTGTTTATTGTCAACTTATGTTTTATATCTTAGGTGGAAATAGAGAAGCTGAAAAAAGCAGTCCTGTCTTCTTGAAATGGCATGGCCCTGTGTTCTTAAGGTTCCAGGGATTCAGAAGCAACACTATGAACTTCAACTGACTTGTTACTTAAAAATAACAAATGCTGTTGTCCTGATAAAGAAATATGAGTATTTGAACTATAATCTATAGAAAAGTAGGGAGAGGGTAGTTTTTTTTTATATATATTTTGTTTTGCCAATATGAAAAAAAAGAGGCCTTATTTCTTATGTGCTGGAATTGCAAACTTTTTTTTTTTAGTTTGCTTGAACATACTACTGAATCTGTATAAAAAGGAAAGAAAGTTCACAATAGTTTTTTTTTTTACTGAAACTTGTATTATTTTTAAAGAGATCTATACTATAAATATGGTGATATCTTTACAAATAATCTGTAAAATATACTATTTGAGAGGGACAAATTAGCTTTATAGTAACTATAGCCACTACTTTTCCCATAATACATAAGGGAGATAAACTTTGTATATAAATATATTTTTTACTTTTAGCTTCTTACCCAGGATTACACTGTTGTGCCTGTTTGTTTGCAGTGCTGTTTATACTGTGGGTGATGAAATAGGAGTTTCCTAGCTATAAACCAGATTATTCACCCAAGCATATAGTAATAACTAATGAAACAATCAAAATAACTTAGAATATTTTATATTGCTTGCACTGTAGGATTCATAAAAGGAATTTAGTTAAAATGTATTGGATTGTTAACTGTATTTGGGAAAATATGAGCTATATTTTAAATCCGTTAGGTTGAGGAACTAAAAATGTCAGTTTAACCCTTAACTTGTGCCTAGAAACTACAGCATATATAATATGCAAACACCAGCCTTATTGCTCTACTTTTCTGCTTATTTTACAGGCTCAGATATTATTCATTTTGTGATCTTGTGATTGAGTTCTTCATGCTCCTCCCTCTGATTTTTAATAATGGTAATATGAGGAGAAATTCAGTGTGAGGTTTCATACTTTGACAGATTATCATTATGTAAATACTCAGGTTTTACAATGTGTAATTGACCTAAAAGACCAAACTAACTGATGGAGATGTTTTAAGCTATAATTTAGGTACCAGAGTGTTAGTATATCATAAAACATTAACAGTACAGCTTACTTAAAACCAAACATAGTTGACCATATTCAAAATGCATTTTCACAGGATAGATGAACTAGTTTGTTCAGAGTCACTTATGAACAGTTGAACGTTTTAAAATGTATCTATAGATAACATGTCTTAAAATATGTGGGTTTGTGTTAAAAATAGAAAAACTGACTTTCATTTATAAAAAAAAATAGATTTTAAGCTTTATTAGAGCAGACTTTCAGATTTTGAGTACCACCTATCATGCTTCCGTTTTGTGTTATTTCAAACAACCAAACCAATATTTTCCCTTTAAGTTTTAATATGATATACTGAAATCTCATGTTAATGAAATTTTGCCATGTCGTCTCACATATAAGAGAACTGAAGTAGAAAATAATAGGAATTCCAGGAATTACTCAATGTTAAATTCACAATTTACATTAATGCTTTGGGGGAAACTTGATTGTGCATTGAGTATGTACATTTTAACTCTTTAAAGTCCTTGGGCTTTTCTGATGAGGTCACTACTGAACGAAGTTGTTTACTCCTAATGTTTTTAAATGACTTGTCCAATGAGTTCCTTCTTGCTAAAAAAAAAAATTAGATTTTATTTTCTTTTAATGTAAGTCCTTAGGTAAAAATGAAAACATTGTATCCTAGAAATCATTCTCCAGCTTTCTGACTGGAACAACTATTAAGTGACCCCTCTTCACCCTGATAATGGGGTGAGGGAAGTTTCCAGCAGACTTCGGACTGTTCTTTAAGTTTTTCTTGGTCATTTTCTCACTAGTGCATAAAATGAAGGTGGTCATGAATGCTGACACACATTTAAAGTATCTGCTTTGTATACACCTCAGCCAGAATAGAAATTAAAGTACTGTGTTTCTATTAGAAAATTAAAGTATTGTGGCTCTATTTTTTTGCCCTTGATCAAAAGGTAGAGTTCCGAAAGCCAAACGCAAAGGGAAAGAAATGATTACTTCACTCTAGCAGTTTACCAGTATTTGCTCTTGATATGGGAATTTTATTATTTTTTATTCATGAAATTCATATCCCAAAATGGTATATAATGATAATAGCCTTTATTTGGGGATAAATCATTGTTTTTTTCTATGCGTGAGTATAAATGGCAGACTAGAGAGGAACAGCATGGAATATGTCATTGCCAAATTATTAGTGAATGTATTTTTCAAGTTTGCTGTTCTTTGAAACACATATTACTAGTTTTCCTACTTGTATTTCAGTATTGGAAGTATTGTGTGTGTGTGTGTGTGCTTGTGTGTGACCACTAAGCTTTAGTGGTTGGTCTTACTATAAAGCTGTTACCTCTTTACAAAATCTAAGTCTGAAGATAGGAAGAGAATAGGGATTCTCTTTTTTATGCTTTACTGTGATCACAGGGGAAAAAAAAAAACAAAAACCCAAGTGCTCTCTTGAGTTGTTGGTAAACATTTTATGCTTGCATTTAAACTTGAAATGTATGAACAGAATAAGACAATCAGTTAAATCAGAAATGAGAAGCGTGAAAAATTTAATGGCCTTGTTTTGCTGTAGCAATAAAATGACCAAGTGCAATGACTTGATTTAATAAAATCATCTTTTAAAAGTTGCTGCTATGAATATTTGTAGCCATAAAATTCTACCCTTGTTTTCGCCTGACTTGCCTTCAGTAACAATTATGTAATGCAGTTGGTGTTGTGGTATTCTAACATTCCAAAAAAAGGAAAATAAATAATAATATATATGTGGGGAAACTCAAAATAGTATACTTCACTGACTTGTTTACAGGTGCTGTAAAAAAGCATGCTTCTCCCTCAAAAAGAAAAACAATAAAGAATAGTATTGCCAGTTTTGTTGGTCTTTATTATTTTTCATTAACATCAGCATATATTTATTGCAAAGTATGATGAAAATTCTATTACTCTGAGTTTTCCAAACAAGGGAAACAATGTAAATAGTAAAATGAAAGCCATTAAAAGTTCTAGATCCATGTGACTTTTACTGAACCTTTGTGAGTCTGTTTTTCCCCTGGAACTATGACATGATCATTTCTGCCTCACAGGTTTATTGGGATAATTTGAAATGATTTATACAAAGTACCTTACAGAGGCACAGAGTGGATTTTTTTTTAATTGGAAGCTTCTGTTCTACTCCGCTATGATGTAAATTAGATGGATAAGATTAAAAGAAGGGCACAGTACTTCTCCCTCTGTTTTTGAATATGCCATCTCTTTCTTTTGGGGAAGATAACTCCTTACATTTGCATTATATTCAAATAGAACTGCTACCATCTTAAAGATTCTGCCTCCCTGACTACCAGAGAGTACTTTGCCCAAATTGAGTTCCTGACTTAGAGACTGAGATTTTAAAAATTTGAAAGAAAAAAAAATTTTTTTTGAAATAGAATGCACTGGTCTTAGCATGGGAGCGCTTTTAGTTAATAGTCTGTCATCTGGAAAAAGCTGTGATTTGGAAGAACAGATCTTTAAATAGAGCATTAAGAGATGGAAACAGTCCAGAAGGGTTTAAAACAGATTATAGTCATTCCTAAATCACAGCTATCCATCCAATGCTTGGTTTCTTAAGCATAAACTTGCTCTTAAAGTTTTTGGGTTTCTGATGTCACAACTGGAAGTTCTGGTAAAATAAAAAAACGAGAGTCCAGAAGACATCAAGTCCCATGTACTCTAGATGAAAATACGCCACATACACAACTGTAGGCTTTTTAGAAATCCACCGGAAGATTTGAATTATGGAAAAGGAATAAGACATCAGTATGAAGTAATATAGAAAAAAAAAAATGTGGCAAGTCATTTAAGTTACAAATGTAGTTTGAAAATTTCTACATGCTTCTTACTGGCCTTGATAAACACCAGGCATAAATTAAGCCTTCCAGGTACAGGATGGTAAAATTTTAGATTACAGAATTTTATTTTTTATTATTATTGATGTGGGAAACAAAGGCAGAAGGAAATGTAGATAAAATTAAATGTCCTTACAACCTGCAGCCCACTGACAAGTCCTTGAGGCAGGCAGAGTAGAAGTTCCTCCAGGAAGCTCCTGACTGTCCTAATGTTAATGCTTTGCTAGAGGGAAAAACAGCCTTGGTTTGAAGGCTTGACAAACTGCAAGGCCCTTGGTATCCTGTGAGTCTTCTTTAGCATGTGAAAATCTTCCCGAAATCTCCCTTATCTTTACTTCCCCCCCATCCAAAAGCATAGAAAATCAGCTGCTCCTCAGTCCCAGGGCAGCAGCTCCTTCCTGTCCCTGTGCCTTAGTAAAACCCTTTTTGTACCAAACACAGCTCTAACAAAGATACTTTCTTGGCGGTTGACTACAGAACCTCACCAACATTCCAAAACTACGTCATTGGTTTTTGGATTATAGAATTTTGGCATTTGAAGGGACATTGAAGAGGTTGAACAATCCAGTCTCTGTGCAGATGGTTTTATATGAAAATAGAATTTGCAGGTTTAGTCTTATTCTAGGAAATAAAAGCAGATAGCACTTTAACTCAAATGAATCTATTTGGCTTTATTACTTGCCAGTTAAGATTTAGAGAGTAGACTGGGTCTTGGTGTTAAAATTTGTTTCTGACTACTAAACATTATTGCTTTCATTTTGCCACTAAGACTTTTGTTGTGAATATGCTTGTATATAAGGAAAATAAATTTAGAAATAGGTATCAGTATTTTTTGTATAGAGCCAATAATCTTTTCTATCACAGAAGGTGTTGTGGTTTTCATTTTGCAGCTATTGGGTGGTATTTTTCTCCTGTCGGGTTGCAAGTGTTTTTTATTAGCTGCATTTCAGTTCCTAAAAAATTGTGTGAATAAAGTTATTAAAAGTAACTCATTTTTAAAAAGTGTACTGAGTAACTTAATCCTTCAGTGAAGAAAATTACTTCCTTTAACATTTCATTATTTCTTAAACAGTAATTGAACGGAATGCAAATACAATCCAATATGACAGAGCAATGACATTTTACTTCTCATCTCCCTTGAAACTGACTAAAAACAAATAGGATGAAAAATAGATTTAATAGATTAAGGAAGAGATGTAAAATGAAAGCATCACTCTGCAATAAGGAAAACAACCACAATTTATAATAAAAAAAATAACCTCCCAAATGCTTTGAGGTTTGGAACAAAATGAGGGACAGCCTGAAGACTGACCTGAGCCTCCTGAGAGACCCTTGTCAGATGTAAATTCCTCTGAAATGCTTATCTGATCATCTTGGGCCCAAATCCTGTACAGCAGAATGGCAGGGGACGTGGAACTGAAAGAGAAGCCACACTAACTGTAACTATTCATTTGAAGGTTAAAAACCAAGGGGAGGGAGACCTGCTCTTAGGACAGAAAACAGCTCTGATGAGAGGGTGTTTAGGTAACAGATGGAATTAAAGGGGCAGTTCCCTCCCTTGTGCTCCTCCCCAGCTAGTCAGCAAGTAACTGACGGCGTTCAAAGGTGAGTAACCAGACACCGTACACACAAGGACCTTTTAAGATGCTTGTGCTATATTCAGATGCTTAAAACATCCTAAAACAAAGGCTTGATCCTGCAAATAGAAGCCTGTGCCACCCAGGCGCCCCAAAGTGGTCAGTTTAATTACCCTAAGGTTAACAGGAAATGTATCTTTACTCAAAATAGGCATCATGTCAAATACTGAGCTAATGTTTGCATTGTGCTTACCATGTTCTAAGCACTGTTGCAAGTAACATTTGTCTGTCTGTCTCATCTATCCTGTATCTCAGAAATTGTATTTAATAGGCACTATTGTTACCCTGCACAGATGAAGAAACAGGCTTGAGAGGTTAAGCAACTTGACCAAAGCTGCTGGACTAGAAGAGATGGAGCTCAACCCAGACAGGTTTTGAAGTCTGTGTTCTTGACGGTATGCTCGCCCTACATAGATAATGTATGGGAAAGAAGGAGCCTGAATTGGGAAAGTCTTCTGTTAGTTCGTCCAGTCTTTGTAATCCTTTATATTATCTATTAAATTTTTTCATCAGTGCAGGAGTTAGACTAGATAATTTACAAAGTCCATTTTCATAGTCTGTTTAGTCTGTTTAGATTTATTTGTGTGATGTGGTCACACGTTAGATTTTAAGGAACATTCTCTGTTTCTTGGTGTACATCTTTGCAAATATAAGTGGATTTCATGGCTTTTTCAGGCCAGGAGGGAAAAGCCTTGCTTGGCTCCCATAAAGAAATGACCACTAGATGGCAGTCAAAGCTCAGTTGCTTCTGTGTGTCTTGCGTAAACCACAAAGACTTGTAGAAGGGGCAAATAAAATCTTTGGGCCCCCGCCCTTTGAATTCACGCAGAAGTGGGATACAAGCCCCACACTTTCCTAGCCCAGCCATTTCCGCTGAATTCCACATGATAGAATGAAAAGAACTGAGGCCTTGGAATCCAAGAGCTCCATCTTTGAAAACTGGCTCTAAAAAATGAGTAGCTGTGTGAGCATGCACATCACTCAAATCTTGTCTCTTCCCTGATATCTGAGGAGATTTTAAAAAAAATTACTCCTACAGCTTAAAGCCTTTCCCTCTTCTTGTACTCGGAGAGAAAGGAGGGCCCTGAGCACTTTGTATTTATTTTTTCCCTGAGCAAACGTTCACATCACAACCAAAACCATCTTTCGCAGCAGCAACCAAACCATCTTTCTCCTGCTTATAGAGACCATGAAGAAGGCTCCTCTGAACCCCAGGTTGCTGTAAGTGTTCTTCAGCTCTTCTAACACGTTATCTGCGGTTGTCTGTCTGACACGTATCTTGCTTCTGTGGGAGCTGCTTGTCTCTCCATTTTGTCCTGCGGTGTGTTCTATATCAACCAGGCCAAACAGAACAAATCTCCATGGGCACTGAAGAAAAACTCACAAAATCGTGAGCTTGTGCTGTGGGCTGCTTATGGAGCTTTTGATAAAGCATCTCTTTTGCCACTTCTCCCTTCTCCCCAAGGGCCTAGTATACTTGCCCCAGAGTTGGAGTCTGGCATGACAGCCCGGAGCAGGCAGTCACTGGAGAGTCCATGGTGCTATGACTATACCTGAAAAAGCAAATCTAGTTTCAGCTCAAACTCTAAGCCTAAAATGACTTTCTCCCCAAAAGGAAAAAGGAATTAAAGCATCTGTATCATGGTGATGACAGGACTACAGGGTCACAGAAGCAGGGAAGAGTAGTATTGCAGAGAGGGCAGGGTCATCAGAAAGACTTGGAGAGGTAGTACCCACGGTGTGGGAGGACGGAGTGAGGTAACATCAGACAGACAGATCTTTCCATAACCGGTAGACCGCAGTCAGCCATCTGCAGGGCACTTCCGGGAGGAGAACGATTGCCTGAGTATCAGTAGATAAGCGCTCAAGGCTTAGACAGTTGTTTTGAGCAAGTGACAGAACTAGAGGTTATCTATGATTCTTCACAGTGATAGAGGTCCTGGAGTGTGAAAGAACAAACAATGTGGCACATGAAAGTATTCAGATGTAGAAGGAACCATTTCCTTAATCTTATGAAGTATATCACCTATCCCACGGTGGCAGTGAAGGAAATGAAGAATGAAAGAAAATAATGTATATATTAGGGACGCCTGGGTGGCTCAGTGGGTTAAAGCCTCTGCCTTCGGCTCAGGTCATGATCCCAGAGTCCTGGAATCAACCCCCGCATCGGGCTCTCTGCTCAGCAGGGAGCCTGCTTCCTCCTCTCTCTCTGCTTGCTTCTCTGTGATCTCCGTCTGTGAAATAAATAAATAAAATCTTTTTAAAAATGTATATTTTAGTCCGTTGCATATATCAATACATGTATAATGTAAAAACGCTTTGTGCTTACTTGATTCTATCTTGATCTAAAACCCTTATTCCCACTGACGGCAGGAAAAAAAAGACAAAATTTATCATTCAAAGCCAACAGTCTTATATGGCTTACATTATATGTATATAAAGTAGCAATTAAAGTTCTTCTCAAGCTGTTTCCCCCACTCACAGGTCTTTGTTCTTAGTGTGGTGTCTGTGTGCAGGGAAATTAGATGCATCTTGGTAGTAGGAGGAGGTGAGACCTCAGGTCTGTGCACTGTCCTTTGAGTCTTCATTGGTCCCACGGCAATATCTTCATTGATCCCATGTCCACTGAGGTGCTGCTCATCCTGACGAGTTTCTCATGGCATCGCATTGATAGCACACTTGGTTCCTCCCCAAATGTCCAAGAACAAGTCTGATTGCAGCACTGCCTCATCTCATGCTGATTTTTCCAGCAGGTCTTGAAGCTTCCCCCAACTAAGGCATCCACAGATTTCTGGGTAAAGTTATGCCCAGGCAGGGAAGGAGAGATGGTTCTCTGACGCTGAGCTCACTACACGCTTATTTCCTTTGCTTTTACTGTTTATTGTCTTGGTTCAACATTAAGCAACATGCCGGGCACCCCATGAGACCCCTCAGGTTAGTATGAAACTCCCCATGACCTGTGTGGGGGGGAAACAGGGCTTTCATCCTTCGTTCTTGGGTCTCAAGTGTAGCCGTGTGCTCCTGAGCCCCTTGCTTCCCTTTGCCCTTTGCTTCCCAGGCAAGTATAGATTTAAGAAGGTACTTCTATCTCATGTCTTGCCCTGCTCTCGCCCTCTCTCGGGCCCCTCCTGTCACAGAAGGAGAAGGGCTCTGTATTCCTTTCCCATTGCTTCTGTGATCACCACAAACTAGCGGCATAAAACAAAGTAGTATCTTACACGCTGGAGATCAGAAGTCTCACTGTGCTAAATCAAGGCATTGGCAGGGCCAAGTTCATTTCTGGAGCCTCTGGGGGAGCAATTTTTCCTTGCCCTCTCCAGTTTCTACAGCCTGCCTGTGCTTCTTGACTCCCTTTCTCTGTCTGCAAAGCCAGCAATGTTGGGGTCAGTCCTCACATTACCTTCCCCCACCCTTTTGTGCAGTCGCATCTGTCTGCGACCCCGATGTCTTCATCTCCTCCTTCCACTTTGAAGAGCCATTGTGATGCCACTGGGCTCACCCTGAGAATCCAGGCTAACCTCCCCGTCTCAAGGTTCTAACTTACCACATCAGCAAAATCCTGTTTGCCACCTCTGGGAACATATCCACAGACTCCGGGGGTTAGGACATCTACATGGACATCTATGGTGTGGGGAAGAGAGGTAATTGTTCGTCGTCCTACAGGTTCTCTGCTTCCTGTCAGACGGACTGAAATGTTCCTATACCCCAGCCCCTTCCCTTCTGTTTGGTGTAGTGTCGGCAAGGCCTCGGGAAAATTCAGTTCACAAGTGAGAGAAAGTACGGTTTTAGGGGGTGTATTTTAAAAAGTCATCACCAGTTTGAGGAGTGACTTATTCATGGAATTCTGTCAGAGTTGAGACTTCAGGGTGCTCTACAATTCCTTTTTCACCTGCATAATCCTCTGAGGTTTAAAAAAAAAGGGGGCGCCTGGGTGGCTCAGTGGATAAAGCCGCTGCCTTCGGCTCGGGTCATGATCTCAGGGTCCTGGGATTGAGCCCCGCATCGGGCTCTCTGCTCCGCAGGGAGCCTGCTTCCTCCTCTCTCTCTGCCTGCCTCTCTGCCTACCTGTGATCTCTCTCTCTCTCTCTGTCAAATAAATAAAATAAAATCTTAAAAAAAAAAAAGGACAGAACAAAGAATGCTTTGCATATTATTTCATGTATAATAAATAGCTGGCCTGGCCAACTGGACACTACCTTTCTAGAGACTCCCAGGGGTCCCCCCAGTAGAACCCCAAGACTGGGGTGCCCCAAACGGGAAGTTCGACATAAGTGAAAATTTTCAGAGTTATCACTTTTAAAACTGTTTTGTTGTTTTTGCATTTTCTTTCAATTTATTTCTTTTTTTAATTTTATCGTATGGCGTTTCCGCCGCTGGGGAATAATGGGTATAATAATGGAGGTAAATGGGGGCGGCCTGCAGACGGAGAGGCAGAGGACCCGGGGCTGGCAGGGGCGCCTTTGCACTCCTGCACTGCAGGCTGCCTGGGAGTCACGTGCTCAGCGTGGGCCTTGGATTGCTTCCTGCAGAGCTACCTCTTTCTAGGCTCTTCTCCCTCCTGCCCCTTCCATCCCTAGAGCACAGTCAGAGGCGGCAGGGCTTCGTGTAGACTCTGTGATCTCTGGTGCCACCGGCTTTGCCGGTGCGGGCTGAGCCTTTCAGAGATAACTTCCTAGTGTTGCTCCCCTGGCCCTTTCAACGGTTGTGGAAATCTCTCATTTCCTAGATTAAAACCCTCCGTACTTGGTATACAAAGAGTTGCTTCTGTTTTCTGAACTAAATCCTGACTGAACGTTGTTTTGCACTCTTTTTTATTTAGAAAATGTTGCATTGTAAAAACTTGGAAAACAGGAGTCTAAAAAATTTCCCACAAACACAGTAACCAGAAAAGAGATAACAATTACAAATATTAAAAAAAATTAAGTATATATCCATGTGGCATAGATATATATGGGATATTTTATTACTTGATATTTTATTAATTTTTTTCACATCATTAAACATTCCTCAAAACATGAATCTACATCTACAATATTATATTACATTATATTATATGTTATATAGAATCTATATAATCTATATATAGATTCATATCTATATAGATTCTATATCTATAGATATATATCTATATATAGATAGATTATATAGATTCTAAGATTAGATAGATATAGATAGATCTAGATATAGATAGATTATATATAGATTCTAAGATCTATAGATCTATAGATTCTAGATTATCTATAGATTCTTAAATATATATTCTATAGATTCTATATTTATAGATTCTATCTATTATAGATTATATAGATAGATAGATTATATTATATTATATTACAATATATTATATTCCATTATATAATCTATATATATAGATTCTATATATATATATCTATATATAGATTCTATATCGATTCTATATATACAGATTCTATATATAATCTATATATAATCTATATATAATATCTATATATATTATATATTATATATATATAATCTATATATAATTCTATATATAATCTATATAGAATCTATATATATAGAATATATATATATATAGAATCGATATAGAATCTATATATATATATAATCTAGATATAGAATCTATATAATTATATATATAATTAAACATAGATTATATATATCTATATATTATATAGATTCTATATCTATATATAGATTCTATATCGATTCTATATATTATATATATTATATATATTTATATATATTCTATATACTCTATATATACATATATAGATTCTATATATTATAGATTATATGTAGATAGATTATATATATTATATTATATTACAATATATTATATTCCATCATATAAACCCTAACATATGTTTAACTAATTTAATTGTTGGATTGTTAGGCATTTACATAAATTTCTGTTTTTCATTTATTACAAGGCTGTGATAAATCGTCTTTTACATGAATATTTAGATACATCTCTTATCCTTAAGATAAAGACCTAAAGGTGGCATTATCAGCTGAGTTAATGGTATGAAAATATTTAATGCTTTAAATACATGCAGCCAGAGTCTTTTAAATAAATTGTACCAATTTATACTCCCTACTTCTCTCTTCACAAGGCTTACATCAGTCTGCATGGGCTCCAAGTAAGCTGAGCCTCCGTTCCTGGTTTACCCTGGGTGATAAATCTATGGTAGCCATAGCAATAGATGACACTAATACAAATCCATTAATACACACCCACGGTGAGGCAGGAAGAAGAAAGTGAGACTAGGGAAGATCTAATGGGAGGGATGCTTGGGTGGCTCAGTCAGTTAAGTGTCTGCCTTTGGCTCAGGTCATTATCTGGGGGTCCTGGGATTGAGCCCTGGGTGGAGCCCTTCACGGGGTCCTTGCATGCAGAGTTCCCTGCTCAGCAGAGAGTCTGCTTCTCCCTCTCCTTTTGCTCTTTCCCACTGATCATGCTCTCTCTCTCACTCAAATAAATAAATAAAATCTTAAAAAAATAAAAAAGACTAATGAGAGAATAATAGAGAGTAGTAAGCTATTAGCTCTGCTCTGCTCTGCTCACCCCTCCTGACCCTCGTGCGTTGTTCCACATGAGGCTTTTCCATCTCAGGAGAGCTTTTGTCTTATGAGGATGAATTCTTTATTGTGAGACAGTGAGTTCCTAAGGCTAACAGTCTGCTAGAAAACTTTCTGTTCTTCTAGACCCTTGTGAAGACAGATGAGATTCACAAGCTTTGATGCCTGATATTTAGAGCACATCCCAGTGTGATCTGTATTTGCTTTTCTAGTTTTTCCTTCTGTTTTACTCATGCCCCACAAGGCACATATGCTCTGAGCTGTACAACACCAGTACAGTGATGGGAGAAATAGTGATAGTAATGGTAGTGGGAGTGGTAGTAAAGATAGCTAATGCTCATAAGGCCTTAGGATGTGCCAGGTACCCTTGGAAGAGATTTTAAACGGATTAACTCTGACAATCCTTTGAGGAGGGTAATATTATCAAATCCTGTATCTGGCTGCATGTAAACACACACACACACACACACACACACACACACACACACACACACCCCCAAAGCCACAGTACAGTGTAATTTTTTCTCATAATGTCATAAAACAGGAGGCAGTCAGCCCAGCACTTGTGTGAACTGCTCAAAGGAGGTATTGAGAACCACAACTTCCTCCATTTCTGTTTTGCCATCCTTAGCATATGGTTTTCATTCTTGATTTTACAGAAAAGGTATTGCATCTGAATCCCAGGTAGAAGGTGAGAATGCCTTCTTTCACATGCCTGCGGAATCTGCTCCCTGATTTTCCTTTCTTTTAATGGGAAAAAATAGGACCTTTCCAAAAGCCTCCTGCCATGACTTCAGTTAACATCTCATTGACCAGAGCTTGGTCACATCCCCAGCCCTAGTTGCAAGGGTCTGTTGGAATGCACGCATTTTAACAGAGCCCATCGCAACTCTGAATAAGATCAGACAGAACTTTTTAAAAAAGGAAAACAGTATAAATATTGGATGGACAAACAGCTGTCGGCCACATCCCACCTACAGATGAGCAAGCTGAGGAAAGGAGAGATTATAACTGGCCGGGTTTTCATAGCTGGTGTGTGATGGAGTAAGCATAAATGTGCCTTTTAGAGAACCAAACTCTGGTGCAGTGGTTTGAGGATCCCTCCACAGTTATTTTGGTTCAGAAGGATGTGTTCATGCACAAACTTGATTTCCTGCGGGTTTAAGGGTTTGTTGTGTCTTTACAGCCTGTTTTAATAGTCACTGTTTGAGGACCCCCTAGACACCTCTATGACACTAAATTGAATTAATAAGAACTAAAACTTTCTCTTACAGAAAGTTTTGCAAGACAGGACCTACAGACAATGCAAGGAGCAAAGGCTAGGTTACATGTCAGTATTTTTACTCACTACTGAGGAATTTGTTTCTACTCTTGGACTAGGAGATAGGAATCAAGATCTGGCTTCTAACCTGGCCTGGTTTTCCCCATCTCGGGGAGCTTAAGTAGATTTTATCACATCTTTGGATCTGTTTCTTCAAATGAAAAATTAGAAAACTTGAATTTGAAGGGCTGTTCAAACTCTCACATTATATGCAATTAAAAAGTAGTTTGTTTAGTGTTACCCCTTCTTGCCCTTATGGCCACCTGTACGAACTGTTGGTTGTGACCCTTCTTTAGAGTCGTTCTTGTTTAATCTGAGGGAGGACTTCCATAGTCAACAAGTCAGCAATGTTTTCCCACAAGTCCAGCAGCTCCTGAGAAGTTAAGGAAGTGGGTGCTTCTGGAAGACTTCCCCTGAGACCCGAACCCGCAGGATCCCAGGCAAGGACAGCAGCATCCACACTGAATGAAGGCATTGAGAGGTGCGTCTGGAAGTGAACCAGGATTGGAGCTGCCAGTAAATATTAACACAGGAAATCAGCCGAAAGGACTGGTCCTTTAAAAAGGAAAACAAGGAAGTGGCTCGAGGTGAATTGATGAATACAATGAAAACAAAACATGGCCCCGCTGGGACTCATTTGCCATCCCAGTTCCTTCCAGCAACCAGACTCTTCAAGTTACAGGCAGCGACGGCCAATTTTCTGGTAGATAAGACTGGAAGAGAAGGATAATAGGATCTCCTGGTGATCCAATTTGAGCCTACAAACCTCTTTAGTGATTAAAATGAGGAACGAGGTTCTCAACCACATAAACAGAGTTGAAGAAACGTGAGGGGGTGGGCAGAGAAGGGGGAATGAAATTAAAATTGAGGGCGAGTTGTAGAACTTGACATAAGCTTTCTTGATGGCTGAGAATTCAAACCAACGTTCTTTCCTGTGTTAAACAATATTGGAACTGAACATTCTTTCCTGTCCCAGTGTGAAGTAACACACACACAAATAAGCAAAAATAGCTTAGGTGCTTGCTCTTCAGGAAATATTTACCCCTGGAAGATAAGCTCTGTTCCACATAGAACAGCTTATTATCGACCACAGCAGCTTGTTCATCAAGACGTGCTGGAGACCTGTGCTGGGTTGTTCCCATCCAGCCGAGTCTTGGTGCTGTAGACCGGCCAATCCTAACCAATTCTCCGATTTTCAAGGCCTGAAAACTCTACGAATATCCTCCCCTAACTTCTCTCTTCAGAAACCAGCTAAGTCTGCCAAGGTGGTGTTCTCTTACTGCATACAACACGTCTAACAGATTCAACTTTGTTTGGTCAGTAAATTGTTTGGGTTGTCCTTTGGGCCATTGACCTGTCAAGAGTGAACTGTTGTTCTTAGGTATGAAACACAAGTTGTATTGTGTCAGAAATGAGGCCATTATGTCATACCAGATGGCCTTTAAATGTTACATATTGGGTTAAATGTTAAGATTTCTTTGGCTTTTTCCAAGAAGGTCTTAGTAATCCTTGACTTTTGTTTACCCTTGGAAATCTGAAGAGCTCACAGAAACTGTATTTCCCGTGTCAGTCCTGTGGCAACTCTTACCCTCCTCCCTTCTTCTTTCTGCTCCCCCCCAGAAGGCAGAAGAAGGTGACCAGAGATGATAGAATTTGAACCAGTGTTCTTTCGAGGATGAGTAATTGTGGATATTAAAGGCATTAACAACCAAACATTTACTGTGTGTGTACAGCTCTGATTTTGCTATGGAAGTGGGAGATAAGCAGACAACATCCAAATAAATATGTAGATAATTATATCTTGGAATAAATGAACTGAGTGGAAACAAATGGTACTGCAATTCAGGTTGATGGGGTAGGTGGGCAGATGGATGGGGGTCCCTATTTAGAGAGAACAGTCAAAGAAGATTTTCCTGAGAGAGATCCTGGAGCTAAGACCCAAGAGAGGAGTAAGGCGGGACTGAGGTAAAGCAGGAGAGGGTCCTAAGGACACAAGGTTTAAGAAGGCTGTCACTCTCAGTCAAATGCAGGTTTGTTACTTCCCTGAGTGAGAGCCTCCTTAAGGTTTGCTCCCAGGTGCTTCTCTTTCTTCATCCTAGTCTACTTGGCATGCTAGAGAGGAGAAATAGCCAGTCCCATGAAGAATGGTGTGTGTGTGTGTGTGTGTGTGTGTGTGTGTGTGGAAGAAGACAGTGGGGCAAGTGAGTGCAGCAAAGAGACATGGAACATTGGTCCTAGGCAGAAGAAACAGGATATGCAATGGCTGGACGTGAAAGCAGGAACTTTTCTATCTCTGGGTCCTCATGTCTAGATCCGAGTGGACTAGAGGAAGAGAGGTCCACACTAGGGCTGGAGAAGCAGACATATCCCAGGCCAGCCAGGCCTTGCAGGGTGCATGAGGAGCACGAACCTTATTCTAAGTGCAATGAAAGTCAGTTTAAATCAGTGGTTTGAAGAGAGCAAATGATATGATCAAATATATGTTTGAGGAGACTTTTGAAAGAGAGATTTGAAGGGGCAAGAGTAATATCAGGGAGATGACGTGAAATTGTTTGTATTAGTGTAGCCAAGGGGAAAAGATGTCCTGGACTGGCTGAGACAGAAAGAAATGGACAGATTTGAGATGTATTTTGAGGAAAAAATGATAGGACTTGCAGACACATGAATGTGGAGCTGAGGAGAAACATGGCCACAGATCAAGGCTGTGGAAGTGGATGAGCTACTCCAGGAAGGACAGAGGTGGGGTGGGTGGAGAAGAGGAAAGTGAGTCAAGGGATGAGGAGAGAGGACTTGGGAAACTTAGAAGTCAATAGAGAAGAGACCAGAGAGGAAATAACAAGGTGAGGAACACATAGATTTAAGTAGGGGGTATTTCAGCAACCCAAATGTCCATTGGTAGATGAACAGATAAACATGTGGTATATATACACAATGGAATATTATTCAGACCTAAAAAGGAACAATATTCTAACAGAAGCTACAACATGGATAAACCATGAGGATATTATGCTGAGTGAAGTAAGCCAGTCACAAAAAGACAAATAATGTATGATTCCACAATATGTGAGGTATCCAGAGAACCAAACTCATAGAAACAGAGAGTAGAAGGGTGGTTACCAGCAGCTGGGAAGAGGGAGAAATTGAGTGTTAAGTTTTAGTTTTGTAAGATGAAAAATTTCTAGAGATCTATTGCACAAAAATGTGAATATACTTAACACTATTGAATGTTTAAAATGGTTACGATCGTAAATTTTATTTATTAAGATTTTGTTTATCTGTCAGAGAGAGAGAGAGAGACAGAGAGAGCACAAGCAGGGGGAGTGGCAGGCAGAGGGAGAAGGAGGCTCCTCACTGAGCAAGGAGCTAGATACAGGGCTTGATCCTAGGACCCCGGGATCATGGCCTGAGCCAAAGGCAGACACTTAACCAACTGAGCCACTAATGCATCCCTGAATTTTATATATGTTTATATTTACCAAAATAATAAGTTTTAAAAGGTGTTTCAAAAAAGTGAGAAGTGGTCAACTGAGTTGAGTGCTGCCAGGAGATCAAGTGCGAAGAGAACAGAGTTGATAGGTTGATTTATTAAGTTGGAGAACATTGGTGACCTTTCTACATTGGCTGCAGTGGCATGAGGAGAAAACTGAACCGGGGGAGACCCAAAGGTTGGGAAACGGCAACCTTCTCAGAAGAGGGTTAGCTGGGAAGGAAGACCTGGGTCAGAGTCAGTGGGAAAACAGGAACAAAGCAAGATTGTTGTTTTGTTTTAGGATGATACTTGAACATATTTGAGCGTTAATGGGATTACCCATTATGGAAGAAAAGATTGATGAGGCAGGAAATAGGAAATCTAAAGGAATGCCATCCTTGAAAAAGCCTGAGAAGGGATAGAACTCCTGGGAAAGGACATGTTTTGACAGGAGGACAGACATTTCCTCTAACATAGCAAGAGGGAAGGAGGAGAAGGTGGGAGTGCGTGTGGAGTGGAGGTGAGAAATGGGTAGAGTTCTCATCTGATGGCTTCTATTTTCTCTGTAAAATGTGAAGTAAGGATGGTAACGAGGGGTGGGGAGAAGTTACAACAGTGCTTTGAAGAGAGCAAATGTCATTAGTCATCCAGGATTGTGGATAAAAGGACCTTGCAGTGAATCACAGCAGGATTAACCACACTGCATGGAGGGGATGTGGAATTCTATATTTATTATTTTAAAGTAAAACTACCATATTTTATATTTTATCTATTATAAGATGCACCTCTGGAATTGAGATATATTGTCTTATTGTTCTGTGGGATTGTATAAGGTTTTGGGACATGAGAGACTCCATTTTGAAGCTCCATTTTCCTTTCACACCAATGGGCTCTTAAGCTGGGCAACAACAGAAATCGTTTCAAAAGCAGTTGCTCATGAATTTTCAACAAAGCAACTGGCATTCTGATCAAATGACGACAGTGAAGTTAATTAATACATTCCAAGGACAGTTTTGTTTGATACCACCAATAAATTAATCAATGAGGTGGTAATCAAAAGTAGCTCAACTGATCAGCACCAAACTAGCAGCGTTTTTTCCTCTTTTCTTCTTTGTCTAACTTGTGTAACTATCCTATCCCTCTTTTTCAGAGAAACCTAAGGGTTTTCCCTATATAAAAGTGGGACACTTTTCTGGTAACTCTGGAATCTGTGTTCTCCCAAATGTAATTCTGAGACTCCAAATAAATATTTTATTCTTTGTCAGTTTTGCCTCCTTTTCTCAGCTGACAGTCTCATAGTCTTATATCATTGTTTAGAGATTAATTGTCTGCTTTCTTTTTTCTTAGTGGGCCATAAAACAAGGGGAATCTTACAATCAATGGGGTCTTCGAGTCAGTGACATATGGCACATTTATCCCTGCCAGGTCCATCGGTTTGTGTGCAGACATGGAGAAGGCATTTCTTTCTGGGTTGGGTTACAAAGACAAGATGAGTAGGTAACAGCTCAACCATAGCTGTCAATCCCAAAGAAGCCTATATGAGCCCACTCAGGGAATAATGTCACTGCAACGGGATTGTGAGCCCTGCTTCCTGAGGGGCTCTGCTCTTCATTACTGGAAGTATTTAATCTGAAGTTTGGTCTACAAGTCTAATTTCTAAGATCTTTTTCCAGGTTAAGACTTTATTGTAAAATTCTCTTGTAAGCTGAACTACCCTAAAACAACTGTCCAGGGCTGCCCGGGTGGCTTGGTAGGTTGAGCGTCTAACTCTTGATTTAGGCTCAGTTCAGGATCTCAGGGTTGTGGAATCGAGCCCTGCGTCTGGCTCCCTGCTCAGAGTGGAGTCTGCTTCTCTCCTTCTCCCTCTCCCTCTGCTTCTACCCCCTGCTCTCTCTCTCTAAAATAAATAAATAAATAAATAAAATTTTAAAACACATGCACACACACATGCACACACACAAAACAACAGTCTAGACTTCTTTTGCCAAGGTGTCCAATATTGGATGTTTGGCAATTGTATTCTAAGTGGAGGGCGGTTATTCAAGAGAGGGTCCAGAAAACATGTCACTATTCATTCAATGTTTATTAATTATCTGCTGTATCTCAAACAGTCTGTTTTAGGGGAAATAAAAATAAATAAAATCTGGGTTTCTGATCTAAAGCAGCTCACAGTCTGCTGTAAGAGACAGAAAAGAGACAGAGTTGTTACTGGAGATATTCATTTATGCAATCACGTGGGTAACAGATTTTTGATCTCCTACCAAGTGGCAGGCACCATTTTAGCTTCTAGAAATATAGCAGTGATAAAACTGACAAGGTTCTTGCCCCCAAGGTCCTTAGCTTCTAGCGGGGGAAGACAATAAACCAATAGTGTTCTAATAAGCATGATAATTTTGAGTAGTGGTATATATTAGAAAAATAAATGGTACTTAAGATAGGGGGTTAGGAGTATCAACTAAATTACTTTGGTTGTGAGTAATAGAAAACTTAACAATGGCATAAGGAGACTTAATTATTTTAAAAAGCCAGATGTTATTGATTTCAGTAATTTAGTGGCATCATTAAGGACAAAGGCTTTTTCTATCCATTTTCTTCTCCTAAACATATTGGAATTTTCCTCAGCCTCATGGTTGCAAGATGGCTGCCATAGCTGCAGACATTACATCTTCTTATAGTTCCAAAAGGCAGAAGGAGAAAGAGGTGGGGAAAAGGAGGGAAGATAACTTCCTCTCCCTCCCTAGACTATCACCTTCATTGTGTCAGGAGAAAATTCTTCCTGGAACTCTGTCATCTCCCAGTGGACTTTCCCTTAAAACTCACTGAACACAGTCACCTGCCCACATTTAATTCAGTGACCAGAAAAGAAGACCTGTATTGCCACAACCTGTTCAAAATAGTTGTGAATCATCAAATGTAGATTTGGGACAAGAAAGAAGACAGAATGACCTTGGGCAGGGAAATAATGACTGCCAGATCAGGGAATGTTTCTCTGAGGAGATGACGTGTGAACTGAAACCTACATGGTGTGGTGGCACTGCTCTTGTGCATCATGGACCATGGTGGGCGAAGCAGGGAACTGGGCAGGGGTGGTTCCTCACGGAAGGTCCAGCAGTGCAGGAAACCCCTGAGGACTAGAGTGAGTCAGCCAGGCGAAGCTGTGGGTGGGGATGGGTGGAGGCCTCTCAGACTGTAGAAGAGGCCAGTGGGATGGAAAAGGGATGTAAACCAATTTGTAAACTAGAGCAAGATGAACAAGACGGGCTAGGTTGCAACCCTGGTGAAGATGACTTCAGAGGGGAAGAATCAGATTCCAACATGGCAAAATTAGTGATAAGTATGTGTGTGCAAAAGGAAGGGTACTCAGTTTCACCTCAGTCTTTGGAGGAGATTCTGTGAAGAAAGAGCCCATGGGGTTGAATCCTGGCTGAGGACAAGGAGTTAGCCAGCAGGCAGAGGTGGGAAAAGTTGATCTAGGCATGGAGCACAGCTTACACGGAGGCTTGGACACTTGAAATAACATGACGAAAACACTCAGTAAGGCATTACCAGCGTATAACGTTGAGGGGTGTGAGTCAGGGCGTGATGGGTGAGGAGGATGAAGGCATGCTTGTGAGCTCTGCTTTATTTAGTGTAGGCCAGTACTTACTTACCTTTTAAAAAGTTGAGAGTCTCAGGTAAGAATAGTCAAGTTGGTTTTCTCATGGTGCAGTGGGAGGTTAGCCTTGGATGATCTTTAAGAACATTACCAACTTTTACATTCCCGGTCTCTAGTAGATGCTCAATAAAAGTTTACTGAACAAATGAACTATGAACAAGCTTCATTTTTTCCTGCTGCCTAAACTTTGATCATCCCTATAAATGGCTGTGTCCTGGCCCAGCCCTGCAGGCTCCATGAGGTGGCCCTGACCACCAGCCTCCATCCACTTACACTTGCATCGGACTAACTGCTTCAGTTCTTCACAAAGGAGGCCTTGTCCATTTTCACATGTATGTTTCTTCTCTTTCCAACTAGAGTGTGAGCCCTGAGACATCAGAGTCATATTTCACGTAAGTCAATATATCTACCACTATATGGTGCATTGGACACATTGTATATATACAACAAAAATATTGAATTTCCCCATTTGATGGATGGACTTGATGAATTTCAGCCTCAAAGGCAATTCTCAAATTTCTTGCCACTCTTTAGAAGATCAAGAACTATCTAAGCAAAAGAGGCTGAAAGAGTGTTGGGATTAAAAATAAGGGGTGTCTTTCACAAGGTTGTAAGAACTTTCTAGTGAGGGTTTTGAAGAATGCCACTCTATAAATAATCATAAGTGTGGTGTTTGAAGCATGAGCTTTTGGGGAGAACTAGAAAGTCCATGAATGCTTTTAAAAAAATTAAAAAAGAGTTTTGAGTGTTTCAAAGTTAGAAAAATACATCACTGCCCATGTTGTCTTCCAAGAGCCTTGGTCCTTGTGTTAGTCAGTAGAGGCTGGGTTATGCTGAGGTAACAAATAGCTCCCAAATTCCAGGGACTAAGAACAATAAGGAGTAGGTTTTGGCTCATGCCCATCACAGGTCAGCAAGGCCCTCTGCTTCTTACAGTCATTTGGAGACCCAGGCTACCATTTTGAATTGCTGGTCACCATGGCAGAACAGCTTGCATGACCCCATCCACCCACAGAGAGGTTAGGAATTGCAATGGTACCTCGTGCCTGGATGTAGGGACTACCGGGAACAACAAGAGATCCAGACTATCATAATCCCAGTGACCCGCAAGCCAGCCAAAGACAGAGCTGCAGGCACAGATACTTGTCTTTTCCATAATACCCCGTTTTCAGATGTAGGCAGATTCATAAGTATGTTTATAGGCACGGCGGCTACCACAGATCCCGCGCCACCGCTGTAGTCTTGGTTCCCTTGCTAAAAAGGGAAGCCTTTGCTTTTTGTGAGAGTCTGTGTGTGGATCACCTAGTACATGACTCACCCATTCTCCGGCACCGGGCCCCTCCCACTGCAGGAGCTACTCCCACGCAGGGCTTGTCTGTCGGGCTGCAGGGCTCCTGTATGTGGGGCTGGCTGCTGGCACCAGGGCCAGGCCCAGCCTGGATGCCTCAGTTTAAGAATCCGCCATTTGGGGCTACGTTGTCTGCTCAGAGCTGCAGGAGCCCAGACTGCTGATTTGTTGCAAGATACCATAAAGGAAAGCCACTGACACCCGTTTCTTTAGCTGCCAGAGAGTGGGACGTGTGTGCCAGTGACTTTGCTGTCGGGTAGCCACAGTGAGTACTCCCACATCCTCCTTCTCCTTCCAGTGACTTCCTTTGGAGAGGAATTTCAGAGATGAGCAACCTATTATGATTCTCCAGTTGGGAGGCTTTGTTAATTTGGGGTTTCATTAATAATATACACAGTGAATAAGTAATAAAAAAGAATTTGGTTCTTTGGAGGCGCTTTATGTAATTCAATAAGCTCTTTAGCCTGGTATGAAAATATTTTTTTTAAAGATTTTATTTATTTATTTGACAGAGAGAGATCACAAGTAGGCAGAGAGGCAGGCAGAGAGAGAGGAAGGGAAGCAGGCTCCCTGCTGAGCAGAGAGCCCGATGTGGGACTCTATCCCAGGACCCTGAGATCATGACCTGAGCTGAAGACAGCAGCTTAACCCACTGAGCCACCCAGGCGCCTGGGTATGAAAATATTTTGTTTTTATTACCCTCTGCTCCTCTGGTCCCATCCAGATATCAGAGTCCAGGAAATAGGAATCTTTAAAGAAATTACTATTTTTTCTGATAAACTAAAAACGATTAAGTTCTGATGACCTAAAAATGATTTTTTCTGATGACCTAAAAATAATTAAGCAAATACAGAACGGAATTAACTGTTTTTTAATCATTATTTCCCCTCGTCAGCCTTTGTAATGTTTATCTATAATTTAGACTTTTAATAAGTAGGCATCATCACTTTAAAGTCTCCCTGAAAACAGAGGAATATGTTTATACCTTCACAAAAAAAAAGTCCTGCAGTTCCAACAACTAACCTATGACATTAAGAATTTGATCCTGAACTTTATTTTCTTCAGATCAGACTTTCTCAGGAGAAAGGTAGCCTTTGGGGAGATTTCGCTCAGTTCATAAGCTTGTCTGCATTGTGCCTATTTTTGCAAAGGGGAGAGGGTGCCCAAAAGCCTGTGTTGGCATTGACTTTCACAGCATTCCTTGAAACACTGCTGTGGTGGATGCTTGGCTCTTTGCAAAAAGAAGAATCGCTATTTCTTGAGTGTAAATTTTGAGAGTTTAGTTTTGCTTAAAAACTTTTATTCTGGGGCACCCAAGTGGCTCATTTGGTGAAGAGGCTGCCTTTGGCTCAGGTCATGGTTCCCAGGATCCTGGGATCAAGCCCCTTGGGCTCTCTGCTCAGCAGGGAGCCTGCTTCTCCCTCTTTTTCCCTGCTCATGCTCTCTGTCACATAATAAATAAATAATAAGTAAAATAAATAAATACATCTTTAAAAAAATTTTATTGTTTGAATTTTGAATTCTTGAATTTGAATTTTGACAAAGTGTGTTTTTCCCCTTCTACAGGAAACTCACGGACAAAAGAGTGAGGCTTGAGTTTATCTCACGTTATCTTTGGTTTACTGATTTCAATTTCCTTTTTCCAAGTTCATTTCTATTCTTTGAGTTTGGAAACATCAACTTATTTGTAGCTCAGAGAAATGATTTCAAGTACTTTGCTGGGCAAATAATTAGACTTAGAAGACGGCAAAACATTGAGTGGGGCGCCTGGGTGGCTCAGTACTTAAGTGTCTGCCTCCAGCTCAGGTCATAATCCTAGAGTCCTGGGATTGAGTCCTGCATTGAGCCCCGCATTGAGCCCGGCATCAGGCTCCCTGCTCTGCGGGAAGCCTGCTTCTCCCTCTCCCACTCCCCCTGCTTGTATTCCTTCTTTCTTTCTGTCTTTCTCTCTGTCAAATAAATAAATAAATAAATATCTAAAAAAAAATTAGAAAGTTAAAAAGAAAAAAAGAAAGACTGCAAAATGCATACTTTATGCCTGTAGGGTTTGTATCCTAAAAGGGCACTAGCCCAAGTCCTGTTCTGACTGTATTTGCATGATATAGAGTTACAGATCATTGTCTTTTTGCAAAATGAATGAAAATTTGTAAATAGAATCCTAGATTCTTATTCAAAGATACTGAGATCAGGGGACAGTGTGGAGCCGGGTGACTGCTTGGTCTTTCTAAAATTAGACCTGGGAGTGGGGGCACGAGGTCTGGGGTGGACCTGGTTTGTCCTGGGTCTGGGCCATAATGGGTTGCAGTGTCTATGGAGAACAATATTTCCAAACATGTCTAAAAAAATAACAAAACCGACTAAAAGTCAGTCTCCCTTTTATTATCAGCATGTTACAGTGATTCTAAACTGCCTCACTGATAAAATACTTAGTTCTCACCCCGGGGGCAGAGCACTCCCACTGCCACCAGCCCTTCCCGACTTGGTACTGCACCTGCATTATGCAAGACTGGACTTAATTCACTAGTGGAAAAACAGTCTGCTTTAGAACACACTGGCTACTGCCACAAAACCATAGTTTAGCATGTGGTCTAATTATCTTCAATCCCATTATCTTGGGTACTCATGGCTTCTGTGTATGTTTTTTTAAAAATGTGTTTCTCTTAACATATTCTTGATCTCTCAAGCCTTCTGTGTGTCTTTTATTTATTTATTTGTTTGTTTGTTTGACAGAGATCACAAGTAGGCAGAGAGGCAGGCAGAGAGAGAGGAGGAAGTAGGCTCCCCACTGAGCAGAGAGTCTGATGTGGGGCTCGATCCCAGGACCCTGGGATCATGACCTGGGCCAAAGGCAGAAGCTCTAACCCTCTGAGCCACCCAGGTGCCCCCTTCTGTGTGTTTTTTAAAACATGTATTTCTCTTAATGTAATCATGATCTCACAAGCCAATAGACTCTGGTTTTATTTCTAGTTAGGGGGGGTCTGTAGAATCATGCCGTCTTTGAGTATCATTCTTGAATCACTTGATTACAATGAACAGGATTCCAAATCACACTACTTTAAGTCCCAATGGTGACTTTATTAGAAAGATTCTAGGGCATGAAATAGAGGGTTCGGAGCATCCCCAGGACTTTTTTAAAAAAAGTCGTTTTCCTTCTTGGTCTATCTGTTCCATTGTGCACTGTCCTTCTTTTTGTAGTTGAGTTCTTCTCAGTTACATATCACTGGGGATTGGTCTCAATTCTGTGTATTAGTATTACCTGGAGAGTTTTTAAAAACTCATTCATCCCTGAATGTTAACAATTAATGTGATCTAGGTGAAAAGGTGTGTAGGCGTTCACTGTACCATTCTTTCAACTTTTCAGTAGTTCTGAAATTATTCCAAATAAAATAAAAAGCTTTTGGAGAAATATTAGTGTCTGACCCTTACTGCCAGAGATTCCGCTTCAGTGGTTCTACACTGGCATCCAGACATTGGCAAGTTTTTTCAAACTCCTTTGGGAACAAAGTCAGAAATGATTGCTATGGGCTGCTCTTTGTCCGCTTCTCAAGAAGAGAGTGAGCCCCCCTTCTTTTCTTCTATGGAAGTTTGACAATCCCTGGGGTGAGGACTGGTTGGGACTATCTTTAAAACGGCTTCATGCACAGTAAACATGAGAGATGTAAGCAGTTTCCAGACCCACATGGGTGCTGTGGGGGCTGGTTAGGTAAAAGTTTTAAAATAATAATCATAATAGGTGTCCAGTGTATTCTTCCAAAAGAAATGCAAATTGAGTTCTGAATGGCTAAATTCGAGAACATCTGGCTGTTGAGAAGTTAAAGTCTTTATTTCCCATTATAGCTTTTTTTCTTTTTTAAAAAGTTTTTTTTTTTTTTTTTAATTTACTTGGGAGGGGAATGCAGGGGTAGAGAGAGGGAAAGACAGAGTCTCAAGCAGACTCTGTGCTAAGTGTGGAGCCTGACGTGGGGCTTGATCTCAAAACAAAAACCAGGATTCAGATGCTTAACCAGATGAGCCACCAGGTGCCCCCCATTAGAGCTATTTTTCAAATTACATCTTTGTTTTTAAAGAATGGAATGATGGGGAATTTTTCTGTTCTTTTGAAAGTTCTGTATAGCAAAATACAAATTAAATCTATTTAACAACAAAACAAAAATTCTGTCCGTATCAAAGCAGGCCTTGTAAGTTGTTAGGCGTTAAATAATGTATTTGAATAAATACCATGAATGAAGGTCCCTTCTAGAAATAATGTTCTAGTTGCAGCAAGTATACATTTTCACGTTTCCATGAAGAAATTCTCTAAATTGGTTAGCAGACTGAGTCACACCTCCCGCCACAACTGGCTTGCAGGAAATTCTATCTCAGTCTTGTCTTCGAAGGGGCTTTCTCCTGAAGGGTCCGGGGAGAATTCTGAGAGTCTGAAGCAGTCTCAAATTGTCTTGCAGCTGAAAGAGCATGGTGCTATCACTCCTGTGTGAGGTGAGCTTCAGGGTACAGACCTTTTGTGATGGTCCCTGGTGCTGTGGCTCTCAAATTTGAGTCCTCCATGCCCCTGAGTTACCCATGGGAGGTCCTCTTGTCTCCAGGGGCATTGGGTTGCTGATGACCAGGGAGTCTGTATTCTGGGGATGGTAGGGCGGGTGATCAGTGAAGAAAAGCAGGAGATGCACAGAGCTAGTGCAAAATGGCTGAATTGTGCCATGTTTCCAGCTTGTCCCCAAAAGAAGACTGGGCTTCCTGTAGCAAGAACTGGACTTTAGGGGAGAGCAAGGCTCTGTGATTCCTTCAGAATCAGAGCAGGAAGAGAGAGGAAGAAGAGCAGATGAAGACAGAGGAGAAGTTCTCCATGCCCCTGGGAGGGTGCAGAGACTAGATCTAATCCAGGTAGTTTTTGACCATTGAGAAAATATATCATCCCTAGGGAGAAACGAAGAGGAAAAGAAGGATCAAATCTTGAACTGACCAAAAGAGACCTAGTTTCCATCATCGGCTCAAATAGGGTTCCAGTGCTGATTAGATTCAGTTCTAGTGCAAAACACAGTTACATCTGTGCCAACCTAGTTTCACAACTGCTCAGTGTGTACTGCTACCCGTGAGTGTCTCGGTCTTTGTGTACTCATCCTAAATACTTTCAGTACCGACTTTTCCTAGTGGATTTATCCAGAAGCTCTTGATTTCCTTCAAAATGCTAGCTGTGCCTGAGCTGCTCTGCCTTATTCACCTGAGCCCACCATATCTTGGTTCTCTTTGCCTGCTGTCCTTTTCCTGGGATCTCATCCGTCAAAGCCATTTTGAAACTTATTCTAGGGACGCCTGGGTGGCTCAGTGGATTAAGCCGCTGCCTTCGGCTCAGGTCATGATCTCAGGGTCCTGGGATCGAGCCCCGCATCGGGTTCTCTGCTCCGCAGGGAGCCTGCTTCCTCCTGCCTCTCTGCCTACTTGTGATCTCTCTCTGTCAAATAAATAAATAAAATCTTTAAAAAAAAAAAAAAAAAAAGAAACTTATTCTAATTTGGTCTCATTGGGATGATTCAATGAGTGAGTAAAGAGTCAAGACATCGGTGTTTCTATTCAAAGCGGGATTTGTTTATAATCTGGTCCTTGGGCAGAAGAGACTTGAGGCTTTAACCCACTGAGCCACCGAGGTGCCCCGAAATCCCCATTTTTGATCCCTCCGCTGCAATGCTGATGAGTAAGGGTAAGGGCACTCTTTAAAAAATTTCTCACTTTAGGGGTGTCTGGGTGGCTCAGTGGATTAAGCCGCTGCCTTCGGCTCAGGTCATGATCTCAGGGTCCTGGGATCAAGCCCTTCATTGGGCTCTCTGCTCCGCGGGGAGCCTGCTTCCTCCTCTCTCTGCCCGCCTCTCTGCCTACTTGTGATCTCTCTCTGTCAAATAAATAAATAAAATCTTAAAAAAAAAAAAATTTCTCACTTTAATATTCTCCTTCGGGGCACCTGGGTGGCTCAGTGCGTTAAGGCCTCTGCCTTCGGCTCCGGTCGTGGTCCCGGGGTCCTGGGATCGAGCCGCACATCGGACTCTCTGCTCGGCAGGGAGCCTGCTTCCTCCTCTCTCTCTGCCTGCCTCTCTGCCTAGTTGTGATTTCTCTCTGTCAAATAAATAAAATATTAAAAAAAATAATATTCTCCTTCTGTGACTAGAAAGTGGAATTATTTCTCATCCATGAACATAATCATGAGGATTTATACTATATAAAATTCAAATTTAATACTTTTATAGACACCCACAGTTCAGAAATCATTCTTAGGTGATGAGACTGTTATGCATTTTAATCTTCTAACAGTTACTTTATGATAATTAATTATTATGCATTTTTATGGAGGGCTTGTTCACTTCTGCGTCTTCACTCATGTAGGTGTGAGAGTTCGGGGAGGCTTTTGCAGAAGCATAGAGCATTATGGCTCCATGTGTTCCACGACCATGAGACTAGCAGGACTTTTATTGAAAAAAAGAAGTGCTGAAGTCTAGGGAAAGCTGATAGATGATAAAGTAGCAGAAAATTTGCATTGATGGAAATACATCAATCCTGAGACAAATTTTTCCCTATAAGTACTACCTAAATGTTTAGCCCAGTTAGCTCACTTATTTTGCTTCTCTTATACTTCCTTTCGATTGATGTCATCAAAACTCCCTCAGGTGCTTGCTCAGTCTAGAAACATCATGTTTTTCTCTGCTACATTTTTCACATATGCTTTCTTCCCTAAATTTTGCTTATTCTTCTAAACTTAATTTTTTTTTTAAAGATTTTATTTATTTATTTGACAGACAGAGATCACAAGTAGGCAGAGAGGCAGGCAGAGAGAGAGGAGGAAGCAGGCTCCCCGTGGAGCAGAGAGCCCAATGAAGGGCTTGATCCCAGGACCCTGAGATCATGACCCGAGCCGAAGGCAGCGGCCTAATCCACTGAGCCACCCAGGCGCCCCTAATTTTGATAGTATTCACCTCTTCACTGCTTCTTCTTGCTCTTTTAGTCATCAGGTCTTTTGAATCCACCCAAATGCCATTGCCATGGTTCTGGTCTTTACAACTGTTCACTTGGATTAAAGTGTGGCCTCTCCACTGGCTTCTTTGCCCTCATCTCTGCTTTCTCTCCTATCTCTATGCTGTTGGTAGAATAATATTCCTTAAATGAAATCGGATCCTGTCACTAGAGGATCTGATGGCTCCTGGTTGTCCATGGAAGAATATTCCATTGCTTTCCTGGGGCGCATAACCCATCTCACTTGGGCATCAACACGGTTTTAGCGGATGATCTTCCCAGCGCACACCTGATATTCCGACACTGTGATCTTCCCAGTCATCCCAAACCCTTGACATAATTCCTCCTTTAGACCTGCAGTTTCCCTGCCTGGAATACTGTTCTTCCTTGCCTCCTGCAAGTTCCACGCCAAAAGTCAGCTTGTTTGGGATGGTCCCCCAAATTCCCACAGGGAGCGTTTATGATATCTTGACATAGTTTATGACTTTTGCCATAAAGCATATTATGTATACCTCAAGGGGAATACTTATGACATTAAATGCTACCATTTATATTTTCTGTCTTCTTTAATTATACCTTAGATTCCTGAAGACCTTGTCTCCTTTGTCTTCATAACTGTCTCTGGAACATAAGTTGTACTTCCATGATACTGGCCCAAGATAAATGTTTTCTGAATGAAGGAATAAAGAAATGAGACTCAGAGAAATTAATATCTTGTCAAATTTCATAAAACGAATCATGACAAAATTGGAGGAAGAAAATAGATCTTTTGACTTTTAACTTATTTTGTACTCTTTCTGCCACAATGCTAAAAAGTTAATTTTTTCCAATTATAAATCTAATTATCGGTAGAAAATATATCCTAGATGTATCTCTATACATACTCTGTATATAGAGAAAGGGGAGTATGTGGAAAATTAGTCTGTCTTTTTTTTTTTTTTTTGTAGTTGCTAATACTTTGGTATCCTTCCAGTGTTTTTATTTATGTTTCTTTTAAAAAAATAAGATTTAGAAATTAGAAAAACCTTGGTAAAGATGAAAGTAACAAATCATGCACATGCCGGTCTCCAGAAATACGTGCTATTAATATGCTGCTATATTTGATTCCAATCTAGTGACTCCCTCCTTTTTATACCGCTCCTTTGTTTTGGTAGACATAATATATGCTTACGGTAAAACAATTCAAAGAGAGCAGAAAATTTAAAGGATAAAAGTTTAAGAAACAATGCCCAATTCTGATACCAGAAAAAGCCATTGTTAATGATTAAATAGCATTCCAGATACTTTCTGTGCACATATGTTGATTTATAAGGACAGATAGGTTGATGCATAAAGAAAGGCAGAAAGCAATTTAAGTACGAAGAGGTGGTTATACTATATTTGCTACTTTTAAGTGAAAGTTACTAAATTTAGTTTTACTTAAATTAAATACACAAAAAAAGAAACATGTGAAACCTAAGAGATTTTTGAACTTCTTTCTCCCCTTACAATAATATCTGGAGATATTATTTTCTAGAAGATGTTTCTAATGTTTAAAAGAAGAATTATGAAATTTATTGAGATTAGAGGTAGTAATTAAAAAAAATTCCTGTAATTTTAGGCAGTGTGGATTTATTCCTTTCTAGAAGGATAAGGTTTTTGCACCCTCATATTTCCTTTTAGTTTTCTTTCACTTTTTAATTTTTGACAGCTACATTGTACTTTTATTTTGATCTTTTCTCCCTCTAAATTTCAAGGAAATGCTCTTGTATCTCAACACATTTTTTTTTCTTCTAATCTTTAGTTACATTTTAAGTATGTTCATTTTCAGGTCTTTGGATATGTTCTTGTGGGTTATCTTTGTCTTCCATTTCCAGTACTTCTTTCTATTTGCAGCTCTCTTTTTCTTGTCTTTTCTTTTCAGCATTCTGTTATATTTTCTCAGGTATTATATTAATACTTTACTTTTTATCGTTCCTCTTTTGCTTAAGTTTCAAGAATTTTCTTCTGAAAGAGAGAGAGTGTGCAAGCGGGAGGAGGGGTTGTTGCAGAGGGAGGGGCAGAGGGAGAAGGAGAGAGTCCCAAGCAGACTCCGTGCCCAGCCCCTAGACCGACACAAGGCTCCATCTCAGGACCCTGAGATCATGACCTGAGGTAAAATCAAGAGTCAGACCCCAACGGACTGAGCCAGGTACCCCCATGAATTTCTCAGTATTTTGATTTGGGGGGTTTTTATTTTAATCAGTTATTTTATCATTTCTTTCTGAAACTGATGTGTAATAAAAAAAATTCACAGCTTGAACTGATTGTGCATGTGTGTGTGTGTGTGTGTGTGAGAGAGAGAGAGAGAGAAGGGGAGAGAGAGAAGAGAGAGCTCATCAGTCAGTCACAATTACTCTTCTCCACATACAATCTTTTGCAACCATCCAATTTGAAAATGTCTCTAATTAAAACAGGAGAAATAGGGTGCCTGGGTAGCTCAGTCATTAAGCATCTGCCTTCAGCTTGGGTCATGGTCCTAGGGTCCTGGGATTGAGTCCCTCGTCTGGCTCCCTGCTCTGTAGGGATTCTGCTTCCCCTCTCCTGCTGCTTGTGTTCCCTCTCTTGCTGTCTTTCTCTCTGACAAATAAATAAAATAAAATCTTGGGGAAAAAAAAGCCAAAAACCAAAAAACAGGAGAAATAAAAGGATTCTCACATTTTGCCTCTCTCTCAATGTTTCTGGGTACTAATGAGATTTCTGAAGTGTTTTTTTCCCCCCTACTCTAGTTTGGCTAAAAGGGGAAGAGAAAAGAAAGATCTACTCCTTTTCAAAATTTTCCACTTCTCTAAGAGTTTTTGAAGTTGTTCCCTTAAATTCCGCCCCTTTTCTCATTTTCTTGCAATTAGTGAAGTTTTGCTTTTTTTCAATATTTTGTTAGTGTTGGGAGAAACAGCCTATGATTCATTTCCAATCAAGTATCTTAACTGAGAAATCCCACCAGTGTTTTCCTGTAGATGTGCGTATTATTAAGGGAGCATCTTATTGACTAATTTTCCCATTAGTATTACATAATGTTGTAATTATAATATTTATTACACTAAATATATATAAATATATAATAATTAGTATACTAAATATTTATAAATATATAACATTTAGTATACTAAATATGTATGAATATATAACATTTAGTATACTACATATATAAATATATATTTATATAATTCTATATCCTAATATATTATCAAACCTCTTCATGAATGTTTTTAATGTCTCTATAGATTTATCATAATTTTATATAGATTTATCATAATTTCCTCTTCCCTTTATTATTGTTTGACATTTCTACTGTTTCCATGCTCTTTTTCTGCTGCTGTATATACAAATGTGCTGTCAACAAATTTGCATATCATGCTGTTTTCCTATATAAGTTATTTCTATACGATAGAGTCTCGGAAGTGTTGCAGTGCTGTAATAATTTGGATTTGCCAGGTTTTTCAGCATTCCTTTCCAAATTTTGTACACTTTTTATAATCTCTTTAACTTGTCCTGGCAGCTTCTGACAGTCAGATAAATTCTCTCCTACGTTTTGTGGTGACTCATGAGGAAGCTGATTCTCGGGGCACACCTACACCGAAGGCCTGACACAGATGCCCTCTGCACACGTCCATCCCTGTTTACTATTTACCTTTCAGGTGTGAGTAATCGCCCATCACTTAGCAGGGCTTGAAACTGGCAAGCATTTGGAGGAAAGCAGCCAGTTCCAAAAGAGGTTTCGAGAACTCGGCCAAGGTTCAGGGAAACCAATGAAAGTGATTTAAAGTTTAAAAAACTGGGCTTTTGGAGAAAACTGAGGGCTCATCTACCCTTGTAGGTAGGTAGCTCTGTGAGTGTGGCTTGGGACAAGGAGAGCATCCTTGTTTCCGAGAATCTGGCCCACTGACCTGGGTCAGTGACTTTATTTCCTACAGTGGGAGAAGTTACTCCTAGAAAATCCCTTTTAAAATGGATACTTACCTGGGATGACTAAATCACAAAACCGTTTGTATCCATTTTCACGTCGCTGTGAGGCAGCTTATCTTTTTTATTTTTTATTTTTATTTGACAGAGAGAGATCACAAGTAGGCAGAGAAGCAGTCAGAGAGAGAGAGAGAGAGAGAGAGAGAGGAGGAAGCAGGCTCCCTGCTGAGCAGAGAGCCCGATGCGGGCCTCCATCCCAGGACCCTGAGATCATGACCTGAGCTGAAGGCAGAGGCTTAACCCGCTGAGCCACCCAGGCACCCTTTTTCAAAAATGTTATTTGTTTATTTATTTATTTTATGAGGCAGCTTATCTTATTAGTTAACTGTACTGTCTTGTCAAATGAATTCTGAAGGACCAAGACCTAGGAAAGGAGGCCCTTGATGTGGGAAAGGTTCTTCACAGTGAGGATTCTGGAGCTAAAAGTGAGACCTGAGCATCTGGGTGCAGCAGGGGACATGACCTAGGGGAAAGGACAGAGGAATTCTGAAGGCAATTCTACTCAGTTTGTAAATTTCTTTAAGGTTATTTAAACTTAGATCTCTCTTATCTATCTACCTATTCTCCCCCCAGCCCCCACCCCCCCAGAGATGGTGATCAGCCTTTCATTCAGCCTTTTTACATCTTCAGGCCAAGAAGGAGGATGGGACAGAATGATGTATTTAAAAGAACCTGTCTAGCTCATAAAATTTTATGATGTCAAGATGAAAGTTACATGTGAAACTCTTCTGAAAGAATTAACCCCATACAAAAATCAGCTCTTTCTCCTATCAGAAAAGCAACAAGACCAAAAAAAAAAAAAATTCATAGACCTGGGCTCAAATCCTAAATATGCCTCTTAGCATACCTGGAGGTTCGGCAGGGTCAAGTTTTAGCCCCTTACATCCTGGAAGTCACTTCGGTCTCACAGAACTACTTGATGGCATTAAAAGAGTTAATGCGGATAGTGCCAGACACAGAGTAAACAGACAGTAACTATTTGTTTTATTCTCTTCCTCCCTTCCACCATGTCTGCATTTAGGCAGGAGGGATGGGGTTGGTGATTGACTAGAAGCAAAACAGCAGGATGGGTAAATGACAGACTCAAAGGGACCATCCACCCCTGAGATCATCCAAAGTGTATTCCCACAGTATGGGAACCAGAGTTGGGAACTCTGATACTATTTTGCAGATCTCACAAGGAGCCTCAGTAATTTGCTACAAAACCCAGTTATGTGAGTACTAGCTGCAGACTGTCTGCTGACAGAGCTGGGGATTGAAATACTCCTGAGTGGCTGATAAAGTTCTGTCTGGAGTTTTGTTTATTTTTGTTTGTGATTGCCATGAATTGTGTTCCAATACTTTTGTGTTTCCCTAATCAAGATTTAAGGGTTCCAGTTGTAGAGTTTTTCTCCAAAATCACCCTATAAAATTGCTCTGGTCTCTCTGGCTTACGTGTGTGAGTGTGTGTTTAAATTAAGCAAATGTCTGTTTCTAATGGGGCCAGGCACAGAACACGCCCCAGCATGGAGCTCACGTGCTTGCTTCCTGCCAGCTTTGTCTTTCCTTAGCGAGCTGTGCCTGTTGCCAGTCAGCCACGTGGCTTTGGGGTGGAGGAATCTGACCGAGAGAGAGAGTAAAAGATATGTCGAAATTAAATTGTTAACGAAGGCGAGAATCGTTTGGTGAAATCTGGAACTTTGGAATTCTTGCTGTCATGCTGTTTTGACTAGCTTTGACGTGTAGAGCCTGCAGGTCTCCGGGGAGTAAAGCCTGTCCAAGTTCCCATACCCTTGGAGCTGGTTCAGAAGCCTCATTAGCCTGTGGCTTCCCTGAGGTGGTGAGCAGGCCTGGAAAGAAGTTATCCTTGTGGTTGTTTAATTTTGAGCTGTTAGGACATCGCTTGGAAATGAGGAGCTCATTTTCTGTTTGTTGAATAAACACATACATGAACACCTTTTTCAGATTTGGAAAGCAGACAGCAGAGAATGGGAAAACATTCTAGTTTGGATGTTTGGAAAAAGGATCCTGTACACTCTACTGTTCTCCTCCTCCTTCTTTATAAAGGAAAGGGACATGGCTTCTTCACTGAAAAAAGTTGTAACATTTTGTATTTGGCACATTTTACTTTGTGAAATGTCAGCGCTGATGTAATTGTTTCTTTTTTTTTTTTTTTTGATGTGAATTGCATGAGGTAACTTTTTTCAGGTTGTATGTTCTTGAGAGATAAGCCTTTTCTGAAATGAATGAATGAATGTCTGTAATGCATTTTTTTGGCTTGGGATTCTCAACACCAACATTTTCAAACATTTGTTTAAGAGAGAAGAGTTACACTTCTGCTACCCTTGCATTGCAGAAAGTTGTGGGGTGAGTCGGGCAAAGGCGGTCTGAACCATTAGAGACCCGAGGTTTTCAAAAGAAAAATGGGACGGAGGTGGGTAGTATGTGGGTTGGGGCTGGGGGAATCAAAAGATTGGATTCCTGCTGCTGTCTTGCCACCATACTTTTGACTTCTTCCAGACTTTGTGCTTTCAAGGGACTAGAAAAAAGAGCTAATGACTATGGCTTAATGTCAACAAGTCTGGAAGAAAATTGATTTTATTAAGTCCACTTTACTTAAAGAGCAGTTTTATAAGCAAGACACCAAAAAATCCAACTTTAGAAAATGTTTCTTCCAGTTAAAAGAATTCAGAAAGAGTTCAAAATGCACCCAGAGTCCCACTGTTGTTGAAACTTGCACAAAGACAGTGTTCCAGAGTTGTGGTCCTCAGTCCTTCTGTGAGAAGCTAGTCCCAGATAGCAAAGAAGTTGCTAGAAGATCTGGGCTCCAAGATTTTAACAGTAGCATAACTATCATAAAAGTCCCTACTGTAAAGTCTGTGAAGGTCGTTACCATATAAAGCACAGAGTGCTCACTTTGCCATACATAAAAACAATTTTAGTGATAATCAAAATGCATTTCGATAAAATTAAAACAAAACTATGTTTAAAATTTAAAACAAGACAATAAAGATTTTTTTCAAAACAACACCTTAAAAAAATGGATCATACTGATCCATCCACCTGATCTAATCATTCAACTTCTTCCCAGCCCCTTTTAAAAAAATCTGTTTGAGTGTCTGAATGGAGCAGTGCTAACCCTTCAAAAATTGTTGTCTTCTGCTATTTCTTAAATCTTCTTTTTAAAAGTAGTTTTAGTTAAAGAGAAAATATTCTGGATCATGAGAATTTTAATGTAAAATTAATGTAATTCCAAAAGACATGGACTCATGCTCAGATTTTATGAAAATTATGTCCACAAATTCATCAGTCGCTTTAATTTTTTTCTGATTTTGATGATTTTACCCGAAACAATAACTGTATTGGTGATGATTGTGTTAAGTCACTTTGATGATTTTCATAATGGATTTATATCCATTTGAAAGACATAAATTTGGAAAAAAGAAGTCAATGGGACTGAAATCTACTTGAAATTGTCGGTTCACCTGGGTTGCTACTAAATACATTTGGAAGTGATGAGCAACAAAGTAATCCTTGTGCTTAAAGAACTTCCGACCTTTAGAAAACCCTGTTAAAACAACAGGCTGAAACTGGCAATGTGAAATATTTTAGTCATTGGATTTCAGTAAGATAAGTATTTCACTGCAGGAAATATGGTTAAAAAGACATTTTGCCTAGTCTTTAAAATAATGGTATTGTTTGCTGTAGCATTATGTGTGATTGGGAGAAAGGCCATTCCTTTTTGGCTAAAAATGGTCAAATAGCCAATATCGACCATTGCAAAAGTTCCTGGCCTTTGTTGAGGACACCAAGTCCTCTGAAACCTTCCATCTAAAAGCAAAAAAACATCAAATACCTTTCAAAGAGGATTTCACTCAAAATGAAAAATATTAAAATTATTAAAATTTAATTCTAAAAAAAATTCAACTTATATTGAGTCATCTACAGAGCATGGATCTGATATGAATCATCAGCTTTTCCTGACCACCTACCCTACCCCCACCCACTTTCCTCTCTCTCTAATGAGTGTATCATGGGCCCACCATGTGTCCAGCACTGTTCTGGGTGCCAAGGAACCATTTTAGTTTTGACATCAATTTGGGCTGAAATAACAATGGCAGGACTTGGCTAAAATCGGTTTTGAACTTTGCCGCCTCCTATGAAAATACAGCTCCAGAGTTAGGTGGGAGTGAGGCTCATAGGCGAAGCCTGGAGCTTACTCTCCTTCCAAAGATATTTCTGGCCCGAGTCTGCACACAGGAACCCTAGCTCACCTTCTACTGCGGCCACCCACACGTTTCTCAGACCTGCCTAACCCAGGGAGTGAACCATCATTCTGGTTCCCTGAACATGGGCTATTATTCATTGCAACCCAGCAGGAAGCTTCCTTTGGAGGGATTCCCACAGGAGGTATCCCATCGCCTGCCCTTCCCAGTGCCAGCTGCTGCTCACACCTGCAGCCTCTTCTGGATCAATGGGAGGCTGCAGGGATGCCTCCTCTGGGGCACAGACATTTGAGATGACGGCAAGAAGGACAGAACCTGGACTTACAGGTTGACTGAATCTTCAGGGAGAAGCTTCGAAAGCTTCGGATTGGAGACACTTTGCTTTTTCATTGATTTTTCTAGAAGCAAGAGACAGCAGTGTGGAAGACGATGACTCACATGCTTTTGCTGTACTGCTTCATGTTTCTTTTGCCCACAGAGTCCTGCAGGACATTATGCCAGGTAAGAAAAGGGAAGTGGGAGGAGGAATGAGTGGGAAAGCAAATGGAAATGCATAACTATCAGCTAAGGGGCCCTAGTTACCTGTGCTCAAGTGGAGGGGGAAGGCAGTGGTCTAGCCAGAAGAAGTTGCAATGACAGGTATCCAAAATCCATTTGAGTTAATAGCCTCAAACTATTTCCTTTTGATTTTTTTTTTTTTTTTTTTTTTTTTTTTTTAGAGAGAGAGAGCAAGCAAGTGGTGGGGGGGGCAGAGAGGGAGAGAGAATCTTTTTTTTTTTAAAGATTTATTTATTCATTTATTTGACAGACTGACATCACAAGTAGGCAGAGAGGCAGGCAGAGAGAGAGAGAGGGGAAGCAGGCTCCCTGCTGAGCAGAGAGCCTGTTGCAGGGCTCGATCCCAGGACCCTGGGATCATGACCTGAGCTGAAGGCAGAGGCTTTAACCCACTGAACCACCCAGGTACCCCTCCTTTTGATTTTTTTTAATGAGTTCTTGAGATAAGGCTTAAATGATTTGAGGTTGATAATTTTTTTTTTTTCGTATTCTTTGATGGTGAAGATTTTCATTGTTCATAACCAGGGGGTGCTACTTCTGTGGAGGCACCTGAAAATGTGGGGGTGGTAAGCGGTGTCATGTGACTGGGAGATATTTAATGGCAGTTAGTGGGCAGGACCTAGGAATGGTCTGGCTCAATGAAGCTTGTCCCACCCAAAATGAGATCTCTTTGAGAATCCTGATAATGAGCCCAATGGATGGGCTGGAAGGAGCAATGAGCCCCTCAGATAGTCAAGGCTTAAGCAAGGTTTAACTGGGATGAAGTTTGTAGCAATGTACTGGTTGTAAGTTTTGTGGGGCAGTGAACCCTATAATGCTCTCTAGAATAATTTCCCTCATACCATAAGTCATTTTAATGTCCTTAACAGTTACTTAGTTAAAATAAGGTGTGGAGGATCATTGAGATAGATAGATGGATAGAGAGACATAAAACTACTTTGACATTCTTGGGAACAGTGTATTATTTTTGGACTACAAGATCTGGAAGGGAGATTTGAGATCAACTGGTAAAGCTCCATCTCTTACATGAGAGAGAAAACTGAGGCCCATGTGGTGGAATGTAATTTTCTTGAGGTTTCATACCTATCCAGCCAGAGGACTTAGGAAGGAACCCTGTTTCTTCAGATTCTGTTTCTTGTACTTTCCATTGTATTATGTCCCTTCTTAGCAAAAGTCTCCTTAGGAAAGAATGATTTTGGAAATTCTTTGGAGGAGTTTCCAAATTATAATCATTTAAGGAGTTTTCTCCATGACTCCCCTTCTCCCCAGCACTGAGGTGGTGCCTTGCTTCTGGGACAGTTAAGCTCCTTCAGAAAGACTTCTCCCAGAAAGTATCCTGACCCCACAGCTTTGTTCTCCTTCCCCCTTCCTTTGTTCATTCCTATTTTCCCATAAGACAGAACTTAGAGAGTAGACAGAGCCTGGGATGTTTGTTTTGTTTTCTTGGTTATTGAGGACCACCTTATGAACATTCTGTCCTTTTCTTCTCAACCTACCAGTTATTGGATGCTGAGCTTCTTCTGATGCTTCTGAAGATGCTCAGCATCTTCTCAGGCTTGGCAGATTACAGGTTTCCAAAGGGTTCTTTTCATAGTATTCTGCTGAAGATTGCAGATGTCTAAAGTTGAAGGGGCTCATATCAGAGGCCACCCTAGAAGTGAAATGACCAGGAGGAGTTGGATGTGGATGTGTTTCAGCAAGTTAATTGGGAATAAGTGAATCAAGTCCTTCACTTAAGAAGGCAGAGTTTCCAGAATTCCTTGTAAATAGCACACTGTGGTCCTCTTCCCACATATCTGATTAATAAAATGTGACTTCATAGGATTCTGTTTAATGGGCCACGGGTTATCCAGAATTATCCACTTTGAAATGCTTTATTGTGGTGTATTAGTGGCCATGGACCTCTCAAGATGGGCTGAGGACATCACTTCCCCACAACCTACAACCTTCTCTGCCATCTCCACTTGCATCTGGGCTGATTTGGTGGAAAGGACAATGTCATAGGATTGAGAAGAGTTGAGTTCTAGACTTAGCTCTAAGAGGAATCCCCTGTGTGACCTCAGGAAAGTTGTCTTGTCTATCGAAGACACACCTTCCTTACCTATGTAATAAGAATGTCTTTCAAAATGCAAAAAACTGCCATTTTAATATTCTTGCTGGGTCAAAATCTTTTAAGTCTTCCAGGTATATAATAAGGCTTGGATCTCTAGACTGAAATGAGACGTCATTTTACATCAGTGCTTTGAAGGAGATTGTATTTCGTGAATCCTCGGTGATACCTTCTTCACCTTGGACAGAGCCTAAAATGCTCAATTCAGATCCTCCATAAATTCTTATTGGTAGGGAAAATGGAAGATTTGGGCTTGTTTCTTGATAACATGGAGAGAAACAATATTGTGAAGAAGAAAGGGACATGAACTCCACAGGTTACTCACATAGCTAAGTCACTGAGTTTCTAGGTCCTTCCCTAGTGGTTTAGATCTTGGAATGCAAGTTGGAGAATTGGACCATGGCTCTTCCCAGCTACTAGAGAGCAAGCTTCTGGCACAAAACCAGGAGATTTCAGTCTCTCTATGCACACACACAAACACACATATGTACACATGGTGGTATATCCATACATGTTATCATGTACATGTACACATACATGTGAGACACAGAACTAGCTACTTAGGGAGATATAAGAGACATGATACACAACCCACGTTCTTAAGGAACATACAGTTTAACCGAGAAGATAATATGTGCGTATAAAAATGGTTAGATAGTAAATAGCAGGGAGGTGAGTATATGCATATATGTGAAGCACTGAATATGTGTTATGGAGATATAAATAATAAATCCTACGGAAGCCAGAGAGAGAAGGATGCATCATTTAGAACTGGATCAGGAAAGATTTCTTGGAAGGGACAAACTTGAGCTTTGTATGTGTTAGATACTCGGTAGGCCTTTATTCAGAGAGTAGTAACGGGAGCTGAATCTTAAATACCACTTACTATATTCCAGGCCCCATTCTAAGTGTTTTCTGTAGGATGATATCATTCATTCTTCATGAAAGTGCTCTGCGGTATCACACAATTATACTACTATCATTCTTACCCACTGTAAGGATGAGGGAACTGAGGCTCAGAGAGATCAACTTTTCCAAGGTCTCAAGTGGTAGTATTGGGGTTTGAACCCAGGTGGTCTGTTCCCAGAGTACAGCCCTTGACCACAATGTGACACTGCTTCTCAGTGAAGGGTCCAGTCAGATATGAATGGGTAGAATGGAGAAGGGTTTTTAATCAGGAGAGGTGGGAAGTGATCATGATAGGGAGAAGCCAGATTTGAAGGGAGATCCCTTGAGGAACAGGAATACAAAATTACAAATATAAAATTAAGGGAAAAGGGAATGGCTACTTAAATTGAGGAAAGCAATTACAATAAATTTCATATTTTACAACAAATTGAGAAATGCTAAAAAGTTTTACATTCAGCAATTATTCACCATTATTCAGTAATAACCCCAGTAAAGTCACAATATTTTTATTAATAATAAAAGATGCCCACATCTTTTCCTCTACATTTTTGGCTACATATTTGATTGCCAATAATTTTATAATTTTTTTTTCTATAGAAAAGATAGAAAACTTATTCAGTTTTTCCTCTAGTGTTGCTGATCAAATTTGTCTTTTATTATGGCTAGTTTAGAAACATATCTTTCAGCTTCTCCTTTCCTTATTATTAATGCCATTTAAATATGTTAAGACTGTTGTCAACTGTGGGGAAAATCATCCAACAAGTTTCTTTCAAATATGAGCTGCAAGGTATCCAGAACACTTAGAATTGTCTCACTCTGTGATTTCATTGTAAATACTGTTTTTAAAAAATTGTATTTAGTCTAAAATGAGTGTCACTTATGTGTTGATGTCCTCATTGTAATATGGAAATGACTGCAAATTTCATAAATATATCCTATTAAATTCAAAGTAGATGGATCCCCAATTCAACTTACACTTGTCCAGATTCCATAAATAGCTACAGCCTCTCTAACACTATCTATCCAAAATGAGAGAGAGTGTGAAAGAAGGAAAGGCAGAGTGGCCAAAAATAGTGGTTTGAACAGAAGATGGTTAAATTGTTTTGCCTTTGAAAACTCAAAAAAATATATGATTGTGTGAATGCATTGTTAGACCTTCTCTCAGGGCTTTGAAGGGGCCCGTACAAGCAAGGGACTCCAAAGCTTCGGCTCCGTTAACTTCCATTTAAGTCCATCTCTGCTCATGGTGTATTTCTTGGATAGAATGCTGGTGCTTCTTGTTGGAGAGGAAGGAGGGCTCCTGCCGAGTCTCCGCGGGAGAGAAAGCCATCCAGACTGATGACAAAATGGGGCCGTGGGGACGTACTTCGTGGTCTCCGCTTTTGGTGGCGTCCTGGCATCAGAGATATTTCAGATGTGGCCATTGGTCTGTTACTAAAGTGGATCATTGGGCTGGCATCACAACAATTAGTTTTCATGTGGATTTTGATTTTCCCTTTCTAGGTTGCCAACAAAAGCAAAGAGAAGATGTCTGCCAGGCCACATGGTACGTTGGCAGCGATTAGTGATCAAATGGAAATTTTTGTTTATTATAACAGAGAACCATGCTCAGCCCTCTCTTGATGGCATGACAGATGGGACTGCTTAATGGCTCGCATTTGGACTCTTTAGTTATCTCATATTAAATCTTACCTTTGACCTCTGCTCCCCTCTCCTCCCAGCACCCTCTGCTCCATCCTGGCCAGAGAGTTCTTTGCCATAAACTCTTTCGCTGACCCAGTCCAGCCTGGAGCAGTGGCCGGAGCAGGTTTGGGAAAACTCTTGGGTGACATGACTTGTTACGAAGTTCTAGAGCTGGGAGCTTTCTCACAGAACATGGGGTGCTGTGTTCTCCCCTTACTGTTCTGGGGAGCTGGAGGAGTTTGAGGGAACTGTGGGGTGTGAGAGACCTCGTGGACTGAACATGGGATCTTCCTTGTCACTTCAAAAGGGGAAGTTACCCTTTTATCTGTTTTGCATGTCTGAGTTCTGGATAAGATTTTGTTGGAGGGCGCCTGGGTGGCTCAGTGGGTTAAAGCCTCTGCCTTCAGCTCAGGACATGATCTCAGGGTCCTAGGATTGAGTCCTGCATCCGGCTCTCTGCTCAGCAGGGAGCCTGCTTCCTCTTCTCTCTCTGCCTGCCTCTCTTCTTACTTGTGATCTCTGTCAAATAAATAAATTAAAAAAAAAAAACCTTAAAAAAAAGAAGGGAATCCTAGATTAAAAAAAAAAAAGATTTTGTTGGAGACAACAGGTGTTTGTCACTGAAATAGATGACGATCACTGATCTATTTCAATCGTCCTCCAGTGTGAGAAGAAAATACATCTGATGTACATGGGGTTGATGTGCCCTCACTGTGCTGACCCCTTGGCGATTGGCTCACGCGGTACAGAGCCCCAACATCTCCACCCGATGTCAATACCTTTTATTTCTCCAGGTGTATGTGATGGTGTCTGTGTGGACAATTCTCACTGCAGCCAACCTTGCCCTCCAGACACTCAGGGAAATATGGGGTTTTTATGCAGGCAAAAGAAATGGCACAAGATCACTGAAACCTGCCGGACTCTTAATGCCTTCAACATCTTTGAGGTAATATCCTTTCTCTCACACGCAGAGGGGAGACCCAATGAACAATGCATAGTGCAGTCAATAAGAGAGGGGGGAAGCACAAGGCAGGGCTGGTAGGTGAGTGCATTTGTACATGAATACATAAACTCCTACTCATTTTCTCTCTCTGCACAAGAATGGAGGTTCTAACTTTGGGCATCTGAAAGTTTGTGCTCTGGGTTCCCACACACTTCATGATACAAAGGAGCCTGATCCTCCGGTCAAAGCTAGAAGAACTGTGGAGAATGATCACAGCTTATTTCTCCATCTTTGCTCTTAGCTCTTTACTACAAAGCCTCAGGCCTCAAGGTACCCTTCTCTGACCAGCAGCATTGGCCAGCCTGAGAATTTTTATTTATTTATTTTTTAAAAGATTTTATTTATTTATTTGACAGAGATAGAGTGAGAGAGCGCACAAGCAGGGGGAGGAGGAGGCAAAGGGAGATGGAGAAGCAGAGCAGGGAGCCCGATACAGGGAGGTGACCCCAGGACCCTGGGATCATGACCCAAGCCGAAGGCAGATGCGTAAGGATTGAGCCATCCAGGCGCTCCTACCCTGAGAACTTTAGATATGCCGGCCTCACTCCGGACCTGTTGACTCTGAAGCTGCAGGTTATCAAGGCCCCCAGGTGATTTCTGTGGTCAGTAAAGCATGAGGCACAAGCTGGCCGCAAGGGAAGGCCTTCGTCATCAAACAGATGAGCCTATTTCCATACACACTTAAGTAATGACACACTTTTAAAGATCAAATTTTGATAAATAAAATCAGGAGAAATATTATTTCTTCTCTTTTTGTTTCTTCACTCTTCTTCTCGTAGGGGCGTCACCTTTCTGACATTCAGCTCCTGATTCCTTCAGATGAGTCAATACCCTCACATCTCTTTGGTCCTAGGGAACACCCCTGTTGGGTGATTTTAGGGGGGCTCAGGGAGCGCACCAGTGGATGCTATACTTGAAGTCTCCAAACAGTCTTCAAAAGGCCGCCTGCCTCAGGGTGTCCATCACTGGAGGCATCCCTAATTTGAGGCATCTGGGCAATGATAAAACAGAGAACCATGTACCATATGTTCTACTATCTAAATGCTGTGAGTCAAGCTTCCAGACTGCTAAGTAAAATATGTTCTGCTGGTGTCCCATAAGATTTTGTCCTGCCCCTCAAGGGTGGTGGAAAGCCAAGGTCACATGCTCATAACCCTGAAAACCGGTATCCTGTTGCCACCTCGCAGGCCTAGTGGTGGCGTGGTCCATCATGTAGCACAGACGTCGAGAAGAGGCCAGGTGGGCCCTGGAAGTGGATTTGGGGTTGCTGGGCAGGGAATTTGAGTGTCTAGATGCAGGGACATGAGTTCTGAGTAGGCATATCCTCTAGGCCCACAGTCTCTTTGTCTTATGAAGGGGCAGGCGAGAAGATGCCAGAAAGGGGTCCTCTGAAGTAAGGGTTGGCATTTTTTTTTTTCCTGTAAAGGGCCAGATAATACTTAATCCCTGTGGGTCAAAGGGTCTCTATTGTGAGAATTCAACTCTGCCATTGTGGCAGGAAAGCAGCCTTAGACAATACTTCAATAATGAGTAGACTGGCTCCCAATAAAACTTTATTTACAAAAAACAGGCTGCCAGTCAGGGGCCACGTTTGCTTCCCTTGTTCTGAAGGCTGGGACCCAGAACCTGAATCTGTGGGAGATACTATTTATCACTATTTTCAGTCATTCTTTTGTGTTGGTGTCAGCTGATTTATCCAAATCTAGTCCAGAATTTCTATGTTTAAAATATGTTTAGTAAATATAGGCTTAAATGACACTAGAAATTTATCAGTTGCACAAGACATATATATGCACAGAAGGGGTCTGAAGTGGTATGCTAAAGATAACATTTGTTCCCTGGACGGGGAGAGTTTAGCAACAGGCAGCTGGCGAGCTGGAACTTGGGTTTTTCTGTTCATATACCTTGGTAATGGGCAAGTTACTCCATAGCAATGTGATTATGAAAATATAAAATTGACAAACATTTTGCAACGTACAATTGCGTGATAAGGGTGTCCTAAAGTTAATTAAAGGTACTTTCATATTCAAAGCAAAAGTAACCCAATACAACCTTTCTTTTTGACCTTTCTTAGACAAATTCATATTCAATTCGACCGTTCGGAGGAAATACTGTAATAAAAGAATATGCCAGAAAGTCTGAGACCATCACAGATATGCTGATGCAAAAGTGTCCAGAGGATTTGTCCTGTGTACTCAGGAACATTCGGCAGTCTCCCCGGCTCCCAGGAAACATTGCTGTCATTGTGCAGCTCCTACACAACATATCCATGGTGCTATCGACAAGTGTTGACGAAGTGAAGATGCAGGTGAGCGGCCTTGACTTGGTAGAATGACATTTTGGTGGAAAGAAATGCAGTTTCGCTGGAGTATTCTGTGGGCTTTTTGGGGTCTTTCCTGTCAGTGTCTGTAATGTCTGGCATAGCAAGTGCTCAATAAATGTTCACCACAGAATAAACAAAGGAAAACAGAAAAGGTGAACACAACCAGTACACGTTTAGAAACAGAACTTCTTGGGTGCTGGGTTCGACCCAGGGATAAGCTCGCCCAATGTATATTTTGGCTACTGAAAACCTCTAAGAACTATTCGGGTTCCTGCCGAGGAAGACTTTTCCTACTTTCACTTGTGAGTCAGAACAGGATGCTAAAATGGAAATTAAGCGAATACAAAGAATACAGCCATATGTGTCTGCTGCAGAAGTGTGAAGTGGACCTGGATTCACTTCTTTTACTTTCAATCTTTGAGGCAGAGGGGAAGAAGGAGGTTCAGCCTCTGGTGTCAAATTTCAATTTGCTATGCTCCTGTCCAGGGTCCTGCACACAGTTGGGACTTAATAGATATTTGTTGCAGGATTGGGTATTCTGACCAGGGTGGGCAAGTGGCTGGCTTCCCCATGGTGTGAAGGGGAAGTGCTGATGTCAGTGAGATTGGGGAAGGCTGCCCACTTGCCTGCCTCCCAGGGAGACTCTTCATACATGACATGAGGGCAATTCCTTCCTTGCGTTATTCTCCAGCTCAAACTTTGTTGGCCTGCCAGTACCCTGGGGATCTCATTACGAGGCTGATTCTGATTCACTAGGTCTGGGGTGGACCCTGAGAGTCCATCCTTCTAAGAAGTTCCCAGGGGATGCCTATGCAACAGGCTGGAGGACCACACTTTATAAAAGTGAATTCTGACTGTCCTGGCAGATTCAGGAAGTGGCTCAGTACTAATTCTGATTCTTCATTGGCAGAGTTACAGTATCATGGCCAACCACATTCTCAACAGCAAAAGCATCTCAAACTGGACCTTCATCCCTGAAAGAAACAGCAGCTGTGTCCTGCTACACTCAGTCAATTCCTTTGCAAGAAAGCTATTTATAAATAAGTATCCCATTGACATATCAGATGTCTTCATTCATACTATGGGCACCACCATATCCCAAGACAATGCTGGGAAGAATTTCACTTTTTCAATGAGAATTAACGACACGGGCAGTGAGATCACTGGACGGGTGCTGATTGGTAGAGATGAACTTCAGAAGGTGCCTGCTCCTTCCCGGGCCATCAGCATTGCATTTCCGACTCTTGGGGCCATCCTCGAAGCCAGTCTTTTGGAGAGTGTTACTGTCAATGGGCTCGTCTTGTCTGTCATTTTGCCCAAGGAACTTAAAAGAATCTCATTGATTTTTGAAAAGATCAGCAAGTCGGAGGAGAGGAGGACACAGTGTGTTGGCTGGCACTCCCTGGAGAGCAGATGGGACCAGCAGGCCTGTCAAATAATTCAAGAAAACTCCCAGCAAGCTGTTTGCAAATGCAAGCCAAGCAAGTTATTTACCTCCTTCTCCATTCTCATGGCACCCCACATCTTGGAGAGCCCGATCCTGACTCATATCACGTACATAGGGCTGGGCATTTCGATCTGCAGTTTGGTCCTTTGCTTGATCATTGAGGTCTTGGTCTGGGGCCAAGTGACAAAGACGGAGATCTCATACTTACGACACCTGTGCATCGCCAACATCGCGGCCACCTTGCTGCTGGCTGATGTGTGGTTCGTCGTGGCTTCCTTTCTTAGTGGTCCCATGACACACCACAACGGATGTGTGGCAGCAACATTTTTTGTTCATTTCTTTTACCTTTCTGTGTTTTTCTGGATGCTGGCCAAGGCACTCCTTATCCTCTATGGAATCCTGGTTGTTTTCCATACACTGCCCAAATCGGTTTTGGTGGCTGCTCTCTTTTCAGTCGGCTACGGGTGCCCTTTGCTCATTGCTGCTGTCACAGTTGCTGCCACTGAGCCCAGCAAAGGCTACCTACGGCCTGAGGCCTGCTGGCTCAACTGGGACATGACCAAGGCCCTCCTGGCCTTTGCGGTCCCAGCCCTGGCCATCGTGGTTGTAAACCTGATCACAGTCACACTGGTGATTGTCAAGACCCAGCGAGCCGCCATTGGCAGTTCCATGTTCCAGGAAGTGAGAGCCATTGTGAGAATCAGTAAGAATATCGCTGTCCTCACACCACTGCTGGGCCTGACGTGGGGATTCGGGATAGCCACTGTCATCGATGATAGCAACCTGGCCTTCCACATCATCTTCTCCTTGCTCAATGCGTTCCAGGTAAGTCTAGGTTCTACTGAGCCAGTACTAAGGGAGAGAATTCAGGAAGAAGATTTGTCATCAGGAGCTTATGCAATTGTATTTCTTTGTGAAAGACAATGGACTTGGAGTAGCATAGTGAGTCAGGAAATAAGCTTTTTCCCCAGAAAGGCCTGGGTTCAAATCTTGATTCTCTCACTTACTAATGTGTAATGTTCTCTTGGGATATCTGTTTAACTTTCCTGAGCCACATTTTTCTCACTTATAAGATGGGTATAATACTGCCCATGTTATAGGGATGTTAGGAAAATGAAATAGAACATTGGGAAAGCACCAAGTACCAAAATGACCTAAAGATTATAAATAGTACATCAGTAAGGCTGAACCACTACTGTTTAGAAATTAAACACCACCACTTCCCCCAAACCTAGGTACCTAACTGGAGATATTAATAGGTGCACCTTTATTATATTTCTTTCCATTTAGAATTTTTAGTTCCCATTGGAAATCATCTTATTTTAATGAGGCAAGTCATACAGAACAGTATTAAAGATAAATAGTTTCCCTTCTCTCACCTCTGTGAATTAAACAATGTTCACAGTTTCATGTTTCTCCTTGTCAAATTTTTAGGCTTATATACAATATATTTTGACATAATATAGGGGTGAAGATATATATTATTATGTACCTTATTTTTTCACTTAAAAACACATGATAGCCTCTTAGTAGATAACTATGTATAAATATGTCTCTTTAATGGCTGCATAGTAGTTATTCCATATTCAGTAATCCCTTACTTGACTGAAATTTGTTTTTTTAATTTTTTTCCTGTCACTATGTACCAATGAGCCAAAGTTTATCATATTGAATGTTAAATACGTAGATAAGAATTAACTGATAAGAAAGATTTTATTTTTCTAATGACCTTTAAAATAATCCTTTTTTCTGAATGTAGACTTATTTGAAAATAAATGTTTTACCTGGTGGATAATAGAGATTTGAAGTCAAATATTTTCTCTTTCAAAATTTAAATATAATGATTTCATTTTACAATAAGCATTTTGATGCCTTGGCAAACAAGGTTAATAATAATAGAGGTGCCTCATAATTTGACTCTGTATTTATGCATTTCTACAAAAAAACATTTTTTTATATAGCTTTTACCCAAGTTTATGCAGCTAGTCATGGACAGGGCTGGTATAACCACCTAGCGTTCTCAAATTTCTGATCAACATATCCCATGGCTGTTTGTCAGGAGCCCTTAAAGAGTTCATGTATCTACTCCTCTGCATTTCCCTTTCCTTGTCTCCCCGGGTGTCCTCTTGCCTGCAAGTTTTGGTCTGGACTAGGCTGTGAGCATTTGCATTTTGGTACCATGAGCTCCTTTACCTATCATGATAAGATCAATTTGTAATTTCAACTCAGTTTCTGCCTTGACTCCTGCCAAGAAGGGTGGAGCTCATCTAAATGCCGGTACTGATGGACGTGAGAAGCTGAGCCTGGGGTGTGGATGAAGGGTAGACACTGGCACAGGCTCTAGGCACTGGTGTGCTGCAAAAGGTAGTTTGTCCTGTCTCCAGAGAAATGACTTCTATTTTCAGGAGTTTTGCAAGCTGACCTCATTAAAAATTAAATATGCAAACTTGTGATTAAATAAAACAAACGTTTCGTGTAAGGTCCTACATCCTCAAAATATATTAATCCCCATTTGTCTACATTTTCCTAGGCTCGTGAGGTTATTTTAATCTATGATATCTGTATGGTGGGCACGCTGTATAATGATGTGACCATCCCTTCCTAATTCCACATTAGGTGACATTGCATTGCTAGATTTAAATCAGCCAGTGTGGGAGTATTTAGCCACAGAGACAGGAAAGTGCTACAAATTAGTAGAGCTGGTTATGGCTATTTACCAGCAAATCAGTGGGCCAAGGCATCCTTGGGATGCCCGGTGTGGGAGGAGAGAAAGGGGAGCCATCCATCAGCTGAGGTGGGTGAACACAAGCAAAAGGAAGGAAGCAGAACTAGCAGAGTCTTAGGATGAGGGGCAGGTCGTACTGATGGAGTGGACAGAGAAGAGATACCCCTGAATACACTGTGAGGTCCAGAAGATGTAGGAGAAAGACTCTCCTGGAGGTTTCCTGCTCCTAGCCCTGTGGGAGCACCTCCACTGGTTTTAAAGTTCAACTGCCCCCTTTGCTGGGGAGCTATTAGTTGCTGACTTGACCTCACACTTTATAGCCTGCAACTCCTCGTTGGTATCCTGTCTTGTATTTACTGAGAGTAACTATGGGCTGGGTAAGGTTTGGAGACCCCCTTAAAGTTGTTTTAGTAGGAGAAAAGTAAATGTCTTATTCCGTTTGGGCTGCTGTAACAAAAACACCATAGATTGTGTGGCTTATACATAACAGAGATTTATTTTTCACAGTTTGGAGGCTGGCAAGTCCAAGGTCAAGGCACACACAAATGCGGTGTTTGGAGAGAGCCTGATTCCTGCCTCATAGATGGATAGCCATCTTCTTGCTATAACATCACATAGCAGGGCAGGCAAGGGATCTTTCTGGGGTCTCTTTTGTAATGGCACTAATCCCTTTCATGAGTGCCCCACCCTCATGACCTAATTACCTCCCAAAAGCATGCCTTTAAATACCTTCACATTGGGCATTAGGATTTAGCACATAAATTTTGGCAGGAGGGATAGGAACATTCCCTCCATAGCAGTAAGCCATGTATTTTAAAATTTGGGAGAACACCTTGAGATTTAGCTACTCTAATTGTGGTTTATCTACCAAAGAAATGCAAAGAAGCTGCTACCAGTGAATTTTTATCAATCAGATACTAAACCCTTGATTAATAATTTATCCAGATTTTCTGAATGATATATTGTGTAACTTTTCCCAAGGCGGGACCAATGAAAAGTGATCCTAGTGGAATATTTCCCAGTTACACTGTATTTATGAGTAAGATAAATGACTGTACAAATGCAGGTTGCATAATAAAGCTGTTAAACACACACACACAGATGTAGACACAGACATACACACAAATAAATATACAGAGACACCACATTTATTCAATATTTTGTGTCGGGCGTTATGCTAAGCATTACAGATGTGAATATACTTAGTTTAGCCACGAGAAATTGAAAACCTTATATGGAGAGAAATTCCTCTTTGTCCTTTAGCTATAAAAATGTATTTTTTTAGAGGAAACAGGCTAAAATCATGGTTTCTAGATATTTAAAAAATTTAAATCCTAAGCAAAATTCATAGAGATTCCGATTTTAAATGTATCCATTTTACCAAAACCAGGCCTGGGTGTACGTTTATACAAATGACACTTTGTAACCTAATGGCCTGTGCCATCCATGACATTTTCTTGGTAGACACAGTGACAGATTTCAACAGTTATCTCGTAGGCTAAGCATGTCACACAGAAAAGTAATCTCACAGAAGGTCTCTAAGCTTTGAAATGTTTGCTGGCCTGGCTGAATGGATAGGTATATTTGGTATGTTTAGGGGAATGGATGGGCTATATGGGCAGCACTAATGCCGGTGAAATCTTCCACCTCTCAGGTAAGCTTTTTTACAAACAGGTAGCAGTGGGTTTGGTATCATTCCCGTTGAGGACCACCAGGTTGAAACATCTTTATGGTGCCATTTATATTAAAACTTTATGTCTTAATAGACCTCTGCCTATTATAAGGCTAACATAAGGCTTCATATTCAATTATGAAATTGAAGGTGATGCCTTGTTAATCAAAGGTCATGAGCTCATTTCTCTTCTCAGGTGAGCCAGGACCTGCATAACCACACCTTCAGGAGAAAGCATCTAATGAATGCTGCAATCTATCACATTTTCAAAGTTGAATCTCTGAGTTTCTCTCTCTTTGTCTGGAAATGGGACAAATACTTTTCCTTCCTTCTTCAGGGGATTGTTTTGGGACAACTCAAATGGACTATACCTATAGAGGAACAGCTTCCTTTTGACTTTCATGGGGTCTGACTTTGTATGGATGGTAAGGGATCTGCGAGCTAAGTGAGTCCCTCCATGTTATCCTATTTGGAGCACCTGTTTCTGAGCACACGTTATGTGCTTAAAAGCTCAATCTGTTTTGGGTCTTAGTCTTCTGAGGGTCCATGCGCTTGACTTCCTTTGTGAGTTTTATAACAATCTTTGGTTGTGGATGAGGGAAGGAGGTTGAGAGTGTTAACAGAAGCTGAGCATAGTCGTTTTTGATATTTTTTCTATGGAAGTTTCTTTCATTATAGTTGGTCCAAGGACTGCAAGGCTGCTGTCTATGACCTAACATATTTTCTGACACTTGCTCAGACTATTATAGTCTGGTGAGCTCCTGATAAATGCAAAACACTTTTATTTTAACCAGTTGAAAAATAAAGTCCCATCATCTGGTATGGATCATGGACCTTGGTCTGTTTGATTTACTGAGGTTTCCCCAGTGTTTGGCGTGAGTCTGGCACATGGAAGATGCTTAATCAATATTCGTTGAATGGATGAATCTAGGTGCTGTGACCGTAAGAGAGTCAAAATTTTATGAAATTGTTTTTGATTTATTTATTTATTTGTTTTAACTGGAATAGAAACTGATGAGTACTGGTATTTTAAATGGCTAAATGGCTCTTCTTCCCTCTTCTGTCTTTCTCAGGGCTTCTTCATCTTGGTGTTTGGAACAATCCTGGACCCAAAGGTATCACAAATCCTTCTTCCTTTTGTTTTCCCCCATGATCCGTACTTGGCTCTGAAATCCTCACTTGTAAAGACCACTTACTGAGCGTCTCCAACCTCCATCATTTGTGCGGACACTTGCACATGGCATCACTCTTTATGATGCAAGTAAAATCTACCATCTGGCAAACTCCTGCGGAGCTAAGCATTGTATGTACATTAGCTCTAGTCCTTAAAACAATCTTGGGTATTCTTATTTTTAGTTTTAAGGACGTGGACCGTGAGACTCAGAGTGATTAAACTTGCCCATGAGCTCTACAGAAACCCACTCTAACAAGCTGAAACAGAAAGAGGATTGATTAAATCTCACAAGATGAACTTCGGGAAGATCTCTCTGGCTTGGAGACTCGAGGCTACACCCAAGGAACAATTCCCAATCCAGAGCACAGAACTAGACACCAGTGCTCCTCCCCACTTCCCTGGTGCAGATAGCACAGCTCACCAGGCCAATGTCAGGCAGCAGATGCTGAGCTAGACTTGCTGCTCCTGTTGTCCTGTAGGTCACCTCTGCCCTGCCTGTTGGGATCCACCGACACCTGCTTCTTTGTCCTGTCATGTCTGATTGGCTGAGTCCAGGTCACGTGACTGGATCTCTGCTGCAAGGGAGGTTGGGACAGTGAGTTCCACTTTAAAGAGCAGTAGACTCTGGGAAGGGAATTTTCCAAATACAGGTGTGTGTGTGTAGGTGGTGAGTGGTGAAAACAGAGGAAAACTAAACAAATGAATAGAATACCAAATGTTCACTCAGCCTTCTAAGATCATTCTCTTTCCTTTATTCTATGCTGCCTCCTGAGTGACCAAATAATCAACTCTCTCAAATGTAGAAGCAAACACCTCCGCTGCAGGGTTGATTTTTTAATTAATTATTATTAATTAGTTAATTCCATTATTAAGTTAATAGCTGAGATTTATGAAAGAGGCATTCCACACTGGTCCCTTCATTTTGTTATGATACCATATCAACCGAATAAAAATTATTTAGGAGTGGTAGAGTATTGGTGTTTCAGTCTCTCTATTTCTGGTACGAACTTTGCACCACTGGGAGAGTTCCTTAAGTCTCAGGAACCCAGATCCTCCAAAAGGAATGCAAAGATGATGATTTTCCTGCCTATTCTGTTCGATCCTGGTAAAGAACAAATGTGATTTTGTTAAGTGAAAATACACAGAAAGCATTTAAGGTAGTACACAGTTGTATACCAAGTGATTTTTTAAATTAATCATAATACTACAACTAGTGTTTATTGTCAAAACAGCAGCAGCATTATTATTTATTAATTTACCAGGTGTTATGAGATGTGCAAAGAACTCCAAGACATAGAACTTTCTATGAAGATCAAAACCTCTTACATTTAACATTCTAACATAAAAGGTCAAAGATGTCACAGAACCGTACATGATTAATTGACATAAAGTTGTTTATGCCAGGAATCGTCACAAATTATTTTTAGGATCAGTAAAACGTAATGAGCATATGTCCCCAGATGAGTTTATTGTCAATTTACAAAGTATGTATTTAGTGTGTTATGAAACACAAATTTTAAAAAAGATTAGAAAAAAGGAAATGTAAATAGAAGCTCTAGGTTGTCTCCCCATATCCCTGTGCACAGCCCCCAAGCCCTGGGGAGTGCTTCTCCTGTGTGTGACAAAGCATATTGTATTTTCTGGGAAGCACGAAGTCACTTTGAGCTGGAGAAGTTTGGTACCCATTAACTGCGAAGACAGAACCAACTATAAGTCCTCAGAATGTGAATAACATTTTATGAAGTGGAAGGGAAGAGGGAATAGAAATAAGACAGTGCCTGCATTCAGCAGGAGAGATGTAGGGAAATTGACAAGTTGGTTTGGAGTCTGGGGACTTAAAGCCAAGTCTCAGTTCTTCTCAGTAGTCAACTGACTTTGGGTGTCACCTCGACTACTAATCTTAATGTCCTCTGTTGTAAAATGGGCATAATAGTATCTATTTTATAGGATTATTTCTTGAAGAAAATGAGATGACAGGCATGAAAAGTGTTTTTTAAAAATATATGAATATAAAACAAAATATAATGTAAGAAACAAAGTATATTTGATACATTAATAAATTACTTAATATAGGGGCTTCTGGGTGGCTCAGTTGGTTAAGTACCTGTCTTGGGCTCAGGCCATGATCCCAGGGTCCTGGGATAGACCACTGCATTGGGCTCCCTGCTCCACAGGAAGCCTGCTTCTCCCTCTCCCTCTTCCTCTGCCTGCCACTCCCCCTGCTTGTGTTCTTTCTCTCTGTCTGTCAAGCAAATAAATAAAATCTTAAAAAAAAATTACTTAATGTATAAATATGCCATATTAGCATATACTGTGTTAATTTATATTATTATATATCATGTTATTATATATTATTTATAGCATTAATACATAAACATGCTTTATTAGTATATTAAATGTATTTCTATTATATATTATATTAGCATTAATATACTGTATATAATCATATATATTATTTAATATGTATTAAATATATTTATATTTTATATGTATATTTATGTTAAATCTATTTAATATATATTTAACATACAAAATATAATTGTTATTTGTTATTCTTATTTTCTTTATTCCATAGACTTTTGCTATGTTGCATAGGATTCTGTTTTTTAACTATGGATTGGCCTCTAGAAAAGGTTGTTTTCTTTTTTAAAGATTTTATTTATTTATGAGAGAGAGCATGAGCAGGGGCAGAGGGGCTGAGGGGCTGACCGGCAGAGGGAGAGGAAGAAACAGGCTCCCCACTGAGCAGGGAGCCCTATGCGGGCCTCCATCCCAAGACCCTGGGATCATGACCTGAGCCGAAGGCAGACACTTAACCAACTGAGCCACCCCGGTGCCCTTGGAAAGGGGGGTTCAAATAACAGACAAGCCATAGAAAATGTCTAACTATTCAAGTGCTCCAAAAATCTGCTACCAAAGCGAAATCAAAGATTCCTCAAACTTGTGGCAAACTGTATTTCTTAGGCACAGGGTTCATGCTTCAGGCCTCTGAATAGGCGTCTCCTGTGCTAGCCACACCTTCCTGTGTCTCTCCCTCTCCCCACCTTTTTCTGAAGCATTCCTCCAAGTTACGGACCCCTCCACATCCCAGCGACAGGGCCTGGCTGATAACCTGCTCTCTCCCCAGAGAGTTCGCCTGGCCTGTGCATCTGTGTTGACTTTCATAATCTTTTAATTCTTGACTCTTTTTGTTCTCCATCCAGATAAGAGAAGCTTTAAAGAGTCGAGTAACCGCTGCAAAATGGAGCTCCAGACTATCTGAGGTAAAGCCTGCATACTCATTATTGCATGTGGCGTGTTGCTGAAACAGTCCCCCTAACTCTGTGTATTCCGAAGTGCCCAGTGAGGACCTCTTTGACCTGTTCAGATTCCTTCGGGGGTCGTGGCATCCATAGAGAGGAAAGCAGACTACGTGCATTTAGAGGAGAGTGGCCAGGCAGGGAGTGGGGGTGGGGGGTTGTTTCGGGGGGCAAACTTCAACCCAGGCAGCAGGAGAGCAAGACCATGCGGAAGCAGAGAAATGAGAGAAGAAAATCTCATCTTCCTGGGACCGCCTGCTCTTTCCCTCTGACTCCAGTTGGCAGAACTGCAAACAAAGTGAGGAAGTCCAGGGAAACAAATTCTGACGCTACACAAAGAACTTCCTAGTAGCTTGATTTTCAAGAGGGGCTGGCCGCCCTTGTTACCGGAGTTGTAAAGGAAGGCTGGGGCCGGCTCAGTGGTGTTGTAGAGAAGGCTCTACAGTCTGGGAGTACACACGCCCTTGACCTTCACTTGCACAGTGCAGAAACCATGTATTGTTATGCCAGGGTCCCACCCCTCAGCTGTTCTGAAGGAGGGAAATACAGAAAGTGTTTGAATGGCAGCAAAAAGGGACTTCGAGGCTGGCGCAGGGGACATTTCCCAATCACAAGAGAAGAGGCAATCTACAGTCTTCCAGGCCGACATGGGGTAGGATCCATACCCATGGTTGGGCTGACAGCCTGTGGCCTGAGTAGCAGCACTGTCCCTCCTTATATCCCTTGCCTTGCTGGTCTCTCTCTTTTGATTTCCGTCACCCTCCTTTTGCCTCCCCTCCTTTCTTTTCCCTTTATTTCCCCATCTCTATTGCTGTCACTCCTATCTGAACTTGGTCCTTGGTTTGCAAACTCTGGGGATTGTTGGACTCTCCATAGCCTTTCCAGCTGATATGTTAAAAAGCTACATTTTATTGAGACTAAACATCAACCATGATTTAAAGTAGTGGATCTCAACCTTAGCCAAAGATTGGAGTCAAGTGGGAAGCTTCATAACATGTTGCCTGAGTCCCATCCCTGCAGTCTCATTGGATTGGTCTGTGGTGTGTCTGGGATGGTTCTCATGTCTTCGAGGCTGGGACCTTCTCATCCTGAAGTCCCTAGCATTGTCCATATTTGCCTCTAACCAGCCTGCTTGGCGAAAGTACCCCCACCACTTCACTGGTCTGCCTGGTGCCCTCAGGAGAGGTCGGGCTCTTGCAACCCCTTCCAGTCTGGCTCCGCTCCTTTCTGATGTGATTTCAGTGCCCATTGGTCCAGCCACACAGGGCTAGTCTGCCTTTCAGTACTATCCAGAAGTAGTCATTGGGCCCATTTATCTTTATGTTTTTACCTAAAAGATAAGTCAGGATTATACCCAGAACTTTATATTCAGTTTGTTGGTTGTTGGAGTCTATGGTTTTTAATGCTGGCAGCACCTTAGAAACACCTAGAGAGCTTTTTAAAAAGACAAACACTGCGTACACCCAAGAAAATTTAAACCAGGCACTCTTGGGGTTAGGGCTTGTCACTTTAAAAAAATTTTTAATTAAATTTAATTTTTTTAATTAAAAAATTTTTTTAAAAAATGTTTTATTTACTTGAGAGAGAGAGCATGAGCATGGAGGAGAGGGAGAAGAAGCAGGCTCCCTGCAAGCAGGGAACCCGATGTGGGGCTTGATCCCAGGACCCTGAGATCATGAACTGGGCTGAAGGCAGATGCTTAACAGACTGAGCCACCCAGGTGCCCCACTTTTTTTAAATTTTAATTTTTTAAACTCCCCAGTAATTCTGATGAGCTGCCAGGGCTAAGAACCGTGGGTCTGGGAACCGGGTAAATTTATCCTAACTTCTTGCAATCCTTCCTCTGCCCACAAGAACTTTAGGCTGTTTCTAGTCAGTATTATGTCCTCCTCAGAGGAAGTAGGCTTATTATCTGTCCTCTCTCCTGGTGAGTAGACCTAAGTAGACCTGAGTAGATCTCTCTGTGCAGCAACCTCTCCTTGTACTACCTGCTTGTGGGGTGTCAGTCCCCGCTCCCCAGACCCAGGATACAGAAATGTGCTTGTGTGTGTTCGTTTTACATCCAGTGTGGCATGGTCTATGCTCATGTGGAGATCATTCTACCTTCAAGTTAATGCATTATCTGTCCTAAGCAACATTTCCGTAAAACACGAGGCTATTTTAGACTCAGGTACATTATAAAAGGATGACTGTAACATGGAAGGTTCCAGTAGGCCAGCTGAGGAGCGCTATTTGAGGGCTAGGAGGCATTCTAGTGTTGCTCTGTCTCTCCAGGCCACTCGCTTGCTTCGTCCCGCCTTCCTCCCCCCACGAGCACCCCTACCCAGGCCCCCAGGAGAGGGATCCAGGCCAGGTGAATGGAGGAAGTCTCACAGGGGCCTGTTCCTATGTTATCCGCAGTGCTAATATAAAGAAGGAGGGGTTGGAGAGAAAGGATACAATCAGTAGCTGTACGTCACCATTCTATGTGCTTTGAATATTTGTGATAATCGCAAGTGGACTGCTAATGATTAAGTGTAATTACGCTTTTGTTGTCGACAGAACCTTTCTACTGATTTCTCCCGTCACCCCACCAAAGCAACAAGCTAACAAACCCGGCCATACCTCTAACTTGGGAGGTGAGTGTGAAGGAAGGGTGTTCTCAAAGACATGCCATCTGGATGACATTTCTTTTAAAAACATCAGTGTGAGTTGTTGTAATTAAGAATGATTTATTTCTTTTTTTAATTTCTTTTCAGCGTAACAGTATTCATTGTTTTTGCACCACACCCAGTGCTCCATGCAATACTTGCCCTCCCTATTACCCACCACCTGGTTCCCCCAACCTCCCACCCCCCCGCCCCTTCAAAACCCTCTGGTTGTTTTTCAGAGTCCATAGTCTCTCATGGTTCACCTCCCTTCCAATTTCCCTCAACTCCCTTCTCTCCATCTCCCCATGTCCTCCATGTTATTTGTTATGCTCCACAAGAATGATTTCTTTCTTAATTGAAAGGATTCTTACACAACCCATTCTCATCTGGTATGGTTAGAGTTATGTTCACACTTCTTCTAATGATTGCACTACTGAAATTTTTGTTGTTGCTGTTAAACAGTGAGGTGTATCTGAGAATGGTTATAAGTTAGCCTGACTGAACTTCAGAGGGGAGGGAACAGAGATGCCAGTTCTACGTGGCTGCAGTCCCCCTCTCCCATTCCCCATCCCCAGGGCGTGAGACCAACAATATCTCCACATATCCCACTGTGGCCCCTCTCTTTCCCTAGTGTGAAAAGACCAAGGAATGATCATAACACTGTCTGGGAGAGGTTTCAGGGGTATGTCGAAGTTAATTCACTTTTGAGGTAATGTCTGAGAGACAGAGACATCGAAACAGAGGAAAGGGGGAAACAAGTATGGAGACACTGAGGGGTGTGGTGACTCTGGATTATAAGAGAGCCACTCAGATATGTGGACATGAGCAGACAAGTCTGCTAATCCTCCCTGCCCGTTTCTCTATAGATCTATAGAGAGAAGATCAGACAGGGAGATGGAGACACCCACCACAGGATACCCCATTCACAGGGAGTCAGAGAGAAGCAGAGAGGGGCCAAGGGTTCCCGAGAGAGACCCAGAAAATACAGAAACAGAGATTCATACAGAAACACATAGACAGTGACAGAGACAGAGCACAGAGAGATGCAGAGAGAGAGGCGCTTGGATATCTAGACCAAGCCTCCCTCCTCCAGCCCAATATATCAGGGCTCCAGTAAGCTGCTGTGGCTGAGACCTTCTGCGGCAGCCCAGGGCCTTGTACAAAGAAAGGGGGCTTTTCCAAGAGGAAAAGAAGTGGTCCAGCTTACAGAAGGACAAGGTTTGTAACTCAGCATTTGTAGGCAACAGAAAACCACCAGCCTGTCCCCTGGCTTCTAGAATGACTTAAAAGACTCCCACTTACCAAGGGGATGATACCCAAAGGAGCTTATTGTTCCAGAAAGAGTGAGCCCGTAATGCAGCTGTTGTGAGGCTTTGGGGTCTCACTGCTTGTACATTAAAGTTGTGATTTTTCTGTTCTTGACAAGGTCATACGTTCCAGGAATGGCAGAGCCCCAGTAAAAATGTGCTTCTTTCTGTCTTCTTGCCTCTGGGAAGTATGAAGGAAGCCTCCCATGGCGCGGTGCTGATGAAGCGTGCATGAAGTATAGGAAGGATGGAAGGCCGCTCTGTCTAAGCTGTTCTGCACTGCTCAACATTTCTCTCCGACAACTGTCAACATGCATATATATATACCATACGCATATGTATATATACCAACATGCATATATATATATATATATATATATATATATACATACACACACACACACCATGCCAGGCATTCCCAAGGGAAGAAGAAGATAAAATGGGCCGAAGCAGGACCTTGGTCCTTTGGGAGCCTCCAGCTCCATGCTGTTGGGCCGTGTTTATCCTCAGGAAGAGAGTCTGCTTTATCTTGGCAAAGATGGCCGGGGATGTCACCTGGCTGGTTTCTGTGGATTGTTAAGGGAGGCGTCCTCATAAATAGTCACCAACAGTCGGGCTGACTCTAAGTAGGTCATTGCTGGTTCTTTGTACAAAAGGAATCCAACTGCTAGCATCGTCCACCTGTCCATATTTAAATGGATTACACAGTTAGCTCAGCTTGGGCTTGAATGCAACTTGACCATGAGCCAAGGAAAACTATAGAGCTTTTGAACCAGAAATATGCTCATTGTAAGTGAAGGAGCTTGGAGCCTGGTGTGATGGACCACAGCTAATCCAGGCTTGAGCCAGAGCTGGACACCTGAGTCTGCAGACCTCCAGCTCTGAACTTTCTCCGCAAGACCCAGAACCACTGAGGGACTCTGTCTACTCTGATGATGTAAGATTAACCCTCACCAACAATATGTTTTTTTGAAACCAGTGATGAGGAAGGGAGACTATCATATTTCAAGTACAGAGCTGCTCATTTTCTTAACCTTGTAGGTAAACAAATTCAACGTTCAAACCAGGGGCCATCCCATAGGAGAGCAGTACAATAGATAGAAGCCCCTTTGCGGAGGGGGGTGGGGGTGGGGAAACTCCTTTGCAAAGCAAGCACTCAGGCTGCTGCAGAAGAAAATGAGGGGCTAAAGAAAAAAGGGGCAGTGAATAGCCTCTAATTATCCTACCAAGAAGCCAGTGTTAAATGATGTTACATTACAAAAGGGAAAGTGAGACACACTTTGAATGAGTGGGGTCTCTATCTTTTTTACTGTAAAAAACTTTCTCTAAGTAAGGAAGCCTGAAAAAGCAAAAAATACAATAAAAAAAAGTCAATAAGAAAGTAGAAGGATACACCAACTTGCAGAATAAGTCATCTTTCAAGTGGCATTGCTTAGCTTGCGACAACAGTCCCATTTTTCTCAAATGAAGTCAGAAAGGGATTTTAATTTGACATCTCCCTAGTTATTTCTGCCGAGTCTCTTCCAGGGAAGGGAGTGGTGCAGGCACAGTCCTGGTTTTCAGAACGCAGAGATCTCAGTGCAGAGAAATGGGACTTACCCAGAGTCAATATGTTGAAGTGAGGACGGAAACTCATGAAGTCAAATAGTTACAGGATTAGAAATCGAGAAAAACTTCAGAAAAGACTGCGTCCAATGGCCTCATTTTATAGATGGGAACTCTGGGCACGAGTAAGAGAGAGAGATTGGTATTTCATCTGTATTGTGCAGTAAGCACGAAACAGTCCCATCTTGGTTGAAAGCATGCTCCACTCAGATGTAGAGCACTTCCTGGGATGGGATGGCAGTAAAGACTTTCTTTATTACGATTATTATGAAGAAAGAAAGGGCCCATGGATGCTAAGAGAAACTCCAGAAGTTTTTGGAAATCCCTCGAAGAAGCTCTGCCCTCTCTGCGGCAGCCCACAATCCCGTCTGTCCCCTCCTGAAAGATGATACTGAACGACACATTTTGGTTGCCTGTGGAAGACCCTGAGTGGAGACATACTCCGTGTCCTACTCACACCTCACAGAGGAAATGACCCGGTCAGGTGGCTCAGGGAGAAATTGGTGCTACCTGTGTCTAAGGCAGGTTCGTGGTTAGACGCGTAAGACATGATGATTCTTGGGAAAGTTATTTAAATTCCTTAGATTTTTATTTTTTCACCCATACAATGAAAAAAATGGAGTCTACCTCATAGGATTGTTGTAAAGATTAAATGACTACATGTAGGTAAAAATACCTAGAAGAGTATTTGGCCATTGAAATGTTTGCTGTTTTTATTAAAGTACCTGTGAATTCACTTGCAAACACACGGCCATGGCCTTGTGTGTGAGTTTAGAGATTGACACACTCATGGAAGTTAGTTCATTGAGTTCTAAACAAAAGAAATTAAGCATTTGATTCAGTCCATCCAGCATCGGGGGGATCAGCCAGCAAAATCCGCTGAGTTAACCATCGGACAGTTCTTTGTTCCAGTGTTACCATGTTGGAATACAGACTCTCCTGCCTGGGAAAGACTCCATAGTTCTATTTAGGGCACATTGTGTCTGAGCTTTGCGTCACCTTTTGCGTTCTCTCTGAAGTCTTCCCTGATGAGTCCATCCAGAAGTGCTGATGGTCCCCACCTGATTCCTGTAATATTTATAATCTGGGCCCCTCACTTTATATTTAGTATTTATTGTGCTTTATTGTTTGTTTGCTTTCTGTCTTTTGGTGTGCATATGTTTTCTTTCTCAAATAAGACTGTAAACCTTTGGGGATTGTGTTACTCACTTGATTTACTCACTCTCCTACTCCCTTTTGTATGCCCAAAGTGCAGAGCAGGTGTGTTGCTCATAGAACATGTTCAATAAAGACCTCTGATTACACAACCGTGGGTTTGATGATACTGGCTTTCCCAATTCCCAAATGACCCGGTACTTAACGAGCAACCTCAGTAGAAATGACCTAGTTCCACAAATGTGGCCTCCTTAGTCGTTATTACTGTGAAGATGTAACAAAAGTGCCTTTCTCTTATTTCTCCTTCATGTCAGCATTTCCCCTGGTGATATTGAAACGGAGGTTTGCATTAGGTTTTGTGGCTCAGAGGAACTATGGAAATAGGAGGCAGTAGAATTGGGATGTGTGGGCTTTGGTGGTGAGAGAGGAAATCCAGCCTTGGCTACTCTGTCAGAAATCAGACCACATGAAGTTTCTAGTAAGTGGAGACTGTGCCTTCTGTGTCTGAATTCCCATGGTCATGGCCCGCGGCTCACTAAGAACTCTTGGGCCAATTATTAAAACATAAAACAAAAATCTCTGTGAAGGAAGGGATTAGATCATGATTTACCGATCCATTTCCTAGCCAGTTTTCCCCCAAGCTCAACACCGACACAGGCAAACTGTGATCGCTCTTAAAAGTCTTCATTCAGGGGTGCCTGGGTGGCTCAGTGGGTTAAAGCCTCTGCCTTCTGCTCAGGTCATGATCCCAGGGTCCTGGGATCAAGCCCCACATCGGGCTCTCTGCTCAGCAGGGAGCCTGCTTCCTCCTCTCTCTCCCTGCCTGCCTCTCTGACTAGTTGCAATCTCTGTCTATCAAATAAATAAATAAAATTTTAAAAAAAAGTCTTCATTCACAGGGGCCCAACTTTGCATTTTATCCCCCGTATTCTAATTACATTGGTGCCGTAGATGCAACCTGGTCTCATGTGATCGTCTGAGATAAAGGTGAGGAATTAAAACACAAACAAGTGACTCATTTTAATGGATTTACTCCAGACAGGAGAAACCTGTAATTTCTCTTAGGTGTGCTTGATGGACCCATCGTGGAGTGAATCACAGACTTACACAAGCCTTGAAACCCCGGGTGGTTTTACAGTTCTCAGATAGGCTTCTCACAATTGGTGGCTGGTTTGCACCGGGCCCGCTTGGATTTCTCTTGGAAAAATGGAGAAGAGGCATCACAGGTGCTGAAGGGGGACCATGGGAGCTGCAAGGGGAGGCACCCGGGATGGTGGGGCACAGTGGCTGGAAGCTCCGTGCCAACTCTCCTGCCTGGCTGCTAGCTTTCCTGGATGCGGTGAGTACCCATGCCAGGAGCAAACCTTCCTCTGACTGGAGACTGGATTGGTTTTGCGTGTATTCTGGAATGGGGAAAATGTGCAATTTCTGGTGGTATTCTCTGGAGTGCTTGATTCTGCAGGAAGTCTTCCTGACATTGTTTAGAAATTGGCTAGCTCAAGGTTGAAGTCGGTCCTCGATCTCTTTTACATTTGTTTTTCTTTAAGAAGTTATTTGTCAGGATCTAATTGCTGACTCCCAGGAGTTAAAATGCAAAGCACTTTGTCAGGCAATTTGACTCTGTTTTCTGACTGTCCCTTTGTTTGATAAAGTGGATAAGCAAACCAGCTTTCAATTCCCTTCCTTTGGGCTGAACGTAAAGATGTATATAAATTATTATAAAGCATTTCATTAGTAGTTTTCTTTTTTTAAAAATTTATTTATTTATTTATTTGACAGATAGAAATCACAAGTAGGCAGAGAGGCAGGCAGAGAGAGAGGAGGAATCAGGCTCCCTGCTGAGCAGAGAGCCTGAGGCTGGGCTTGATCCCAGGACCCCGGGAAGGTGACCCAAGCTGAAGGCAGAGGCTTTAACCCACTGAGCCACCCAGGCACCCCAGTAGTTTTCTCCTTATAGTGAGGCTGACAAAGCTGTCTTTATATCAACTTAAAAGGAAACATTTCCTCTAGTGATGGTTAAACCTTTTTGCAAAGGGCATCTACCCTTGTTTTGAGTGGTCTACTGTACACCATTTAATCACCTATATTCCTTGTCCTCTAAGGACAATTGTGACCTTTCAAATGTGTGTTGTAAGGTGCTTGTGTGTGTGTGTGTGTGTGTGTGTGTGTGTGAGCACTTCAGTGACCTTTCTTCCTGGAGCCAAGCAATCGCCCAGTTGACCAATTACTTTAAAATCCTGTAAGTCTTGAGAGAGTTGGTGAGAGGCTAGATACCTTCCAGCTCTGAAATCGTGTGATTCTTCAAACATAACAGTGTTTGAACCAGACTGCCGTTCTCAGAAAAGATACTGAGCCGCAAAGAGATTGGCTGGAAGTCATCTCAAATAGCCCAGGATAAGACGCTTCTGATTCTAATAGATCTTTTCTATCTTTCTCTCCCCCAAGGCTCTTTATAAAACTCCCCCCCCCCCGGGGGCACCTGGGTGGCTCAGTGGGTTAAGCCACTGCCTTCGGCTCGGGTCATGATCTCAGGGTCCTGGGATCGAGCCCCACATCAGGCTCTCTGCTCAGCGGGGAGCCTGCCTCCCCCTGCCCCTCTGCCTACTTGTGATCTCTCTCTCTGTCAAATAAATAAATAAAATCTAAAAAAAAAAAAAAAAAAAAAACAACTCTCCCCCAAGGCTCTTTATGAAACTGCTGCTCCGCCATGGCAAGGGACAACTGGTAAGAGTGACTGAATCCGTTCTGTTATGGAGGCCAAGCAACACGCCAACAACTTGTTTAGCCATCTGACTCTATAATCAGCTCTAATTACCCCAGCGGAGTAGATGGGACATACAGTTATGAAATCCGGCTAAGGGGAACACAACACACACACCCAGCATGTAGGTCAGCAGTCTCTGAGTTCCTCACCCTTAGTTCACCTCTCTGAACCGGGCCTTCCCATCAAAGGGATTGGCCAATGAGTGTGAGGTGAGCTGCTGCCCAGAAGGTGAGCCAACAAGTGGAAGGGGGCCCCCCCCCCGCCTCACGTTGGAGTGAAGGTCATGGAGGGGAACACTTTGAGACAGTGTCCCCTCCGTGGGCAAACATCCTCACCCAGCTTACCTTGGGGTGGTCTGTGTGGAGGAGTTTGACAGATCATGGCTTCCAATGCATTCTTTCCTTCCTGACTGCAGTTACTGTTCCCAGGCTTACCTTTCTTAATTTGCTTTGAGAGTCCTGATGCTAGCTCTCGCACAGCATGTCCGGGCAGGTGGGGAGCGCCTGGGTTCCATGACTCATATCCTACAATCCCATTCTAGGGAAGATAAGAAACAAGCTCCGGGACCCAGGCAGACTAGTTGTATTTCTTGATTCCAGCTCATTCAGAAACCCAGCTCTTAGTACAAGGGATGGTGTGTCAGAACCGCTGGGGTCTTCTAGGTCTGTCCAAGAAAGGGCTTTGTGAGTTCTGACCGTGGAGACAGGGCAGAAAGGGTGCTCGAGCTGCCATGCCGGGAGCAGACATCACTCATCTGGTGTGGCATTGTCTCTTGCCGAGCCTAGACAGGACCTCACAATCCTTTTGCACAGAGGCTCCAAGCAGTATAACAAAGAGGTAGGTTGGGAGCATGTCTACGTAAATCACTAGGTTCCAAAAGGATCTAGAATAGCACATATGCTCACCGCACCCCCCCAAGATCGAGAACTTGCCTTGCGATTTTAAAACAAAGACTTCCAAAGTTGGTATCGTTCTCTGTGGGGCCATTCACTTACTCATCCATTTATTGAACACATGCTGACCGGGTAACTATTACCACTTTTACATTGTGCTGGTTGCTGGGGACCAAGAAATATCCCTTCCTGTTCACCTCCTAATGACAACATGATTTTTTTTGGAGGGGGTGGTCTATTCTGTTAGGTGTGGGCTAATTTCTCTCAGGCTCTGGGACTGGGAACACTAGCTCTTGTGCTCTTTTGGCCCTTTTGTCATCAGGGCTTGGAGCACAGGCAGTGATGCGGGAGGCATCCCTTGCTGGGAGTTCTCTGGGGAGGGATATCCTGAGTCACATGACCTCTGGGACCCTTCAGTCTAGCTACATTGTCCTCCTAGCCTCGGGGGCCAGCAAAGGTGATTTTCTCTCTCTCTCTCTCTCTGAAGTAATCACTCTGTTAGAGCAGAGTCTGTCTTCTATTTAGTGGCCTAGAATTGCCTCTCTATGACCAAGTGAAAGACAAAAGCGGCTGGTAGTGGGCAATTCACACTTTTATGAGGATGCACAGAGGGAGAGAGGCAGGTTAGGGAAGCAGGGAGGAGGAATTTGGGATGCTACTTTTCCAGTACCTGAGAAGCTGCCAATTCCAGGTGGCTTGTTGCTTGGCCAACTTTCAGGCACTTTGGGAACAAGATAGAGGGCGTATTTCTTTGTAAATGTCAGGTAACTATTCACCTAATCACCACAGAAGCCTCAGGCATGAGTTCTGCATCTTGTTTTCTCTTCTTCTTTTTAATTATTCATTTCTGAGTCTGCCTTCCCCTTCCTGGGATCATCCCAGACACCTGGTTGTCATCCTATCCTTGCCTGCCTTTCCTCACCTTTCCACCCAGAGAATCATGTGTCAGGATGATTCTGACTCTTCTCACCATTAAAGATGACCTGTCCGTTGCCTCCTTCTTTCAGGATTCCCTAAGTTCAGGTCTGTTACTCTCTGAGGCGCTACTTTGGGTCCCGGGGAGTGGCCTCCCGGGCAGGTGTTAGCATCGGGGATGGCACATGGTAGGTGTCCAACAACTGCACATGTAGTCTGAGTCTGGATACACTAATGTGTTCCAGGATGACACACGGTCCTTGAACAGCAGCATTAAATTCCCCCAGAGCACTTTGGATGAGAAGGTAAATTTGGTACAACCAGAGTGGAACAGTCTTTTCACCACAAGGATTCCCAGAAACTCTACTATGTGTCCATATATATATATATGAGGGGCGGGCGGGGTGGGGCGGTTGGTGCGGGGACACGTGGTTTCTCCAACTGATCTGACCATGGAACCCCTTAGTCTGTTAGGAGACCAGTGTTCCACAGAAACCCACTTCAGGACACAATATCTTGGGCAACCTCAACTGAGGTTGAGGTTTTATTTTACTAAATAAAACAGGCAGTTTTCCTGAAATCACAGAACATTTACATCAGTGTAGGGTCACGTTTTTCTTCCATTCTTCTAAAATTCAACTTTGGTGCCTGCTACAAACTTGGTAAACAAGTGGTGGGTAGCAAGTGTCCACCCTAGGCCTACAGCACTATTCTGTCAAGATTACTGCCTATTCTTTTTATGTCCCCCCACCATGTACTAGGATCTTGATTTAAATAGCCAGGGACAGTTTTTCCCAACAAACCGTTTTTTCCTGCCACCATACCCAAAAGGTTTAGAGAAGTAGCGATCTTATGAAAATGCAGTTTTGTTGTTAAACTGAACACACTATAAAGCCAGAGGTCAGTGAATGGCATGAAGGTCATCTTAGCATACTGGACACAGAATAACTCTGGGTTCTCCATGGAGGAGAGGACCAGGCCTTGACTCCAGCACTCTTTACTAGGAACTAGTAGACCCCTGGGCCAGGCAAGTTGTCCTTAGAACGTTCACATCTGAAAGTGGCTTCTTTTAGTATTGTCTGTGTTTTTGCCAATGTTCTTCTGGACAATCCACTCTTGTCACATGTATTTAGATTTTATGTCCTTGTTCTTCTCTTCATTCTTTCAAGGGGTCACTTGCTACCTGCAGACACTGTGCTGGGTATTGGAGAAATACCAAATATATATATTTTAAGTGTGTATTTGTATTCAGTATTTTTTTTAAAGATTTTATGTATTTATTTGACAGGCAGAGATCACAAGTAGGCAGAGAGGCAGGCAGAGGGAGAGAGAGAGGAGGAAGCAGGCTCCCTGCTGAGCAGAGAGCCCGATGTGGGGCTTAATCCCAGGACCCTGGGATCATGACCTGAGCCAAAGGCAGAGGCTTTATCCCACTGAGCCACCCAGGCACTCCTGTATTCAGTAATTTTTTTAAGAGAGGGGGTGCAAAGGGAGAGGGAGAGAGAGAATCTTGAGCTGGCTCCACGCCTAGTGTAAAGCCCAACATGGGGCTCAATCTCACAATCCTGAGATCTTGACCTGAGCCAAAATCAAGAGTTGGACGCTTAACCAACTGAGCCACCTAGGTGCCCAGAAGTACTTTACATTCACAGAAAATTTTCAGTTCAGTATTATGCAAAATGCAAAGTCAACTTTAATTATTAAATCTTTATCAATGGTGAATCTAAGTATGTTTCTTCCATTCTGTTCTATAAAATATCAGACTCTGATTATGAATTATGCCAGATATACTTCTTTTTATTTTTCAATTCCTCATTTCAGAGCTCCAAAGCTCTGGTTCATTGTGCTCTGCAGAACGCTCTGGCTTTTGGCTTCAGCTGTCTATATCGTGGTGGGACAGATTCCATTCTACTATTTTTGGTGAGAGGAAAAAAAACCCATTTGGAGCTACCTTGAAAACATTTCTCCATCTGACCCACCCCTACCAATCAAACTAGGCAAAAATAAGAAGGCTGTGCCTCCTCTTGGGTAACATTATTAAACATCTCCTCCTTCCCACTTGTAATAATTGAAGGAACTTTACTATATAATTATCATATAAAGTAGTAGATGGGTTACATACATCAGACTATAAGAACATGAATGATGAAATAGCAAGTTAATTAACCAAAACTCTCCAAACAGCTAATTGTGCTCAGTTCAATGTTTGTGTTTCATGTGGTCATGCTTATGATTTCACACTACATATAAGCCATCTGTTAGTAAGTTTTTTCTTAGGAAAAAAAGAATGTGTCATTATTTCATCATGTTCCACAAAGAGCATAATGATCTACATAAAATGCCATGCCTGGTGGATCCTTTCGTCCCCAAACACTTTCAGGAGCTGTGGACTTACAGAGGCCCTAACACTGCTCACGAAAACAGTTTTGAACTTCCTAAACTGCATCACATCACATCACATCATTGTGCTAAATGCCTGACTTTTTTCCAGCAAGATTAACTTTAAGTTCTTATATTGAAAAGTGTGGACAGTAAAATGCTTCCTTCTGAAGCCTTAGATAGCAGGCATCATTCCTTATAAGTTGGTTTATCTGTTGGTTCATCTTCACCCATTTCATTGTGCATTTTAAACCATTGCTCTCTAGGTGGAAGAGAATTGCATTTAATTTCAGCATCCATCCTATTATTTGGCTCTGAATGTAGGTGTCATTTTTCCCCAATTGTGTGTACCTTGGGAAGAACATTTCGATAGATTGTGAAAAAGTAAAGAGGAAGGACCAAAGAGACCACTTCAGTGGGAGAAGTGAACGATTTTCAACTTGATAATGAAAATGAATCGTCCATTCTGTATTTCTATTTCTCAAATTGCAGGTTACAATCCATTAGAGGGTTGTGGATTCAATTTAGTGGGTGGCAACCAGCTTCCAAAAGAATGTCAGATAGAGTGGAATGCAAGATAAAAATCATGGACAGAGCAGAGAGTGTCTTGTTCATAGGTGGGAAGGATAAGAAATATATAAAAACTTTTAAAATATAAAAATTATGTATTTTTCCAGTTTTATGTATGGATACCTATATACATACATATATATGCCTGTACACAGTGAGTCATGATATAAGATCTGTTTTATTACGGTGTCAGGATAAAAATTTTGGAAAGCCACCAGTGTATATGTGAAATATACAGATAGATCTAAGACAACTTATATTGGTTCTTCTGGTATTTCCTTTTATGATGATGGTTAATAATCTATCCTATAAGGAGGATGTGGTCCATATACACTATGGAGTATTATGCCTCCATCAGAAAGGATGAATACCCAACTTTTGTAGCAACATGGATGGGACTGGAAGAGATTATGCTGAGTGAAATAAGTCAAGCAGAGAGAGTCAATTATCATATGGTTTCACTTATTTGTGGAGCATAACAAATAACATGGAGGACATGGGGAGATGGAGAGGAGAAGGGAGTTGAGGGAAATTGGAAGGGGAGGTGAACCATGAGAGACTATGGACTCTGAAAGACAACCTGAGGGTTTTGAAGGGGCGGGGGGGGAGGTTGGGGGAGCCTGGTGGTGGGTATTATGGAGGGCACGTATTGCATGGAGCACTGGGTATGGTGCATAAACAATGAATTCTGTTACGCTGAAAATAAATAAATAAATAAATTTTAAAAGTCTATTCTAAATAATATTAATATCGCAAATTGCTTAGTGTGCCCATCCACCAATTTGCCGCATACATGAGAACTTCTTTCCACCCACTCATGTAAGATCTTGAATTCCACACACATATCCCAGCAACTATGCAAATCCATTACCACACTTTGCCTGTCATTCTGCCATGTTTCCTTTCCCCTGCTCAGACTTGCTCTACAAGATGTATAAGACCAAATACGTCTCCCCATTCATTGGTTAGGAACTCAAAGAATTTTAAGCTCAAAGACAATTTGGAAGCCTTCCTGTAAGTGCCTGTGGCTCATCCTCTCATGTGAAGGCTCACTACAGTCATGAAAGACCATTTTAGTCTTGACTCCACCCAGGAAAGGTCTGACGATCCCTGATCAGTGAGTTTTCTTTGCTCCCTGGCCACAGATTGCCTGGTGAGCATAGATGGATCAGAGTTAGTTCACCTCCATTACAACATAAAGGAATTTGCGTTTGCTGAGGCTCAGTTTCTGCTTGGCCTTATTCACTAGCTAGAGTATGTAGCTGATCGCTCTTCCCACTCTTGGTTTGACTTGTCTGAATTCCCCACTGGACATCCTTTATGGAAATGACAGCACCCTTTACTTCCCTATCCCCAACATCTGGCACAGTTTCTGACAAATAGGAGCCACCTGATAAAGGGTGGTTGAGAGAATGAATAATCATCCCACATTTTATGAAATGGATGAGAAAGAAAATAGGCTCAGCAAATGTCAAATAGCTCATTAATAGCATAAATGTGATTGACAACTTAGCTCATGCGGAACCTAAAGTCCATGACATTTTTACTTTGCTGCATCTGTACTACGAGAGAATTGTTCTAAGGAACTTTGCTTCCAATAAATGATCTAAGTTTCCACTATCCTGTAAGAGAAGTATGGTGGTGATGATCAAATCATGATGATGTTGATGAATTTCAACTGTGACGGAGATGCTTTTTGGAGGTTTGTCTTCGAAAGGTAGAACTAGCAAGAAAGAGGCATTATCAAAAGAAAAATAATTAAAAAAAAAAAAAGAAAAATAATTGTAACTGTGTGGTGACAGATCTTAACTAGACTTACTCATCATTTTACAAAAATACAAATATCAAGTCACTATGTTGTATGTTTGCAATTAACACAAAGTTACATGTCAATTATATATTAAAAAGAAGAAAAAGGCAAGAAACAGAGATATAGCCAAAGAAGAATTATCTTTTCATGCTTCTAGTTTCTCTGTATAATAGTTGATCCATCTATAAAAGAGAATCTCAGTGCTTGCTCCAATAACAGATGATAGTGTGTATTCGTTTCATTTTAAGTTCCTTGACCCCCTTTGGCCAGAGAGACAGTACATTGTAGAACAGTAGTTCTCAGCTGGGAGCAATTTTCTCTCCCAGGGTACATTTGCCCATGATAGACATACTTGGCTGTCACAGCTAGGGAGGAAGCTGTTCCTGGCATCTAGTGGGTTGAGGTCAGAGATGCTACTGCACATCCTACAATTTACAGGACAGCCCCCAACAACAAAGAACCATCCATCCCCAAAATGTCAATAGCACCATTGCTGAGAGATCCCATCCTAGAACTTGGCTTTCCAGCTGTACCATCTGGGTCAAACCCTTGGCTCCGCCACTTTTTATGAGTGACCTTGACTCATAGTCACTTTGTACTTTAGTTTCTCCACTAATAAAATGAAAAATACTGTCTTACATCATCTGATTAAATGAATTAATGCAAAGAAGGAGCTCAGAAAAGTGATTGGTAAATAATGATTCTTGATAAATGTTATGATTAAAGAAAATCGTGGATCAAATAATCAGAAATGATTCCTTGATGAACATACATCCTTCTTAGTGCTTCCATCACTCCTGTCTATTGTTTGTAGACAAGTTGCCAGTTGAAGGAAAATCTTTTCCATTTTTTACATGTTAGTTGGCTTGAAAGTAGATATTGGTGTCCTTTCTGGAAGCAGGATGTTTTGGTATGGACATCTCAGAGTACCCAATAGAGTCACCAAGGGGTTGGTTAGTTGGCTAAGTTTTGTGTTGTCTGGCCTTATCAACTCCACCTGAATCCACTTTCATTCTGTATTGCAGGTGAAGATCCTAATGTGTGAAAATGAAGTCCCAGGCAACCATGATTGGCTGTTTAATGTTCTTTCTGGGCATAGAATGTTCTCACTATAAATCCAAGGTCCACATAAAAGTAAGTTTGATCCATTCTCAAGTGGTCCCATGAGAAATCTGCCAGTTCTCCTATATGAGTTAAATTTATGACAAATAACATGATCTTAAATAAAATACGAAATGACTATAATTTTACTCTTATAGATAGATATAGATAGATAGATATGTATTTTTTTTTTTTTTTTTTAGGGAACAAAGAAAAGTTGAGAGGTGGCTGGGCCCTGCAACAGTATATTTGCATGGTGCAACAGAGCACAACTGTATAATAGAAAAATCATTTTGCAAGCCACAGAGAACATAGACAGGCAGCTGTTGGGAGGAGGAATACTAGCCTCACAGGTAGCATTTCAGCTCCAGACTTTACCTTTTCTTCTCGTTAGCTGCATAAGTTATTTTGTGTCTTTGAGTCTTAATTTCCTTATCTATAACATAAAGGGAATTTTTTTCTTTTAGATAATTTTTATAGCCCTTTATAGCTGCAGAAGAGTTTGTGATTCTATTATTGTCACCTAATGATTATTCCTAGCATCTGCTTGTTTCTTCCTCTCTGGGGATCTATGGTATCTGGTGGATCATATTAGCTTCATTTCATAGTTACAGTTAGTACAGATAGAGACCAGATAAGCATTATAATTACTATATCTCTTTTCTCCCTGAGTACTTGAGCTTCCCGAAATAGGTACCCAATCCACTAACCTGACCCTCAGGGCCCAAATGACCACTGGCAAGATTCTAGCTCTCCTCAGAGGAGGGTTTATTCTCTGTCTGTGCTCACCTCCATGCTTCTGTCTACAAATTTCTGTGACATCACATGCAGACCTGGTGCAGTTTTCTTCTGAGTCATGAACACATTTTCTCTTCATCTCCACTTGGAGCCTCTAAGATAAGCAAGGAGAGTTCTACAGTAAAGAGGACCTTTGGGAATTTGTGTTTTACAGGATGGAGATAAACTTCAACATCCTGAAGGGAAACTCAAGACTGGAAGGATACAAGGTAGGTGTCTACAGAAGAGGGTTCTTCCATAGGGAGACTGGGCAGAGGGAAGGAAGGGCATGGATTTGGCAGAGCATGTCCCCAGACCACAAGCTTTCAAATGGAGTAACAGTCTCTAACAAGTTCTCATTGTTTACCAGTATTGACAGACTTTCTTACAATTATACCATTATCCATGGCATAGTCAATGACCCAAGTTGGCAAATTATTCACATGCGTTCTAGAGTAGAAGACAAGTGTTTACTTTAAAACTCCAAAGGGAAATCTGTTCGAACTAATCAGCTAATAAGAGGCAGAAGAGAGAACAGGGCATTCCTTCATGCGAAGGTATTTTTAGATTGTTTAAATGTATGTTACACTCTGGTGCTGAGAAGTCTACTGAAGTGATGTAAGACAGGTATTATGTTGGTGAGATGGGTTACTCTCAAAAACTCGGAAATAAACTATGGAGATAGTCATTACTAGCGAGATAATGAAATCACATGGTTCTTACCCAAATAGCAGAGATCACTGGATTCTGCACAGATATGGCCAAGTATATTTTTTAACAACAAATACATCTATACATTGATGTGGACTTGAGAAAAGAGGGATAGAGATGGCTAAACTTTATTGAGCATTTTTGGCAAAACTGATTGAAGGGTTGAACACTATGCTCACTCATTCAAGTTTGTAACAAGACTGTGGCATCACCTCCAAACTGTATGGATGAAGAAATTGAGATGCACCGAGCTTAAATGACTTTGCAAAACCAGGGACAGTGGGTAGGTGGTAATGAAAAATGCAAACTTTCTTGTTTCCTTTTTCTATGAATGGAGTCATCCACAGAGCCTCTCTTGACTCAGAGACAGTCACCACATCTTATTGATTTCAACACCTTACTAGCTTCCATTAGGATCTACTTCTTTTCAGCAGTAGATCAGAAGGAGCTACTTCTTCCTGGGAATACTTGAACAGCCTCATTCTTGGGCTTCTTGCTTCAAGTCAATCCACTCTACTCATGGGCCTAATTAGGCCTGCCACCAGGTTTTAGAAATGAAGTTTTACTGGAACACAGCCATGCTCATTTATCTACATGTTATCTTTGATGGCCTTCATGCCACAAAGGCAGAGTTAAGTAGCTTTGAGAAAGACCACCTGGTTTACAATGCTGAAAATATTTACATTCTGGCTAGAGTTCTCATATTTAGCAAATAAAAATATGGAATTCCTCATTGAACTTAAAAATCAGATAAACAATGAATGATATTGCATGTGTCATATGAACATTAGAAACTTATTCATTGTTTAACTGAATATTTTCAGTTGATCCCTGTTATTCATGGACTCTGCATTTGTAAATTCTCCTATTCATTGAAACTTATTTGTGACCCCCAAATCACTACTCACAGTGCTTTCTGGATCGTTCATAGACAGAAAAAAAAATTGACTTAGCTAAGGTGCAAGTTTCCAGCCAAACAAGATGGCACTCTGCCTTCTTGTTCTAGCTATCCTACTATAAACAAGTGTTGTTTTTGTGGCATTACTAATGCCATATTTTTGCATTTTGTGCTTTTTGTTTGTGATTTTGCCATTTAAAATATAGCCCTGACTATAGTGCTGAAGAGCTGTCTGGTGTTCCTAAGGAGGCTGTGATGTGTCTTAAAGAGAAAATTCACGTGTTAGATGAGCTTTGTTCATGTGCTCTTGTGAGTTATGGTACTATTGGCCATGAGTTCAATGGTAATGAATCAACAATATACATAAAGTGTCTTTAAATAGAAACACACATAAAATGAGCTCATATATTAATCAGTTGATAAAAATGTGTGGAAAATCTTGTAAGAGCCTGCATTGATTTCTCCTTATTCGGTGTTTGTGGAATCAACTCCATGACCATAACTGTTGCGAATAATGAGAATCAATTGTGTCTGAACATAAATTTACTCTTTACCTGGACTTTCTGTATTTTATCTGGCAACTCTATCATGGCCTTTATGGAAAATTTTACTGCCTTCTGCTCTATGCTATTGTTAATCATCTTTCAAAAACAAATCTAATCACGTTTTATGGTAACCCCCATATTAGCACAGAATTCAAAGTCCTTCATGTCTTGACTCCGCTTCTCTCCCATCCTCATCTCTTGCCCCACTTCCCTCAGCTGCTCTAAACTAGCCTTTCTGTCTGACCTGCGACCCCTCCTCTCCGTGTGCTGTTCACCCTGCCTGGCACACCTTGCTTGGTGCTGAGGACTCTGTTCAATGTCACCTCCTCTGGAAAGCAGGCAATCCCCAAATCCCTAGAATGAGTTAGCTGCCTCCGTCAGAGCTCAGTAATGCTAATTAGGCCCCCTCCTCTCTCTCTTGCTTTTCAGAGAAATGCCAGGGACCTTGCCTCATGGCGTCCAACTGCAGCCAGCCCTGTGCTCAGCACTTTCGTGGAGAAATAGGATTTACATGTCATCAAAACAAGTGGCAAAAATCAACTGAAACATGTACAAGTCTCTCCGTGGAAACACTCTTTAAGGTGAAGCAGTTGCATATTATTGGCTTCCAGGGCTAATTTCCCAGGAGAGCGTACAGGCATTTTCCTGTGTTCTGTTCCGCACAACAATAAATCTCAGACTTAGACTTGGGAAAATGGCAGAGTGCGGGAAATTTGTCTCTTCTCCTTCCTTCCTTGCCCAAATTCTCAGATATTCTCCCCCCCACCCCTCACTCTCTCTCCCTCTCAGCATCTTTTCTTAAAAAACTCATTCACACAATGAGTTTTAGTTTAGAGGTTAAAGTTAAAGTTTAAAGTTTGAGTTTTGACCTCAAATTTTAGAGCTTAAAGTTTGAGATGGATTTGTGTGTACCTTCGCCTAATTACTGAATTCTAAACTTCTTGAAATTACAATTTAGCATCCTTTGACCTGCCAACCTCCAAATCCATCCCCCCACACACAAATTTCATGAGACTCCCCTTTCAAAAAGTTAAAATAAGTAGACAGATTTTGTTTTTAGAATTTCTCCACATCTCTGGAGAAAATGTCTTGTTATCACCCTTGGGTTAAAACCACTATCCTGGGGCACCTGGGTGGATCAGTGGGTTAGTTAAGCCTCTGTCTTCAGCTAGGGTCATGATCTCAGGTCCTGGGACTGAGCCCTGCATAGGGCTCTCTACTCAGTGGGGAGCCTGCTTCCCCCTCCACCCCTGCCCGCCTGCCTCTCTGCCTACTTGTGATCTCCGTCAAATAAATAAATAAAATCTTAAAACAAACAAACAAACCACTATCCTGAAAGTGATAGTTCAGTATCCTGATCTCAGTGGGAATTTTGATGGAACTGCCTGTCTGGGTGTGACTCCATCCTACTCTTTCCGTCTTTCTTGGCATCTAAACCCCTTTTTAGTACCACTTGCTTCTCCGTTTTCCCCACGTGGTGTATTTGTGCCTTAGCTCCTTTATTCTGAAATATGTTAGGTATTTCATCATTTTGGACATTTTTTTTTTTTTAAACAGGACTTCAGTAGTGCATCACGCCTCTCCCTAGCAGCATCATCTGTGCCTGTTCACGTTCTTGATTTTCGAGCTCCAGAACCCGTGGAGAGTGTAGCCCAAGGAATCCTCAGGAACTGTCCAATCGATTATGCCTGCATACTCGATGTCGTGAAGTCATCAGAAGCTACGTCTGGAAACATCGCGTTCATAGTGGAGTTACTAAGAAATATTTCTACAGACTTGTCTGATAATGTCACCCAAGAGAAAATGAAGGTATTCTTTGAGAATTTCATTTAAAAAACTGGCAGGCTTCTTTTCTGTTTTTTTTTTTTTTTTAAACCAAATCTTTCATTGTAACAGTTTTAAATATGCTTTTCAGGGTCCAAAGTATGTCAGCCACAGCAATCATAACAATGATAGGCCTTTTATTTCAATTTTGAAGGTCGAGTCACTCTATCTTGTGTAAATTTTCAAGAAGTTAGCACATTTTTAATACACATGTTTCTGTACAGACTTACTAGTTTCAAGAAAATGTCCCAGGGGCGCCTGGGTGGCTCAGTGGGTTAAAGCCTCTGCCTTCGGCTCGGGTCATGATCTCAGGGTCCTGGGATGGAGCCCCGCATTGGGCTCTGCTCCGCAGGGAGCCTGCTTCCTCCTCTCTCTCTGCCTGCCTCTCTGCCTAGTTGTGATTTCTCTCTGTCAAATGAATAGAATATACATATAAAAAAAAGGAAAATGTCCCAAAAGGATGGCTGTGAGCAAGAGTGTGTCTACTCCACCGTTGCCCAAATTTCACGCTGTAGAACATAATTATTTTGAGAAATGTTAATGGAGGTTTCGTTGCTACAAGGGAGATCTGTGCATAGCAGATGTAGAAATTCTGGGTTAAACAAAGTTAAGCAGGTTTCCTCTGGCAGGACTTTTTAGAACTTTTCATGTGTTAATGAAGCTTAGCTCTCTTTATAAAGGGGGGAGTCTAGAGATACAGTATGCACTGTTTCTCAAATTTAGGTTTTTATAGAATTTACCCCCAGGTCCCTCCATTAAACAATCAATAACTCACTAGAATCTTGGGTTATATAGACTGCAGTTTGGAAATGTTGTCCCTGGGCACATAGTAAAGCAGTAAACTTTATCTATACTTTTATTTTATTTTAATGATTGTATTACTGTACTTCCCTCTCTGAAGGGCTCTTAGCATGAGATTCCAATAAACAGTGAATTTGAAGAGCAATATGTCAAATAAGATCCCATCACTTGAACTCGAGAAATTTCAGGGTTTAGAGATTGACGTTCTACACTAATGTGTAAATCCTTAGCATAACTTCCATTTTTTTCCTCCACTGCAGAGTTATAGTGAAGTGGCCAACCACATCCTTGACACAGCAGCCATTTCAAATTGGTCTTTCATTCCAGACAAAAATACCAGCTCGGATTTGTTGCAGTCAGTGAATCTGTTCGCGAGGCAACTCCGCGTGCACAATGAATCTGAGAACCTTGCGGATGAACTCTTCATTCAGGCAAAAGGGCTTCGCATCAACCACAATACCTCAGAGAAAAAGTTCAATTTCTCCGCGAGCATGAACAGTACAACAGCGGGTATCTTAGGAATGATAGAAATTCCCAGGCAAGAGCTGTGGAAGCTGTCACCAAATGCATCCCAAGCCATCAGCATAGCCTTTCCCACCTTGGGGGCCATACTGAAGGAAGTCCGCTCGCAAAATGTGAGTCTTCCTAGACCTGTAAATGGTCTCGTCCTTTCAGTGATTTTACCAGAAGGACTGAAGCAAGTCTTCTTTACCTTTGAGAAGATCAACAAATCCCGGAATGCCAGGGCCCAGTGTGTTGGCTGGCACTCGAGGAAAAGGAGGTGGGATGAGAATGCTTGTGAAACCACGCTGGAGATCACGAACAGAGTGAAATGCTTGTGTAACTACACCAACACGGTGATGTCCTTTTCCATTCTAATGTCCCCCAAATCTATAGACAACAAAGTCCTGTACTACATCACCTGCATTGGGCTCAGCATCTCCATCTTTAGCTTGATTCTTTGCCTGATCATTGAAGCCGTGGTGTGGTCCCGGGTGGTTGTGACGGAGATATCATACATGCGTCATGTGTGCATCGTGAACATAGCTGTGTCACTCCTGATTGCTAATGTGTGGTTCATCATAAACTCTAACTTTCACAAAAAGGCCCAGGACTCCAACTGGTGTGTTGCGCTGACATTTTTCAGCCACTTTTTCTACCTCTCTCTGTTTTTCTGGATGTTCTTCAAAGCACTGCTCATCATCTATGGAATATTGGTTGTTTTCCGTAGGATGATGAAGTCCCGCCTGATGGCCATTGGCTTTGCCGTTGGCTATGGGTGTCCACTGGTCATCGCTGGCACCACAGTTGCTGTCACAGTGCCAGAGAAAGGCTACATGAGACCGGATGCCTGTTGGCTTAACTGGGACAATACCAAAGCCCTTTTAGCATTTGCCATCCCAGCCTTAGTCATTGTGGCCGTGAATCTTGTGGTGGTTTTGGTTGTTGCTGTCAACACTCAGAGGCCCTCTATTGGCAGTTCCAAGTCTCAGGATCTGGCCATAATTATGAGGATCAGCAAAAATGTGGCCATCCTCACCCCACTGCTGGGACTGACCTGGGGTTTTGGAGTAGCTACGCTTATAGAAGGCACTTCTTTGATATTCCATATAATCTTTGCCCTGCTTAATGCTTTCCAGGTAAGTACCAAGAAAGAGACTTATTTTATTAGTTAATATTATTAATATTTTATTTATAAGATATTATTTTTATTTCATAACTTGTTATTCTGGCTATATGACATATTCTGGCTATATGATTGAAAAATACAAATACAAAATGTTCATTCCATTTCTTTCCATGTCTTGAAGACATTCAGCTGTGGCTCCTCTCACCCCATTGATTGTCAAGTTGGATTTAGCTGATCAGGCTGACTGGGTGGGAATCTCCTTCCTTCTGTCCTCAACTGGTCCACTGTACCCCTCCTAAAGTTTCAGTGTTAGGAGAAATTGACCGTCACTTCTAGAGGACCAGTCTTTGGTCAAAGATGTATGAATCTACACTCACATGGTATGCTTCAAAACAAAGCAGTTTTTATCCTTTCTCAAGCAGTTTGGGAACTCAGTGGGACAGTCATTTCCCATAGGAGGACTACAAAGGACTTGCCATTCTCTTTGAGTGTTAACCAGTTAGGAGTCCGTATGGCTCATCCCTGTGAAATAAATGAACGTTGTTCTTCATTGAAATAGATCTGGCTGTGTGTTGCTTGACCCTAGAAGTGTAACTTTTCTCTGGGTCTCACCCTTCTCCTTAGTAAGAAAAAGATTCAAATCTAAAGTCATCTCTCTTTTCTTTTCTCACTCTCCCATACTTGGTTTGGCAAAATTAACCCTCCAAAAGTTGCTTTACTTTATGTTGGCTACTGAGCTTGTACTTTTGGGAAGCTGTCACTAGCCAGACTGCTTTCCATACCTACGAGGAATAGTAAATTTGGCAAGTTCATATCCTTAATTATGCTTTTCATCAGGGGTCGGCAAACTCCAGCCTACTTTCTGTTTTTGTAAATAGTTTTACTGGAATAAAGCCATAATCATTCGTTTGCATTTTGCCTATGGCTGCCTTTGAGCTATGACGGTAAAGCTGAATAGTAGTAATAGAAACTGTGTAGCCCGCAAAGCCAAAAATATTTATTATCTGGTTCTTCACAGAAAAAAATTTTCCAGCCACTGCTTTAAATATATAAATATAACTGCTTAGTAAAGCAGCATGGATTCCTATCAATGTGCCACTATTACTCTATTTAAAAATGTGGTACAAAATATAAAGCAGACTTATAAGAAATGCCAGCTCAGATCAATCATATATCTTACTCATCTGTCTTTAATAACTATGGAGAACATTCATTTCACTCTTTGCCTTGCGTGGCTTTACAGAGAAATATTTGACTCAGGGTTGTTGTTGTTGTTTTCCTGAAATCAAAAGCTCTTAGACTGACATAAATCTCCCCAAATCTTGAAGTTATTTTGGAGACTAATGATCTCATTCTATTTTTTTTTTACTTTATAACTTAATTAAACCCCAGAAAGTTTTATTGTTTCTTTTCTGAATCACTTCTTTTTCTTTTTTCTTGATAGAAAAATACTGAAACACTTTTAGTTAAATACACTCCAACTTTTCTCGGCAAGCTTTCTCTGTAACTCACACTTAAAAGTTTCCATCTTCTGATTAGCGTTTCTTTGCCATGAAACTCTCCTTGGAAACCCAGCCTTCCTTCCAGTCTTATGGCAGGATCCAGAATTTTCTTAAACTTCAACTTCCATCATTTAAAAAGATTGGCTATCAATTATTGTGACTTTACAGGTAACCAAATAATTTAAACTTCAAGAGATCCTGTCTTTTAGAGCTCTGTAGTTTTCTCTTTTATGCATAAACTTATTCCATCAACTCAGAAACCCTGCTATTTTGTGACTTTTAACCCCAACAGAAAGTAAACTATAATACAGGTTTCATTTCTCAAGAAACCTTCCATGATTTTCACTTTGAGCTACAGGATTCCATGTCATGTTGTGTCATGTTACTGTTATGATAAGTAAGAACAGCTACTTAATATTTGGAAAGAAGGTAAACAGATGTAATAAGGAGGAAAACACCATTCTATATATGCAGTCATTCAATAAATATCAGTAACTGTATTGCACAGACATGAAGGTGACCCTCTTTCTTTGAAGTACAATCACAGAAAAATTTGCCAGTGTATTTTCTCTGAATCAGTAAAAGCTGAAGTTTCTAATGTCCAATAACCGTCCTTGAAGATATCTAGAAGGGTGGTATTAGAATAACAGTTGGGATGTTGTCTGCCATACCATCCCTCATACTTCTGCTGAATTTTGCAATAGGGGTTCTTCATCTTGCTGTTTGGAACCATTATGGACCATAAGGTAATTTGAATTTGTTTCTCTTATTGTAAAAATTTCCATGTGGCTCAGGGTAGCAGGGGGATGGAGCAGTTTTGATCAGAAAGCCTGGTCCATGGGGGTGAATTTATGGGGGTGCTTCAGGCATCAGCTGAGAGGAGGAAAGGAGAGAACTCTACTCTTTCATTTCCTGCCCTTAAGTCAACAGGAGGCTGTGTGTGAGTGTATCTACAAGAATGAAAACCATTTCCTGAATTTTAATTTTAACTCTAGATCTAATTATAACCCAAATTTTAATTTTAATCATAAACGTAATTATAACTATACCTCAACTTTTATCCAAGTCTTGTTTTTGGCTAAGCACTATGCTAAGCCATCTGATTCTGCTTCTGCCAGGGTTAGTGGTCTTGAAGTTTCAGCACATGGGTCTGGATTTGGGGGATGTTGTCATTTGTTCACTGTTATTGTTTCTTTAGATAAGAGATGCCTTGAGGATGAGGATATCTTCACTGAAGGGCAGAACAAGGGCCACAGAGGTAAGCCCTCCCATTCAGTCTCAACATTGAAGGGTCAGTGTCCTCAGGAGAGTCACACGAGACAAATATAGCTTAGTATTCTGGATTTGTTAGCAAAGAGAATTGTTAGGGCACACATTCATTCATTCATTTCTTTACTAGACAAATGTGGAGTAGCCAGCTAAAGCTTAAGGTCAGTAGAATATACCTCTCAAGAGAATTTTCCAGCTTGGATGTATTTCATCCTTCTGGACCTTTGGATGTATTTTGAGGTCTGGACCGTTGAGATATGACAACATGGAACAAGGATCATAGACTCATAAAACACCAGAGCTGGGAAATGAGAGATGAGTTAGAAATGAGATTCTAGTCCACCCTAGTTGTTTTATAGGTAAGGAAACCAAGGTGCAGAGTACTTACGAGATTTGCCTGAAGCCCAGCTAATCATGAGAATTCACATTGTCCTTGCTCAGGACTCTTTTCAGTAAACCCTATTCTTGGATTGAAGTTTATGTATACTTAATGATCCTGACCTTGACCAAGCTACCCATCTTTTAAGGTACCAACTGATATTGCTATCATTGCCGTATTAATTAGAAAGTAGTCATTTACTCAACCAATAGTTTCTCAGTAGGAGCTACTTTCTTAAAAATAAACAAACAAAACATTTTCTGAACACATTGAAAGTCAGCATTTACGGTTCGCTACTATTGGGTGTGACTTTTGTTAGCCTGCTTCATCAGTGCTAAGACAGGCATTTTCTTTACCTTTTAACATTTCTGCAGTTGGAATGTATTTTACAATCAGTGGCATGTCATGATTTAATTGGCAAGTTTTTTCTTTCTTTTTCTCAGTGGAACATAAAAAGAATGATGCAGCTAACAATGTTAGTTTCAATGAAATGTTATTTTGTTCTGTGTAGCTGTGTCATTTCGAATGCTTCTTTTCATGTTTCCATTTTTACATGTTTATCTCTAGGCAGTCATATACATAAATATAAATAAACTTTTTTCAATGCCATTACTTACTCAGATCACTGTTACTTTTTTTTTTTCCATTTAGAATGCATCTTTAAGCCCAACCAATGGATCTAAATTAATGAATCGTTGAAGACGAGATGTGAGTATTAAAAACTCAAGGAGAATCTTCGTTTTCAAGTTGTGACAAACTCCTTAATGCCCTTGTGAGCACGCGATTGCCTATGGTGTGATGCAGGAGTGAGATGGGGAGGGAACAGGTGGACAGATCTTTCAGAGCTTAGTAACTGCTTTATTGCCCAGTGCATAAACGAAAATATGCACATCTTTAAAACCTATGTCATCTCAGTGCATATGTCTAAATCTTTTAAAAAAGTTTTTATTTAAATTCCAGTTAGTTAATATACGATGTAATATTAGTTTCAGGTGTACGATATAGTGATTCTACACTTCCATACAATACCCGGTGCCCTCCTCCTCCCCGTCACCTATTTCACTCACCCCCCTGCCCACCTCTCTCTGGTCACCATCAGTTTGTTCTCTATAGTTGAAATTCTTTCTTGGTTTGCCTCCCCTTCTCCTTTATCCCACTCTATTCTTTTGTTTCGTTTCTTAAATTCCACATATGAGTGAAATCATTGTCTTTCTCTGATGGACTTACTCACTTAGCATAATACTCCCCAGCTCCATCCATGTCATTGCAAATGGCAAGATTTCATTCTTTTTTATGGCTAATATATACACACACATATATATGTAAAATATATAATGTAATATATACAATAATTATTTTTTTATCCATTCATCAGTCTATGGACACTTGAGCTCTTTCCATAATTTGGCTACTGTACATAATGCTGCTATAAGCATTGAGTTGCATGTATCCCTCTGAGTTAGTATTTTTTATTCTTATATGACCAACTCTTAAATGTACTTTCCTTTCCTCAGTGAGAAAAATGATATCATCACATCTACACTGACAGAGGATACACCCTTGCTGTCTCTAGTAGTCACACACCCTAGTTCCATCTTGTCAGTGAGTGGTGACACTTCTAATAACCTCATTGTTGAGAAGGAAGACTTAATTGATTGAAATCACAAAGCAACAAGCCAGTCCTTCCATAGTGAAGTAGAGCCCAGAATCATCCCTAAGGGGGTGTGGGTTAGAATTGCAGAGAGCTAGTTGCCCCACAGCCAAACTCTGAGACATATTTCTCCACAGATGAAATTAGGAGAAAACAAATATTAGGCATCTGTGAAGGGGAGATCAGTAACACACTGGCAGCCAGGATCCTGAGAGGTAGTAGGGAGATGTAGGTGGGAGGGGGGGGCTCAAGCTGGGTACAGTTTTGTCTTGGAGAGGTTTCATGGCCTTTGAACATGGATACAGATGAGTCTCCAATTTGTTTAAACACCATCTGGCAGAGGTACATCCTCTTTTACATTCCTTCTCTTTCTGAGTCAGGGCCGAATAGCAAACAATGGGGCAAAGCGGAGAGTTGAAAGAATCTCATGGAGTCAAAGACATTCTGAGTTGGTAGAACTCTTAAGGGACCCGCTGTGTTACAGAGCCTACAAACCTCACGTTGTGCTGCTGTGGGACCTTGGTTCATGGTCCCAGGGTGAGGAAGGGAAAGAAAGTCATATCCACTGACTGCCATTTGTGGGGTGCTGGGAAAACACTGGCATATAATACTTACTTAATCATCCTCACATTGGGTTTTATATTATTTTATATGTATAAATTGTATGTATAAATTATTTATATTATTTATTATTAATACTATTACTATTATTTATATTATTTATATGTATAAATATATTACATTTATATATTATATTATATTTTATTTTATATTTTTATATTAGAACTGTAAAAGAAGCAAGGAGGGATATCAGAGTCCTTTAAAAGGGTTCTCTCTCCCACCTCTGCCCATTTTCTAGTCTGTAGAGCTCCTCCATAGTGGAACATCACTATATTTCTTGATCAGTCACTTACCAGGAGGTAATTCAGATGATCTGTGCAAGCTGACCTTTCCAGTAAAGTCCCAGTTTGACCTGCTTTAGGAAGTTTGTTAGACTGGAGGAGATTCTGGCTCTTGGGGATCCGAAATCTAGCCATTCTAGAGAAGAGAGGTATGGTTGAAGTCTAATCTCCAGCTAGTTGGGCATACCTGGGTGGCTATAGTAAAAATTGGAGAAGACCCATAGAATGCAGGATCTGGACTGCACTCCTGTGATGGGGCAGGTGCACAAAGCTTCCACAGGCACTTGGGAGAAAGAGGAAGAAGGAGGTGGGAGTGTATTAACAACTCTCCAAAGAAATCCTTGCCTCCTGATTCTTCAACTTCTACTTTTGAACCTGTGAGGTGGGGGATGAACTGAGGGTTGCATTTTTCCCCTCATATCCTTCATAGATGGCTCTCTCCTATTGAATTTTCTCAGTAATTGGAGCTGTGATTTTTATATCTGGACACACATGGAACCAGAAGGATCAGGACCAGTGGCTGACATGAGGTTTAGACCACGTTAGGGGCCAACAAGTTAGACATCAGGAGTAGGAAATGTACTCTAAGTAAATGGAGACCTAGCAGCACTGGGGTGTGGGTCTTTCAGCAGAAAAAGAGAGGAGCTCCAGCCAGTCAAGGTCAGAATTACAGCTCAGCTGCACCGGGTGTTTCGTAAATGCAGTGCAGGTGCAGCCCAAGGCAGTATTCCTAACTATTCCTAAGACACAAGGAAAAGGCAGTATTTCAGGCCTTAAATCAGTGCACAAAATTGAAGGCTGATGGGATCTGAGGAGATAGGCAGAAGTCCGTTGGTGAGACGGGGGGGGGGGGGGGGGGGGGGGAAGGGGGGAGGCGGGGGGGTGGGGAGGAGTTCCGAATTGGACTTGCAGAGACTTGAAACCCTGAGCATGGGTGGAAGCTCCACCTACCCAGTGAGTTTGATTGCTCTTAGAAACAAGGTTGGGGGCGGGGGGAGCGCCTGAGTGGCTCAGAGTGGCTCAGTGGGTTAAAGCCTCTGCCTTCGGCTCAGGTCATGGGATCAAGCCCCCCCCCCCCACCCCCGTCGGGCTGTCTGCTCTGCAGGGAGTCGGCTTCCTCCGCTCTCTCTGTCTGCTTCTCTACCTACTCGTGATCTCTCTCTGTCAAATAAATAAATAAAATCTTAAAAAAAAAAAAAGAAACGAGGTTAGGAAAGGTTTGTTAGATCTTGAGATCATGGAAGAACTGCAGAGGTGTGCAAACTCGGCAATTTGCTTTAGTTATAGATTCTAATTGAAGGAATCCCCTTCTGGAGGCAGACGAGAGGGGGAGCTAGAGGACAGGCTTATTATGAAGGCACAGCCGCACAGCGCCCTCTGCTGTTCATATGGACGGCGGGCCTTTACTCGGACGCAAACAGAGCCTGTTTCTCCAGTGATACTCCAGTGTGACCGGGAAGTCTCTTCAGTTCCTGGAAAATCCCTTCCACGTATTTGCTTATGCCTGAACTCACCTCAAAGGATGCAGAACTCTTCATCGCACAGTAAGACATGAGACTGACTGAGCCAATGCCTCAGAGAAGCAACAACACGGTTTTGTATGTAAAGTTGTAAGTTCAGAGGAGCAAGTCATTCTAGAGACCAAGCTTAGGTAGCCAAAGAAGGTGAGAGGGCTCTGGGGACGGAGTTTAGGGCTGAAGGAGCAGCATGGAGAAGGCAGAGGGCACAGAAAAAGGAAGCTTTGGAGAATAGCCTTCCAACTGTGTGACTTTGAGGAGATTGCTTGATGCCTCTGTGCCTCTGTTTCCTCATCCGTGAAATGGGTCTAATAATCGTACATACCTCCCAAGATGGTCTCAAGATTCAGTGAGCTAACATATTCAAAACTTGTAGAATGAGGCCTGGCTCAAATTAAGTTATCAGTAAATGACAACTATTCTTCCTGTTAACGTGTGTTCCAACCATTTTGCCTAGGCCACTCCATTCCTCATGGATGTTCCGTGTCCTAGACTGAGAGTGAAGCTCTGGGAGAGGGAGGCTGGCATGAGGGACAACGAAGTTTCCTTGGAAGACGTTCTCTTCTGGCCAGGAGTGACACCTAAGCTGTCAGGGCGAAAATGTTTGCTGAGGGGAAAATGAGAATGACGTGTGGTGACTGGGCTTGAAGGAGCTAGAACCACTGACTCTTTGACGGACCCATGACTCACAGGCACCTGGCTTCTTGGTCAACCTTGGCAAAATTAAGACAGCAAGCCATTTTCTGAGCTTCTGGACAAGGCTGGAGCTGTTGGGTCTCCACCGGATGAGGTGTGTTTTCACGCCCAAGGCCTGCTCTGTGGCCCCATAAACCCGCCATTGTCATTGTGCATGGATCATGCTTGCTCTGGGGGACAGAAGTTAGATCCAGTGTCAGGGGAGGGGCGGGGGTGGGAGTGGAGTCGGGGGGTGGCAGCAGAAATACCAACTCTACTTTGGAGACAGTTAAATTATGGTAGGTTTCCTAAAAATAGGGAACAGAATTAAAATAAGAGGACTTTTAAATGTGTTTCTGATTTTAGTCTATTTGAGACCTTGAGTAAAATAATTTTGCTCCTAGGACTTTAGGTTCCTTATTTGTGATACTTAAAAATATTCTTGTAGGTATTATTATTATTATCATTATCATTATTATTATTATTATGTGTATATGTGTTTAAACCCCTATACATAAAAAAATTTAGAAATAAAAATAAAAACATTTACTTTTCACAACTTGCTCATGTGTGAGTTCATTCAAGGTGGATGGCCCCACTGGTATGGTACATTCTTGGGTACAATTCTTTTATCAATCTACCTGGACCCACTGGACAGACACACAGGAGGCCCAGGAATGTAATCCTACCATGTACTTACAAGGTGAGGACCTAGAAATATTTGGCAAACAGCACTACCGTCTTTCAGACATGCTCAGTGAAATTTCTATTGCCATTGGGCAATAGAAGGGTAGCCATTGGGTAGGGCTGAAAATGACTGTGTGTGTGTGGAGGGGTGCAAATTGATCAAAGCAGAAGTTGTAAAGGCCAGTCACCCCCTTTTCACGACACACACACACAAGTACTTCTTTGCAGGCCTGCTTTCAGAAACTTTAGTGTTGATAGTTTAGAAATAAGATAAGAATTGGTTTCAAATCAAGCAGTAATATTTTAGTGCTGAAAAATTTCAGTCATTCGGACATTGTTCCCCTTTTATAAAATTAGAATAAATCATTCGTAATGAGGGACATGAATCTAACTTCACTATTTGTAAAATTTCCTGAGCATTAATGTATTGACCCACATTTCCTTTTTGACTCTAGCTATTATGAAAACAAGTTTTACTTCTCTCAACCCCCTGAGATTTAGAAATTCCAGAGCATCACGTAATTCCAAACCAAATAATTGCCTTTAGTTAGGTAGATTTACTTGGTGTTGTATCAAGGTCAAGTTAATAATTTCCTATGATAATAGCATTTAGTTTCTTTTCTTTTCCACATTTTCCCAAGCTCTCCATCTTTTTAGTGCATATTTGGGGAACATTCTGCATTTTTAAAAACCATCACACAATGCAAACTGGTCAATGGCATTAGGGATATAATATGCCAGCAGCCAGGAGTGAATCTAAGGCAGAAATATCTTAGCCCTGAGCAGTTCAGCTTAAAGACAAAATTTCTCTTAGGAATTTTTCCTTTTTGCTAATTCTCATTTCTGAACACATCTCAGTGATTCAATGGTTGTACTCCCATTGAGAAATCCATTTTTCTACTCTTTGTTTGTTTTAGAGAGGGAGAGAAGGGTGGGTACCAGGCAGAGGGAGAGCAGAGCCTGACGTTGGGCTCAATCTCACAACTGTTGAGATCATGATCTGAGCCAAAATCAAGAGTCAGATACTTAACCAACTGGGTCACCCAGGCGCCCAGAGAAACCACTTTTCAACTGCATTATGGGGCCAGGTGATATTTTATCATTTTTTCTAACCTTCCCAAATCCCATTCATTCCATTGAGAGGTGTGGCTGGAAGTCTGCATGACAAACAGAAGAGGTGGCTTTTACTTGGTGTCTGCTTTCCCATCCCAGCTCTTCAAGAGGTAACAATCTGCTCAGGGAGTGGGGACTTGGTTTCCAGAGAAATACAGGACCCCCGGGACACAGTCAAGGAGTGGAACCACTGAAAGAGGCAAGCAGAGAATGGAACTCATATCCTGCCCCTTTCCCTCAGCTTCCTCTAAGATCAAAGAGGCCTCAGTGCAGGATCTGAGGACCAGCAGAGGAAAGATTTCAGCTGATAAAACGCATGAGGAACGTTGAAACTTAGTAAGCAGGAAACAATCAAGGTACAGAAGACATTTTAAGACAGTGGATAGAACTTTGGTTCTGACATAGGAATGGGCTCTGACATTCAGGGAGTAGGGACTGTCCACACCTCAGCCTTTGGGCCTGGGGATCTGGGGGGGCTTGGCTCTGTGAGACCCTTCATGAATACGCGGTGTGGGCCAGTGGAAAGAAGACAGATTTTTTTGTATTTTTTTTAACCAATTTTATTTACTTCAGGAGTCTTTTTGTATGTTGGTTTCTTTCTTTCTTTCTTTCTTTCTTTCTTTCTTTCTTTCCTTTTTTTTTTTTTTAAAGATTTTATTTATTTGACAGACAGAGATCACAAGTAGGCAGAGAGGCAGGCAGAGAGGGAGGAGGAAGCAGGCCCCCTGCTGAGCAGAGAGCCAGATGCCTGCTTGATCCCAGGACCCTGAGATCAAGACCTGAGCCGAAGGCAGAGGCTTAACCCACTGAGCCACCCAGGTGCTCCAAGAAGACAGGTTTTGAACATCAAATGTGTGTTTCAATTCTGTCCTTTCTACATTCTATGGGGTGATTTGGGCAGGCTATTAGCCTCTAGGGTTCTCCAAAAATGCTCATCCATAAAATCGTGGCAATCTAAACCACACTTTATGGCATGGTGGAGAGTGAAGAAGGCGATGTCTATAAAAGCACCTTCTCGGTGTCTAGCAGATGGCAGACACTTGAGGAATGGTAGTTCCCGTGTCATATCCCTCTCTTTGTCTGGGGATGGGAGTGTGAATGCACTGCCTTTCCTTTGAAGGTGTCTTTGGGTCTGTATAGCAGACGGGGCAGCGTGTGAACTGGAGAAGTGGAATCGAGGACTTACCTACTAGGACTTTCATTGGGCTCATGAGCAAGGACTGGAGGAGAACGTCAAATGTCCTTCTAGTGGGTTGACCTGGTCACAGGATAGGGATGGGGACAGGGTTTGAGAGCGAGGGATCTTCCTCAGGAACGACAATCAAAACTGAATCTGGAGCCTGGCGCAAGAAAGTAAAGGACTTGGTATAGGATAACAATAATTTGCAGAGTAATGGAGAAGATAAATTCTGTTCTTGAATGACTTAGTCACTTAATTCCGCAATTTAAAGCAAGCTTCGTGGAATATTAGTGGTAAGGGCTCTCCCGTGGTAAAGCTAATGAGTACAGAGGGTTCCTTGGGGAAAGACGGCTGGACACTCCTATTACAGTTGAGAAGACAAACCATGGAGATGGGTAACATGAGCTGTGCAGCATAGCCATGGATATCCTGGGCTCAGTTTCTCTGTCTACAAAATGGTCGTGAAAGCATGAGCCCTTCCCACATGCTGTTATAGGCCAGTTGTGTCCCCTAAAAGTCCTATGTTGAAGTCCTAACCCCCAGTTCCTCAATATGTGACTGTACTTGGAAACAAGGCCTTTTTAGAAGTGATTATGTTTAAATGAGGACATAAAGGTGGGCCCAAACCAACATGACTGGTGTCCCTATAAGAAGAAAATGTCAGGACACTGATACGTAAAGAGGGAAGACCATGTGGGGATGCAAAGAGAAGGGCCATTGCAAGGCAGGGAGAGAGGCCACAGAAGGAACTAGCCCAGCAACACCTTGATCTCAGACTTCTTGTCCCCCAGAGTTGCAAGAAAATAAAATTCTGTTGTTGAAGCTACCTAATCTGTGGTATTTTGTTATGACAACTCCTAGTAGGTTAATACACATGGCCAGAGATTTAAAAAAAAAAAAAAGAATTCTTTTAGAGCAGTGTTAAGTTCACAGTAAAATTGAGAGAAAGGTAAAGAGATTTCTCATATTCATCCTGGTCCCCAAAGATGCACAGCCTCTCCCATCATCAACATCCCCAGCCAGAGTGGTACATTTGTGACAAATGATGAGCCTACATGGACACCTCATAATCAACCCCAATTCTAGTTGACATTAAAGCTCCCTCTTGGCTTTGTACATTCGATGGTCAACAAATGATCAACAAGATGTATCCGTCATTATAGTGCCATATTTCATTTCAGACAAACCTAATCCTAATATTTACTGAAGCCTACCATTTGCAAAGAGCATCGGAGCAACTGCTAGAGTAGATGAAGACAAAGATGTGATGCCATTCTGCAAAACGTTGGCTGTGAAATGGGTCACCCGTCTATATTCTTGAAGGAAGCATTTGTCGCTGGTGCCACGACGCATTGTGGAGTCTCCCTTCAGGCCCGAGACACTTGTTCCTCCAGCTGCCAGGAGTGTTGCTGGCTGATGGCTCACAGCCCAGTTCCTCTCTCACGTTGCTCCGCAAGGACTGAAGGAAGCTGCCTCTGCTAAGGTCCTACTGGAGTCAACTTGCATCTAAGGACTTAGTGATGTTGCATGTAAAGGGTCAGCACCCTTCCCTAGATTTGGAACATTTCTGAGGGGCCACCCAACTCTAGGCTTCCTTTGGGATCAGTGGTGGAGGCCTCTGTTGCCAATGCACCACGGATTATTCTCCCTCTGCCCTCTCCGGCTTGCCTCCTTCCATCATGGCTATTCCCTCGATCACTCCCCGCAAAACTTCATGAAAGCAAACCTCTGTCTCAGAGTCTGTTCTCCAGGGCATGTGACCAATGACACCACGCGTCCTATACTGTTGTTACTGATGCACTATGGCCGTTCTTTGTGCAGAGTGAGTTGAAGCAATTGACAGCCTGAATGTTCTGCAAGGTAGACTGAGAGTGTTGGTGAAGATTTTCTAACATTTAATGATACATCGTGTCCTATAGAAGTAGGTTTTTTTTTTTTTTACTAAGTCACATTGCAGCAAAGTAATCTGAGATCCAAATGTGTCAGGTTCCTCAGCTATTATTAGAGACGTGCCAATCAGTGACCTTGCAGGCTGCTTAGAACCCTGAAAAGAGGGAGCACACCTCCTGACCTTGAGCATGGCCACCCAGAAAGAATAGACTTTGAGATGTGATTGTTTACTTGAGGAGTGAGACCCCTTTAAAATCAGTCTAGTGCTCTTCTTCATTTTTAGAATGATTATATAGTAAAGACAAACAGGGAAAATCTCAGGCTCTAGCGCCTGCTATAAACTCTGGGAATGCCTGAGGACTACCAGGCATGGGATCTAAGAAAAGTCAACCTTTCTGTCATCCCGTGTCCTCACCTGTGACAGCAGACAAAGAGGAAGGAAGGTTGGCTGTGATCCTGAATCTCCAATTCTTTGACCTCAGAAGCTCCCGGAGAAGAAATACAAGGGGAATTCTCAGTCATTTCTCTCTCACGAGCACTTCTGTGTGCAGTAGTAATCACACAGCGAAGCTAGGACTAGCGAATGGGGTGGGACCATGTCACTGGGTGCCTCAAGGACATCTTTTGTCTTTCTGGCCCCAGACCACATGTCCTTAGTTCCCTTCCTCTCCAATCTTGACTCTCAATGTCTAAAATGAACTCAAAGACAAGTGCTTCAAATATAAGCAAATATCTTTCTTTAAACCTTGGAGCGGTGGTCTAAGCTGCAGGCTCTGGGTTTCCTATTTCTGCTAGTACCGTGGTCAGTGGGGCCACCTCTGAGGTCAGTGGGGTCACCTCTGCCCCAAGCTCTCTGTAGATCATCTATGCTTCAGCCCTGGCCTCCCAGCTTCAGTCACTATGGTACTGAAGCCTTTTACTTATCAGCTCAACTCTGCCCACTTCTGAGCTAAGTCCAGCCATTTGGAAAGCACACTCAGAGCATCATATACCCAGCCGCTTAGGGCATGTGATGTGCAGCTATCAATCCGGGTTAGGGGTGCCAAGGATGAATCCTGGGTCCTGAGTCCTGAGTGTCTTTAGCGCATTCTATGCCCTTTATCTCCTATATTGGCCGGGTCAGGTTTACTGAACCCTTGTCACACTGTGATGTTCCCTGTTCTGTAGTCCACCTTACAGGACCAGAGCCTCGACTTCGCCTCTGGACAGGTTCATCCTTGGAGACTGTCCCATGGCCTGGATGGAGCCCTGCTTCGTTGGTTAGCTGCTTGGGATCGATTGTCATTGTCAAGTGTTGGGCTGCTACACCCTGTAGTATCCTAGACTCCTTAGACTGTGCTCATGGCCCAGGTCAAGTGCCAGTTCCCCAGCCCCTGTGAACTCTGGGACCCCAGCGGCTGCTCAGGCCCTGTGGATCCAGCCCAGCTTTGCTTCCTCTCCTTCCCCATTAGCTTTATCTATTGAGGTCTCAGACTGCTTTAAGGAAGAGCTGCTTCTTCCTTCTATCCACTGTCCGTCCCACCTCAAAATCCACTACTGCTGTCTAGCTCTGCCCGAATGGAACTCAATAGAAAAGCTCTTAAAAATAACAAGTTCTCCCCAATAGGATTTTTTTAAACAGAAAAAAACCCTATTATTTTATGTTTTAATCAGTGTGTATAGCAAGGGTCTCCAATATGCGATGAACTTACTTGAACTCTAGCGTTTTCTTCTAGGTGAGGTTGCCTGATCTTAAAAATTTAGGATCAGACTTGCCTTAGTCTTTAGGACTGATTTTGTCCTTAATCAAGAGGAAAGAAGCCTTGTTTGGGAGGAACTAGCTGATTCAACAGTAATTAAACATGACTTTTTTTTTTTTTTTTTTGACCATGTTCCCCAGTTATAGAACCTGGAAGCTTCTGCCTTTCTCATGGGACCTGTAAGGACCTATTTAGCCAGAGCGACTCCATCTTGGTTAAAAGCCATTTTGTTGTTTGTGCAGTAAAACTTAAACTGACCCTGCCCCCTCCCCCCAGAGAAACTTACTTAGAAGCAGTAAAATATGGTCAGCTAGTTCCTAATAACAGAGCCCAGAATACAAGGACGAGTCGGGCCAGGTGGAGACATCCAATCAGTAAGAAACACACATACTTTTTCCCTAACCACCAAAGAATGTAAACCCCACCGTTTGGGCGCCAACCTTGAGCACCAGTTCTGACCAGAATAATAGGTTAGGTCGAACAGCTACTATAGGGTAGACTGTAATTCAATTGGCCACCTGCGTGTGACCTAACATGACTACAATCTCATTGGCCACCTATGTGTGGCCAGACTTTTGCTCTATAAAAGGTAGTCTGTAAGATGGGGAGGGGTTGCTCTCTTCGGAGACCACCCTGGCGGGTCAGTCTAACTTCTAATGCTTAGCATAGAATAGAGCCTTGCATAACTTTAACTTTGTTTCAGTCTCGTTCCCCTGGCCGACCAGTCTAACTTCTAATACTTATCATAAAATAAAGCTTTAAATAGCTTTCACTTTGTCTCAGTCTCGTTTCATTTAATAATGGACCTAACAGGACCCACTTTCCATAGTATACCAGCCGTGTGCCTTGTGTTGATAGACTTGTCTGATTTTAGGTCCACCTAAGCCTGGGTCTTCGCCTCGTCCCACACCGTATCTTTTCCTCTAGATCCTCCCTGACCATAGTCAATGTCTGTTTCCAGATGTTCTCTACCGCACTCTGCCCACTCACTTAGAAAACCCTCTTGCCTTTCACAGGAATGCCTTCTTGCCCAATATTTGCTCAAACTGCCATCTATTTCCTATTTCAATATTTCCAAATATGTTTATTACTGTAACATGTATTGACCATCTACACTGTGCTTATAATTGTGAACAAAACCCAGTCCCCGTCTCCAAAGAGCTTATCGTGTACTGAAGGAAAGGGACAATTAAAAGGAAATATTAGTAGCAGATAATTCTGCAAAAGATATTATCTAAATTAGTCTATTTTATTCTCAGAATCCTATAAGGGGATATTATTATCTTCTTTCTACAGACGTGGAAAGTGAGGCTTAGCTGGGTTAAGAAGCTTGACCTGGATCATGTAAGCAGGAAAGGACAAAGTTAGGTTTAGAACCCAGGTCAGTTTGACTTTACTGTTATTAGTTAGTAATTTTCATCATGTGTGATGAAAAGTCTAAGTACAGCTTGTCAGTTCACAGGGAAACAACCTACTGACTTTGGCTGGAGTTACATTAACCTGGCAGAGAATTAATAGTTTGGCAAGATTGTGTCTTCTAATTCATTAACATAGTTTATTCTTCCATGTTAGTCTTTTGGCCCATGGGTCTTCTTTAAATTCTCTAAATGTTTTATAGTATTCTGTATAGGTATCTTGCATTTCTTTTGTTTTATTTATTTTTAGGTACTTGGTGTTTTTTGCATATTTTTGGTATTTTTAAATTTTTAAATTTATTTTTTAAGAGTTTTTTTTTTATTTATCTGACAGAGAGAGATCACAAGTAGGCAGAGAGGTGGGCAGAGAGAGAGGGGGAAGCAGGATCCCCACTGAGCAGAGAGCCTGATGTGGGGCTTGATCCCAGGACCCCGAGATCATAACCTGAGCTGAAGTCAGAGGCATAACCCATTGAGCCACCCAGGCACCCCAATTTTTAAAATTTATTTTAATTTTTTTCTTTCTTTAAAATTTAAATTCAGTTAATTAACATACAGTGTATTATTAGTTTCAGAGGTAGAGTTCAATGATTCATCAGTCTTATATAATACCCAGTGCAGGTATTTAAAAAAATATTAATTTCTAATTATTTATTGTAGTTATACAGGAAGAAAAGAATTGATGTTTGTATGTTGCTTTTATATCCGGAGATCTTACTGAATTTCTTTGTATATTCTAATAGTTTATCTTTAGATTTTTTTTTCCTGTGTATACAAACTAGTTATATGCAAATAAAGAAGCCCCCTCGTCTTTAATACTTGCATCTTTTATTTCTCTTTCTTGTCTTATTGTTTTTATATCATTTCATTATCTGAATAAATGAAGCATAATTAGGGTGTCAGAGGATACACTATTCTCTGGCTGATTTCATACGTTTCTATTGTTTTCACCATAGTCATACTGAGTCTTGCTGGGTAGTGGCCCTAGGTAGCCTACACTAGGCTGTTAGCAAGAGCTTAGAGTGGGTGGCCCCTGTTTTTGCTAAGAGTTAGGTCTGTGTAGCTGTATGAGTGCTTCTCTCTATGACTCATTTGTTAGCAAGGGTTTCATCCTATTCTGCGTATGTCACAGAAGACTTGTTAGCACGACTTTGTGTTTATGTTTTATTTATTTAGACACAGACAACACCTCAGATGTATGGGAGGGAAGAAGAGAGGGAGGGAGAAAAACAGACTGCATTCGTTAAAAAGCTTTCCCAAGCATTATTCTGTTTTGCCAACACCACCATTATACCTGGAGAACCTCTTTAGTGTTCCTCCTCTATGCTGGTATAAGGCCTGTATGTTTCTGGGGCTTGAGAATCAAGTGATGGTTAACTTTGGGTAAATCCAATGCTCACTTTATTCCTAGGCTGGAGAGGTCAGAATTACTGGGGTTCCACAAAGTAGCACCCAGCCCCCATTTCAGAGAGCTATGCTCTCCTTGATCTTAGTAAATACCCTCTTTGAGATTGTCTTTACCTGGGTATCAGTGCTGATGCCTTATTCCATATGACAACCCTGATTGGACCATTTAGTTTTTTTCTTCTTATACTCAGATAAGTATTAGTGTGGGCAATTGTGGAACCATATGAGACTAAGACTCATATAAGACTGAATACTGTCCACCTGACTGGCTTAGTCGGTTAAGCATACAACTCTTGATTTTGGCTCAGATCATGATCTCAGGGTTGTGAGATTGAGTCCCTTGTTGGACTCTGTGCTGGACAGGGAGCCTGCATGATAGTCTCTCTTCCTATGCCCCCTATGCCTCTTTTCCCCTATGCCCCCCACTTCTGGCTTCCACACTCTCACACTCTCTTTCTGTTAAAAAAAAGAAGCTGAATATTTCAATTTTTTAGGTTCATGGGCATTAGACATGTACTCTCTAAAATAACTTCTTGGCTTCATGGCTGATATTTATTGACCAGTAGAAATATGGAAAAAGTGTTCTTAAACATTAACATTTCTTTCTGTGAAGAAGAGGGTAAAGGCTAGAAAGAAAACTGGCGCTAGTGACTAAGGATCAAAATTCAACTTTCCTAATGAGTACAAATTTCCTCCAGTATCATTTTTCACCTAGCATGCTAATGTGATTGCATAATTTTGAAAAATTATGATATCAAAAAATTAAGATATAGATAATTCTATTTACCTGTTTGTCTAGTATATATTTACATCTAGTAGACATGTAGTTTCAACCTATGTGCTCAAGTGTACAGAAATAATATTTTTTAAAAACTCACAATTTAATTTTAATTTTGAGACTTGCCTCATCTTAAAAAAATGTTATTTATGTTATATATAATTTGTATTTCTTTTATATCTCATATAAATCATATACATATATATCCATTTAAGGTAAACTATTCCCTCTAGGTCAATTTCAGTCAGTTCAGGATATATTTCTCCTTATCCCATCCCCACTCCTATCTTCCTGAGATTGCACTTACATTCTAGAAACTTCCATTAGCTTCATACATTAATGAAAGGAAGACCTTGAATTCTTGGGCATGCTCTATCATACATTGGCTTCTACTGGGTACCATCTGGTCCTTGGGCAGAAATCCTCCTCCACGTTGGCATCTGCTGAGACTTCTGTGAATATATCTGGTCCTTGGCCATATGGCTTGTCCCACTTTCCTTTTCCTTTTCTCTCTCTTCTAACTTCCATGCCCTTTTCTCAGTTGTGTGCAGAGGATTTAGTTATTACCCCATGACTCTCTGAAGTCATGAGGCTGCCTTACTGCTCCCTTCTGACTTCCTCAAAGCTGTGTCCCCGCCACAGTCTCTGCCAGTAGGGAGAATGTTTGTGAGTCTTCAACTTCCAAAATTTCAGGTAGGAGTGTGGACAAAGTATTTTTTCTCTTGGACCCCCAAACTTATCATTTGATTGATTCTACACTCTCTGCCAAGCTAGTATTTAACCTCAGGGCCTATGAGAGCAGACGATCTTCCTGCTTCTCCATCTCTTCTCTCCCTCACAGCTGGAAGAATCCCATTTATTCTGTGGATAGAGTAAACCCATTTTGAAATTGGAAATTAAGTTCTTCAGGCACCATTTTGAATCTTTCTATTTTATCCACAGACTAGGTTTTTAAAACTGAAAGCTAAGGGACACCTGGTTGGCTCAGAGGGTTAAGCCTCTGCCTTCGGTTCATGTCATGATCTCAGGGTCCTGGGATCAAGCCCTGCATCAAGCGCTGCTATCGGGCTATCCATTTGGCCAGGAGCCTGCTTCCTACCCCACCTCCTACTTATGATCTCTTTCTCTTTGTCAAATGAATAAATAAAATCTTAAAAAACAAAACAAAACAAAACAAACTGAAAGCTAAGAATTTGATGCTTGATTCCATGGCAGTGATTCATGTCTATAAGACCAAATGGGATGAGGAAAAGTTCACGAAGTTAAAATTGTGTGTGTAAAAAACATTGATTCATGTCTTATCCAAGCATCCATCCATTTGTCCATCCATCCATCGATCTTCTGAATACTCCAGAAAAAATGTTGAGCATGCCATATGACTTGAGCATGACAGGGTAAAATATTAAAAATCAAGACCTATTAGAAATTCCATAGCATACAGTAGATGTGATAAGCAGAATAATGGCTGCAAAGATATTTATGTTCTGTTCCTGAGATCATGTTAGGTTACCCGGCAGGGGGAATTAAGGTTGCAGATGGCATTGAATTTGCTAATCAGGTGAGCTGAGATAAGAAGATGATCTTGGATTATCCGGGGGGCCAATGGAATCACCACAGTTCCTACAAGTGGAAGGGGAAATCAGAGTCGGAGATTTGAAGATACTCGACTGCTAGCTTTGAAGGCGGAGAAAGGGGCTGTAAGCCAAGGAATGTAGGCAGCCGATAAAAGCTGGAAAAGTCAAAGAAATGAATTCTCCTTTAGAGCCTCCGAAAGGAATGTAGCCCCGCTGATACCTTGATTTTAACCGAGTGAGAGCCATTTTTGACTTCTCACCTGCAGATAAGGCATTGTATTGTTTTAAGCCAATAAACTAGTAGTAAGTTGGTTCAGCGATAATAGGAAACTAATATAGTAGTTGTAACTCTCCAGTCATAACAATGCCTATATAATACTCTATATGGCTAGCAAATGAATTTAAAACTTGGCAAACCGGGGCGCCTGGGTGGCTCAGTGGGTTAAAGCCTCTGCCTTCGGCTCGGGTCATGATCCCAGGGTCCTGGGGTCGAGCCCCACATCGGGCTCTCTGCTCAGCAGGGAGCCTGCTTCCTCCTCTCTCTTCCTGCCTGCCTCTCTGACTAGTTGCAATCTCTGTCTATCAAGTAACAAAAAAAAACCAACAAAAACAAAACAAAACAAAACAAAAAACTTGGCAAACCAACAGGGCAAACATTTTAATAAATTAAACACTTAGGTGCCACCTGGTGGCTGAAATCTTGCAGGTAATGACTTGAAATGATAACAGCTTACAGCTATTCCCTTTAAAGAGTAGAAGTGCCGTGTCCCAAGCAGGGTATTAGGCTTATGGTTTGTGGTCAAATGATTTTAAAAAGGTTAAAATGATTCATTTGGATTGCCAAACAATACAGTGGAAAAAAGGAGCTCAACTGGTAAACAATGACAAATATAGCATTTTATTGGCAGGACACGTGACAGAAAACAGGTGGCCTGTGAGACCAGCCTAGGAAGAATTAGCCAGCGATGGAATCAACAGGTGGCACTTGAGGGGGAATTTTTCTTCACCTAAAACCTACTCCACAAAATCTATCAGACCTCAAGACTCTCCCCATATTACTTAGAGACAACTAACACTTTCTTAATCTCACATGTAATGAAAATACAGCCTTGTTTCAGCCAGAAAACACCCCTAAATCTTTCCTATAGGGAAAATCTGGACCCATCTTAGCACACATGACTTCGTTAAAAGTGCAAGGTATCTCATACCTGTTAGGATGGACACAATTTAGAAACAAACAAACAACAACAAAACAAACAAACAAAAAACAAAACCACACACACAGAAAAATTAGTGCTAAGGGGAATGAGGAGACGTTGGAGCCTTGTGGACTGGTGGTAGGATTGTAAAATCATGCAATTGCTATGAAACAGTGTGGAGTTTTCTCAAAAAATTAAAAATAGAATTACCATATGATCTAGTGATCCTACTTCTCGGTATATAGCCCACAGAATTGAAAGCCCCTATTAGGGGCAATGGCGAAAGGAAAAAGGTAATTGTTGTACTAAACTGTACATAGAGGTTGACAAATCCATCCTTCCCACAGGCCATCTAGGTCTTCGGCTGAGGAACATGGAGGTCCCTGGATGCTGGAGAGGCATGTTGGCTGCTGTGGCATTTGAACAGGCTCTATATCTCAGAGCAGAGAGTGGGCCCTATTCAGAGGGTCCCAAGAGCTGCCTTGCTTTTGCCATTTTTACATGAATTTAACTGCAAACACGTAGCTTTAACCCTCTTATCTTCTAACCTGATTTTGAAAAAGTCCCATTTTCCCATCAACCATGGGTCACTTCCTGCTGGTATAAATACATGGTCACATTATGCTCACATGTTTCCATCATAATTTTTCAAATTATTTATAACTTTTATAATACCTATGAGTCTAGAGGCTGAACTGCATGACATAACCTATAATAAGGAAACCTTTCAGGATTTGAGCTAACTTAATTCTCTTGGGCTTTTCATCAGCCTATAACTTTCCTTCTGTTAACTTTCCAGAAACCGGTAGCAAGGGGAGGTAGAGAACATAAGCATGAAGTAAGACAACACACCTAGTTCCACCACTGAGTCCTCTTGCCGCCATGTGCCTGCTGTGTGAGCTTGGATACCTTAGTTAGTTTAAGAACTGCCTACAGCGGTCCTGCTCATTCTGCATACTCCTTACAGTCTAATCGTCAACAAAGTAACCTGAGGGAGGTTGTGATATTGATCAACGTTTTGCTTTATGTTTGTGTTTTTGAAGTTTTGTTTAAAAAAAAAATTTTTTTATATTCCCTAGGTCACAATAATGTTCTTTTCCATTCAGGTATTTATTTCATCTGCACAAGAGACTTTTTTTTTTTTAATTTTATCTATTTATTTGACAGACAGAGATCACAAGTAGGCAGAGAGGCAGGCAGAGAAAGAGGAGGAAGCAGGCTCCCTGTCAAACCGAGAACCTGATGCGGGACTCAATCCCAGGACTCTGGGATCATGACCTGAGCTGAAGGCAGGGGCTTAACCCACTGAGCCACCCAAGTACCCCTGCAGAAGTGACTCTTAAATGGGGGTGGTTTTGCCTCTTGGGAGACATTTGGCAAAGTCTTGGAGACATTTTGCTTGCCATGATTTGGGTGAATGGGGTGCTGCTGGCATCTAGAGGCATAGGATAGCCCCTAAAACAGAGAGTTATCTGGCCCCAAGTGTCAATAGCGGCAAGGTTGAGAAGCTCTGATCTATTGGGAACCTTTTTTTGTTTTTTACATAGACTTTATTTATTTAAGAGACAGAACAAGCAGGAGGAAGAGGCAGAGGGAGAGGAAGAAGCAGACTCAATCCCAGGACCCTGAGATCATGATCTGAGCCAAAGGTAGATACTTAACCCCCTGTAGCCTACTCTTGAACAATATGTTAGGAGGAAATCCAGTTTTATTTGTTTTTGCCCATAGCAATCCAGTTTTCCCAATACTTATTCTTCAGATTTCCATGTACCCTTTTTTAAAAACACAATTAATTATAACTGCTAATACTTATTTAGAGCTTAATACATATACACATAGATATATACATACCAAGATCTTGTTAGTGCTGGTGTAAATATGAATATTTTCACACATTCCCCCCACCCCTGCCAAATCATACAGATCGAGAGGGAGGCCAAATGAAATCGCCCATATCCCACATTTATAACATAATTAGAGATAGTAGTACAAACCTTCAGTTCATGAACCGCTAGGGAAATATTCATTCAAGACTAGCAAAGCTGCTTTGAGAGCCTGCATTAGAAGGGATGGTTAGGAGGGATTTGCACAGAAGAGATCAGAGAACAGAGGGTCTCAGGGGCAGAAGAGCACAGATCATGTCAACTAGGATTTGACCCCGAAGGGAGGGGGACCTAGCTGAAGCCCAGGGAGCAGAGAACTGGATAGTGGGGAGTGAGTAAAAAGGAAGAGTCTGGAAGGTGAGCAGGAGCAGCAATCTCAGAAAGACCTCATTGGGCAAAAACAGAGAAACATAGCAGAGAGATGAGTTTCTTGAGGCCTCGAGGTGAAGGGGAAAAAGGAATCGATAGAAAAAAAGTCTCTAATGAAACAAGAGAGCGTCAAAGATTCAGATGAAGATAGATTAAAAAAACACATGATTTATTAAAGAAATTGCACTTCACTGAAGCAATAGAAGACAACTCTGTTCAAGGCTAACTTCCCCTACATGTAAAGAATTTTTTTTTTAATTGAAGAGGAAAAAAATAAAGATGTGAGATAGAGATCTAAAAAGACAATTTACAGATAAATAATCTTGGGGTCCCTAAACACATATATATTTGTTTATTTAAAAATATATCCACAGGAACGATAAAAATGAAAATAAGAAATATGGTTACTGGTAAGTGGGGTGGGAGCAAGAAATGGGTTTGACTTAACAGGCCTGTGTATTAATTTTCTATAACTGCTATTACAAATTGCCACACATTTAATCATCTAAAACAACATACATTTATTATATTACAGTGCAGGAGTTCAGGGTCCTTAAATGGGCTTCCTTGAGCCAAAATCAAGCTGTCATCAGGGCTATGTTCCTTTCTGGAGGCTGCAGGGCAGAACACGCTCCCTTGCTTCTTCCAGCTTCTTAAAACTGCCCACATGCTAGACACCCTTTTGTCTTCAGAGCCAGCAAGCATGGCTTGAGTTCTTGTCCCATGGAGTCACTTTGACCTCCCCTTTTGTAGTCAGATCTCCCTCTGCTTCACTCTTCTGACTCCCTTTATTTTACTTGTAAGAATCCTTGTGTTTACATTGGGTCTACCCAGACACTGCAGGATAATCTCCCCATCTTAAAATCCTTAATCATGTCTGTAAAGTCCCCTTTTCTATGTATGGGTCATCTTCACAATTTCTAGGGATTAAGACGTGGACCTCTTTTGGTGTGTGTGAAGGACATGGGGGTGAGCATTCTTTTGCCTCCTGCAGCATGGAAGTGATATTATAATTTTTTAAACATTTAAACCACATACATGTTTTAGTTATTAAAAAAATTAACAGATCAAAATAGGAAAAAAAGGCAAACATGAAAAGAATACATAGCAGGTACATTTTATGGGATTCAAAGCATCTAACCTTCAATAAAATATATAAGGCAGTGCAATTGTGTATAGGAAACTGAAAACTTTTGCTATTTAACAATTTTCCCAAATCAGTGGCAATGATTCAAGCTCAAGTTGTTAGGACTCTGGAATAGTTCCCAAGGTCATTCAACTTTAGCATTGAAGCCCCAAACGAAGATTCTTTCCATCACTTCACAGCTGCCCATGGTCATCTGCAATGCTTACATAAGTGTTTCTTCTCTTTGATCTTTTGTCTATATGAAGAATAATAGCAAATCGCCTGGACACCAAATTGTTATGTAATGTCTTCTTCAAGTTCTTTTAGAAGCTTCTTGCACTTGGAAAATATTAATATGAGTAGCAAAAATAACACTTTTCATAGGTGTGATCTAGTACCCAGGGATCGGGGCTGACTTTAGATAACAGCAGATCTGGTAGTCAATAGAAAGCTTTTTTTGACTTTCATTGACTATCAATGCTGATGGGTGGGCAGTGGTAATAATAGGATTTTATGGAAGTTCCTTTCTGGTTGTTTCAAAATTTTTAGAGAACTAGGAAGAAAGGTCTTTGGGTGAGAGGGAGGATAGGGAAGAAGTATGGGAGTTTGGAAGGGCAGAATGTGTGGCATGGTTATTTTGGAAAATGGGGTATCTTTTAATTTCTAGGCAGCATAAAAAAGCACTTGCTTTTTGTAGTAATATATTTAAAGAGGTTGAGGGCAGAGAAAGCAGCAAGTTGGGTTTCATCAAATTTGTGGCTTGCCAAGCATGTGGGAGCAAGTAAGAAGGAAAAGGGACCAGAGCATTTAGGCCAACTACTGACCACGGAAGGGAAGGAAGTGAAACCACAAGAAGATGAGGAACAGTAAAGAGACTTAAGAATCAATGAGTCATAGTACTCAGCGGGATGGAAGGGTAGTTGGCACAAAGCATTAGGGGACAGAGAAGGAGATGTACACACCTAAGGTTATGGTGGGTGTACAGCTCCATAAATGATGGTGATGCTGAAGTCTTAGGCTCTGCCATGGGAGTCGTCTAGGGCAAGGAAGTCTCTACTACACGTGGATTGAAATGACTAAGGATAGGACCAAAGTACAATCAGAGTGAGTGACAGTTGAACCAACAGGAAACGAGGAGGGATGATGTGGGGTCAGTAGATGACTTCGACAGTGAGATTCAGAATAGAAGCGAAGAGAACTGCCAGAAAGCAACTATGGAGGTTGGGGGGCAGTGGGCAAGGAGGACACTTACTCCCTTCCGGTCTGGGGGAAGCAGCCAATACTAGAGTTTTCTGTAGGGAGCATAGGGTCCCCCTGAGGACCCGGTTTCTGTTGGAACAGAAAGGTGAGGATACGTTGGAAGAAGAGGATTACAATAGAGGGGATCTGTTCTCTATATTTGTCATGAGTCTAGGCAGTGCAGTGGAAACTTCTTGGCAGGGAGAGAGTAAAAGATGGATAGAACTGCAGGTATGCAGAGCCTTATGGGACTACAATGTGGAAGGTGAGGGGTGACCTTGGGGTTTGGGGATTTTGAGGTAATTCTCATAAACAGAGATAAAATGATTAGTGTGGACCCAAGGGAGGGATTGGGGGTGAGATTTTGACTATAGAGGATTGGAGACGGTGGGTTTCTGGAGCTGCCTTTTTTTTTTTTTTTATTCTTGGTGATGGGGATAGGTAGATAGAAGGGAGGCATGTTTTTAGACCAAGTATGTCAGTTGTCCCTTACCTCACAGGTGTTGGGCATCACCCCAAGGGTGTCTGTTCCATCTGCCTCCTTACTGATAACCTGGAAGATTCCTGGAGAAGCAGGTGTGATGTCAAGGGCAACTCTCTCTACACATAGTAATAAGAGTTGAAGGCATCATCTTGTTTCCACAAAAACAAAGTATGAAGTTTGAATAGCAACAGGTCAGGAAACAGAGTAAAGTTTCCTCAAAGGGAAGGCCAACCTAACTGATGGTATCTGCCAAAGAGATGAGGTTTATGTTACTGTCATTGGAAGCATTCAGAGGCGCTGAGAACAAGAGAACCCTGAGTTCCTTCTCATCGACTGAGACTGAGTGTCCACTGCATGCCCAGCACTGTTCAGGGTGCCGCAGGACATGGAACAAAGGAGTGATACTGTCCACCCCTGAAGTCGACTCTGTTAGAAAACAGTGAAAAGTATTGTATATAAAGTCAGTGCTGTCCTGAGGGACACAGGCTACCACGGATATTGTTGAAAGGTCTCTTCTATTATTTATTTAGAGTTTGACTTTCATAAAACATCAGCAAATCAAAAGCCAAAACAAAACTAAAACACAGAGATTCATTTTTTTCTTCGTATTGTTTTCCTGCAAGTGTTTTTGATTTTGAGTTTATCATTATTACATAGGTTCTATATAGACTGCAGCCAAGAATGGTCATGTGCCATAATGGAAGTTCCCCCACCCCCCATTCTTACGATTAATATATTGAGAACTGAATATCTGTATTTTATTTTAAATTTCCATTTTTAGAGACAATCACAAATAGCTAAAAAAGGGATAGATCAGGGATTTAAAGTCATTGATTTTAAAGGCCATATGGTCTATTTTGTGTCTCCTGTGATTTTTTTTTTTCTTCCAATCTAGGTCTTGCCTTGTACCATCTCTCTTGATCCCAATTATACGGCTTAATCACTGTCAAAGATAGGGACTCATAGGAATGGGTCATCTGGAAATGTGTGTCCTATTTTAGAACAAATTAAAGGTTGCCTCAGTCAGTGGTGTCTAACCCCTTAACTTAGAAGAGAGAAAATATTAATAGGAATCAACTCTGCTTATTTAGCAGGTCGAGTTGGTCTGTGGTGTCCATGGGGATGCTTGAGGACAAGCCGATTAACATTGAGATTTGTGGAAACAGGATCAATAGTTTTCAGTAACTGAGGAAGATTACCAGAAGTCAAGGGAACCTTTAACAGGGGCTGGGCAGCGTGGAGCCCAGGCTTGTCAAGCACCTGGCAGGCGATTGAGATAGTCTAATTGTGGCTGATGATGACTCATTTTACACGATTGTCACACCTCCTTTCTCCAGGTTCCATTTTAGGCACAGGATAACTTGCCCAGCCAGAAATTGCCTAATTTAAACCCTGACTCTTACCTGTGTGAATCAAAATGACTCAGAAAGTGCAAATAAAATATTCCCAAGGAGTCTGTGATTGTTTCATGTTTCTCATAGTTTCTCTTCTTAGAACTGAGTCTATATAGAAAAACACACAAGTACTGGGGAGTTGAATTTGGGTGGGAAAGAGAAGAAAAGAAGTCTCACAGGACCTAAATCAGAGCCTATATTTTTCTCTGACACGAGACTACAAGGTGGCTATTTTAAATTTGCGACCAAAGTTTTAATTATATGAAAAGTAGAGCACTTGTTCTTTAAAAGGAGAAAGAATTGCTCCCTTTTAAAGATAATTAGGAATATTGAGAATAAATAAAAATAAAGAGTGTATGTGTACACGCACACACAAGCGTAGATACATATACACATACACTTTAACCCTCTATGCTCAGCTCCCACCTGCTGCTCGTCTCCTATCCTCTCAGCCGGAACCATTCCCCACTGTCCAATGGCTGTTAGTAATTCCCGATGAAATGAGTAAATCTGACCTGCTATTTTTTGCTGAAACTAATTTTGATCCTTTTTAATCTAATAACCACTACTTAGATTCTAAAAAGCAGTCTCCAGAACTCACAAAACCATGGCATCTTGGCCTATGAAGTGACAAACAAGTAGTGCTCGTAGTTAGACAATTCATAAGACATCGTTCATTCTAGTGTCCACAAGATATTGATACGTACAACAGCCCCAATACACCTAGAATGTAATAGTTAACATTCCTCTTTCTACATAGTACTTTCCAGTTTTGAGGATGCTTTATTTATTTTTATATATGTATATACATTTATTTATTTATTTATTTTTAAAGATCTTATTTATTTATTTGACAGAGAGAGCTCAAGAAGGGGGAACAGCAGAGGGAAAGGGAGAAGCAGACTCTCCACCAAGTAGGGAGCCCGATATGGGACTTGATCCCAGGATCCTGGGAGCTGAAGGCAGATGCTTAACCGACTGAGCCATCCAGGCTTCCCTGAAGATGCTTTAAAATATATCAACTTATTTGACCCTCATAAAAATCTTGCATGGTAGCCATAAAATTTTATTTACAGTTTATAGGAAAGGAATCAGAAATACAAAAACTCAAATGATGTGACCAATACCAAATGATCCTACAAATCATGTATATTTACTCACAATCTAGTGATGGGTAGAAATATATAATACATAATCCAAATATTTCCACCATAAAAGTATTAAGATTTCTGAAATAGGAAGAATATAAACTGAATGGTTTCAATTATCCAGAAAAGTTATGTCTGTGAAAGATATCATTTCCCCTAATTAGGTGTCACTATATTGTAAACATATTTTGATTAAAAATAATTTTAAAAATAATTAAATAATTTTTAAATTTTGATTAAAAAGCATTCTGTAATTCTTAATGTTTAGATTTGTTTCTTGAATCCTTTTATTTCATTTTATTTTATCTGTAAAGTTACATTGTTTATTTGAGATCTTTCTTGTTTCTTTCTGTAAGTGTTTATAACTATAAACTTCCCTCTTAGAACTGCTTTTGCTGCATCCCATAACTTTTGATATGTTCTGTTTCTATTTTCATTTGCCTCAAGGTATTTTTTGGTTTCCCTTTTGATTTCTTCTTTGACCACATGGTTGTTCAGGAGCACGGGGTTTAAGCTCCACATATTTGTGAAAATTCCAGTTTTCGTCTTGTAATTGATTTCTTATTTCATACCATTGTGGTTGGAAAAGATACTTCATATGATTTCAGTCTTTTTAAATTCATCAAGACTTGTTTTGTGGCCTAACGTATGGTGTATCCTGGACAGTGTTCCACATGCACTTGAGAAGAACGTGTGTTTCTGCTGCTGGTGAACAGAATGTTCTATGTATGTCTGTTAGGTTCACGTGGTCTAGTGCGTGGTTTAAATCCAATATTTTCCTGTTGGTTTTCTATCTGGATGATCCATTCATTGTTGAAAGTGGGGCACCAAAGTCCCCTATGATTATTTTATTGCTATTTCTCCTGTCAGATCTGTTAATGAATGTTTGCTTTATATAGTTAGGTGCTCCAATGTTGGGTGCATGAATGTTTACATTTAGTATATCCTCTTGAGGAATTGACCACTGATCATTATATAATGAACTCCTTTGTCTCCTGCTACAGTTTTTGGCTTAAAGTCTATTTTGTCTGGTAGAAGTATAGCTACCCCTGGTTTGTTTTGGTTTCCATTTGCAATAAATATCTTTTCCCATCCATTCTCTTCAAGCCTATGCGTATCTTTAAAACTGAAGCAAATTTTTTATGGCACAGACTTGGGTCTTTTTTTTTTTTTAATCATTTCAGTCACTTTAAGTTTTTTTTTTTTAAGATTTTTGTTTATTTATTTGGCAGAGAGAGACACACAGAGAAGGAGTACAAGTAGGGGGGCGCAGGAGAGGGAGAAGCAGACTTCCCGCCGAGCAAGGAGCCCGATGGAGGCCTTGATCCCAGGACCCTGGGATCATGACCTGAGCCGAAGGCAGCCCTTTAATGACTGAGCCACCCAAGCACCCACTTTAAGTGTTTTGATTGGAGAATTTAATCCATTGACATCTAAAGTAATTATTGATATGTATCAGCTCCCAACTGCCATTTTATTAGTTGTTTCATAATTCTTTTGTTCCTCTCTTGTTTTCTTTTGTGATTTGATGATCTTCTGTAGTCCTAGGTTTAGATTTCTTTCTCTCTATCTTTTGGGAATTTATTTATTCATTTATTATTTATTTGTATATTATCTTCTGTGTGTTTTTAATAGGTTTTTGTTTTGTGCTTACCATGAAGACTACATAAAACACTTGAGATTTAAAACAGTCTATTTTAAGCTGGTAACAACAACTTCACATACAAAAGCTTTATATTTTTATACTCTCAACTCCCATGTTTTATATATATTTTCCACAGTTATATATATGATATTTATGATACATATATGTATGTATATACATATATGTGTCTGTGTGTGTGTGTATATATATATATATATATATATATATATATATATATATATATTAGTGGGGGAGAGGGAAGAGGAAAGAGGGGCAGAGGGAGAGGAAGAGAGAGAAAATGCTAAACAGGCTCCATGCCCAGCACAGAGTCTGATGTGGGGCTTGATCTCATGACCTGAGCTCATGACCAGAGCTGAAATCAAGAGTTGGATGCTTAACCTGGCTGAGTCACCCAGTGCCTCTCATATTTTATATAAATATATAAATATATATATGTATATATAAATATATATATGTATATATATACATATATATATTTATATATACATATATATATTTATATATTTATATAAAATATGAGAGGCACTGGGTGACTCAGCCAGGTTAAGTTATAAATTAAATATATATTTAAATATATATTAAATATATATATTACATTTAAATATATATATAGGTTAAATATAAATATATATTTATATATACACATATAAATATATATTCATATATACATATATAAATATATATTTATATATACACATATAAATATATATTCATATATACATATATAAATATATATTTATATATACACATATAAATATATATTCATATATACATATATAAATATATATTTATATATACACATATAAATATTTATATTCATATATACACATATAAATATTTATATTCATATACACATATATATTTATATTCGTATATAAATATATAAATATTTAAATATATACATATATAAATATTTAAATATATATACATATATAAATATTTAAATATATATACATATATAAATATTTAAATATATATATATATGAGATTTTATTTATTTATTTTAGAGAGAGAGAGTGGTGGGGGGAGGAGTAGACAGAGAGGGTCAAGCAGACTCCACACTGAGCACAGAACTTGAAGCAGGGCTCAATTTCATGACCCTGAGATCATGACTTGAGCTGAAATCAGGAGTTGGACACTTAACTGACTGAGACACTCAGGCACCCTGCCACTTACATTTTATATTTTTGATGTCACAGTCTACATCTTTTTATATTGTATTGCCATTAACAATTTATTATAGTTATAGTTAATTTTAGTACTTTTGTATTTAACTTTAATGCTAAAGTAGATGTATATCCTACCACCTTTACAACATTGAAGAATTCTGAATATAACTATATAGTTACCTCTACCAGTAAGTTTTATACTTTCCTATGTTTTCATATCATTAATAAGCATTCTTTTGTTTAAGCTTAAAGAAGTCCCTTTTCATATCTTGGAAGGCTGGTATAGTGGTGATGAACTCCTTCAGTTTTTGTTTTTCTGGAAAAGTCTTTCTCTCTCCTTTAATTCTGAATGACAACTTTGCCAGATAGACTATTCTTGATAGGCACATTTTTTTTTCTTTTAGTACTTTGAATATATCACGTCACTTTCTTCTGACCTGCCAAGTTTCTGCTGAAAAGTCTGCTAATAGTCTCATGGGGTTCCCCAGTGCATAACAAGTTGTTTTCCTCTTGCTGTTTTTAAAACTCACTCTTTGCCTTTAACGTTGACAATTTAATTATAATTCAATTTAATTATAATCAAGTATAATCAATATATAATTATTAATATATAATAATTAAATATAATAATTATTATTAAATTTAATTATAATGTGTCCTGTTATGAGTATCTTTAGATTCATCTTATTGGGAACTCTTTGTGCTTCCTGGATCTGGATGTCTGTTTATTTCATCAGGTGAAGTAAGTTTCAGGTGTTATGTGTTTGAATCAGCTTTCTGCCCCCTTTTCTCTCTTCTCTTTCTGTGACATCTGCATATATTGGTCCTCTTGATGGTATACTGTAAGTCCATTCTTTTTCATTTTTTTTCTTCTCCTCCCATGAGTGGATGAATTCCAATGCACTGTTTTCAAGTTTACTGGAACTTTCTTCCACTTCATCTAGTTTGCTATTGAGCCCTTCTACTGGATTTTTTCAGTTCAGTTATTGTATTCTTCAGCTCTATGATTTCTGTTTGGCACTTTTTAATATTTTCTCTTTGTTGTAATTATCACTTTGTTCATGTATGCTTCTCCGGATCTCAGTGAGCATCTTTATGGCCATTAGTTTCAATTCTCTACTGGGAAAATAATTTGTCTCTATTTCATTGAGATTAGTTTCTGGAGATTTATCTTGGTCTTTTGTTTGGAACATATTCTCCTGTGTCTTTGTTTTCTTCACTCACTGTGTTGGTTTCTGTACATTGGACTGAACAGCTACCTCTCTCAGTACGACATACTGGTCTCATGTAGGAGATGAACGTTGTCAATCATCCCTGACTGAGCTCTTGGTTGTCTCTCAAACTTGTGACTGCCTAAGTCACATTCTTTGTTCATAGTGGCTCCCCATATTTAGGAGTATGTCAAGACCTGTCAGTGTCCCAAAGGGAAGGATCACAATCAGCACCTAGGTGCAGGCTGATTAGATGACAGACCCTCAGGCAGCAGCTGGGAAAGTATGTAGTTAAGGTCCTTCCAGAAAGTAACTAGGAGATGCATGCTTATGCTTGCTCCTTCTGTGCTGGGGCCAGGTGTGAATAGCTATGGGGGTTCTCCTTCTCCTATTTAAAAACTGCTTCTTTGTTTGCAACAGTCCTATGGGAATCAAATGGAAACCCCATTAAGTATTACAGCTATGTAATTTGGGGGTCTGTATCTTGGGCAGCAGTTGTAAAAGGTGGGGTGCTAGATGTGTAAAGAAGTTCCTTCTAGGGAGATACAAACAACTTAGTTTTATTGTTGGAGTGAGCAGGAGGGAGCAGGTGGTGGAAGTGCCCATTGGCTCTTGTGGGCTCAGAGGGGATCGAAGCCAAACCCTCAATGTGTGCTAATTAGAAGTTGGACCCTCGGGCAACAGCTTGTAAAGTGTGCAATCAAACCCCATTCAGGGAAAGAGGCAGAGACTGGTGTTTCTGCCTGCTGCTTCTATGCTGAGTCCTAGGGGCATGGCTTCTGCAAGTGCTTGCACGTGCATGGAGTAAGAACTGCTTCTTTGTTTACTACAGTCCTATGGGACTCATGAATGCAAGCCCTATTGGCTATCAGAAGCTCGGCAATCCAGAAGCACATTCATCAGATGGCAGCTGCTAGGGCTGGGGTGTCAGGCATGTGTGCAGCCCTCTTCCAGATGGATGTTGGTGACCAGTTTTTATCACTGGGGTGAACCCCTTTGATTTTTTTCAGATTGGCTGTTTTTGTTATATGTCAGGGGGTCCCTTTCTCATTAGTCATCTGTTTCTATACTGAATTATGGCAAGGGTTAACAACATAGTGTTACCTTTTTACTAATAGTTTATTTTGACTAATTATAAAGGTAATTATTGTTATTGTTATTATTTTTCTTAGTATTCCATAATTATTTTTCTGTCACTAACATTTCTTTAACTATGTTTTATTTATTTATTTATTTATTCATATTTTTAGAAGATTTTATTTATTTATTTGAGAGAGAGAAAGAGAGCAGGGGTGGGGCAGTGGGAGAGGGAATCTCAGGCCAACCTCTGGCTGAGCAGAATTAGTGTTGAAAGATGTATTGCTATTGTAACAAATTACCTCAAATTTAGTGGCTGAGAGTAAAACAATGTGTTATTTATAGTTTGCATGTCAGAAGTTCTAAACTCAAGGTGTTAGCATGGCTTCATTCCTTCTGGATGTTCTAGGGAATAATTGTTTACTTCCTCTTTCCACCACCTACAGCTGCCTGAAGTCCTTGGTTGGCATCCCCTTCCTCCATCTGCAAGGCTTGGAATGCAGCATCTTCAAATCTTTCCTTTTGATTCGCTTCTACCAGCTTCTACTCTCTCTCAGATCCTCCTGCCTCCCTCTTCTAAGAAAACTTGTAATTACATTGGTTCTACCTGAATAATCCAGGACACTCTTCCCATCTCAAGATCCTTAATTTCATGATGACATCTGCATGCAAAGTCTCTTTTGCCATGTAAGGTAACATATTCACGGGTTCTTGGGATTAGGACACGGGCATCTTTGGGAAGCAATAACTCAGTCTACCACAAAAGGTAAAACATAATTTGTCTTTCTATTCTAACACGTAGTTTACAGAACTGCTAGCCAATATACCGTTCTTCATGTCCTGCTAGCTCAGAAAAGTTTTCATCAGGATTTTTGCATGGTTGAAGAAATAAAGTGGAAGGGAATGTATTTATTGAGTCTCTAATAAGGTAGCTGAGATTTAGTGAGGTCACGAAATATCTCCTAAGTCAAATGGTTGGAAGGTAGTCTGACTTCTTCATTCATTACCATTTTTGGTTATTTATTTGTTTTTGCTTATTATCTTCAATTAAGAAACTAATGATGTGTGCACCAAGCCATCATGTTGTGTGCCTTAAACTCACACAATGTTATATATAAATTTATATCTCTATAAAGGCAAAAAGAAAAAACCCTAATGATATCAACGCCCAAAGGCACAGCAAGTTAGTGCTAATTCTACAGTAACATTACTGCTATAAAAGTAGCCTATTTTCATGTCAGTAATACTGGTCCAGCCAAGAAACAATTTTGAGAGCATGTCCAGGCACAGCACTTCTCTGTAGCAGGGGTTCAGTAACCCTGTGGGTGGCTGACAGATTCAGTATATCTTTTGGCCTATGATCATTGGAAATCCTGTATCTTTCAAGGTTTGTATACATTTACATTTCCAGTAAGAATATGTTAATTATAGGAAAGCAGATTTCAGTGGGATTCCTGTGTTAGGAAAAAGAGTATGTTTTAGAAATACTTTTCATTCCATTAGCTACTTCTGTGAAGTTTAAGTCCCTGTAAGTATGTAAGCTATACCATTTTTAAAAACTGTACTGGGTCTCGTAAGGACAACTGGCCCATTCTTATTACTTTAAAGTATTAAAGACAAAAACTAATAGTTGACCATGACTTTAGTAAGCACGTTTCAGGGAAATCACATGAAAAATAATCTTTAAGATTCTGGATCAGATGAAGTTATTAAGTTTTATATATACTCTGTGGGTCTGTGATTTGTCATAATTATGTATTTTTGCATTAAGTTGTCATTGCTAATATGAATCTTGTGATTATAAATGATATGAAGATAATCACTTTGGAAAAAATCTAGTGAGTATTCAAGAAGCAACTTCTGCTCTCCTTCCAAAGGACAGTTTTTTAGCCAGGTTACTAACCATCAGGATGATCACCAAAGGTTTAAGAGAAGGGTTTGTGCCTTTCAATGAATGAGCATGGGTTGGGGAATCTTGTAGTTGTCAATACTTTTAAACCTGCTTGGCTTTCTTCAGATAACAGTCCATATTGACTTCTTTATATTTGTAGCTATTTTTATGGAAATCCAAGAAGATAGGGATGAGATTACTGACCCTATGATAAAGTAGCCCAGGTATGGGCTGATTGAGGGGTGCAGGATTACTGTACTAACTGTAGACTCACAAAGGCTGTTGAAGAGAGGTCACAATAAAGGTTTTTTTAGTCAGTTTTGAGGGCATAAAGAAAGGCATAACACACTGTAAAAAGATGTTCTTCCTTCTATACTCTGCCTGGAATCACTGAGAAAGGAAGTCTACAAGGTCTTGGCTGAGGAGCAGAGAGCAATGAACAGACCTGGGTGCATGACACTAACAGAGAGGTATTCTGAGTTGCTGCTGTAGATCTTTCTGTCATGCCAGGCAGCAACTGATCAGGTGGTTTCAGAAATAACAACTGTATTACTATTTATCACCTTCTTAATGATACCATGCAAATTAAAAATATACAAAAAGTGTTCAGGACAGGCACAGGACATTCCTGCAATCTTTACTGGAATACCGATCTCCAGGAATTATCTTCTGAGTCAAAGTCAACAGCAATGGTTCCTGCCTCTGCTTTGATTTTTTTTTTCTTCACTATTTCACTGGACATCTGGTTCTGTTAATCTTGTGATGTGCTGAGGAGCTTACCTTCATTGCATTCTTTGCCACCTCTTCTACATAAGTCTTCCAATTCAGTAAGTCTACCTCTGATGACTGTCTATTCAATGAACCCCAGTCTGACTCTTGCTCCTTCATCTAATGCTTAGACCCCAAGAGGAGTGAAGATGAAGGGACACATAGGGCCAGTATGTCATAGTGCTGTGCACCTTCCCCATACAAAAGACCAGTAGCCAGGACAGCACTCTCCATAGCATCCTACCTTTAAACTAGCAGCTTAACTTCGTGAATAAAAATGGAATGAATGAACCCAAGAGGAGGCACCAGCCATTGTGGTGAAGATTACTATATTTATAAACTTGTAATATAAGTTATAAGTTAAGAAAAGAGAAAATGAAGAATTTTTTTTTACTTTTTAAAAATTTAATTTAATTTAATTTTTTTCAGTGTTCCAAAATTCATTGTTTATGCACCACACCCAGTGCTCCATGCAATACATGCCTTCCATAATACCCACCACCAGGCTCACCCCCCCAAAATCCTCATTTTGTTTCTCAGAGTCCACAGTCTCTCATGGTTTGTCTCCCCCTCCGATGTCCCCCAACTCATTTCTCTTCTCCATCTCCCAATGTGAAGATTGCTTTATTGAGAAGCAGAGCTAAGAGGTTATGTTACAGGATCTTGACAATAGAGAAAATAGGCAAATTTAATATTTCTGTAACTTATTTATTGTGAATTTTTTTCTTCATTAATTGACCATACTATTCCATAAAGGATTTGAGGTAGTCTAAAGATGGTAATAAAATAAACATATAAATTTAAAAAATAAGTCTAGAAAAATATTGATATTATAGCAGGGACAGATGGAGGGAAAATTAGAAAATAGAGCAATCTGTGTTCTTCACCATCCTGAAGTCACAGGGAGAGAAGAAAAGTGTTCTTTGGTTCTTGCTACAAAGACTCCTCCCATGCGTTAATGGGAGCCTGGTCTCTGGGGAAGTTTGCTGCAATTCACTTTTACTCTCCCTAGTAAGCCAATTTAATCTTTTCCCTTTAAATAAATATAGCTTTTTAATGGCTCCTTGCTTATTATCCTTTTTACTTATAATATTGAACTTTCTGATTACTGCAAGTGATATTTTTTTAGCGTCCAATTAAAAGTTTTGGCTACTAGTGACTTTGTAGAGCACAGCTCTTCTAAATCAGCCAACTGGTGGACAATATTCACACATTCTTGGTCTTTGCGAAACAAGTACTGAACGTGCAAATATAAAGGAAAGTGTCAGTTTCTATAATGGCTTGTTTCCTATCCTATTTCTGCATGTATTGAACCCAAATGAACCTGAATGGTTCATTTTTTTTCTAAAAGTAGTTTCTATTTTATTTTCTAAAAAAGAAATAAAAAAGAAAAAAAAAAAGAAAATCCCTTTCAACTATCCACCAATTGGCCCAGAAATTAAAGAAAATATATTTTATCTATTTATGAACCATGATAGCTAACTTTGTTAATGCATTTATTACCAAGCAAAGCCCATTATTATATTCTGGTGGTAAGTAGATTCTGGTTTTAGTAGATTAATACTGCATGATCACTTCAGAAGTCCTACCAGTGTGGACTAGAAATTAAGTTGTATTTAAAAAATGCCTAATTGGAAGATTCAAATTAGAGCTGCTCATGATGCTTTAGTGTCTTTCAGTTTTTGTGATTCAAGACTACCATTAGACAGGATCTCATTTTTCCAAGCTAATAAAGTGTATGTTTTAAAAAATGTTTAAAACATAGTCTTTAACAATTTCACTAAAAATAATATCTAAAATATCTCTAAGGTTCTTTTGTATAGTATTTAAAAAATACATACTCTTTACATATGTTTGGATATATTTATTGTTTTGAGTTCTGTTATTATGCAACATTTATTTCTTACATGTAACTTTGTATTATGTTCTTCATATTTTCCATTTTAATGATCACATAATACATGTCCACTGGGCATATTTTTGTTTCCTTGAATGTTATATTGGCATTGGGCATTTCTTCTTTCTTGCTTGCTTGCTTTTTTTTCTTTCTTTTTGGCATTGGGTATTTTTGTTGTTGTTTTGGTTTTTTCCTCCACTACTATAAATGTACAGCAAATATACCATAAGCTTTATAACTTAATTTTGGCAATTAAATTCTTTAAAAAGTACTGAGACTAGCTTTAGAGCTCACTGTATAATCAATTTCAGCAAATGCGCCACATGCACATGAAAATCTGTGCATTCTGCAGGTGAATGCAGTGTTCTATATGTGTTAATTAGGTGAAGTTGATCATTCTTGCTGTACAAATAGTTTATGTCAGCACAGTCCAATAAAAATATAATGTTGTCCACATATATAACTCTTATTTTAAACTTTCTAGAGGCATATTACAAAGTAAAAGAATGGATGAAATTAATTTCCATTAGATGTTTTGCAATATATATTTCAATTATATATTTTAATAATAGTGCAATATACCCAAAACATCATGTTTGGGTTTCCATGTATAATTAGTATAAAATTAATGAGACTATTTTTATCTTTAACCTATCCTTCAGTATTTGATATCTAGTTGATATTTACAGCATATTTCAATGCAAGTGCCAAATTTTGACCCTTATTTAGATTTCACAAAATTTACTGCTTGAAAAATGGATACAGACCCACATATTCAAGTTGTGCCATCCAAACTTAAAGGTTTTCAGTACTTCAATTAAGTGCCAAAAATAATTCTCCTTTAATATTTACATTAATGTCAACAAAACTGGTTTATCTGTTTTAGAATATTCTATTTAACTTTTGAAGCAAAAGCATATAATTTTCAAAACTATAACTGTTCAAGTTTAGTAAACTGCCTTTTGTGCCAACTCAATATTAATATCAATTCAAATGCATATTGCTGAAGTTGAAAAGCATTTAAATTTATCAGCATCAAGAAAGCATCATTCAAATCTTGTGGTGTTTGAGCCAATTTATATAATAGAGTGTTGATTATAGTTAAAACTTTTATATGTGGATTCATGTTAGAAAAATGTGTAAAACTAAGTATTTCTGACTCGTATTATGTAAAGTTGTGATGTTTACGTAGGTTATTGTACCTATTTAGCTAGATTTAATAAACTGTTTCTTTCCTTGAAACCTGAAAATTTAGCTCATTCATATGCAGTGTGATATCAATGAGGAAACATAAATCACATTCCTAAATTTTTGTCTTTGATTATTAGGTATTTGAAAGGCATCCTTTGTTTCAAGGAAATTTTGAATTGGAGTTAACAATACAATACTTATTTGTAAAATTTTCCACAATGAACACTGGCAAAGAACACAAGATAATTAAATTTATTATCTTCTATTTCTTTCAGTAGGTCCACAAATTGGTGATGAATCCTATGACTTATATATACTGAACAATTTCAATAACTTCTATGCATGAGATCTTTCATAGAGACCTTTTCAGAAAGGTGAGCACAAATATTTTCAATATGTATGACATATTGAAATGAATTAATGAGGAAAGCATGAATTTCTTGTTTAAAATTCTAATAAATATGAATTTTTGATCTAAAATTACTGGAGTAGTATCTGCTGTGTCAGAAACTAACTTTTAAATATGTAGTTGAAAATTTTCTTTGACAGCTGTAAAAGACTTAAGAATAACTATGCCATCAGTACAAAATTTTAGGCTGTGGATTGCCAACTTTTTTATAAGTTGGGAAGCCCTTGAGACAGTACATGCCCAAAATATTAACTGGGCAGAGTCTGTTATATAACTCCTCTAAAGCTAAAAAAAAGTATTTGCACTTAATGCTCTTGGATTTTATGGGCAATGGTTAAGTGGCTTAATCAAAGATCTTTTACTTTGTGTAAAATATCTAATTTTGGGCTTTTCTTATGACTTTCTGACTAAATTTCCATATTTAAAATGATATTTTTCTCATATCTTTACATAAAAATGATTTCTATTTTGTGCACAAATTAAGCTGTTGTATAGCTGGACAAAGATACAAGTCTAGCTCCTCTTAAAAACTGTTGAACACTTTTTATTGGACATTGAATTCTGATGTCAAGTGCCTAGTTTTGCCAATTCTTTTTTGACTGTTGGAAGTGAACTTCCTATATAATGCTGAAAATATCTCTTAATATTTTCACTTTATCTTTAAACTTCTTTTAACCCAACAGTTTTTTTTCTTTGTTCTGTCATAAAAAGTTAACATTTTCATTTATTGTGAAATTCGTAACATCTGTTTTCCCAGTTTTTTTTACAGTCACTGTGTCCATTAGAATATTGGTTTCTGCAACTATACTCATGTCTGCTTCTGTAAGGTGCCTTAATTTTAAGTTAAAAAATTGTTCCTACTAATTTTAAAAATTAAAATATGATTTAATTATCCTGTAATTAATTAATTGCTAATGCAATCTACATAGTCTTTAATTCTTGCTGTCTCCACAAAATATTCAAATAAGCACATTAACATGTTACATTGGTATATAGAAACAAAGTCATTCCAAATTAATCAATTTGTTGACACCAACTAGATTGATATCTTCACATATATATATATATATTTATTTATTTTTTTAAAGATTTTATTTATTTATTTGACAGAGAGAGAGATCACAAGTAGGCAGAGAGGCAGGCAGAGAGAGAGGAGGAAGCAGGCCCCCTGCGGAGCAGAGAGCCCGATGTGGGGCTCGATCCCAGGACCCTGAGATCATGACCTGAGCCAAAGGCAGCGGCTTAATCCATTGAGCCACCCAGGCGCCCCCGATATCTTCATATATTTATTACACTGGAACAGGTATAAGCACCTGACACATGTGCTACATATGGCAACAATATCTTACAACAGCTGAGAGTGAAATGCAGACTTACCAAAACACAATTGTGTTTAACAAAAAAATGTTTTATAGTCCTTCAGTTATAAAAGTTGAATTGAATTATTTAAAATGATAAATAAAATTAAAAATTCAATTCTTTAGTTGTAGCCACAAGTGGCTCATGGCTTGTAAATTGGACAGCACAGTTCTAAGTTGTTATATGTATTTTTGCATTTGTTCAATCAGAAATAGAAAGTATGTTAAAATCGTTCACTATGATTGGGAGATATTTTTTCTTTTAATTCTGTGAGCCTTATATATTTGAAGCTATGTTAATATCTAATTTGCTTTTTAATTTATCTATTGTATTTCTAATTTCTGTTATTGTATTTTTCAGTTCTAGAACTTCCATTTTATATCTCTTCTTGTTAATTCTCATTCTAATTCTGGTTCTTTATCTTGTTATTAAATTTTGAACATGTAATCACAGTTTTTGAAAGAAGTGTTCTGTTCATTAATTACAACATCCATAGCAACTTTTTTTCTCTGTTCTATGTCTTGTCTTTTCTCTAGATATACATGCTTGGTGGTGTTTTATTGTATATGAAATGTTGTAGAGGTTCTGGATGATGATTTTCTTCCAGAGAAGTGGAGATTATCTTACTTCACTCAGGGCTTAAATTGATTCCAAGTTTTATTTCAGTCCTTTAAAAGACCTGATCAATTTCCACCTAACCTTAATTTCTAGGATGCAGCACTTCTGAAGGCTCGGATTGTTTATCCTTCCAAATAAGCATACAATAAGCTCCAGTTTTTATCTGCTCAACACAATGAGATTGCCAATAGTTGTGCTGAGATTTTCAGCCTTTTAGCAAATACTCTTCGTTGACCATAGGTGCCGAGTTCAATTCCCAAACTTCTCCTCTCTATGGGATTTTGGTCCTGATTGCATTGGTAGCCCTAAACTACAAATATGTCTTTACAGCCACTGGAAAGTCTACTCAAATTTTCTTCTATTATCCAAGTTTTGCTTGGCTTTTGTCTCTTTGCCTGTATTACTTATGAACCAGCAAATGCCTTGGAGGAAAAAACATTGAAGAACGTTAGACTCACCTCTTTGATCTCTGCCTATAAAATCCTGCTCCCTAGGTAGCATTTTGATACTTGCATTCAGATTTTTTTCTTTCTTTTTTTTTTTTTTTTTAACAAATTTCCCTTGTTATTCTCAGTGGGAAAATTGGTTTTCTCCAAGTGAAACTTTTATAGCTGGAAGCAAAAGTCTTTCTAAGCCATAGAACTAGCACTATCTATAGACCCCTCCCCCCTTGATTACATAAAGAACACGTATTTATTGTAGCAACTATAGAAGACTCAGAAAATATGAAATTAAGTCATTAATCTTCCAGATAATTACTTTTAACATTCATATATGCTATGGACTAAAAGTTTGTGTCCACCCAAAACATATATGGAGATTCCTTCTTTAACCCCTAATGTGATGGTATTTGTACAGAGGCCTTTGGGAGGTAATTAAGTGATGAGGGCAGGTTAGTCTGGGAGGGGGGATTAGTGTTCTTATAAGGGAGACACTAGAGAGCTTGTTGTCTCTCTCCCTGTCTTGTGACGAAACCACGAGAAGGCAGCTGTCTGTAAGCCAGGAAGTGAATTCTCCCCAGAACTTGACCATGCTGACACATCATGATGTCAGACATTCAGCCTCAAGGAACGATGGGAAATAAATATCCGTTGTTTAAGCTACCCACCCAGTCTGTAATATTTTGTTATGGTAGTCTGAGCTGACCATATATACGTATATGCAGCCATTACCTCTACTACATACATACCTTGGCTTTTGAGTAAATGGAATCCTATATATGCTTTTTATAATCTGATTTGTTTAACTGAACAATGTATCAAAGATCTTTTGTTTCATCCAATATTCTTCTACTATATATTTTACTAATTGCAGAGTATGAATATGTCCAATTCGATTTTTTCTGACTTTTTACTATTTAAAGTAATGCTATGATGAACATATGCATGCATAAAGTTTTTCTATTTCTCATATTTCATGATGATAGATTCTTTGATATATAATTTGCTTAAATAAATAAACAGTTATGTCTATATGTGTGTGTGTGTATATATATATATATAAACTTCTTATTCTAGAAAATTTAATATATAGAAAAAAGGTAGAGACAATGCTATAATGAAACCCCGAGTACCTAGAATGCAATGTCATCATTTCTGCCAGATTCAGTTTCGATAGTGAATAAACAATCCCACATGTTAGGGAACTTTAGGAAATGTTAAGATTTTGTTTTTCCACTCTAAATATTTGCCTTTTTAACTTCTTATATTGTCAATGCATAGGAACCTCAAACTTCTGGAAGTCCAATTAATATCTATATTCCTGATTGCCTTGAACATTTGTGGGGCTACATTTACATTACTACTTAAGGAACATTAGAAAGTCACAAGACCTTGGGCATTTTATTTTTCCTTGGGGACCCAAAGGGGTTGGGAAAAGAACAGGGAAACACAGAATGGGGACTTTGGCTTCAAGGTCATGTTCCTAGAAACTAGAGGAATTAAGAACAGTACTTGTGAGGACACCTGGGTGGCTCGGTTGGTTAAATGTCTGCCTTCGGTTCGGGTCATGATTCCGGGGTCTTGGGATCGGGTCCCACATTTGGCTCCCTCCTTGGCGGGTGTCTGCTTCTCCCTCTGCCCCTCCCCCTGCTTGTTCTATTTTGTTTGCTTTCTCTCTATCTCCCTCTCTTCATCAAATGAAAAAATAAAACCTGAAAAAAAAAAAAAGAAAAAAAAAAAGAAAAGTACTTGTGGTCTAATTCCAGTTCTTGGCTGGGTGCCTGGGTGAAGGGATATATTTTTCTTTGGGAGATCGGCCAGGATTCTTAGAAGAAGTCAGTTACGAAAAATGTCATTCTGAAACTTTCCAGACTCAGGTTCTTTGGGTCCTGAGAACTATTCCTCAGGGAGCAGATGTAAAGTTCAAAGCAAAGAGTTACCTTTTGAGGGCACAAACAACCTAGAGTCTAATGATTTAAAACTGGCTGAAAAAGCTGCATCACCTGAGGAAAATTTTGCCGTATCGAGACTGTCAGGGGCTAAGAAATGAGGCAGTCATCAGTGCTAGAGACTGAAAGTGCTGGAGAGGAATTGGAAATGGTCAGTAGAGCAGATCAGTGACAGAACAGACACTGGCAAGAGTCATCAGAGAACCAGAGGTGAAGAGCACCACTGGAGGGGGGAGCAGGAGGGGCAGGTCAGAATGACATGTGCTTGTGATTTGAAGCCCGAGAATCAGAAGGAGGTGGGGTGAGATAGGTGGCTCAGGCCAGCTTCCTCTTGCTTCACGGTCTGGGCTCTGGATTTTCACCCTGTGAACAATATAGTCCAAGAAAATCATATGGGTTTTTGGTGTTATTCATTTTGTTCCAAGTAACTTCAACCTATTTTCTTCCACCTGGAATAAGCCCATTGAATCATCAAATTGGGACCATCATGAAGGAGGTGGCTCTTGAAATGAAACTTGAACCTCATAAAGGATTATAAAAAGTAATGGTGGAAAGAATTCTAGGCCAAAGAACATGCACTAAAGTTTAGAGGCACAGAAGCAGGTCAGTAATTAGCAAGCAGTAAGATACCTGGTGATTGCTCCATAGGTTTTCAATAGGAGGGGAGAATTAGCTGGAAAGCACATTTGAGGCCATGGAGCAGAAGATGGCATTGGCAGCAGGAACTGGGGAATTAGCAGAATCATTTTGGGAAAAATTACTTTCTTCTGATTTCTCAGAGTAATAATCTAAAATGTCCATTCCTATTTTTTTCTTTAAATACTTTCTTTGATTTAAAACTCAATAGGAGAGTTTAGAACATTGGGGAAGATAGAACAAGAATAGAAAAAAAATCACCCATAATTTTACCACCTAGAATCAACATTTTACATTTTCTTCTACAAATTTTCATTTACATACTTGTGAGATATGAGCATTTATTAGGCTTTGAAAACTTAATTTATGTGTATAATATTACATCCTAACCACTTCTTCATGCTCTTTATTCGGTTTTCATAAATACCAATTAACAGCCTTCAATATTCCATAATGTTGGTATACCACAGTTTAATTATATATTTCCTGCTAGATTTATCGGTTACCCCTTTTACTGGGAGGGTAGTGAGCTTGCAACACAGTGATCAAAAAAATCTTTACAGTTTAGAATAATAACTGGAAAGAAAGAAAATTTAATAGGAATGTATAGGTCTTTTAATAAATTGATTTATATTTTAGTTGCAAAAGAATAACAAGTGCCAGTAAGATACCAGATGAACTGACATGAAAAGGACCCAGGTGTGTAATTTAATTGGGCTCTCATTGAAATGATAGTTGTGACCTGTGATTGTGATTAAAAATAAGTAATATATACGTGATCATCGTTCCCATTTCTGGCACAGAGTTCCTAAAAACCTTGGAATTTCCTAAGTGATGGGAGCAAGTTAGAATGTCTTTTGTTATGTTAATTAGGACTCTACCTAGGGTTTGAGGCATGTTGCCAGTGGAGCCAACCTTGAAATTAGAGGATTGGAACTTTCTGTCCTACCCGCCTCTCCAGCCCCTGTCCCGATCTCTCAAGAGAGGAGAGGGGCCGGCAAATGACTAATGTTTAATCAACTGTGCCTGTGTCATGAAGACTCCACAAACCCCCCAGAAAAGGACAGGATTTGGGGAGCTTCCAGCCATGAAGCTTGGTGAACATGTATAGATTTGGGGTGAGTAGCAGGCTCTGAGGGAGCTCCGGAACTCTGTGTCCTTTCGTCACAGGTGTCTCTCTTCCATCTGGCTGTTATCTCCCTTTACAATAAAATGGTGATCTAGTTAAATAAAATATTTCTCATAGGTTTTATGAGCCACACTAGCAAATTAATCTAACCTGAGGAGGAACTACCATTTGTTGGAGCTTCTAGTTTGTAGGGGGTTGGTCAGACACACAGATAACAGCCTGGCTTTCAACTGGTATCTGAAGTTGAGGGGGATGGTGGGGGAGGAGGAATTTTGTAGGAGTGACCTTTAACCTGTGAAATTTGATGCTGTTTCTGGATAGATGGTGGCAGAATTGAGTTTGAATTGTAGGTCACCTTGCTGGTGTCTGGAGAATTGCTGGGTGATATGGGGGATGTCTCCCTCCTGCACACACATTGGAATTTGTCTCAGAACCAAAAGAAACCAAATAGCTAATGTGATCTTAGGTTTTTAATGTAAACATAGTGCCACAATAAAAAATAAGTAAAGGTCCCTCTAAACTCTGAAACACTTATTAAGGAAAAAAGAATTACGATAATGAATGAGAACAGGGCAAAGTCAATACTTCCTAAGGCAATCACCTTGAGAAGGATATATGTAATGATGAGCTTGAGATTTCAACTTTTAAATGTAGATTGTTGATGAGAATGAGTAACATTACTTTCCAGGAATGCTTCCCCTATGACATCATGCTAACAGTTCTCTCAGGGTCCAAGGTATTAAATTAAGAAAGTTGTTAGACAACAAATGCTAATTTCTATTTTGTGCAGTAGATGAATCATCAAAAGGTAATTAGAGTCAGATTCTTTAATAAAACCTAACCCCTCAGGTCCTTAAACTCTGACCATGAGTTTATAGTATACATATAATATGTAGATGTCAGTGAAAAAGGTTCGGAGACAGGGCTGAATGGAAATGAGGACCTGGTGTATTGCATAGCATGAAGTTTTAAATTATAATTACTGTTCACTCAATATGGTTTTTTGGAATGTTTCCTAGGAGGTGGGCAAGGTGAAGGTGTGAAGCATACAAAGATGATGAGCAGAACACGGTCTCTGTTCAAGAATTGCATGGTAAAGTGGAGTCAGCAAGGGCATGGGGGATTAACTGAGGTACAATGGGATGTGTGCTGTAACAGGGGTTAGTACAAGAGCTGGAAGAACTGAAATAAGTGAGGAGTTAGTGACTCTCTATTGGAGTGTGATGACAAGTATGCAATTTTGATACATGGTGATATTGAGCGGGTTGTGGAGAACAGAGGACAAGTATTCCAGAAAGCAGTGGCAGCATTTGAGAAGGCAGAATGAGATCATCTCCGACGGAAGTCACGTTCTAGCTAGACAACAGGCTAGGAGGTTTCTGGGGTCTATCAAGTCTTGAATGTAGATAAATATGTATCAGACATCCTTAATGAAGTGGTTGTAATCAAAGTCATTTTCTTCCTTTAGTTAGCCAGAAATTTATTCATAATTTCATTGAGCAGTGTGCGTTATGGGCCAAATATCATTTATTCTTCACAACTCCGTAACATAGGCATGTCATTGTTATCTCCATTTTGCATCTGGGGCAATGAAGTCTAGAGAGTTCCAGTATCTTTTTAAGATCACTCAGCCAGGGGTGCCTGGGTGGCTCAGTAGGTTAAGCCTTTGCCTTCTGCTCAGGTCATGATCTCAGGGTCCTGGGATTGAGCTCTGCATCAAGCTCTCTGCTCAACAGGGAACCTGCTTCCCCCCACCCCCCTCTGCCTGCCTCTCTGCCTACTTGTGATCTCTGTCTGTCAAATAAATAAATAACAGCTTAAAAAAAAAAAAAGATCACTCAGCCAGACCTGATATTTGAACCCATGCATTTGTCTGTAAGAGCATTCTCTCAACTGCTTTTTGTTTGTGACCATTCAGTTTGTGAGCTTTTCTCTGTCGTATGAGACTAGTCTTTCTAGTCTACACACCTGTGTGGGCAGATGTACATATACAATGGTTGTTTTTCATTGCCTGACTACATGGATCATATTGTTCATTTTGTAGACATTCTTTGGAATCATTAACCCTCATTCCTCTCCTGTATAAGTGTTGACAGCAGACCTTTCTATGCACTGTTCCAAACACTGACTATATTAACTTATTCAATCCCAAGTAACCTGCTCACAAGCAAACAACTAGGAAGTAGTGAGTGGAGCTGGTGTGTGAACACAGGAATTAGGACTCCAGAAGCTATGCTTATAACCACTATAATATTTTCCTATTTAAATCTTAGTTACCCTTCAAATTCCCACAATTGAGCTCCTCTTGCCCATTAAACTGTCTCAGACTATGTAAGGCTGGGTTCCCAACCATCTAACTTATGCCATTGGAACTATGGCACTAGAACGTTCCTACATTGTGTGATTAGGTGCCCTGCTCTTCCTAATCCTTCTGCCCTTACTAGACTAAAAGCCCATAGAGGTTAGCATCTATGACTGACATCATCATTAGCCACACCGCTCCCTTTAATATTTGTCACCTGGAAAATGCTTAATAAATATTTGTGCAGTTGCTAAGATCATAATTATGGATATTAACATTTCATTATTGCATTGTGCTATAAAACATTGATGATTTCAAGTGTTATCACCATATGCACAGTTATTCATCAGAACCCTGTTCTATCTTTAAATCTTATAAATTCTTTATTTTGTTATATATGTATATATAATTACAAAAATAATGTGTGTGTATATATATATATTTATAAACATATATATATATATATCTTTCCCTTGCTGGCCAGTGACCTGTAATCATGTCTTCTTTTGATTAACAAACTCAATTTCTTCAGAGCAGTTTTATGTTCATACAAAAATTGAGCAGGAAGTACAGAGTACTCCTATATCTCCTGCCTCCAGACATGGACAGCCCCCCTTACTATCAACACCCCCACCAGAGAGGGACATTTGTTACAGCTGGTGATCTTACATCAATACCTGATTATCATCTAAACTCCATAGTTCACATTAGGGTTTCCTCTTGGTGTTGTACTGTAAGGACCATTTTATATTTTTATTTTAGCCAGAGACTTCCATTGAGGTTAAACAATAACTTTGTTGTTTAACCCTTAAACTGTCCCTGCTCCCCTTCCCCCAGGGGACTTAAAAACAAGTCCTGGAAACCAGCTCCAGGTGTGGAGGCCAAGAAAAACAAGGCTGTACCCACCTCGAGTCTAGCCCTGACATAAGTACAGCCATCTTGGCAAAGCAAAAGCTGGCATCTTGCACTGTAAGAGTGGGTTAGCATAAGAATGGCCATCATGAAGGCCGGGAAGCCAGGTTACTGCGCACCTGACTTGAGATAAGAGGAACTAGCTAAAACCTGGGAAAACAACTTAATCATATACCACCAGGGCGGTTAGGCGGTGGCACCACAGGGACCAGATGTTAATAAAAAACAAATAGTTAACTTGCAGAGATCCCAATCCTGCAAGACAGGAGTCTCCCTTGGTTTACAAATGTCCTAGTGATTTACAACAAAGAAGCCATCTTCTCAATAGTCCAATTTCCAGAGACAAATAGCTCAGTTCCTTGAGGCCTAAGGTTGCCCTCGCCACCATAAAACTGAAGGAGGCTGAGGTGGAGGGAAATGTAAATAAAGTTAAATTTCTTCTAAACCTAAATCTCACTTAACAGCCAGGGTGACGCCGGAGTGGCAAAAAGTTAAACAAAGTTAAACTGTCAAAGTGGGGCACAAGATATGTATGTAGCTATGAAAAAGTGCCTTGAAAATGCTATATAAACCCTTGGCTTTGAGTGCTCGGGGTCCTTGTTGAAACCCGCTGCGCCGGGCAGATACTTGGACCCCAGTAAGCTGGAAATAAACCTCGCTGTGTGACTTGCATTATCGAGAGTGTTCTCTGTCTCATTGACGGGTGATGGACTCCGTACCCTACAGTACATTCTATGGGTTTTGACAAATGTACAGTCTCACGTATCCGTGATTTTAGGATTCTATAGAATAGTCTTACTGCTCTAACGATCTGCAGTGCTCTGCCTATTCCTTCCTCTTCTTTATCCCCTGACAACTACCGATCTTTTTACTGTGTCTATAGCTGCCTTTTCCAGAATGTCATGTAGTTGGAATCATACTATATGTATCTATTTTTCACCTTTTGTTTTTAAATGTAAGCTCTATGATTTCTGTGGGGCTTGAACTCATGACCCTGAGATCAAGGGTTGCATGCTCAACCTACTGAACCAGCAGCCGCTCTTGTATTTTTTTTTTTTTTTTGATTGATTGGTTTCACTTTGTAGCATGCACTTAAATTTCCTCCATGTCTTTTCATGGCTTGATTTTTTTTTTTTTTTTTTTTTGATTGATTGGTTTCACTTTGTAGCATGCACTTAAATTTCCTCCATGTCTTTTCATGGCTTGATAGCCCATTTCCTTCTAGCGCTGTATAATAGTCCATTGTCTGGATGTACCACAATTGTTTTATTTACTTATTTTTTTTACCCATTTACCTAACGAGGCATATCTTGCATGCTGCCAAGTTCAGGCAATTGTGAATAAAGCTGCTATAAACATCTGTGTGCAGGTTTTTGTGTGGGCCTAAGTTTTAACTCACTTGAGTAAATATCAAGGGGTGTGATTGCTGGATCATAGAATAAGAGTATGTTCAGTGTTTTAACTTGTCTTTCAAAGGGGCTGTTGCGATCACTTCTGTTTTGGGGATCTCTATTTTTCCTCTGTACTTTTTTTTTATTGTGGTAAAAACACATAACATGAAGTTATCCTCTTAATTTTTTTTTAAAGATTTATTTTAGAGAGAGAGAGAGCAAGCACACAGACACAAGTGGGAGGGGCCAAGGGAGAGGGAGAGAGAATCCCAAGCAAACTCTGCACTGAGCATGGAGCCCCATGTGGGGCTCAATCTCACAACCCTGAGATCCTGACCTGAGCCGTAATCAAGAGTTGGGTGCTTAACCCACTGTGCCACCCAGGCAACCCTACCCTCTTACATTTTTAAGTATAGAAAAATACTATCATTAACTATATGCACATTATCCTACAGCAAATCTCCAGAAATTTTTTTTTTATCTTGCATGACTTAAAGTCTATACCCATGGAACAGCAACTCATTTTCACCTCCCAGCAGTCCCTGGCCACTACCATTGTACTTTCTGCTTTTATGAATGGACTACTTTATTTATTTTTTTTAGAGGTTTTGTTTATTTATTTGGCAGAGAGAGATCACAAGCAGGCAGAGAGAGAGGCAGAGAGAGAGGCAGAGAGAGAGGCAGAGAGAGAGGCAGAGAGAGAGGCAGAGAGAGAGGCAGAGAGAGAGGCAGAGAGAGAGGCAGAGAGAGAGGCAGAGAGAGAGGCAGAGAGAGAGGCAGAGAGAGAGGCTCTGCTGAGCAGAGAGCCCGATGCGGGCCTCGATCGCAGGACCCCGACATCATAACCTGAGCTGAAGGCAGAGGCTTTAACCCACTGAGCCACCCAGGCGCCCGGAATGGACTACTTTAGATCCTCATATAAGCTATTGGGCTGTACTTGTCCTTAACTACCACATGATCCAGCAATCTCGTTTCTGAGCATTTATCCAAAAGAATTAAAAGCAGGATCTCAAAAAGATATTGGCACTTCATCGTGTATAGCAGCATGATTCAGAAATACCAAGAGTTGGGAACAACCTAACTGTCCATCAACGGATGAATGAATGAGAGAATGTGGTATTTACATACAATGGGATATTACTCAGCCTTAAAAAAGGAAGGAAATTCTGTCATATGCTACAACATAGATGAGCTGTGAGGACACTATGCTACCTCTGTACTTTTAATCTCTTTCCAACACCCGGCTGTCAGGGAAGCCAGATAACTAAGCTTGTTAGAAGCGTGTCTAAAGTAAAAGTAAAACGCTCCATGGGTACACAGATTTGATCAGAGGTTCTGTGATGCACACATCCATATCGACATGTATAAATGTAGAGACTTTACTTGGTCATCCTTGTTTTATATTTTATTATTCATGATATACATTATTACACAATTATAGTCAATATACAGAATATAACTAGAAAACAGGAATAGGCAAAAAAATGTTTGCATTTCATTTTGTGTTGGCGATATGTAATGAACAGCAGTAATAGTTTATATAAAATTTGTAAATAAAATCTGTAGTTTAGAAACCATTGTTTCGAGGTCCACGATCCACACTGTTATTAGCAGACTAGCTGTCACATTTATGTCCCTGATTGACATGAGAAAGTTTAGGAGAATTTTGTTTGCTGCTAAAATAAATTTTGAGGGTTGATAGATTTAAAAAATTCTGCCATTATGTTATAGCATTTTTCACTGAGTGGAAGTGTCACCTGAAGGATTCTTCAATTATGCTGGAATGGAAATTTCAGTTTGTACAAAAATAACTGTGTCTTAAAATATCATTTACTTCACTTCACTCACTTTTTTTCCTCTTTGAAAGTCTCTGTGAAGGGAAGTCTTTCTGCACTTTGCTCCCTGTGAATCTCTAGAGAGCCAATTCCATGAGAACTTCTATAAATTCCCTTCAAAACACACACCCACACAACTCTTTACAAATTGTTGTTGTTGTTTTAAATCTGAGAGGCTCCATGTTTCATTTAACCACAATATTCAGCATTTACGCATATTCTGGGGACTTGTGCTAGAATTCATGAGTGTGCCCAGTAAAACTTAAGCTGCTTTGGACTCCATCTTCCTCGCTGCTTCATTTGGGCGGGAAGTTGTGCAGACTCAAGATTGGTGGCTGATGTGCTGGCAACTTACCTCATCTTCTCTGAGAGCTTTTAGAAGCTCCTCATTGGGAGTGTTGGATGGAACACATGGACGGCCTCACCCTAAGAAAGCTCATGGAAGTTTATGTGGTTCAAGCAAGGGATAATAACATTTCCCAACCTAAAATATGGTTGTGATGAGCATAATTGGCTTGTTGATCCAGGAGGAAAAATTCCTGTGCAGTTAGCTTTTGGGACTCATAAGACAAATACCACTATTAAGCAAATATAGTCTTTCTTCCTCCCACATACATGTGCACATACTTAGACAAGTGTAGGTTTGGCATAGAGTAGTGACTCTATAAACAGTAGGGATTACTGGGGCACCTGGCTGGCTCAGCTGCAAGAGCATGCAACTCTATCTCAGGGTTGTAAGTTCAAGCCCCATGCTAGAGCATGCAACTCTATCCCAGGGTTGTAAGTTCAAAATCTTAAAGAAAATCAGTAGGAATTATTATTAGTAAAATCATCACCATTATTTTTTTAACTATCATCTTAGTCATGGTCATCAGGTGAAAAAATTTTTTCTTTATGTAAAGTTGTGATAAATTTCACCATGAGATATTGTTTGATCTTTCTTTGTTTTTCTTGAGAAATTTGTTCTGTCCTCATTATTTTAGAACCTATGGACCCTGACAAATATTTCATGATGTATGTAGCTGATTTCATGCTTTGTTGTATTTTATATTCTATCATGTTTTGAGCAGTTACCTGGAAGACACTGGGTGCCCCTATTGGATGTTGTGGATGACATCTTACGTTCTGACTTTTGGCATGTTGTGATGTGAAGAGTCCAGTGCTCTTCCCATTTCTTGCTCTCCTGATGTTACTGCTTACATACATTCATTTCTGAGGAATTGTTTGCCTTAGAGGAACTTTATCTCATTACTTCATGAGATGTGTGTTCATAAGAATCATGAGGAGGGTTTTAATTACACATAATAAGACCTGAATTAGAATCCCCAAAGGGGGCCCAGGCACTTAAATGAGCTTGCTAAGGGATTCTAAGGCTTAGAATTCTTAGATTCTAAGTTTTAAATCACGGAGCTAAACCTGAATAATTATAAATGTCATCCTTTCACTGCTCAATCATTCACTGAGGCAAATGCCATTGGATATCCAATTCCACAGACTGTTCTTTCTTTCAAGAAACATTTTATTGGTCATTGCTGGTTTTGTTGATTTTTTTAAATTGTTTTTCTGTTTTCTATTTCATTGATTCTCATTTTTATCTTCATTACTTCCTTTCTTCTGATTCTTTTTTCATTATAGTTTCTTAAGTTGGAATCTTAACTCAGGGACATGTGAGAAACTGCTTTATAAATTATGTGTTTACATACTTTTGATGAATTCAACCCTTTATTATTGTGAAATGAACTTTATTCCTTGTAATCTTCTTTGCTCTGCAATTTACTTTTTCTGATATTAATATAACCACAACAGCTTTCTTTTGATCAGTGTTAGTGATGTATTTGAATAGTTAGTGATGTTTTTGAATGTAGGTGAGGTCCAGGGCCGATGGCCAAGAAGGAATTCTTGAGATGTCTTTGGGGCAAGATGATGGTTTTATTAAAGCAGAGGAACAGGACCCATGAGCAGAAAGAGCTGCTGCCCTGGAGTTATGAGAGAAGACTGATTATATACTTGGGAGTTGAGGGTAAGGAGAAAGGGAAGTTTTCAAAAGAACTTTCATATGCTCAAGATGACCTACAAGATACTGGAGGCCTTGCCATTGTCAAATTAAGGTTGTTTTTCCTTCTGAAAAAGCATTAACATTAGGACAGTTGGGAGCTTCCTGGAAGAACATTATATTCGGCCTGCCTCAAGTATTAAAGATTAATAAAATCTTTAAAAAAATAATAAAGATGTCCTACAGCTCACTGATTCACTTTTAATTTTTAAATTTTATTTATTTATTTTTAAAAAAAGATTTTATTTATTTATTTGACAGAGAGAGATCACAAGTAGGCAGAGAGGCGGCAGAGAGAGAGGAGGAAGCAGGCTCCCTGCCGAGCAGAGAGCCCGATGTGGGGCTCGATCCCAGGACCCTGAGATCATGATCCGAGGTGAAGGCAGAGACTTTAACCCACTGAGCCACCCAGGCGCCCCTTATTTATTTATTTTTAAAGAGTTTATTTATTTACGAGAGGGAGAGAACACAAGCAGTGGGGAGGGGTAGAAGGAGAGGGAGAAACAGACTCCCTGCTGAGTAGGGAGCCCAACATGCGGCTCCATCCCAGGACTCTGGGATCATGACCTGAGCCGAAGGCAGATGTTAAACTGACTGAGCTCCCCAGGTGCCCCTGATTCACTTCTGATTTTATTACATTTCTGTTTTTTTTCTATATGCTTCACTTTGGGTTTCTATTTTTCTTCAAATTCACCAGTCTTTTCTGATCTAGTTTGCTAATGTACTGTCATTCCCATCTAGAATTTATTTTTTTATCTTGGACATTATAGTTTTTATTTTAGAAGTTTGATTTGGGACATTTTTGTATTTTATATTTTCCATGCTTGTAGCTAACTTTCAAATATAAACATGGACTATAGTCATAACAACTGTTTTAATGTCCTACTCTGCTAAATTCTAACATCTGTCTCGAATCTGAGTCAGTTTTGATTGGTTGATTTATCCACTCATTAGAGATGATATTTTCCTGGTTGGTTGGTTTGTTTGTTTTTTTGTTTTTTGTTCTTTTTACCTCCCAACTCCATCTCTTCAACTTGAGAAGTCTGGATTCTTCCTCCTTGGGTCACACCTGGAAAATCTTTCAAGGCAGAAAGCAGTGCCAGGGAAGGACAGAGTGACAAAGGAGTCTCATAGTCTCATAGGAGGTGAGAGGGAAATCCTTGAAGATGTCTGCAGTGTGAATCTTCCAGCCAGAGAAAGGGACTAGGCCCTGAGAAGGAAATAAAGAGAACTGAAAAATAGCTAGCTATCATAAACTTCAATGTACTAATTTATTTATCAAGTAATTTGTTATAGATCATGGATAGCTAAAATAATTATTGCATCCAGTGAAATGATTTAGATAAACTCAAGTTGGTTTCCAGCTAAGATGAAAGCAATCCTTCATAACCATGGCCCCAGAAACTGAGTACAGGCTAATGTTCTGAAAATAAAATGTTGTTAGATAAATTATTTGTTGTAGCTCAAGTGACAAGTTGGATTACTTCAGTTTAGTTGATGCATAGTTTTTTGGTTTTTGTTTTTTCCTTTCTGTAGGGAAGGAACATTCACTGAGATGGAGTTTTACAATGATTGCTTTTCTTATCTAAATGGAGGAACAATTCTGCCTCTTTCTTGATGCCTAAGTTTATATGTTAAATTTCAAGGATGCAGCATTAACTTGAAACCATCTATTTGAGTGTTATTAGTGTATGACAAACAAAGGAGATTAAGGAAAAATGAGCAAACAAGAAAATCTTCCTTTATCAAAATCTGGAGCCTGAGACTTAGTAAAAAGCTTATAAGTAAAAAGCTGTATTGAAGGATCAGAAAAACAGTACCATGGCTAGTCATCTGAAGAATTTAGATGCAAGAGAGAGGAGATAAAAGTCAACTCAGACTCCTATATGCATTCTCCTTTTTCACAAGGGGATGAGTCAACACTATCAAGTCTTACTGGATAGGATCTCTACGACAACATCCTGGTTCCTTGCCTCTTGTTCTGCTTCTAACAGGGAACTCTTTTCCTTCCTCGTTTTCACTGATTGACTCATTCAACAAATATTTACCGAGTGGCTACTGAGTCTGTTTCTGATATTGTGCTTGGCCCTGAGAACACTGTCAGTGACCAAGAGACACAGTCTCTGTTCTCATGACTTTTTCTGTCAGGCACAAGAGACACAAGTTAAAAAGGTAGTTGTCAGTTTTACAAAGGACAAGTTCAAGATTATTTGGGACTATGTAGCAGGGGATCACAATTTAATGGACTAGATGCTGGAAACTCTTATCCTGGTGGTGGCATTGAGACACTTTCGGCTGAGCTCTTGAGGTGTGTGAGATGTGCACTTCACAGTTTCTTGTCTTGGGTGGGTACCAAGGGTTCCAACAGTGGTTGGGTGCTGGATCTGATAAAGGGGCCCTTGTCCTGGGTTCGATGCTTTTATCTACTTCAGTAACCTTATGAACCTTTTCCTCTCATTTCCATTGGCCTCTTTGTTTCTAAAATAGAGATTTGCTGCCACAAGATTTTGGAGACATTTTAAATTCCTCTTAATGCTTATTGGATAGGTATTTATTTCAATTGTAATAAAAAAAAGTTTGTATTGTAGGATACAAAAATACTTATTTGAAGGGATATATGCCCCCCAGGGTTTATAACATTATCAACAATAACACAGTTATGGAAAGGGCCCAAAAGTTCATTGACAGATGAATGGATAATGAAGATGCAGTGTGTGTATACACACACACACACACACATATATATGTGTACACACACACACATACACGCGCGCGCGTGCGCGCAATGGAATATTACTCAGTCATCAAAAAGAATGAAAGTTTGCAATTTGCAATGACATGGATGGAACTAGAGAGTATCATGCTAAGCAAAATAAATCAGTCAGAGAAAGACAAATGCCATATGATTTCACTCATTTGTGGAATTTAAGAAACAAAACAGATAAACATGGGGAATGAAAACAGAGAGGCAAACCAGGAAACAGACTCTTAACTATGGAGAAAAAAGGGTTACTGTAGGGGAGGTGGGCAGGGAATGGCTTAAATAGGAGATGGAGATTAAGGAGAGCACTTGTGATAATAAGCACTGGGTGTTGTATATAAGCGATGAATCACTACATTCTACACTTGAAACTAATATTATTCTGTATGCTAACTAACTGGAATTTAAATAAAAACTTGGAGAAAAAAATTCTTTTGTGTAGTGACCTTGAACCCCCATTAAAATGGAAACTCTATGAAGGCAGGAACAAACTTTGTCTTTTTATTGTTGTATCCTTAGCACCTAGTAGATTTCCTGACTTATAGTGGACAAATAGATATTCTTTCCTTTTAAATAGAGAATATTATCCCTTTTGTCATATGAACACAACTATATCTCACAGATAATGTCAACATCTCCCAAACCATTGGTGTCTTCCTCCTTGAAATTCCAGTGTTTGGGATTCTCCTTGGACACTTAACTCTGATTTTCTGTAACTGCTAGTTATCTTTTCATATAAACTGTAAGGGTAACTAACCCTGGAACTTGGGTCTGCTGAAGCTGCAGTCAGAGATTTCATCCTGTGGCAAGCCTGAATTTACACACAAGGCGAAGTTTGACCTTAGTAGAGAATCTGCAGCCAAATCAAGGCAGTGTTCTTTGTACTCTTCTGTACCATTTAAGCATCTTTTCATTATTCTCATTCCAGCATCATTCTTTGGAGAGACACATAATGACTTTTAAGTTAAAAAAAAATCATACACCTCCAAGAAAGACAAATTTGTCCTCTAAGTCCAGGCTTGTAAAAACTAGGTATCTTATCTCCAGATGAAGAGTAAGTGGTGAGTGGGAGATGAATTAAGGCATGAATTATGATGAGAATATTTTATTTATTTTCTTTAAAATATTTTATTGATTTATTTGTCAGAGATCACAAGTAAGCAGAGAGGCAGGCAGAGAGAGGTGGAAGCAGGCTCCCTACTGAGCAGAGATCCCAATGCGGGACTTGATCCCAGGACCCTGGGACCATGACCTGAGCTGTAGGCAGAGGCTTTAAACCACTGAGTCACCCAGGCGCCCCTGATGAGAATATTTTAAAAAATGGAATCACATAAGGGTGCCTGGGTGGCTCAGTTGGTTAAGCAACTGCCTTCAGCTCAGGTCATAATCCTGGAGTCCTGGGATCCAGTCCCATATCAGGCTCCCTGCTCAGTGGGGAGTCTGCTTCTCCCTCTGACTTCTCCCCTCTCATGCTCTCTCTCTCTCTCAAAACAAACAAACAAACAAATACCAAAAAAAAAAAAAAAAGGAATCATATGGATAGCCAAGATATGGAAACAACTTAAGAGTCCATCAAGGGGGACGCCTGGGTGGCTCAGTGGGTTAAAGCCTCTGCCTTTGGCTCAGCTCATGATCTCAGGGTCCTGGGATCGAGCCCCACATCAGGCTTTGCTCAGTGGGGAGCCTGCTTCTCTTCCTCTCTCTCTGCTTGCCTGTCTACTTGTGATCTGTCTGTCAAATAAATAAATAGAAAACTATTTCCTATCAAAATATGGAAAAAGTTAAAAAAAAAAAGAGTCCATCAAGGGATGAATAGATAAAGGTGTGTGTGTGTGTGTGTGTGTGTATGGAATGGAATATTATTCAGCCATGAGAAAGAAAGAAATCTTTTTGTGACAATGTGGTTGGGCCTTGAGGGCATTATGCTAAGTGAAAAAAGCCAGGCAAAGACAAATACTGATGGTATCACTTAATATGTGGAATCTTTAAAAAGAAAAAAAAAGTCAAACTCAGAGAAAGAGTGAAAAAGTGGTTGCTAGGGCTGAGTGTTGTGAGAACTAGGAAGAGGTTGGCAAAAGGCACAAACTTTCAGCTATAAGATGAATAAGGCCTGAGGACCTAACGTAAAACATGGTGACTAGCATTGGTAACACTGTACTAGACAATTGAAATTTGCTAAGAGAATAGAACTTCAGTGGTCTCATAAAAATAAATAAATAAATAAATAAATAAAATATGTGAGTTAATGGAAATATCAATGAACTCAGTGGAGGAAAATCTTTTCACTATGTGTATGAAATCACCATGATGTCCACTTTAAAGATCTTGGAATTTCTTATGTCAGCTATATCTCAATAAACTAAAATTTTTAAAAAAATGAAATCATATGATTGGAAAAGCACAATCACAGTGTTGATAGGATAGGATATTTAAAACAAATTACATTGGAAAATCCAGGAATATTTCTTTTTGGGGCCTGCTCTGAAATCATCTTATCTTTTAGAAGGCTTGCCTAAAATGACTGTGTTTATTGACATGTTATATACCTATTTTTTTCCCTCTAAAATAAATAGAATTTCCCAGTTTCATCCATGAAAACTTGTTTGAAGCTCTGTTAGGTGTGGGTTAAGGGCTTCACTGACCTTGTCAACAGCGTTGAACAAGATTCTCCCAGGAGGGGCGCCTGGGTGGCTCAGCGGGTTAAAGCCTCTGCCTTTCGCTCAGGTCATGATCCCAGGGTCCTGGGATCGAGCCCCGCGTCGGGCTCTCTGCTTGGCAGGGAGCCTGCTTCCTCCTCCTCTCTCTCTCTGCCTGCCTCTCTGCCTACTTGTGATCTCTATCTGTCAAATAAATAAATAAAATCTTTAAAAAAAAAAAAAAAAAAAAAAAAAAAAAAAGATTCTCCCAGGAGCTGAGCAGCGCAAACCTTCCACAGGTGCTGAATTTCTCTGCATCCCAGTATTCCCACTGACCGGAAAAGGGGATAAGCACCAAATCTTCCTCACAGCGCTGCTGTGGTCTTGCAGGGAACAACGTGTGGGTAAAGCTAAACACCGTTCGAGTTACGGGGAGCGAGCCCATTCAGCGCTGGACATTGGAGCCTACGGCTGGTTCATGGCATGGCACAAAACCTCATTTTCCATGCTGACACACATTTTGGGGCTGTAATCCAGGTCAGGACAAAGTGTTAAATTTTAGGATTTAAAAAATAATGTGTGAGCTTCTCTTTTTCTATTTTAGTGGTCTTTCTCAAGCAATTAGAGGAGGTAATTGAAGAGAGTATTTTGGGGGGAAATAAAAAGGCCTAAAAAGACAAACAGTGAATAATGGATTTAATTCTTAATTATTGAAAGATTGATCTGAGATGTTTAAAACTGCAGAGAAAAAAAGCGAGGATATGGTGTTTTAAAGCACAGTCAGCAAACGGTGTTATTCTAGTTTCTGATCAATATAGTGGCCAAGTAGCTGCTGCTGGTTTTTTAATCACCAAAAAGTTAAGCTTCCAAAAATTGCATCTCTCCTCATAATTCAATAAGATGAGATTATTTTTTCCAAAGATATGATTGGTCCTTCCAGCAGAGGGGTGGAGAGAGCAGGAAAGTCTAGAAAATGAATACCTTTCACTTGATAATGTTTAAAAGCAGCTCTAGGGTACGGTGATAGAGGTTGATTTGGGGAAGGACCAGTAAGAAGCCATCGCAGGATCCGAGCAAACCCAGCCTGAGAAGCCCAGGGAGAGAAACTTCTTTCTGGCAGTCCTTTAAATTGGTGAGTTTTAACCAGGGGATGAAATAACTAAGAAACAACAGATTCTAAGATTTACTGTTTGGAAAATAGGACTTGGCGTGGAAAGGTCAGTCAGAGGGAATTAAGAGGATGGGTGAGGCCTGATTCATGGGGCACACAGACAATGGTGTCCCCTCCCCTCCCCTTTGTCTTTGTGGCCCTGAGAACGGGGAGCAAGTTAGAGTCCTTCCGTCTGAATCTTGAGTCTGAATACCACTGTGTACATTGATGAAGTTAATTGGACTTTCTTTTTCCTGTTGAGTTTAGGCCGGAATCTATCAACTAAAGCTTATCAACTTTATGCTTTGAAGACATCTCAGAAACAGAATTTCAGAGCAGGAATAAAGCAAGGCAGGCGCCGAGCAGTAGAACAATGAGAAACTGTTAAACTGCAGTTTCTGATCGCCTGAAGTATCTGGGTTTCTTGCCAAAAACTGTGGGTCTTCTCCCCTGTTTGTCCCTCCCAGTTTTTTGTTTTGTTTTGTTTTAAACCTCGTGGGGTGTGGTTGGTTTCTTTTCGAGAAGGAATGAGTAGATTCAATTGCTTAAAATTCTGCATGTGCTTCCTGTTGGCCATTATAATTACCGAGGGCAACTTCATTATCATCAGTCACTGCTCGTGTGCTCTGTTGAGATGTATGAGCTCAGGGCTGGAGTTTTTGAATTTGAGAAGCAAAAAGGGAATTTCTGACCCTTTCTTAAATGTGAGTTTATTTTGTCCAAGTGTCTTTTGACACTAAAATTTGAGGGCTGGAGGAGGAAATAAAATGTCCCCAGAGAGGGTGCAGACAAAAGTGTTCCTAATTCGAGAAGGATGGGCAGGTCTGGTGTTCTGTAACGATGCTGGCAGAAATCCTAAGTTCCATCTCTGGAGCTGGTAACTTCCCGTAGGCTGGAGGTCAGGTGCCACCTTGATTATCTGCAGACTTTTGGGCTGTTGGATTGCTTCCTTGCGAAGGGCTCTTGTGTGTATTGGGTCCCTGGGGAGAGGAAGAGAAGAATGGGCCCCAGGCCAGAGTCTGGCAATGTTGTCTGGGACTTGAGGTGGAGGGGCCTCTTGTTCTGTGAGTGAAAAGTATTGAGGGCTTGCAGCTCAAATAGTAATTATAAGAAATTTGGGCCTCATTTCCTTTTACCTGAGAAAAGTGAGTGGGTTGGAAAGACTGGGCGGGGGGTGGTAAATTAATGTAAAACTCATTATTCAGAAAGTCAGGACAGGAGAGATGGTTGAAATAGGAGTTTCATGACCGTGGATACATCAAAGAATGAATAGGAACAATCTGAGATATTATTAAAGCGGGCTTTCCCATGCATGGCTCACAATTCTCCTATTACCTGAGACTTGTCAGTTGGTTTCAAGCTGAACCTGCTTAAGAATAAATTGACCCGGTGGTTATTATTCTGAACAGACAACTCTGCCTGTTTTTACATGACTTAGACGTTATTGAGTTGAATTGATTGCTCTCTTGCTGGCTTGGTTCTGTAGAGGAAAATATTCTTCTTTCCTTCTGCCTCCCTCCCTCCCTTCCCATGTTTTCTGCCACATTTCTAGTGAAGTGGGTTGAAAAAAATTTGAACTATTTTATTTTCTTCTCTAGCATCATATTTAACCATGGTAGAAAGACCTGAAGAGTGTGTGTGCATTTTTGTGTGACGGTCAGCCTCTGCCGATCAAAAGTTTTCTCTGTGGTTGTGAACAGTTCCCTGTAGAGAAGGCAGGGATCTCATTAGCACCAACTAATAGATAAACGTCCCCTCTCTGGCAACCTGGATTGGGGGTTTCTGATCCCCCCACATTATTTACCTTATTTCTTGATGGCTTCTTTGCCTGTTGAACGGCTGCAGCTTTCCTTTTAACATATAAAGAGAAAAATACAATATCCTTATATATGCCCAAGAATCCAAATCTTTGGGTGATAGGTTTGATGGGAAACCTATTGGTATGGGTATTGTTAGGGCTGGAGGCACAGTGAGCACCTGTACCTGCTGACACAGAAGGACGAGATCATTATGGAGAGTACGGCTTGTGCTTATGACTTTACAGAACACTCAGTGAGCAAGAAGAGACACAATTATTGGGGAGAAAATCCCCAGGTTGTCACCCGGGGCTCTGACAGGTGGCCAACACAGGGCTGGCTCACTGTCCGGAGCACGGATCTGAGCTGCTGCTGGGGTGGTGGGATTTCAGAGCTCTGAGCAGAGTCTTTTACAGAAAAATCTTCTATCTCAGCTCCTGCGAGGTGCTGTGTTAACAGCAAAGCCCCAGGAAAAGTAACTCGTGGACTCTAAGCAGGGGCCTGCCGCGTAATCTGCGGTCGTTCAATATTTATACAAATGAACACGTGGATGAGTGTAGAATTTTCGTTTATCTTATAAATAATCTGTAGCAAGTCCTTTATTAAAAATACAGACAATCAATATGAAAGTAACAGTAATGTCACATAATTAGAAAATGGATCTACCCATTTCTAGTAAATACTATCCATAAAAAGTAAACAGTATTTATAATAAAGATCGAATCCCCCGACATATATTTTTCTAAATATTTCTTTCTACACTTTTCTTTCTCTTAAAAAATTTCATAGCTCTTCAGTAATTAGTTTTTTCCCCAACTATATTGTGAACATCCTACCATGTCGATAAAATGTATCAGATTTATTTTTTTAAGAGAAGAATTTGACAGGAAAGGAAAGGGGCCATGCATGGCAGGAGACATCTGTGCTCAAGTGGGAGGCAGAGTGTGAGGGTGAGGAGGACAGAGTAGAATAAAGAAGCCAAGGAAAACTCCACTTCCTGGTCTGTAATAATCTCCTTCCCGCACCATGACGGACTCAGGCTGGCTGGCCACTAGGCTTAGGAGCAAAGATGTTTGGTTCTGTATTGTTGGCCCCTCACCATAAAACACTAGCTTAATGAGTGACACAAATTTCTGGAGTTGATATCAAAATGAACGTAACCACAGATCCTCTCTCTTTTGGGGTTATTGTGGGTAATCCTTGAAGACAGCAGTAAAAATGGGCAAACACCCACTTGACAAAGGCCTATAGAAGCCATCCATAGGACTTTATAATTTTTAAAAACCTGTGTTGCCTTGCTTATGTTTTATCAGACTTAACACTAAGAAAATTAACCCCTAAAATTTGAATATTTCAATTCCTGTTGTTCATCTTTCTTTGATATCCTTTTCCTAGCTCCTGGTTGCTTCTTTGTTAACTTTCTGGACATTTCACCACACTCATACTCTTTCAAAGGTACCCATGGATTACACAGTTTCCAGCTCCTTCCTCTGTGCCATTATAGATAAAAGCTGTATCACACCTAATTTCAGCTCCATTGGCTGCTGCTAGGTATCAAGTAATTAATTTCATAAACTCCCTCATGTTAAAGTTTTCATGGGGCATGACAGACTAAAATATTTTATTCTCAGGTAATATATATCTAGCAATATATCTTGGGGTGATAATCTCTTAATGCCAAAAATGGCAAAAGTCTCAGAGGCCAGAGGAGGCCAAAAGCAGGTGGAGAGCTTCATTTTGGGCAGAACACTCTCAAACATTTTGCATAAGAAGTCATCCTCATGCCCAAGCCTTTTGCTAACTCCTGCCCAACACTAGAGACAACTCAGCAGATCAAAGAGCAAATTGAGTGCCTAACATTTTTTGAAGATAATTCTAAGACTGAACAAAGTGAACAGGATTGTCCTGACCTCCTTGATACTCACTTATTGTGTTTATTTCCTCTTCAGAGGTGCTTCTGTGCCATTCTGTCTCCCATAGCTGTTAAATAGCTGTTTTTTTTTTTTAAGATTTTATTTATTTATTTATTTGACACAGAGAGATCACAAGTAGATAGAGAGGCAGGCAGAGAGAGAGAGAGAGAAGCAGGCTCCCTGCTGAGCAGAGAGCCTGATGCAGGACTCGATCCCAGGACCCGGAGATCATGACCTGAGCCGAAGGCAGCAGCTTAACCCACTGAGCCACCCAGGCGCCCCTAAATAGCTGTTTTTTTTTTTTTTTAAAGATTTATTTATTTGACAGAGAGAGATCACAAGTAGGCAGAGAGACAGGCAGAGAGAGAGGAGGAAGCAGGCTCCCCGCTGAGCAGAGAGCCCGACGTGGGGCTCGATCCCAGGACCCTGAGATCATGACCTGAGCTGAAGGCAGAGGCTTAACCCACTGGGCCACCCAGGCGCCCCTAAATAGCTGTTTTGTGTGTTCACTTTAGTCATGAGGATTTGGGTCGGCTATGCCTCTAGTTGCCTTTCAGTTTTTATTGTGGAATCATAAAAGACTTTTTTTCAGGTGAATTTTAGTAACAAAATATTCAAAATTTTTATGAGTGATGAGGAGTGGGGATGTTTTCAGATTTTTCTGTAATAAGCCATTAGGAGAACAGTCTTAATAGCATAATTCATGGTCAAAAAGGCCATTAATTAGCAAATGCGAAGGCAGTAGAGTATATTTTATTGCTTAAAGGCTTATGCTGATGTGAATGATGTGAATAACCACATATAATTTACTCCAAGAGGTTACTCTATATCTTTGCAGAGAATCATAAATTCAGTGGTGATCTTGAGAGGTCATTTATTTTTTTTTCTCCACCGTTAGACAGGATGCTTCTCTTGCAACTTTCTTGTACCTTCCCTGAAATACTAGACTCTTCAATTTAGGTCTTCCAATGTTATGCGATATTTCCATAGCATCCCAAAAGCTTCTGTATATCAACTGAAAGCTGACTTTCTCATATGCCACATACTTTTAGGATCTCCAGTCACAAATATGTTATTTTAATTCTTGATTCTTTAATGCAGCTTACTAAAGCAGCATTTCTCTGGGTATGCTGTCTCTTCGAGCACTAGTCCCATGAGGTACTGTGGCAGAAAAGAAAGTTTCCACTTCCTTCTAGAATTCCACAACTTCTACAGAATTTGGTGGGCTCTGAGTAGCCCTGGACTCTCTTGGAAATGATCATTCCGTAGCTATCAGAGTCTCTGGAGGTTGTCCTTAGACCACGGTGTTTAAAGACCAACTATAACCCAACCAACAGCGAACATACAAAATAAGCAAAAGTATAAAGTGTGCAGATGATTCAGGTGTGCAGCTGGCTGAGAACCGCTGGTTTTGATGGCAGATGCTCTCCCAGGGACCGGGAGATACAGCGGTGACGGTTCTGAGCTCGCGGGAAGATGGAATGGGAAGCCAGGAGGTAAAACAGGAAAGCACATACCCCAAACAGCCTCACCGTATTTACGCAGTGAAGTAACTCACTCAGGCCCACTCGGCACTTAAAAAGGAGTTCCCTAAGGCGGATCTTTGAACAAGTAGAATCGGGACTGTGGGCTGCGCTCATTATTTTAAGTGTTACGGTTAGTGTTGTTCTGCAGAAGCACTTGTGATGGTCCCTTTGCTGCATCCTGCTTTCACCCTACTCCGGAGATGAAACAACATCCTGCAGGGTAACGAGAATGAACCCATTGCTCGCGATGTTCTGTTTCTATGCATTGGTACCTGCACCTTTTCCCTTTAGGACTGAGAGTTATTTTACACCCGGGTGGGTAAGCAAGAAGAATGAAGTGATTTAAGCATGATGAAGTACCTCTCAAGGAACTTTAAGGAGTGAAGAGGAGAGAGGCTCTTTCTCAAGCAGGTACCGAAGGAGCCAGATTCACCTTCCGAAGGATGTGGATGGTGGACAGGGACCTGACAGTCAAGTGGAGTTTGAGTAAGACGAGGAAGACAGGGAACAGATGCTTCATGTAGGGAGAACCCCCTGTGCAAGGTGTGGAGCTGAAAATGAGCTTGCAGTGTATGAGGAACAGTCCTGGAATAACCAGGAGGTTTAGGATTTCCTACTTCCTACTTTCTAGGACTTTCTACTTTGTCTCACTCTGCCTCAGGGAACTACCTAAGCTGTACTGTTGAAAAGAATTGGAAACACCTACCTGCAAATGTTTTATTGCCAGACTTGAATAATACAGATTCTGCTCAGTGGATCCAGAAAAGAATAAGCCCACATATGATACATCAAAAGTAGCTTCCCTGCCAGGCATTTTAGACCCCCTAGAACAAGACTCCATTTCACCAAGCCAAGGTAGATCTCACTTCTCTTCGTCATGAACTCTATTCCAGTGAAGCAGATCGCTTCTGTCCGTTTGGTATGTTGTGTTCAGTTTTGCCTCCAGATCCTTGTTTATGTCATTCCCCCACTGAAAACATACGCCATGGTTCTCACTGCCCATTAAAACTCCCCATCTGGTTAATTTCTCAGATCACATAATTATCTTCTTGCTTTAAAACCAAATATGTCAGCATTCTATTGTTTCATATTCTTGTATTATTATTTTCTGATCATTAGTTGCATCTCTTTTTTTTTTTCTGTCCAAAATGATAGTTATACTCATTAAGTCTAGGTAAGTCTGTAATACATATCTCTTATCCTGCCTTATCCTGGGTTAATAGTAGATAGTCAATAATTACTTCAGTTGTTACCCAAGCACACATTTATTTGGCATAGGACCCCAGAGGAAATTTGTCATTCAATAGTTGTATACTCATTGGATGGGCAAGTTTGGGAAAAGTACGTGTCCCAGGATGTAATAAGCAAACAGTACTCCTCATTTGTAATGTGCTTTCACATCCAATGTCATATTATTTCTATAAGAAGCATGAGTGGTGGGTAAGAATGATATTACTCACTTTGTGGATGAAATGACCAGGGTCCAGAAAATTGAAATGATCTGCTCCAGATCAGAGGGTGTGTGTCACAGCAGGACTCAAACCCTCATCTTATGATTTTAAAGCTGAAATAGAGGACAGGACCGGTCAGGCAGTGGGAATGGGGAATCTCGTGGGGGAGAGAAGTTGCCAGAAGGAGGCACAATCAAAAGGGAATTAGGAGTTCTAAAGATAAATATGGACTTGGGGCAACACTTGAGATGGCAGGGGGGCGAGGAGTGGAGGACGGGAGGCTGGCAGCCAGAACTTTCTCCTTCTGGTAGTTCCATTCTTATAGTTCCCAGGAAGAAGGGTTTTGAACGGACATTAACCATCTGACTGTCCTCAAACTGTGTGTGGAAGGTGACCGTGTCTCAGCCACTAGACACTAGGAACATCATGGGTGGGTTGAGAAGTCCTGTTTAAGCTGAAAGTTGGAAGTTAGGAATAGGTTAAATCTGTGTCTTTTGGAGAGGCTGAATGGCATCCTTAGACTTCAACCTATCAGTGGGTCACCAACTGTGGGGCGTAGTACTCTTTTAAGTTCCACCTGAAAGCGGATGGGTTCTGTCCCAAATGGCTTCCTAGAGGGCTGAACAGTGACATCTATTGGTTCAATTTGAAATAACAAGTTCAAAAGTGATAGATCATGATTAGTATTTCTACCCCTTGCAAAGCAAACAATTAACAATCATTCCAGAGGAAGTTATGACATCAGCAGTATGCTTTATCTTGGGAATAACACACAAGTCAACTTTTAGTATTGGGGGTAGGGTGTGATATCTATATCTATCTATCGTGTGTGTGTGTGTGTGTGTGTGTGTGTGTTTCTTTTTACGGAACCCATTAAAGACTTCTGTAAGGCTTTTAAAATCCAAATTCAGTAGAAACACTACCAGGTCCTGCATGTTTTGGGAGTTCCTCATGGCTTAAGATTTTATCCTGGAGCAGGACTGAGCGAATTTAGGGAATGGATTTGCAAGCGTGGTGGTGGGAAATAATGAAATTGCTTTCTGTTTTAGGAAACTCGCAACCCAAACCTTCCTGTGCATGAGCCTTGTGAGTCACAGCCAAGACTGAATTCTTTTCTAAAAATCTCAATATATCCTTTAAAATCTCCTAGTTCTTAACTTCACTTAGTGAAGATCTATATTCCTTTGTAGTCAGTGCTCTAATAACTGATGATTCTGTCTCTTCTCTTGGAAAACCTCTAATGCTCACTGAACATATAACCAATAGAGGTGCTCTTCTGGGCAACTTGGATAATTAAAAATATATCATACTCTGGCAAATTAAACATTTTATATATTTATGATATATTTTAAATGTTGGTGGAATGTTCTCCCTCTCTTCCCCTTTACATATAGATATAGTTGTATAGATACAGAGATCTAGATAGATACACAGATACAATGTATAGTCTCTATAAATATCTTCTCTTAGCTCAACCCTTTGTAAAACTTGTTAAGCAACAGTAAAATGGTTAGGGTATGGCCTTCAATGTCTTATTCACCCAAGGGAGGGGTGAAGTGACACAAGGGAGTAAGTAGCATGATAAAGAAATGACTTAATATAGGCTTGGATACTCAATCTGCACCCTGAATAGTTGAATACTCACATATTTGGGTCACTGAAGAAAATTGTTAAGATACTCACCAGTTATTAATTAGGGAATCAAGCATGGCCCTGGGAACTTGCATTTTCACTTTAAAAGAGGGGGGCATGGTTATGAGCTGGTTCAAGTTGGCTCATTCGGGTCTGTTGCCATCTCTACTGATTTGCTTTCCAGACTCCTGGTCGCCTGAGCACAGCATGGCACTAAACCACACTGCCCTGCCCCAGGATGAGCACCTGCCACACTACCTCCGAGAAGGGGACCCCTTTGCTTCCAAACTTTCCTGGGAAGCGGATCTAGTGGCTGGCTTTTACTTAACAATAATTGGTAAGCTTCCTTAATTTTTCTGTGCAAGTGCTGCAGCTAGAAAATTCAGAGGCTAATATATTGATTTTGCACAAGGATTCACATCCTCACATAGATGTTTTGACTGGGGGTGGAGAGTGGGAGGAAGGTAGAAGATGGGGGCCACTTTGCAGGGTTCAGTGAATGTTTCATAGAAATGACTTGGTGATCTTTATTATTAGTGATGGCTATTCCCTCAATAATCAAAGAAATTTTACAGCAAAATCATTTATCCTGGGACTATATTGGTTACATTAAGAGTAGGTTTGTCTTCTGAATCACAAAACTAATGTTAATATCTTATTTAAATAGAGTGCTTTTACATAAAAAATGCTTTTAATATAATCATAAGATTTAATATAATCATAAGATGATAAGCTCAGAACGGACCTTAGAAATCATCTAGTTCAGTCTCCTCCTGTCACAACTGAGGAAACTGTCCCCAGGCTGTGGTCACAATGGACACATTAAGTTTACTGCACCGAAAGGAGAGTTGCTGTATGTTGGCATCACTAAGTGAGTTTGGTGAGAGTTGAAAAAACATACTGGTAATAAAATGGGAGTCAGCCCAGGGTCAAAAATTTGTGCATCGTCCAAAACATGGTGCACCTGCTTCCAGACTATGCTCTCCAATGCCATGGCCACGTGTGGCAGCCGAGCACTTGAACGGTGACTTGTCCAAAAGAGGTGCTGTAGTGTGAGTATATGCAAGACACTGAAGGCTTAGCCCTAGCGAAAATACTGGGAGACAGTTCACGACTAATTAAAACAAGTTGACTACACGTCAAACCTGTAATGTTTTGCCTCTATAAGGCTAGATATATTACTAAAATGAATTTAGTGTTATGTTTACTTTGTTTAATGTGACTACTGGAAAAAAATTGAACTATGTATGGCTCACATTTCTGTTTTACGTTGTATTTCTGTTGGACAACATTAGTCTAGGTGATTAGAGTTCGAGCATAAAACTTCTTAAATTTAAAACTGTTGTTTTAAATTTGGGTAACCAGTGCACAGGTGGGTTATGTCTTTAGGTGTGTCTGCCTTTAATCTTTTCAGATTTGGGTCAAGTTTTCTCTCTCTCCCTCTCTCTTTCTCCTTTTCTCTCTCCCTCCTTCCCTCTCTTTCATCTCTTTATTACGGGCTAAGAATTTCATTTAACCTCCTGAAATTAGCAAATATCATTAGAAAAGTCTGGAGATACCTCTATGGTCAGTGCTTGAGGCAAAAGCAATTAATGAGATTGAATCAGAAATTTCACTGCAAAGGGATTCCCTGGGTCCTTGGTTTTATGATTAGCAATTATGACACTGATTTAAATTCTATTTCTTATAAATGGACTCTCGTGTCCTTTCAAACACAAGTGTTTATAGAGTGCTCATTCTTTGCCACTGTTTAAGTTTCTGGGATACAGCAGTGAACAAAACGGGCAAAGTCTCTTTCTGCACAGGGACTATCTGGTAGTAAAACCCACATTGCATTTTCATTTAACAGAAGTACTTCCAATTATCAGAAAAAGTGGAAAAATTGACATCTTATAAATTGAATTTGTCTCAATCAGTTGCAAGAATTGAGTTAAAAAGGAGCACTCCGGATAAACAAAAGAGGGAGAGGGATCACGGTCCATTCCCTGCCCTGACCTGGGAGATCTCAGGAAGAGAGACAACGAGGCTGGGAGGAGGGGGAATCAGGAAAATTGCTCCCTTGTTGCATGTGGGGATGGAAGGAAAATCCAGAGTTAGATTCAAATGGGCAGGGCTGAGGTGAAGCTAGAAAAATAGGTCCCCAAAGAGTCCCCAAACAAAGGGAACATCAGGTAACTCAGGGAGATGGGGTGGAGCCAAAGACATATTCCAGAAGGTCATTCAGATGAGGCCAGGGTCATTTGGAGGGATTTGGATTCATCTAGACGCAGTCTTGGACTTGGTGCTATGTCTGGTTTTTACCCCTCCTAGGATAGGTATGGGGAGATGCCCAGATATCTTTTTAAGGGAACAGAGTGGAATGATATTCTTGGTGAGTTTTGTTAAATACCAGAAGTCTTAGGAAAACTGGAGGATGAAAAGATACATCTGAGTTTGGAATAGAGGAGAAATAAATTATGACCCATATCCACCCTTCAAGTCTTTTACTATAGATACTTGGTCAACTAATAGTCTATATGTGAGGTTTCATCGTTCTGTATTCCTAGAAAGATTCAGGATTTTGATAATCAAAAAATGTCCCTCCCACCCCCACCCCTGCTTTTAGCCTTTAGCTTCTTAATCTTGCTTTCCTTTAACTATCTTCAAGAATGTTTGCATTCTCTTGATAATCCCCTACAACTGTCTCTGGGAATCATCTACTGGCAGCTCACAGAGAGTTGACTATTTTTGATAATGCTTTGGGCACTGGGTAAAGCCTTATGAAACATAATAGAGATAATTTCAGAAAGGAAAAGTAAGAAAATCAATATTCTCATAAGAGAAGTAGGAAGACAAAGGGTATTTAAAGGAGCTTTGTGTATCAATTACATATGTATGCTTATTGTTCTCAAACTTCTTGAATACAAAGTAGAAGGCATTTGTTCCAAATTCCTTAAGCCATGTTTTCACATTAATTTCCCAGTGTGCCTTGCTAGCTGGTTTCTTTTACTGAGACACAGGTTTCATGTTAGTTGGTTTGCTCTAGAACTCCGTAATCTCTTCTATTTTTTCCTCTTCTGTCTTAAGAAAGCGAAAGAGGTTTTAACAGACCACTAGGCAGCACTGACCCCAGGGATTCATAATTTCCTAAAAGCACAATGCAGTTCATTCCTGGTGGTTTCATACCGTCAGGCGAAACACACATTTCTTTCCTTGCCCCCAAAATGAATTGTGGTGGAGAAGTAGAAATTAAAATAGAAAAATCTGGGTTTCTCCTGTTAATACTCTCCTTATTCCTTACTACTAAAGGCAGCTGTACCAGATTCTCATTTATACACAGCTACACTATGAAGCAAGAATTCCTGAAGAAATCTACTCTACATGTTAAGCTATGGAAGTAGGTGTATTCTTTTCTTAAATAAAGTCAGTAGGGATTGGGTCTTTTTGGATTTAAACTGGGTTTGTAAGAACTTTTGAACAATATCATTGTAATGCCAAAGCCAATCAGTCATTAATAAAAGGATATAAAAAAGTGGGAACACATTTATACTATTATTGGTAGGTTGGTGGGTTGAGGGTCGCTTTCTCTCCCTTTGGTGGGAGGGGAGAGCCCGTATTAGCCACTGTCACCTACTTCCCCTTAATACCTAGTCCAGTAGTAGCTGCAGACACCCAGCGTCCATGTGTCCTCAGGAGGCAAAATGTCCTGGGATGTGTCTCCAGGAGATGACCCTTTCCTCTCAGGGGGTTATGCCAGCCCAGTCTGGCCTCTACCTCTCCTGAATGCTGGTGCTCCCTCAGCAGTCCACAGTGATAGTGAAAGCACCTTGTCTGGTTGGGGTCACTTCAGCTTCAGAGTGTACCAAGAGCCAAGGGGTTAACCCTGCTTCTTAGAGGGAGGGAGTTCTATAGAGCCAATATTCGGTAAAAATGGCGGAGGAAATACTCCATCCTGGGGGCCAGTACAAGAACTGACCATGGGGATTCCCACCTCCTCCTGAGCTTCACTGGGAAGTTAGCAGTTCCTTTTTCTGGGTAAGTTCAGTCTTATAATCCCTGACTCCTATCCGTTTGGAGGCAACCCATCCCTCACCTGTCACTCGCAACTCATGCTTTTTACTTCATCTTCTTAATTTAGATTTTTTATTTAGAGTCCTCTCACTACCCTCTAAATCTATGGTGTCCATTTTTGAAATTGAGAAGTGTTTCATATCTGAGTGAACTCCAAATCCTAGTGCTGACGATGGGAATTTATATTTTTCCTTGTAGGGATTCTGTCCACATTTGGAAACGGGTATGTCCTTTATATGTCTTCTAGACGAAAGAAGAAGCTGAGACCTGCGGAAATAATGACTATCAATTTAGCAATCTGTGATCTGGGCATTTCAGGTAATGCAACCATTTCTTCTTTGGGGAGTTTGAGCTGTGCTCCGTTCTAAAGTCTCCACTGGTTCAGAGATCACCCCTCCCCTGCCTCCTTTCACTCCTCCCTTCACCAATCATCTTTACAGAGGTTGTGGTAAGTCAACAGAGTGTCGTCAGTTTAAAGAGCTCATCCTTTTACCATTCGTCGAGTCTTTTCTGTGTGCTGAGCATGTTAGATACCAAGGAGACAATTTGGAATGATGAATGATACCTTTTAATGCTGAGCCTCAAAATGTACTGGCTAAATCATTGAGAAGACAGAAACATACAGATCACAGTGTTGGGCTCCTTTACACCCTTGCCACACAAGGGGACTCTGTTAAAATAAACACCAAGGGGCTAGGTCTTGAAGCTTAAATGATGGGCAAAGACAGTCTGAGAGGTGAGTTTAGGACGATGGGAGAGTTGACCTGCTGGTACATTGAAGCATGGCTTCAGGACTAAATGCAAGCATAGAAAGCCTCCAGGTCAGTCGTTCTTGGAATTGGATGCACAAAAAAGCCACTTGGGGAACTTAAACACAAAGCAAAACAACAGAAAAGCAAAAACTTCATGGCTGGATTTTATACCCAGAAATTTTTATTGAATTGGTTGAGAATATTATCTGGGCATCAGGATATTTAAAGCTGGTATTATCAGGTAAGTTAATGTGCAGGCAAAATTGGAAACCACTGGTTTATTGCTTCTTTGGTTTCTTTGATAACCCTGCCAAGGAAGAATTAGAATAAAATTTCTCTTTACCTATAATTCATTTTTATAAATATAAAGGATTCTGGATAAGTAGCCTCCCTTTGCTTTCATCTATAAAGTCCCAAGGTTGTCTAAATACACTCAAACTTGCCTTTGGATCCCAAATCCTGCTGTTTGGAGTATGGTCTTAAGTTACTAGACTTGGGGAAATTGAGTGTGAACAGTGCACAGCAACTCCTCTTTCCACTGGAAACTTTTTAGCAGTTTCCCATCTAAAACGTCCCTTTTAAAATGTTTTTTGACATTTGTTTCTCCCTTTAATAAGTGGATTTTTCTGCCAATGCCAATCTCCAAAAACAAGGCTCAATAAAGAAGCCTCTACCTATCGAATCACTGTTTATCACCAGCAGAAGTGTTGCCCTTGAGGGTCTGCATGGTCTTCGTTACTTGGGGAGGCTTTACTCAGTATGGACAGGCTTAAATATCAAGAGCTCTTATCGGAAATGCCCATTGACATTAAGAGAAGCATATTGTGTCAGGCCTCCTGGGATGAAAACCGCTGAAAGGAACCGCAGGCAATTTGCAAGGCATCACAATGACTGCCATTTTAGAAATGACCACACGATGGCGGTGTCGCAACATGAATGATAGCTTTCCGGGTCCGCTTTCCCGGCTGAGCCCAGACGGCTCTCTCCCTGGTACTGAACGTAAAGTGCTCGACTGAAGCCTGCCATTTCCATCCACATCCTTCACCAGCGAATAATACTAGGTTCATGTTTAAGGCTGAATTAGTCTGTGCTTGAATAAAAATTCTTTAGTGCTTCTGATACACTGAAAATGCTTTCCACCAAGCAAATCTTCTCTAGAATTGCACAAACCACCTCCTTATTCTGCCTATGTCTTCAGAGTAATTCAGCAAGAAGGCATTTTCTTCCATGTGATAGCTTTTGCTAATGAACCCAGATCATTTCTCAACTATGAGTATTTCTAATACATTTTCCAGTCCAATAAACCTTAAACATTTTTGTCTATTTTGTTTTTTTTTTTTTCTTGGTCAACTATATTCCATTTTAAGCACCTTGAAGTACATGGTAGAGACCAGGTGTATTTCATCTATATAACTAATATTTGTTGTTTATATACCAGTGGCTTGCAGTTGTGTATATGTATTAGAATCACCTGGGGAGCTAAAAAAAAAAAAAGAAAAAGTATATTGTAATATATTGATGCCTGAGCTTGTTCCAGATAAATTGTATCAGACTTTCTGGAGGTTAGAGTCCTGGAAATTGATATTTAAAGTAAAATAAAAACAAAGGAGAACAAAACAACTCTTCCAGTGATTTCAGTGTGCAGCCGGGTTCTGAACCATTCTATTAAGTGAAGAAGGGAGAGGCATTCTAAATGACATTCCAAAGGTTTACCAAAGGTTCCATTCCAGAAGGAAGCTTAAAATAGTCCCAGGCACAACAGACACTAATTTCACTCCATCCCAGTCACTTTCACTTGTCTCTTGCTGCTTTTAGCACCCACACAGCTGACACTTAGCTCAAGCTTTGAGTTTGTGTCTCCTCTGCCTAGAATATTTCCCCTCTAGACATTTGTTTGCGATCTCTACCGGTGATTTAGACATCTCCCTAAATGTCACATTCTCAGAGAGGTCTTCCCTGATCCCCTTATATAAAACAACAATTATTATCTATCTCCTTCCACTTCATTTTTCCTCTCAGGACTAATGATTATCATGCCATAGTGTCGTATCTTATATTATAAATTATGTATTTCTCTTATCTACCCTCTGTACTATAAAATACATTTGTCATTCTCGACCTCCACTTTGTCCTCTATCACCTTGCTTTGTGATTGTTACATAAGAGGCACTGAATAATTATTTGCTGAATAAGAAATAGTCCTTTTATACTCAGTTTCCTCACTGACAATCGGGCTAGGCCACTGGGATTAGGGAGCCCTAATAGGGGGTGCACAGTCCAGCAAGATGGAGTGTGAAACACGCTATCTAGACAACTAAACAAACTAGGGGAGATGTGTGTCTGGCTTACAGAAGTCACTTGAGAAATATGTGTTACCTGACTGCACTAATAGGAACTTGTACCTCTGTCTGTTGAAGAAGGGACACACCTGGGAGGGATGGGGCAGGGCTGGCACCTCTGGGTATCAGTTACTTGGTTTTCTTAAGGAAATAAATTAAAGGAGCCTTATGATAGATAGATTGATTGATCAATCACACAGAGCTCATGAAGAGCTTCCTCGGCACATTCCGTTCCAGGAGGGTGAAGATTAAATATAATAGCTGAATATGAAGGGTGCAGGGCTTGAATTAGAGTAGACGCATGTTTTCTAGAAAGTAAAAAACACAAAAACACTAACAGAAGCTGAGGAATAGTTTATTTTTTTATTATTCATTATTCATTTATTTATTTCCAATTCAATATTTTTACATTTAAATTCAATTAATTAACATATAACGTATTATTGGTTTCAGAGGTAGAGGCCAGTGATTCGTCAGTCTTATATAACACCCAGTGCTCATCACATCACGTGCCCTCCTTAATGTCCATCACCCCGTTACCCCATCCCCTACCTCCTACCTCCCTTCCCCTCCAGCAACCCTCAGTTTATTTCTTACGATGAATAGTCTCTTATGGTTTGTCTTCCTGTCTGACTTTGTCTTGTTTTATTGTTTTGAGGAATAGTTTAAATCCCAGAAATCTGGGTCTGGTTGCGATCAGATTAAACCCAACATTAACTAAAATAGCTATCTCTTGTCTGAATAGAATATGACTCAACAGTGAGTTGAAGCAGGTGGGTAATTTTAACTAGAGGGAATTTCCCTTGACAAATCGCTTGGCGCTCTAGTTGTAGGCAAACCGTTCACGATCATCTCTTGCTTCTGCCACCGCTGGGTGTTTGGCTGGATTGGCTGCCGTTGGTATGGATGGGCTGGATTTTTCTTTGGCTGTGGAAGTCTCATCACCATGACTGCTGTCAGCCTGGATCGGTATCTGAAAATCTGCTATTTATCGTATGGTAAGTATGAAGGCTTCTCATTCCCTGATAGTCAAAACTAGTGGATTGTCAGACTGTAAAATATTGTACCGATAGGAAATGAACAAAGATTGCTAATAACCTAAGAGACCAAGGGTATTTCTATTTAGAGCCTATTTTGTTCTAACTTAAGTTTTAAAATTTGAACCTGTGTCGATGTAGGTTTCTTTTAATACCACTTTTATAGGAATGTCTGGTGTTTGGCTACAATGATTTTGGCAAGCATCATTTCCTTGTATAATCTGTGTAAGCTTCTACCATGTTTTGCCATGCAAACAAAGAAATAAGATGCACTGAAAGGATGTCAGGCCCAAGATATTTTAGCTCGTTCCCCACATGGTAAGTGTAATTATAAGAAAAATGTTTCTGATCCTCCTTTAGGCCTCAGGTTCCCTGTGATTTCAGAGATGAGGAATTCCAAAAATTCCAGCTCCAAGCTAGAAAGCCGTGCAGGTGCTGGCAAGAAAGGACACATGCAGAAATATCAGTCAACACACTTATTGTGGTATTGTAGGTAGGAAGATGAGTGACTAGAAGCATTGATGAGGGGAGAGCCAGCTATAAAAAAGTTTTCAGACTCAAGGTTTTTTTTGTTTTTTTTTTTTGTTTGTTTGTTTTTTTAAATAATAACAACGTTAAAATAAACTTTGATTACATTTGTTTCTTGGGGTTTTGGGAACTTACTGAATCCCAAGGAGAAGACTTTGGGTCCCTCTGTTTCATATTGAGAACCCGGTGCACCCAGGGAATAGTATCCGCTCTCTCTGGAAAACGCTGCTCTGTTTGTTAATCTGTTGATCAGAACAGTTGTGACCATGGAGATGGAGGATGGTCTGGAGCCTGAGGTGGGAAGCATCAAGTCAACTTCATACTCTCAATGTGGTGGAATTTTCCTTTATATTTTAAAGCATTTTTTTTTTTAAAGATTCCATTTATTTATTTGAGAGAGAGAGAGTGAGAGTGTACCAGCAGGGGGAGGGACAGAGGGAGAGGGAGAAGCAGACCCTCCACTGAGCAGGGAGCCTGATGTGGGGCTCAATCCCAGGACCCCAGGACCATGATCTGAGCTGAAGGCAGATGCTTAACTGATAGAGACACCCAGGCGTCCCTTTTCCTTTATATTTAAAAGTTTATAGTCCCAGACTCCAAGGAAACCATGCAGGGGAGGGTAAGGTCATGGACTATCATCTTCGCAAACTAGCACTCATTTTTTTTCCTTTTAAATTTGCATCTCTTTTTCTGAACAGCTTAACACTTCCAATGGAAATAACTTAAATCAGAATTTCCAAAAATATAAAAAAATATTCAATTATGTATATCCTGGATGACTTCAGAGTCCTATATTTACTATCAACTTATTTTTGGTCACATCAAGTAGATCATAAATGTAGATTTTATAGATGAGAAGGCAGAATTTCAACTTCCTGGGGATATTTGAGGAATGCCTTGATGTTACTGCTTTTTAAATATTTCCTTGAATTTAGGCTTGGTGTCCATTAAAGAGGTGATACTGCCCACCCCCAGAACCGCTGCAGGGCATCACTCTATATGGGAACTGTATATATATTTCCATCTTCTTTTAAGATTGAACCTTAATAGAATGGTTTCACCATTTGATTTGACTCATGATTCAACCCTCTACACAGTGTCTTAAAATGTTGGAATTAGAAGACCGCTTGGGAACATGGAGACCTTTCTCCCATTAATGTGATAAATTGTTTTAAGGCATCCCTGACAGACAGCCATTTGGCCTCTTCTTGAATAATTCCAGTGACCAGTGACGGGGAGCTTACTACTGTACAAGGCAGCCCATTCTCTGATTGGTCTGCTCTCATTGTTACAATGTTATTCCTTATATTGAGACAAAACTGCCTCCCAGTAACCTCCACCCATTGGTCCTAGTTCTGACTTCTGGAGCAACACAGAACCAATCTACTAATCTACTCCCTCCTGTACTTGACAGCATTTCACCATACTCGAATGTAAGTATACAACACCTCGCCAAGTAACCCTAACCATAAATGCTTATACGTATGCATATGCACATTCCCCTAAATATATGTGATTATCCGTGCCAATGTTTTATCCATTATAATGGATAATCAGGAACTGATATATATTGTCGCTACATGATTGTTACCTCTCTCTTATTGGGCTTGAGAAATTTGAATTTTCTGATGCAAAATGCCATGTATTTGAAAAAAAAAAAAACAAAGAGACCATAGAGCATAGATACAATCTATATTTCTTTTTAGTGCTGAGACAAACATAGGAGTAAAAATTTGTGTTAATGTAGTCCTTTGTAGTTTGCAAATCAGGCCTTGCATTATTTCTTTGAACGCTTATCAAAACCTGTAAGCAATGTATTCTTATTTCCTCCATTTTACTGCTAAGAATGTGAGCATCTAGAAAGGGTACATGAAGAAGGTCAAACACTAGAAACAAGAAGAAGTAGACCCTACTGACTTCCTAAACTGCATACGGCTCTGAGTGGAAGCAGGCCTTGTGTCTGTGTTGAAGAGTCCATTTGGCTTTTGTTGACTGTGTTCTGATATTTCTTGTCTGCTACTCTAAAATCAAGGCAGTAAGGATTTGCTTCTCTGGCCCTTTCTCTGTGAGATGATAAGTGGAGTATGGAGGTAATTCCACAAGCAGGCTGCAGCACCAGATCAGGCTTCCCTGTCTTGGGTGGTTATGGTAAACTTTGGAAAGTGATCGCTAGTGTTCTATAGCTTTTTTTAGATGACTACACCAGTTCTTCTTGGAATTCTCTTTTGGTTGATGGAAACTAGTTCTGAAAAACCTAGAGCTCATTTTTTGTTTTCCTGAAAGTATTTTCACAGAATTACTTTTGCAGAACGTGATGCAACCTACCTAGATTCTCTACCTCTCTTGGTATGGCTGTGTGAGCATGACAGTTGTGTTTGTCACGTTTGAAGATTCAAAACCTGCTCCCACAAAGCAGGGTCAGTCACTTTAATATCTCAGCACTCTGTCATGGTTGTGGTCCACTGACCCCCACTGACAAGCGTTTAGGAAGATGAATGAGATGAGACGCATGAAAGCTTTTAGGGAGAAGGGTATTGAAAGGTGCAAGCAATGTGTCATCAGTTCTCACCTTCCCCAAAGGAGTCCACCTTGGATGAACCAATAATACATACTTTTGGGGGTTTGGGCGTTCCGTTCTACCAATTGGCCTTGTATTGGATAGGATCTCAAAGGTCATACTGGATGCTTTCTTAGATCCTTCCTTCCTTGTCTTTGGCATCCTTCTTTCTACTGTTCCCTTTCCTCAGCTTTTATCACTTACCCTTCCCAAGGCTCCTGTGTGCCTATGGAAACCTTCCCTGTGAAAGCACTTCTGATTTTATTCACTTGGAAAAAGGCCCATGCTCTGGAACTTTTCTCCCTTCGCTCCACTCTCCCTCAGAATTCAGTTGTCTGACCACTTCTCCCAGAATCCAATGGAATAACTCTTTGGATGTGGAGTTTGACATATCGAGGGGAGGTATTTGGGTGTAGGGCAGATTACATCCCGGTAATGCTTTTCTTCTGCCTCCAGGGGTTTGGCTGAAAAGAAAGCACGCCTACATCTGCCTGGCAGTCATCTGGGCCTATGCTTCCTTCTGGACCACCATGCCCTTGGTAGGTCTGGGGGACTACGCACCTGAGCCCTTCGGAACCTCGTGCACACTGGACTGGTGGCTGGCCCAGGCCTCCGTGGGTGGCCAGATTTTCATCCTGAACATCCTCTTCTTCTGCCTCTTACTCCCAACGGCTGTGATCGTGTTCTCCTATGTGAAGATCATTGCTAAGGTTAAGTCCTCCTCTAAAGAAGTAGCTCATTTCGACAGTCGGATACATAGCAGCCATGTGCTGGAAATGAAACTGACCAAGGTAATACAGTAATAATTTACAGAGGGGTTTTCTAATCAATTAAAACCTCATAGGGCAAAGAGGATAGGGAATATTTGGACTGGGTGAACTTAGAATCTCTATTCTTTATGTATTTCTGCACTTTGCTATTATTTATCTAAACCTTTGTAATATTTCTTTTCACTGTTTCTCTCATTTACACACACACACACACACACTTTTAATATCTACTGAATTTGTATGGTCGATCTACTAGAAGCTTATTCTCTCTATTGAATAAGATATTCTTGGTTCTCAAAAATTATTTAAGTCATAAAAATAGTAACTTTTATGCATCATAAAATGCCTCACAGTATCTGTACTGTTTTGTATGGACTTTGGTGGGTGTGGTTAGGAACATTCTGCCAGCTCACATTACAGAATAAGAGCTTACCACATCTTGTCTTTTTTTTTTTTAATATTTTATTTATTTATTTGAGAGACAGAGATCACAAGTAGGCAGAGAGGCAGGCAGAGAGAGTGAGAGGGAAGCAGGCTCCCTGCCGAGCAGAGAGCCCGATGCGGGGCTCGATCCCAGGACCCCGAGATCATGACCTGAGCCGAAGGCAGCGGCTTAAACCACTGAGCCACCCAGGTGCCCCCACATCTTGTCTTAATACAAGGGAAGTATCTGCAGGGTCGAGTCCCTTGGTCAATGCTAGTTTCAGAATTTACAGCTCCTTAGAGACTGTTATGTGAGGAAAGGAGCACACAATTTGAGAATAGAGTAGGGTTCTCATTCCATCACCAACACTTGTCAGTTTGTGTCTAGACCTAGATACTGAACTTCTTTGAATTTCTATTTTCTCACTTGTGCAACAAGAACAGTAACATCTATCTCCTTTGATTGTGATGGAGATTCAATGAGATAAAACATGTTATTCTATCATTTGGTGCATAGGTGTTAAGTAAACTGTAGTTTCTTCATTCTCTTGTAACTTTTAGAAATTCTGGGAAAGTGTAAGACAGTGACCTTTCCACCATCATCTTGTCTTACCCTTACATTGAAAAAAAAAAAATTTCCAGGATATACCTCAACATAAATGACATGCAGCTAATACCATCAAACTGTTTCCTGATATTAACATTAGCATGCCTAACTTCTGTTTTACTTTTAAAGATAAAAAAAAAATGTAGATCAAAGTTCTAACCATTCCTTCTGGTATCTAAATCAATCATACTATCGAGTTCCCACCTTCACGCTACTTCCTACTTTGAAGACCCGAGATCACTTCTAGTAAGTCAGCACCTTTGTTCTAGTAATATTCCTCTCTTCACATTGCAGATGTTTTGAGATGGTACAAGGATGTCTTTGTTGCACAGGGTGAGCTATAGAGTCTTGATGGTTCCAGTTGACCTTATGCTGAGTAAAAGAAAGCTCCAAGGAAGTCTTTAATACTCTAAATCTATACTCACAATCTAATTATAGAGCAGTTCTACCTGGACAAAAACCCAAGATCAGGAATTACAATCTGCTTTTTATCTTACCCCTGACTATAAAATAGAAAAAAAATTCCATAAAATCCAAGGTCATGAATTAAACTCATTTCCAGCTCTCCTTTTAGCTATTATCTATGACTTAAAAAAAAAATATGAATCCAAATAAATCAATCCAAGTTAAATTTGGATTACATTTAACCCAAACCTTACTCAGAACCAAATACTGCTCTAGGAACAGGGCGAATGCAAAAATAATAAAAATATTCCTTCTCAGTTCTTTCTGGAAGTGTGTCCAGGCAAAGGACGTGATGTCCCTCACACTGGTAGGTGGATTTGAATTTACCTTGTCGTCCTGCAGTTTGGCATACTAGAAAGCTGCTGAGATATCATACAACTTCCTCTCCCTTGCTGCCCTCCAATGTTTTTAGCCTCAAGACATTTTGATGGTCTTGATCAATGAGTCCAGATCCTTATTTCCATGAGGCCTTCTCCAGTTTCTCTGAGTGTGTTATTCATCATCTGCGCTCCTGTTAGTTGAATTGCCTAACTCAACCCACAGCTAGCTTTTATAAATACCTTAGCAGCTGGTTCTTTGTGTATTCTGGACAGTGGGTAATTTGTTTAGTGAGTGATTCTAAGGCTCATTTTGCATACAAGGTGAAACTTGGCACACACCATTTAACTTGCTTTGTGGTTATCAGTCTCCTTGACACAGTCTGGACTGTATAGGTCAAATAGCAAGGCTCACCAGTCCAGATTAACCAAACAGATGTTAAATGAAAAGTGTAGGCATTTATATGTATGATTTTATTTTATACATATCCTCTTCTGACATACACTAAATGTTATATTATATATAATATACAATATATATAATGTCTATATGGCATATTTATGTTATATAGTATGTCTGTATCTCATTTGTATATATAAAACTTATATTAAAATAACCTGAATATAAAATGCTTCTAATTATTAATACTTATGCAAAAAACATAAATCAAAATTCAACACACATTGATAATCACAACTTTCTATTTTGGCATCCTCTCTGCTAAATTTAAAATATTTTTAATTACCATTTAATTTTGGTCTTGATTTTTTTCCTACTGAGTCAAAATGAGTAAAAACAACCTCACACTGGACCTTTTCATAGTCTTAGGAAGTTTTTTCTCCATTCAGCTACCTCTCAGGATTGGCAGTTTGCTTATTCTCTTGGTGCTTCTGATCTTTTAGAATAGTCTGGTCTAAAAGCTTATTACTTAAAGGCCACCTCCGTGGATTCTGGGGTCAAAATCATTTACTTTTCTGGATACTCTAATGATTTCCAGCTGGGTTATTATCTGGCCTGTATTTTGCTAGTCTGGTCTTATCCACCCGAAAACCGACATCCCACCTACAAATAGCTCTCTGCTTTGTAGTTTCCCTTGAATTAATTTTTTAAGAATGATGGTTTTGTAAACTTTTGTACCAGGCTTAAACTTCACAGATTGCTAACAGAGGTATGCAAAAAAAAGCTCAAGAAATAAAAACCAACAAGCAGAGAAAAATTCTCTTTGTGTTTGTATGACTTGGTATCATCTCCTTTTCATTTGCCTGCATTTAACTTTGTAAAACAAATTTAATATTAAATAATCAGGATAAATTTGGTTGAATTGGGGTCTTCCTTGTCTCCCAGGGCTATGTATAAATTCTAGGGAGGCTTTTATAATCTCATGGTACCAGTGGGTGGGGTTCCTGATTTGATTGCTGTCATTTCTTGCCCCTGGTATTCCTGAGATATTTAAGTTTCTTCCCAGTCTCAGTCACCAGTTGTCATGGGTCACTTTGCATCCTTTTTGCTCCAACCAGAAACCCTCTTCAGGTTCATCAGCAATTCCAGCTACTTCCCTGTCCTTTGACTGCAACTCATCGTCAATATGTTGGGAGCTTGGCTGGGACCCTGTGAAGCAAGGTTTTTGCTCTGAGATCCCCAAATGCATTCGGGTCTCTTGCTCCCCCAGCATCATCCCTGGCCCCCTATGCTCTGCTCCATGGAGTAGCAACAATACAGTTTCTTAAGGTCAGTTGTGAACTTCTCTGAGGTCCTCCCTCACCTTCAAGCTGTAGACCGTTTTACCCACCTAGGGTGGGAAACCTGTAATCATGTGCATCCTGCTAAATTTGTTCCCATTGAGTAAGATTAATTAAACAGTCTACTTCATGTTTCTGGCTGTGGGTACTTGATGTCATTTTTTGTATATGCAAAACACCTTTCTCTCAAATATTCTCCCTCCTGTAAGTTTCAGATTTCTATTTTAAAACTCACAAGGCTGAGAAATAAGTGTTTTACATTTTTGGGTATTTCTGCTTGAAAAAATTTTCACACAATGCAGTGAACACTCTTCCTTCTGCTTTGATGAGGAGGGCGGTGGAGTCACAGGAAGAAAATACCAGAAGCATAGACTAATTTTTCCAAATATTATGATGTTGTATGGATTAGTACCCAATACTTAACTCATTTAGCACAAATAGATTATCTGTGAGTTCCATGTCTACAAGCAGTGTCTAGATCCTTTGGGCATCCGGATTTCTCTGAATTTCCTTTATTTCCACCAAAAAGCCTTCCTGATTAACCCTGGCTAGTTCAAGTCCCTCTGCAATAGGCCATCAGAGCACTTGACATGTTCACTTTTTTGAGCCACACCCTTGTCCTTCTTTGCAAGTAGTGGGTAGGTGAACTCAAGTGTTAAACGTCCTGTTTGCTTCTGAGCCTCACTGCTTGGTGCCTACTAGAGGCTTAATCAAGATTGCTATAATGAATACATAATTGGGTAGATTAAGTTAATCTAATTACCTTGATGAGTGTTAAGTGGTCCCTTGACCCCTGGCTCGAGTTCCTCTGTCTCTTTTGTAACTGGCAGGCATTTTGTTTTGCTGTGTTCTTTCACATTGATGGTGAAATCTTTTTAAAAACTATAAATGTAAATCTCTGCTTTCCTCCCGTGATTCCTCTCTTTGACTGCCATCCAGTCAATTTATTATTGGAGGTACATCTTCAGAGAACCTCCTGGGAGGACTCTAAGGGTAGTTTGTGAGAAAGCTGAACTGCATTGCTTTTTGATTTTTTAAAACCAATTAAGTCATTTCCTCTGGTTCTTCATAAGTGTTCTTAGCTTAAATGCCACTTCCCAGAAAAGTGTTCCCCAAACTGAATTCAGAGCTTCCTATCATCATGGGGCAATGCTGTCTTTATAATTTCTTCTTATAACTGGCCATAATTTATAATTAATTTATGATTACACACTTATTTTTGTGATTATTTGCCCAGTATCTGGCTTTAGCATTGGTCAGTAAGGCCTGTGGAGTGACAACCATATTATTTCACTCATTTTGTGTCCCTAGGACATAGCACAATATTTCAAACGTGATACATTAAACATTATAATATGAAATAAATCGTATACTATATAATTAATTATATTAACATAAATTAAATATAAAAAAATCTATAAAATAAATATATATGTTACATCTGTATTTGTTGAAGGAAAGAATTCCAAATTGGGGTAAATGCCACTTTTGCCATGAGCCCACTGAGTCTCACATAGCTGACATTTGTTATTTATTTTGGCTGTCAGTGGCTGAACCCCTTTCAGTGTTCGGAATTTCTGTGTTGAGGAATTTCCAACATTTTGAGTTTGGGGAAGTGGAGCGGAGGAGCAATATGTCTGAGCAAAGGCTGACTCCTAATTTAAAAGGTACTGAAGGACCAGTCATGGACTTTCCAAGATTCCTATGTGGGTGGAGTATGGCTGTGACCCCAGGCTCCAGCCAGTGGGTCTCAGGGATAGTGATACCAGCAGAGGGGCAGGGAGATGTCTCCCAGGGGCATGGCTGCAGCACAGTGGTTTCTGCATCAGAGCTGGTTTGGGACATCGGTTTGGGCATCATTTCTGTCTGCTTGGTCTCAGTTCTGAGTCCAGTGTTTCCAAGGATGCTCTGTCCTAACCAACACATTCCTTTTCTGTCTTACTTGGCTGAAGTCAGTTTCTATTGCTTGCAACTCCGAATCTTGACTGATTCACCTTGGATGAACCACTTTACCTTTCTGGGTCTTGGTTTTCTCACCTGTGAAAGGAGGTGGGGGAAGGGAACTAAATGCTGTCTAAGTTATCTTCTATCTGTCTAAGTTATACAACTCTCAGGTTGTATAAAAATGGCTAGATTGGTTGGATCGTTAAAGGGTTGATGGCAATAGCTCTTAATGCTAAAACCTCCTGGTCTCTACCTGAGTACATTTCCCCACTGAGTGGCAATTTCCTCACTTTAAGGGCTTAGTTCACTTATAATGAACATTGAAGTCTCCCTCATTTTTTGAGCCGGGTACTTAGAGATTTGTATCTCCTGTTCTTTAAGCCAGCCGCTGCCTCAGTGGGGAATGCTGTGTTTAGTTTTAGACCCAAACCCTGCAACACAGATGTACAGAGTGACACGACCCAATTTACATCCTCTCCTTTCAAACAAGCTTTTGCTTGTTTATAGAAGAGTGGTATTTTAAGATTCGAGAAAATTTCAGTGGGGAAGTGCAGACCCCTCCTTCTTCCAGGTCTATTTTTTTCCCAAATGCAAATTAATATTTTCTACTTGGATCACCCCCAGGGCTCACATGATAGTAGACACAACAAAGCTCTCAGAATTGTTTTCTTTCTAAGTGCATGATGAGGGTTCTGGAAGAGTTGGCCTTAGTTGTCACTCTATTGATAAACCAGAAGGAAGGAAGATACTCAAATTAGACTTGCTTAGAGTTGTCAAATTACTTTATTTCTTCAAAGGTGGTGTGAAGGCTAAGTATCACCCTTATTTTTATACATATCAGGAACTGAGGGCCAACAAAGGTAGGTCACTCTTGCTAAGTCACCCCCTTCCTCCTTGCCATTGGTGATGTCAGTCAGTGGTGGGCTGCCTGCATGTGGAGGGTAGTGGCCTCATGACTGGCCTTTACTCTTGCATTATCATCTTTTCATATCTTTTTCTTTCTTTCTTTCTTTTTTTTTTTTAATTTGTTGGGAGCAAATCTGTATGCTTGCCAGCTAGACTCAAGATAGGAAAACCAGTTCTTCTTATCCCTATGTTCTGGTCAATTGTATGTCCCTTGCCATTTTCTCAATGCACACACATAGTGATTTTGCTTCCTGTGACTTTGTCTCATCCCAGCCACTGCAATATCCTGTTTTTAGTAGACAAGCTACTGATTTGGTGAATCTTGTTACTGGTGGGGAATTTATTCCATCTTGTTGGCTCTCCTTGTAGGCTTCACTTCTACATCAATTTCATGTCCTCTTCTCATCCATTTCATTATCCAAGGTAGTGCACAGCTCCAAACATCGGCTGAAGACCTACTCATAGCCGAGCAAAGGAGCCTGATGCAAGGAACTGAAAGGCCAGCTCTTAGAGAACCAGGGGTTCTCACTCACACTGTCTCACTCACACTGGTCGGTGGAGTTGAACCACAGTTGGAATCCAAACCCAAGTAACTCTACCCATGATGTTTGTACTATTCCATGCTGTCTCAGCACAGACAGAGGGAAGGACTTTGTTTCTTGGGAACTGTATCTGCTGGAATGGTTCAGATGAATTGGGCCCAAAGACAGAGCCTTACATAATTTGGAGAATTTACTTTCAGTCCCATTGTTCTATTACGGCTTTAATTGATCAATTCACTAGAATTGATCAGTTATGGACAATATTGCCTATGCGACGCTTAAATTAGTGCCAGCTTGAACTATAGCTGGAACATACAGATATCCCTTAGTGCTCTGCTGCAAGATATATTTAAAGTTAACTGGGTTGCAGATGTGTGATTCTTTTGTAGAAGCAAAGCACATATTCTGTGAATTTCCTCCCACAAAAATTGTCTAATTTAAGAATTGAAGTTTTCCTGCTTCTCCAGTAAACTAAAAGGCAGTGGTACAAGTGAAGCGATTAAAAAATAAACAACTTAGAAAAAGTTGACAGGTACAGGTGTCTGTGCTAGAACTGGTTTAAAGATATCTGGAATAGAAATTTTGGAAAATGAAAATGAGGACAGACTCAGAAATGAAGAAAGAACAGACTGATGAAAGATTAAACATGTTCCACTTTGACTAGAAAACACTGGGAAAATAAGTGTAATATGTAAGTTTTGTAACTTTTATGGAGTTTATCTTAAAATGCCTTTAATATTTAATATTTTAATGTTTTGTGGAGTATATTTTAACAGGAGAAGATTGTAAAAAATAAATGAATCTCATGTTAACTTTGTATTCACTTTGAATACATAAGTAATATTCTGTAGTGCTTTTAGATCTAAGCTTTTATCTCGTTTTCTGCTCTAAACTCGATTTCTAATCATTCAGTTTAAAGCATTTAGTTTTATCCTACTCAGAAAAAAACCACGATTATTCATTTGCCATGTGTTTAAAAACCATAGCATGGTTAATTCTCTGATGTCCTTTTATTTAAAAAAATTTTAAAGATTTTATTTATTTACTTGTCAGAGAGAGAGAGCACAAGCATGGGGAACAGCAGGCAGAGAGAGAAGCAGGCTCCCCGCTGAGCAGGGATCCTCTTGATCCCAGGACCCTGGGATCATGAGCTGAGCTGAAGGCAGATGCTTAACCCACTGAGCCACCTAGGCATTCCTCTGATGTCCCTTTAAAAAGGATAATGTAGCACAAATGCTTGAAGTCCTTCCTCTCCCCACTGCACACTCTCATAAAAGTAGAAAATATGTAGAATGTTAGAAAATATTATGGACTAAGTTCTAATCTATTTTTTGTCAATGACTTTGACAGCAACACAGAAAACAACTTTTGAGATACTGTGAAATCATCACATGAGTCATCAAAGAGAAAGGATGGTGCTATGTTAAGTTCCCAGACATCTGTTAAAGCAAGTTTTATTTATACAGTTATTGTTTATTTGGGGATTTAGAAAAAAGACCCTCACTTTGAGCCTTGAGGCATCCATTCCATTTACAAACAAAAGTCACACAGACCAAATGAAATACAATTTCTCCTGCATAACCCTCTGCAGAGAGGCAGAAAAGCAAGCAAGCAAATGGGAGTAATGCATGTGTGGTCTGGGTCTGGTTGATAGCTACTAAGCACAGGTAAGAATTTTGGCTCAGGACCCTAAAGCAGGGCTGCAGGACCCTGACCCAGGGCATCAAGACTAGAAGGAGATCTGGGCTCACTTCATTCATCTCCTTGAGGCTTAGACTCTATTTGGAAAATGGAGTGAAATGGGTATAATTGAGGTGTGTCTCAGCTGCAGTTAATTTTTAGAGATGAGCCTTGAACTTCTTCGGTGGAATTTCATAACCCGAGACACATGGTGGATTTTCCAAGCTTCTTTCTTGACACAGCCCACACATGTGGGGTTCTCAGGGTAAACACCCTGATAGGCTGTTCCGCAGGTCAAATAGGCCTATGGACCATTCCCTGCATGCAATAGCTCTGCTTTCACGAAAGCAAATTGGAATGCATGTGCATAGAAACGACTTTGTAATAAAAGAACTCAGCCACTTGGATTTCTAAGACAAAAAAAGCATGAATAAATATTGTTGCTCTATTACTAATAAAACATTCCTTATCCTGTATCCTCTACACCAGCGTGTCATGACCCTTACGTTGGGAAGACTGTTCTTTTCTTTCTTAAATAAGAGGATATGGGGAGAGGAAGTGGTGCCTGTCTCAGACAGCTTCATCTTTTCATCTTTCCTGGGTTTTGGGGAACTCAGAGATAAAAGGAAACTCCCCCTTTCTTACAAATCCCTTATAAAATCACAAAGATGAGTCTGATGCTCTTTCTTGTCATATGCCCATCCCTGTTCTTGTTCTTGTAGCTAGAGGCATGCGGTCCTCTGGTCAGGCTTGGGTCACGTGATGCTGGCTCCACACAACAGCTTGGAGTAGAAGGGTTGCTGTGGATGCTGAAGTTTACGAGGGAATGAAAGACATACAGTGGATTTGCAAAAGTAGATGTCCACTACATGGAGTGCTAATCTGAATGTCATTTCATTATTTATCTTACAGAAAAATAATGATAATGGTATAAAGATACTTCGAAGTTAGTACACCCTTTTCTAACAAGGATCTGAAAGAGCTCAGGTTTAAAACAAACACCAAAGCTTAGACTTCATTTGCCAGAGTCAGTACTCAAAGGAAGAACCCTTTCGTTTCTTGTTTAGACTGTTGCCTAAACAAACCTAAACAACCTGTGCCTGCTTTGTTCATTGCTTTATCCTTGACACAAAGTGCACAGGAGATGCTCCATAATGCTTGCTGATTGAATGAGTGAACAGTGATTTTTCTACCTCCAATTTACAGGTAAATCTTCCTAAACATGGCTCTCATTAAGTCTCCTGCTTGGAAACCTACTAGTGCCTCAAACCATAAGGAATTAAGTACAAGTCCGACCACAAGTTATACAAAACCCTGAATACAAGGATATTATCTTTCTTTCTAGCCTTTTCACGTATGCCAAAGTAAATTTCTTGCTAATTTCTTTTCTTTTTCTCAAAAATATGGAGCACTTCACAAATTAGCATATCATCCTTGCACGGGGGGCCATACTGATCTTCTCTATTGTTCCAGTTATAGCGTATACGTGACTGGAGCAAGTACTTGCTCATTTCTGTACAAACTCACACATACCTGTGCCTTTGCTCATGCGGATCTTGCTACTATTCCATTATTTCAGCTTGTAACATGCAGATTGTATGCCATGTCCCTCGTGAAACTGTTCTGAATTTGCCCTGTACCATGGAATGTGGTCTTCCTCTGCTGGTACTTAAATTCTATTCTTCATTTTACTGTGGTTGTTTGTATTCTAGGAGGCTACTGCCAGATACTAAGGTGTCTTGGTGTCCCCAAGAGTACCTGGCATTTGTGTCTGGCACCAAGCACTTGGTTAAAAGGGATTGTCGAATTCAAATGAGATAATCTATAGGGTCAGGTACGTAGTTACAGGGTACTAATTAGGGCTACGTTAGTAGAGGGACTGGTTTGCAGATGGCGAGAAACCAGTAAGGGTGTTTAAAATCCTCTTTCTAATTATTCTTTGATTTGAAAGTTAAGAGGGTCTTAAGGTAATTATAATTTTGTGTGAGAGAAAAGCGTTTTCTGGAAAAGTCTTGCTTTATGCCACTGTGTCACTATAGTTAAATCTTGGTGATTCTATTTTACTTTATATCTAATGAATTTCCATTATCCAAGCCTCACACTTGAGAAAAAGAACCAAAAGAAGTAACACTTAATAGAAATCTCTGAAGAAGATTCATATTAAAATTTCTAATAAGGACAGAACTTCTTTTTTCTGAGGCAAATAAGTGATTTAAAATTTCTTCATGGTGAACATGTTTTATATCTAGTACCAAATATGATGGAACATATTTTCCAACAACATGGGTTAGGAAGTCTAGAAATTTCAGGAGCATGGATGTCTTCTTAGCATCTTTTCCTACCCAATGTAAAATCTGACAGCTTTTTTAGGGTTAAACTTTGGGTCTTTTGGTACATTCAACTTCTGGAGTGAAGAATGGATAGGATGTGGTAAATCGGATAAGTCATCGTAATAACTTCTTTTGGCTAAACATCTCTGAAGTCCACATAAGAAATGTCTCCTACAGGTGAGGTAAATGGACAAATAATAGACTTTCTTGGGTGTTAATGGGCTACTATTCCTCCTCCCACCCATCATTTCCACCAGGCATCTTGACTCTGTTCTACTGGTTTCTCTCACCAGGTAGCAATGCTGATTTGTGCTGGCTTCCTGATTGCCTGGATTCCTTATGCGGTGGTCTCTGTGTGGTCAGCTTTTGGAAGGCCAGACTCCATCCCCATACAACTCTCTGTGGTGCCAACCCTCCTTGCAAAATCAGCAGCAATGTACAACCCCATCATTTACCAGGTCATTGATTATAAATTTGCCTGTTGCCAAACTGGTGGTTTGAAAGCAACTAAGAAGAAATCTTTGGAAGACTTCAGGTAAAATTTCAGAAGCCAGAAATGAATAATATTGTTTCAGAATCCTGTGGGGTTCAAGCCACTCTGATATACTATCTGTTTAGGGTTAGAGCTCATCACTTAACAGTAGCCTAAGGAGAATTTTCTGTTCATCAAAATTCCTGAAATCAAGTCATCAGATATATTGGGTTGGGAGTCATGGGTAGATAATGAGAAAAGTAATTCCATTTTTAATTGTGGAGTAACTAAGATAGGAAGCTATGTCCATTTGAGTGGCCACTATTTCTCACTCTTCCTTATCTGGGACCAAATCCATTTTACTCTAAGAGCATGGTTCCGCATGGCATTGATTCAAAATTAAGTTCTCACAACAGAAAAAATTCTCCTCTTTGGGATGTTTCTACCATTAGCTATGAGTATAGGATTTGGGCAGACAAAGGAAGGAGAGAAAGGAGGTGACATGTCAGGTTCTTTTTTTTTTTTTTTAAGATTTTATTTATTTATTTGACAGAGAGAAATCACAAGAGAGGCAGGCAGAGAGAGAGGAAGGGAAGCAGGCTCTCCGCTCAGCGGAGAGCCCGATGTGGGACTCGATCCCAGGACCCTGAGATCATGACCTGAGCTGAAGGCAGCAGCTTAACCCACTGAGCCACCCAGGCGCCCTGTCAGGTTCTTTATGTTATTTTCACAGGAGCCCCTATCGTGCCTTCTCTTTGTCAGATAAGGAAATGGAGGTGCGAGTGAGGTTAAGTGAGCTGTTTGTGCTTACACAACCAGGAAGTAGCAGGGCAGAGATTTAAACAGGTCTATTGGGTTTTGAAACAATCTACACTCTTTCTGCTATAAAATGAACAAGTGAGTTTGGGGAGCCACAATTTTTCCTATAGGCGAGGGTGAGTAAAGAGTTGAGGATGATGTGTGGGCCTTGTGTCCATTCAGGGCCAGTCTTAGTGGTGGAATGTGGATCAGACACCTGGGGGCATGGTCTGAGGTGAGGGGTGTGGAAAAGGTTCAGATTCTCTGATGTCTATTAATTCTTACTCAGTAGATATGTAGTTATTTTTCCATACTATTTTTCTTGATTAATTAGGAAACTGAAGAGAACAAAAGGTAGAACTAGGTGGGAGAAGATGTTCTTTCCCTATGCTTGAGCAATTGACAAATATTTTGACCTTTAGGTTCCTCACCATCTAGGGCACAGGATCAAATGAAAAAAAAAATAAAAACGCATAAAGAAAAATATTGTTGCTGTTGTGGTATGGGGAAGAAATATACAATTTGGAGGTACAAGACTAGTGTTTGGTTTATTTTTCCATATCTCTGGGAAAATGAACTACTAAGAGCCTAGAATTGAGAAGAGGATTGCAACACCCATCTTTTGAAACTGTAAGAGTTACACCAACTGCGTGTTTGGAAAGGGCTAGCTAACAAATGTTACTGGGTTTTTTTCTTCCACATTGTTGGTGGTTAATGCCTTTTCTGTTGAATTGAATAAATTCAAATGCTAAAATGCATCTATTTTGGCAGTAATAACACTTTGCCCTTATCAACTATTAATACTTTATTATGAATGCAGGTTAGAGAGAGTATTTTTAATAGAGCAGTTGTGGGAGAAAATAATGGGCATTTCTTCCTCTGAAAGAGGTGATGGGAATTTGACAGGAATGGCTGATGGCAAATTTTACCTACCTCATAATTTTGCCTTGGACTGATTCTGTGTTCTGTACATTAACTCTCAAGTGTGAGCAGCACATAAATATTCAACGCTCAATAATGAAAAGGAGAAATTTATGAGGAAGTCAGTGACTTGGGGCCGCGGACCTTTGGAGAAGCCAGCCAGGCAAGAATCAGTTCAGTTCACCTGCTCTCATTAGCCATTTCTGTGAAATACAACAATTACTTTGCTGGAGGAAGACAAGTGCTGTTTCCTTACTCCAGAGTCTCGAAGTTTTCAGTGTAAAAAGCAGGTGGGTGGTAGGGCTTAAACAGGAAGGAGCCCTTGGATTTTCAAATTTGGAATGTTGAAGAGGGGTGATGAGTTGCTGATTTTTGGAAGGATCTTTTTCAGGAAAGAACCTTCCAAAGAAGCAAAAATCCATTTTTTTATTGTTGTTTATCTTCGCAATTATTAAGGAGCTAAGAAAGTGGGTAGTATTGAGTGGATAGAATGAGGCGAAGTGGTCTGAAGCCAGTCCAGAGTGGTTAATGCACTACCAGAACAATTCAATCAAATTAACCTAGATTAATTGATAGTCTTGTTTTTTCCTCTTCTGAGCTCTGAAATGAATTTGCTTATAATGGGAGACCCTCTTGGGAAGTATTCTGAATTCAGATAAAAAAGCTAATGTGTTGAATATGAGATTGTGGAAATAAATTTTGAGTAATTTTTATAGTTCATTAAAAGTTAACTCATATTTCCCCCCTAAATTGGGTCCCCTGAGATTTTGGTAAAAGCTGATGAACTGCAGCAAAAAATATGGCCAAGAGCCCATCTTGAAATACTATTATTCATCACATTTGGGTATCCAGATATAGTCTCCAGTATTTTCATAAACAGTGTTTCTCCACCCTGACTGTGGGTTAGAGTCAAGTAGGGAACCTTGAAAAACTGCTGCCTAGAACCCACTTGCAAAGATTTTGCTTCAGCTGGTCTAGACTGGCCCAAGCTTCATTCGTTTGTTTCATTGGTTAATTCTCCCAGGTGGTTCTAGGACCCAGCCAGTGTTGAAAGCCAGTTGAAAGCCAGTGAACCAGAACCTGGGAAAGAAAAACATTGAGAGTGCTGCTCCCTTAGTCAGAGGCCTCTCCCCCAACCTACACAAAGACCACTGAGTGACAAGGGAACCAGACTTCAGGTGCTAGACCAATCTTAGATGCAATATAAGTGACCAAATGTTACTGGGGGTACATAGTGAAGAACCAAGACATTTTACTCTCCTGGTATTTTAGTAACGATATAGAACAGAAAACAAAGCCCTAAATTCTGGTGTTGCCATTCTAATAAACCTCTCCTGACTACCTTAGTTTGAATGCTGTCTTTCCAAAGAACACTCTTTGTAGGTAACTTACAGGGCCAACTGACTGGCAGGTCGATAAGGAGGCAATGAATTTTGTTCTAAGGACGGGAAACTCACTGGGGCATAGGAAATGTGCCATGAACAAGTGACTTGTTTTTGGAAAGCTCCACTCAAGGGATTTCTTGATTTTGAATATTTTAAAGTGAATTATTATTTTTTTCTTTTCTAATTCTAGTCTTGTGTATATAATCTTCTTGGTAGATGTGCCTTCTATGAGATACATACACAGTATGTGTATGTGTGTGTGTGTGTATATATGTTAAGTTACATTTTCCTTCTCCTGTGTCTAGGCTGCACACTGTAACCACAGTCAGGAAGTCTTCTGCTGTGATGGAAATCCATCAAGAGGTATGAAGATGGACACAGCATCACTCATGGACACAATTATTCACTTGTTTGCCTCTTCACTGCTGTTGATGTTTGATTGTGACTACACTTTTCTCTTTATATTATATATTTTTATATTTTGTACAATTTCCCTCTTTTCCCTTCAGCCAGGATTTGCTGGGAAATTCCAATGGCCAAATGAAAATTAGATTATAGGATACTATTTAAGGAATATTACTAGGATAAGCCTCCCTGGAATTTTCTTTTTATTATGTTTTAAAACCTAATTGTCATGTCCCAAAGTATTAAGTCCAAGATACTAAGAAAAATGTTTCAAAATTTTATTTATTAAGATGTTACTTAATTTCCATTATATCATAATTATTATTTCTTAATGTAGGGCCAGGATGGCAGTTTTGGGGTCCATTCAAGTGGGTGGGTGATTGTTGGGCGGTTCTTTGGTGGATCTTCTGATTCTTTTTTTTTTTTTTTAAGATTTTATTTATTTATTTGACAGACAGAGATTATAAGTAGACAGAGAGGCAGGCAGAGAGAGAGGAAGGGAAGCAAGCTCCCTGTTGAGCAGAGAGCCTGATGCGGGGCTCAATCCCAGGACCCTGGGATCATGACCTGAGCCGAAGGCAGAGGCTTTAACCCACTGAGCCACCCAGGCGCCCCTGGATTTTCTGATTCTTGCAGCCATTCTCCTCTCATGCTGACAGAGGGTCACACTCTAATGGTAGTGATTCCAAAAAGCAGTCCTCTAGGGAAATAAATTTTGCCTTAAATCCCTAATGGAAAACTTGTTATCTCAGAATTTGAGAGTAAAAACAATTCCCACTAATGATAATTTTACCTACATGGATTTTTCCCTTTAAGTTATACCTACTAACATAGTGGATGTAATAGGGCATTACTAGCTATAATTACTCAAGAAACACTATTAGTGAAAATAGTTACATATAAGTGTTTTTTTATTTGTTTGTTCTTTGTTACCTTTGTTCTTGCTTTTGTTCATTGGTTGTTTTCAACAAATACCATGTGAGGTGTACAGGTGAAGGAATGCAGGTAAGAGTGGGATAGAATGATTTCAAAAGGCAGATGTCTGTCCCTTAAGAACTAATGAAAGGGGCAGGCATGTAAATACTAGGTCCAAATTGGCCTTTAAGACATGTCTATCTGATCTTTCCTAATACAAGGAATAGGGCCATCTTCCTTGCAGTTCTTTTCATTCCAGTTCTAGGCAGATGTCCCCCACGCTCCCTGCTCCATTCATCTCCTCCTTCTGCTATGACCCTAAATCCTGATCAGCAATTCTGATCCTACCCTTCAGATAACAGCTGGTGAGAGAAGAGGGAAAAGGAAGGGAGAGGCCCCTCCAATGCCCTTGATAATTTCTCCACTCCTTCCTTCTGAGGATGTATGGCGATCAGACCCTCCTCCAAGGCTCAGCCCTTGGTATATGGTACCTTGGGTTTTTTGTCAGTTTTCTCCAGAGTTGGAGTGAAGAGAGAGTTGATGTGCATCCGCAGTTCATGATAAGGGCTCAGTAGATGTGCGTATAAAACTGTTTCTGATTAAAGCAAAAGAAGTGATAACTCTGCCTGGGGCTTGGAACTGGTTACTCAAGCGGGGACAAAAGAGGTAGGATTACCATTAGAATAGAACAGCAGGGGACTTATAGGCAAATGAGTAAAATACAGAGAAAGAGTGTGCTATCTCAGGTAGAGGGAGGCACAGGTTCAGAGCACAGTCAGACTGCCTGTGTCTGCATCTCTCACCACCCTTCAGCAAACCTGTAAAACAGGGATAGTAACAACATCTTGCTCACAGGGTCCCTGTGAGGCTTAGATGAGAAAATATGCATGTAAATCACTTAGCACCCTGACAGCAATGGAGGAAGTAGCCTTACCTATGAGCAGTTCCTATAATTATTACGAACATGCATAGCGGTGGTCAGAATTGAGGCATGAATTTATGGTCAGGTGGGGATCTTATTGTTGGCACTAATGTGAATCTCACCTCAAAGGGGATAGGAACCCTGTGGGATTTTAGGCAGGGAAAAGAAGGGACTAGTTTGAGGGAAGTGTCGAGGGTGGATTGTTTTGCGTGGGGATAGGGTTCAAGAGTAGAGGTTGGGAGACCAATCAGGCAGCTTTATAAAGAAATGGCAGTTTACGAGGGCCTGAATTAAGTAAGGACTGGTAACAGACATGAAGATGAGAATACAGGTTTAAAATATTTTAAGTGGGAGATCTTGGCAGTTGATTGGATGGGAGGTGGAGGAACCAAGGATGACAGGGAGGCATCTGCTTAGGAAACAGTGAGGTTAGTGGTGTCTGCAAAGGGGCAGTGTGCAGGAGGGGAGAGGGATGGGGCAGGTGACAAATCATATTTGTGTTATTTGTCCACAAGACAGATGAAGAAATTTAAAATAATAGGTAAACATAATCTAAAATTATACCTGATGTGTGGGGATTAGAATTTGCAAGTTAAGCAGGTAGGAAAATTATGAACATAAAGGGATAAATTGCTGGTTTCTAAGACCTCAAGAAAATGAAGAATTTTTTTGTTCTGTGTTTGAAGGCATAATTATGGAAGTGAATGATGGAGGGAAGGAGAAAAGAACATTCCGATTAGTATCTAGAAAGTAGAATTTGACACTGACATTGTACAGAGGTCCCTGAAAGTAGAACACCTCCTGTCATTCACTGACTGTTTAACTAGGGTGTGGTCTTTTACACAGCTGGGAAAATGATGTACAAGAAAGGATTAGTATAGTTGTGGGGGGCAGAGGGAAGAGTGTAAACACTAGGAGCTTTGGGGGGAAGATCTGAAAATTAACTTCTGCTTCCATTTGAAAAATATGATTTAAAAAGTGATTCTATACGCTCTGGTTCTACATCTTTTGAGTGACACTTTGGGAGCTGGGAGACACCAGAATTGTTACCAGTATTGATAGGGAAGGAGAAAGGTAGTCCTTAGGGTAGAATGGAGAAGAAAAAGAATGAGCTCTTGAGGGTTGGCTTGAATATACCCGGCTGTTGGTGGATAATTGCCCCTTCCCCTGGGGATTCCAATGATTTGAGAAAGCTCTATGTAGTCCCCAAACACTTCTACAAATTCAATTTAAGCTTACTTTAGCTTAGAAAAAAGACATATCACATTTTGTGCTGGCGAGGCAGTGTGTAAGAAACTCTGAAACCTTGAGCAGACACAATCCTTCGTCTCCTTTAGGTCTGGTAACAGTCCTGTGCCTGCCATTGGAAGGGCCCTGCGAAACTGAATGGTGGAAATCAAAAGAGTAGCTCTCAGGTTTGAATCGGGAGAGATGTGGGAGTACGGAATAGAGTACCTTATCTAGAGTGTAAAATTCTAGATCCTTAATTTATGCTTTATTTTAAATTCACTTGCTTTTTTAGCTTGGAATTGGAATTATTAATGACTCGTTAATAAATGAATAAATAAGTGATTTTGAAATGGGGATTAAGAATATAAATGCCCTATTACCTTCAAAGGTTAGATTTCAAGAATCATAATTAAATCCAAAAATATTTTGATTCTTTTTCCAAGTAGAATGAGGGAATAGGAATATATTATACAGCAAAACCCAATTATTTAACTCTCAAGAAATGCAGTTGTTTCAAGAATCAAGCCTCATACTTATTTAGAACTGAAATGCTAGCTAGAATTTTTGTTTCATTTATGCTACCCTGGAAAAACACAGTATCATCTTTAATGATTTTTAGTAATATGATCCCCAAATCTGCCAATGGGAGTGCTTCTCCATTTAAGTTAGTGCAAATGAGGGAGGAACAAGAAGGGGGAGGGAGAAAAGAAGAGGGAAGAGGTGGAGAGTGAGTGGGGTATTGAAGGGATTGCTGATGCTTGCAGAATAAAATGTCTTAACTTCTGCTGAAATGTCAGAGGATGATTTATCTAGGGTGAGGATATATGCCATTATTGAAAAAAGGTTAGTGAAGGTAGCATGAGCTTTTGATAATAACTAATTTTGTAGAAAGCGAAGCAGGCCTGTTGCCCAGAGGGCCAAAGGATTGACTTTTCTGCACTCCATTTGTGAAAAGGAGCAAATGGCAAGAAATATAAGGGCTGTAAGGGATTTGGTAAGAAAACAGAAAGCCACCAGTCACCACTGTGACCTTGAATGATTTTTCAAAGATTTTACAACTTTCAACATTCATTAGGTTGTGGAACTCTCAGGAAGATATTCTTGAAATAATTTTATCCGAGAGATTTAAATCAGAATAAGCATTGGCTTTTAAAGTACTTTTCTTGATTGCTTTGAACCTGGTTTTCTTAACCATGCCAGAGAGATGAGATGCTATAGTCATTGTATATAGGGACCTTTCCAATTTGGTCTTAGACTATATATATATATCTATGCGCATGTGCACATACATGTACGTACACTCTCGCATGTACCGAAGGCTCTAGAAAAGGCAAACACACATTATATACATTACATGAAATATAATTTGAGAACAAAAATTATTCTAAATTATATATTTGCATTATTATTGTTTTTGCTCTAAATGCTGTATTTACTTATTCAGCTTTGAATTCTGGAAGCTTTTATTACAGTCTTGCATGTTTTGAGAGATACAAAAGAAGGGGAGGATGTGTTCTTTAAGAATTTGGAGGTTTGGCAAAGTCTTGACTTCTATTTATATTGCAAATGATTTTAACAGTAATAATTTTTATTTTTATTTATTTTTTCACTAAATCATTTTAATCCCAGATCCAGCTTTGCCATGAAAATCTCACTTACTAAAGCAACTAAACTTCAGTTTTTGCTTAAGCTAGTTTAAGTTGTCTCCTGCAATACAGTTTTGACCAAAAATTGTACTATATTTGTGGAGGAATAAATATAGATGGGGATCCATAGACATCAATAGGTTTTATTTTGATGGGATACTTTGAGAAACTGTAAAATGTCAGGACAAATTCTGGGAACTGATTTGTATATATGCCTCTGTGCCCCAGTTGAGGAGAGAAATATGGAGCTTCCACCAAGTCCTCCAGAGACAAATTCATTCATTGCTGGGTCAATGATCTCCTGTAATCTCTAGGAGTTTGAATGATTGGTTTAAGCAAAGGGAAAGTTCACAAATCTATTTTCTTTCCAGTATACAACAAAATTGGGCTGGCCGGGTGATTTGGTACACTGAGAATTGTACATTTGCTCTCAAAGACTAGAACATCAGAGAGAGTGCATTATGTAGAAGTACGGTACAGTCACAGAGTTAGCTAGGCCTGATCTCAAACTCAGGGTCTGTCATTTACCTGCTGTGTGGACATGGGCAAATCCCTTGATCTCTCAGTGTCTTCAATCGACTGTAAAATCAAGCTGTAAAATAAGGACAGCCTTACCCTGATTAGGATTTGTTATGAGTAATTTGAATAACATCTGTAAGATTCTTAGGACAGTTTTGACGCATTGATGGAAACTATTATTATCAGCACCAATAGAAGAACCATATAAGTATTCCTAGTGAGTTCTGTAGTGATAGCCGTAAACTCTTTTCTAAAGGTAATACAAATATGTTCTTCAAGATGTCTGGTCACTGTAGATATGGGAGGTGTTCAAGTTATTTGAGAAAGTGAGAAACATGACACCAAGCTTCTGTGGGAGTGTCCACTGGTATCTCTGGTACAGGGAACTGCTAATGTTAAGAATTGCCATCTTGGAAAGATGCTGGCCTGTCTGAGCCATGGTTGGGGGCAGCAGGTAGTGGTTTAGACCAAGAGAGTACAGGTTTGCTCTATTCCAATAGATGTCACCTTGGACTAAGGGAGCCAGAGTACTTCTAATGGAAGGATCAAGATATCAGCCTTTTTGTAGACACTTCACTGAGGAGAGAACACTATAATTTTCTGCTGTGTTTCTTCGTGGGAAAGAGTCAGGGTCAGAAATTCTGGGGTTTGAGCTAGTTATAGAAATTCTCAAATGGTTACCAGACCCCTAGTTTCTAGCTGGAGAGTGTATTTGAAAGCTGACTTAGGATTTTTAACCTACTAATATCTATGTATGATTTGTATATAGTGTGGTCTAAATCCTTGTTGCCCAGAGTGTAGTTTTCAGACCCAGAGCCTGAGTATTTTTGGGGGGCTGATTGGATACACAAAACTTAGGCCTAAACCCTAATCTATGGAGTCAGAATCTGCATTTTAACAAGGTGATTTGCATGTCCATTAAAGTTGAAGTCAGTGTTAAGGTTAAGACTAACAATGTGGTTATGAGTTTTTCCCCACTGTACATGGTAACAATCAGAACTTGACAGCCAATGGATAGCTGGTGTGAGAGCAGGGAACTGGGATCTTGAAAGTATCTCTGGACACTGGGGTTAGGAATCTTCTATGAGAAGGACATGCTCTAATCTGTGTTCTATCCTCAGAATAAGGGTATAATATAGCACCAGGTGTCTTGGAGGGAGAAATCTAAGACAACAGCCCTTTGTGGAATGCTGAGTACAAGGCTCCCATCTCCTCCCCAAGAAACCAGGGGAGGGGAATAAGAGGCTGTTGTGTGAGTCAGCATATTCCTCACATACAGCCGTATTAGTAGGGATTAGCTACCCAGAGCTAACTTGTTCACAGAGAAGGATATTTTTTTCTTAATACCAGGAGTTACACTTTGGTATTTTCTATTTTGAAAGAGTCATCTACTTGTAACACCCACCCTTCCCACATACACACACACCCAAATGAACAAAATCTAATTTTGTTAGAGGAAAAGAAAAGCATCTGATCCACTTGAAAAATGAGCCAAGTTTGGCAGCAAGCATGTGGGATTTATCCAAACTGCCTAGAATTATATTTGAATCTACAAATTTTGACACTCCATCCATGTAGAAGCAAAGCCATGCATGAGCCCAGACTGACAAAAAGCTTTAAAGCATTGGAAGTGAGGAATAATAGTATTAAAGCAGCAAGTCACTCTAAATACTCCCAGTGAGTGGAGAAACTGGCACCCTTCTCTAAATATAGGACCAGGCCTGGAGATTATACAAGTGCAACCAAACTAGTGTTTTGCAGGAACTTTCTGCCAGAGGAGAACTGGCAGGGCATCCATCCAAAAGATAATCCAATTCTGCAGTTGAGTCTGAACGTGGGGGCATATGTGAAGTCCTTGACTCAGGATCGGGATGAAACCAGGCACTCTCCAAAGATGATACCTCTCTGAAGGAGAAGATGGTTCAGTGTGAGAGAAAAGACCCCAGCCACCTCTTTGAGCCTTTACTTCTATTGCTATCTGAGGTAGCTGGGCATGCACCAATGAAGAGCCTGCAATGGAAGTGGGTGGGCTGGTAGCATGACAGTTCTGGAAGTCAGTAGTCAGGTTAGCCTGGGAGCCGGAAGACTTGGTAGGCACCTCAGTAAGAAGAAACTGGCTCAAAGTTGTTTGTGGCAAGACTCAAAGACCCTGAAGTGTGATGGGTTGAGTGGGAAAGGCAGAAATGAGAGGGGGAGAGTGGAGGTACAACTGAGAGAGTGGATCAGAAGGGGAATTTCCTATCTCAGGACTTGTAGGTGGACACAACCTCTTAGAAGATCTAATTAGCTAATGACGATGTGGGCACAGAGCAACAACTTCTAGGCAAACTCTACAAAACATTTGCTTGTAAAAGTTGATATAGAAAGGAGGCAGATGTGGCTTCTTTAAATTTATAAATTCATTTTTTAAAAAAGATTTTATTTATTTGACAGAGAGAGATCACAAGTAGACAGAGAGCCAGACACGGGGCGGGGTGGGGGGTGAGGGGTGGGGGAAGCTGGCTCCATGCCCAGCAGAGAGCCCAGTGAGCAGCTTGATCCCAGGACCCTGAAATCATGACCTGAGCTGAAGGCAGAGGCTTTAACTCACTGAGCCACCCAGATGCCTCTTTAAATTCATTAAATTTTTTTTTAAATTTTTAGCTCCTAAAGAAAATACCAGATATGTTAAATCACCGGTTAATCACTGTATGCACAATTTAGTTACACAAGCCTCCAACTAGAACATCTCCCGTTGGTCTCACCCTTTGGGTACTCTACATTTTCTAGGTAGTGACATCAATGCCATGGCTTGCTATTTGGAAATAATTGAATAAATCTGAAGGTTAGGGACATGTGTATTTTTGGCACTATAAGTATAAATGTGATACCGGAGTGAAGAAAGGGAGTTATAGTTTCCATATTCAATGTTGTCTTGATTTAACTTAGTGCAACTATTAATTAAAATAGTTTATCACTCAATATAAATGATTTACAAATGAGCAAAATCATTCACATCTGTCAGGCTGCTACTATTGCTGCATGTTTCCTATTATAGTGTCTTATGAGTTTTTTTCAAATTAAATTCTGTGTTTCAGAATGGTTGAAATTGCAGGGGCAGCTATATTCTCCCAGAAAATACTCTTCTGGTTCTTTTTTTCTTGTTGACCAATACAAATGAGTGGTGGTGGGAAATCATCGAGGCTTGTAAGTCTCAGGTGGCATCCATTTTGTGTTGATTCCAATTAATACAAATAGATGAAATGTGTATTCATTATAGTGGGAGCTACACAATTAAAGGTCATATAAAAGGTTAAAATTCAAGGTATCTACCGGGAAGTAAATTTCTCCAAAGGAAATAACAGCCAAAATATCATTAAGTTTAACATGTCACAAGCATTGCTCTAGTGCAAAGTCAGCAAACTACAGCCCTCATGTCAAATCTGGCCCACCACCTATTTTTGTAAATAAAGTTTTATTGGAACACAACCACTCATTTGTTTACATATTGTTTATAGTTGCTTCCCATTTTGGGGTGTTGAGAGATTGTCTTGAAGAGCCTATGATATGAAAAAACCTACTTCACAGAAAAAATCTACCCAAATCTGCTTTACTCTTTTACATGTCTTAAAAACTCCAGCGAATGTTCTTTGTTCCCTATGAGGAAACTGATGTGTAGAGAATTTTAGCAACCTGCTCAAAATCACACAGTCGGTAGAAGAGACGGGATTCCAGCTCTCTCAGACTGCCTCCAGAGCCATTTCTCTTACTGCTATAGGGGCTGACAGATTTTTTCTGTATTTAAAATTTCTCTTTCCCTCTTGCTTGCTTTAAAATCCTACTCTAGGTTTTTTATAATAATTTTACTTCCTTGCTCAATTTACAAAAGTAATGGGGAATTAAAAACCAATTTCCATTCCATTCCCTCAACCAATTCCCATTCCTTTTCCATTACATTCTTTTTTATAGAGTCGGGATGTCCCAGACCGAGTGCAAGTCATGACTATGTTTATATTATAAGGGAATAAGTGGTATGTGGGTGCGTTAAGGTGATAACAGGTGAGGATAAACTCAAGGAAACATTATTTGATGAGCATTTACTACCTAGGAAGCTATGCAAAAAAGAATGCATGCTCTTTTATGAAAAGAGGTCATGGTCTGGGGGAAAAATCAGACGAGTAAAGGATGATTGCCTTGTAGGGAGTACAGTGAGAGAGGTAGTAGAGTGAGCTATATGAGCATAGGAGGGCTCTCCTAATTCAGATTAGTGTGGGAAGGGATGAAACCTGTCCTGGAAGGGGAAAATTCTGACAGGAGTTGGTGAGAAGAAATTGCTGGATTCTGCCAAAACGTGACAGAACTTTGTGAGGAAAAGTACACTCTATGTAAAGGCATGACATATTGCAGAGGCTCTAAGAAATTGGGTAGAGATAGGGAAGGGGTTGTAAAGTCATGACATCAAGGACAATAGCTTCTTTTTTTTTTCCAGTTGACTGTGGGAAACTTGTGTTTTTAGTACATGAAAGCTGTTTTCAGAGTTCCATTTTGGACCATGTACTTTGAGGTCAATATGGTCTTTGTTCTCATCAAAACCCAGCAGTTGGAGTACCTATATCAGAGTTGCCTTGGATGCTTGTTTAAAATGTAAATCACCTGGCCCTACTCCATACCTCCCACACCAGAATCTCTATGGGGTGGTACCTATTTAAAACTGTGCGATGTGGGGCGCCTGGGTGGCTCAGTGGGTTAAGCCTCTGCCTTCAGCTCAGGTCATGATCTCAGGGTCCTGGGATCGAGCCCCGTATCGGGCTCTCTGCTTGGCAGGGAGCCTGCTTCCTCCCCTCTCTGGCTGCTGCTCTGCCTACTTGTAATCTCTCTCTCTCTCTCAATCTGTAAAAAAAGAAAAAAAAATTAAAAAAAAAAAACAAAAAAAAACTGTGCGATGTTTAGATGGAGTGGTGTTTATTTAAATTTGCATTTAAATAAACACCCCCAGGTGAATTTTATACACTCCACAGTTTGAGAAGCATTGAAAGATGGTTTTAAGAAGGAGTAGGGGTAAAATTAATCTAGCTGAGGGCTGAAGAGGGTCTGAATAGTTGTACCTGGGTTGCAAAGAGATGGATGGATTTTAGAAGTGTTTTGAAATTGAAAAATAGCAAGTGTTGCTAATTAATTGGATATGGATAATAGGTGGCAAAGGCAAAGGGAATGTCCTTCCTGATTAAAAAATTCTGACTTAAGTAATTAAAATGAGACAGAGAATATTTTTCTCCCACCTAAATTTGCACCTCCTTCTGCCTTTTCTTCCAAGTCAATTCTGATACTTGCTTAGCAGCTCACTCTTTTTCACTCTGAAAATGAGCCAGAATGTCTGGATATGAGCACTCAGTTTAATTTCCCCAAACACAAAACTATGTCCAGAGTAGTTAGTTGTATGTATATTTATTGGACTGGAGATCCAATAATTGGGTTATTGGAATAATAATAATCCAATGTTGGATTATTGGAAGTTGGAATGTCTATTTATTGGAATGGAGATCCTGATACATAATATGTTCTATTTTTTGAAGTTGTCATGCTAATGTGAAGGATGTGGAGCCTGGCAAGAAGAGCAGTTTAATTAAATTAAGGAGTCTGGTCTGTGGGCAGATTGGCCCCAAGAGAACTAGTGAAGACTTGTTTATAAACTAACATCATACTAGTTTCTTTCTTTTTTTTTTTAAGAAAATTTTGATTGATGGTTTTTATCACCCCACACTTCTATTGATCAGATACTCCAAATGAAATTCTCAAACTTCACAAATCGACATGCTGATCTGCCATAGATAATCCAGAAGTGATCTAAGAAATCTCTCCTATGTATGTGAGGAAGACACGTTCCAAGGTGTAGTTTGCTTTGGTTGTTCTGAATACCGTAAGAGAATAGCACATGTTTCCAACAAAGCTCCCAAGCAACATGCTTATTAGAAAGAACATTGCAAGAACTGGGGTCTCCTCCTGTTAATTGTGTGACCTTGGTCCAGTACAAGCAGGGTAGTGATGTTGAATAACATATGGATTCAACCCTCAAGGAACTTATTTTCTAACAGGAAAAGCAGAATCAGGGGATGGGTAGACAGTTTGGCTTCAAGGAGTAAGTAGAGTTTGAGCATAAACTTAGAGGTTAGATTAGTTGTTCAGACCCATGCAGAGGCATGCCTGGAGGATGGAGAACAGTTTGTATTAGTTGGATCAAAGAGGGTGTAGGAGAAAATTAGATTTTGCAGGTCATTAGGGAGCACATCCTAGAGGGCATCCTGGGTTAGTCTTGGGATGTTGCATTTCAGTCTAGGTGATGTGTAGAAGTAGAATGCAAGGAAATGAGTTGGGAGACTATGGAGGTGGATGGATAAGAAAAAGGGCCCAAATGAAAATAGAACGTCCAGGAAGGGAAAAGGATGATATGCATCCAGAAAGCTCAAATGTCCAGTATTAATCGCATCTTGGAGGAAGGGGAATGGAGTGCACTGAGTAGCTGTTCTTGATGATAATCCCCAATCTTTGTCCTGGTGTGTGTATGTGAGTGGGGGCGGGGGGAATGGGTATGATTAGGGTCTGAATTTAGTTTTGGAATCTGTCCACTTACCAGTGTATGTTTCTCCCTGAAACTCAATACTTTCTTCTCTACAGGAGAATGACACACTTCCTGGATATGAAAAGTGTATCTAATGTGCTCCCATATGGTCTGGCATTTACAGAGAGGTTCACTTACAAATGTTAGCTCTCTGGCCTCCCAATCCCACCCTATTTACCTTGTCAGGAGAAAGCAATTAACAAGGAATACTCAATTAATGATGCACCCTATGAATATTGAAGTCAAATATATTAGCTGAATGATCCCATTCTATGGCAGAGTCATCAACTACAGAGTGCTGGAAACTTGCGCTTCCAACGTCCTCTGATGCCCACATCAGTCTAGTCTGTAAGGGACTCATTTCCTACTGAACTGGAGCTTGAGAAAGCAGCTGGTCAGGATATGGTGCAGGTTAGAGGAGGTCGGTTTGAACCTCTACCTGGGGCAGCTTCACTCCACACTTGTAATTTGACTTATTCTCTTGCAGATGAGGTGCTGGGGGGAAGTGAGTGTAGAGTGGTGAAAAAAAAAATCTTTATAAATGAAAAAGGAATGCAAAGGCTCTTCTGTTGATAGGAAGGGTCACCAGATTAGGGAGGCAGGGTGTGGTCTTGATCATTTTAGGTCCTGATGATTTTACCACAGTATCTGATCACCTCTCTGGGGCTTTGGACCGACTCCATTTTCAGTGAGAATAGTATGGGCCTCCTATGCTCATAGTGTGCCTACTCATTATAGTTTCTGTGTAGGTTAGTGCCCTGACCCAGGTGCAGTTTTCAAAATGTGGATCCCATGTAGGCAAAAATGGTCTGATTCTTACAACTGAATTCCTTCCTCCCCTTTTTCTTCCTGCTGAAGGATCTTGGGAATGTCTCTAATTAGAGCTCTTTGGAGGATAAGAAATGAAACCAGGGTAACCTGAATCAATTTTTTGGTAAAGAGCAAAATGGAGATCTCTTATTCCTAGAACTCAGTAGGATAGCTTTTGTTTTTTGTTTCTTTTCTTCCTTTCTCTCTCTCTCTCTCTGGACTGTACATACAAACAAAATAAGAATAGTTAACTGTAAGTTCAAAGGTAATACTTAGGTAAGGAGGAAAGTCATTATGCCTGACCAGAGGAAGAGAGGAAACAGGAAATTTAGAGGATAGAAACAAATTTAAGCACCTTATAAATTTTGAGTGGATTGTAAACACAGAAGAGATGAATAAAAAGGCCTGCCAGGAGACTGTGAAATGGTCTAGTTGGGAAATGACTAATGCATGAACACAAATCTTGGTGACAGGTGGGGCAGCTATCTGTGGACTCTCTAAAGGTTAAATGAGCAATAATAAGATTTTGTTAATGTCCCAAAGTGAGCTTGAACCATTAACTGCATGATGCAAATATTCAAGTATCTTTAACTGAGCATGACTAAAAATAATGGGGTAGGTTTAAAATAATGACATTTAGAACAAGAGAGCAATTAGGGAAAATTTGTCTAAAAAGCCAAAAAAAGTGATAGTTGCTTGGTGGTTTCATTGTTATCAGTAGAGATAATTATCTTAATATAATAAATTGGGCACTTTGGCAAGCGAAACAGGTGCTAGGGCAACTCTTAGTCCCTTAGAATTCCCTGGCAGCTAGAAACTTTGGTATTCCCAAAAGACAGCTTTTGTGAAAATGAGAGATGCTCATGAGTCTGTAAGTCAAGCCTATGAATGATTGCACCAGGTCAATTGAATGTTTGACATATTCAATTCTCTGTCATCTGGGGGCTGATTATAGCACTTCTGGTAGGCATATGAGAGTAAAAATTAAGCTAGCTAGATTCCCCTTGACTACTGTCACCATAGGTGACCTCTCTGAATAGTATCAGGTACATAAATAGCTTCATCTCCAAGTAAGTGAGAGAAGCAAAGAACTTACTTTTGCTTGAGTGAATCTGTGAACCTCAGAAGATTAACCATCCTCTTAGACTTTGTGTATGTATATACATATTTTTGAAGGGATTGCTTAATAGCTTTTCAAAAATTTTATGGAATTTTTCATACATAGATGGAAGAGAAAGAATAGTATTGATCAACTATGTATCCATTTCCCCCATTTTCAATACTGATCAGTACATGGCTCATCTTGTATCACGTACACCCATATCCACTTCCTTCCCTCCCCTCTGTACTTGGAGCAACTAACACCCTGGGATTTCACCACAATTTTATGAGTATCTGATTTGTGAGAACAAAATTTCCCAAGACATGATCTATAAAATTCCTGTCCTGCATACATTAACACAGTAATTGTTCTAAGAAGTTTGTATGTTAGAACTCATTTAAGCCAGTATCTTCCAAACTTGTTTAAGTCTGGAACTCTTTGTTTCCAGCAGATCCTATTTACATCATATGGAAGAAATGTTAAGAGATAATATTTACATTTCCTAGACACTTGCTATGTGCCAAGTTTTCTGTAAAATATTTTTATATGCATTCCCTTATTTAATCTTTATAATAATCCTTTGAAATAAGATTTGTAGCTGAATATATTACCCCATTTTCAGTCAAAGAAATTAAAGCTCAGAAATATGAAATAACTTGACAGTGGTCACACAGTAAGGAAGAGACGGGGCTGAATTTACTCCTAGTTCTGTGTGACCCCTGGAACCTAAGCTCTCAACCCCTGTGTTACATATACACTTGAAGAAGAAATGTCAGTTATGACTGATGATGGGAACATCCTCTAGTAGCATTGCTATGTTCCTGTTCTCTTGTAGTGACAAGGGAAACAAAAGTATGTGAAAATGCATTTGTTCAGAATCACTAGGCTAAGGATGTTGTTTAATATTTTCTATTTTCATTGTGCTTTGTCCTTTTAGATTATTCACACATTTGTTGTCCTATAGAAACTTCCCAATGCCTTGCAAAAAGGGTAGTATTAGTGTTATTCCTCTTCAGCCAACGAAGCACAGAGAAAGTCCATGTATTGGCCAATGTTGCAGATTCATTACAGAGTTGGAATTAGATCCTAAGAGTTAGAATTAGTTGGATTAGATATTATGTCCAGGACATTTTATTTTGACTGTGCCATAAATATTGCATTGACATTTGGAGTATGTATGACCCTGACTCCTGGCTTGTTCTAGTTGGTTTAAACTGTAGAGGCAAAGGAATGGGGTATCTGGGGAGACTGCCTCAATCCAGAATTACTTGAGGGAGAAGAGTGAACTAGTGATAATGCTCTTTTCAAAGTAATCTACAGGCAAGGTCTGGTGCTTCCCTCAGTATCTAGATCATAGTTTTCATGTTTTAGAGTAGGGAAGGAAGAATCTAAAGATTTAGTTTTCTTAGGAAAACCTATGACTATCAAAACCCTTTGCTCCTTTAGAACAGGGAGAACTCACTCTGCCAGTGCTCCTTGTGATACGCTCACTCCTCCGACCCCAGCCTGTTTTGGAAACTCTGGCCAATGTCTTGTCAGTGATGGAAGAGACTCTTTGGAACCATAGTGGTTCCTTCAGAGAGGTGTCCACAATATAGCTGGGAGAGCAGGTACTTTCCTCATCAAAGTCAAAGTATTGTCTTCTAGAGTATATGTTTTGTATATTCTTCCCTGAGTACAAAATTATGCAGAGAAATTTAAAAATTATCTGATTGTTTTCAAATGTATCATGGGAAATAGGACAGTTGTGTAATGGCTACACAGAATTAAGCACCAATATTATTTGAGCTTTACTGAGATAAACTAACACACCTCTGATTATTTGGACATTTATTTTGGCTAAGACGTACCTACATGGAGATAGGGAATTTGAATGTGTGGCTGCTAATATTGAACATTATCACTTCATTAAAGTAGGTCGAGCAAATGTGAGAAGTTTTTCTCCCATGCTATAGTTACCAAGGGTGATTCAGTACATTTTAGTCCTGTCTCTATCTAGACTACAAAATAACAAACAATCATTCATTGCAGGTAATTAAAATATATGTCTCTGGACAGATTAAAAGGGGAGAGATACAGAGTAAAGAACCATGATCTCATTATCCATTATATTCCCCTCTCATGATTAAGGAAGGTATAAATTTAAAATTTATTAAAATATGGAGACATCATGATTAAACAAACAAAAAAAAATGCTTTGGTCCCTGGATTAGACAACCAATGTTAAAGAATCAATTCTTTGACAATATGGTCTTAGGAAAATCATTTCATTTGTTTGAGGCTTGGTTGCTTATTTGAAAATGAAGATAATAATAAACTCTTAACATGTTTTTCTTGGGATCAAATGCTATGATATACAGACCTACAAGTTCTGAAACTAATTACTACTACTAATAATGGTTAAAAAATGGAGCAATAAAGCCAGAAGAGAAAGGCAGCAGAAAATGGCAACAGAGCCCCCTGTAAAAGGTGTATTATCTGGGGTATGCAAGCAGGAGACCCACTCTTCTGAAACAGGAGCCCATTAGACTGCCTCCAATTTCGTTAGTGAGAGGAAGGTCAGCCAGTCCTAGAGCAATAAGCCAGAGACATACAGAAGAGCCAATCACATAGTACCAACCTACAAGAAGTAGTAAGTATTGACTTTGGGATCTGTGATACAAAGACGATAGAAAGCTGCTTTTTTTTTTTTTTTTTTTTTTTCCCTGGCCTGGCTATCTTGTTCCTGGTTCCAAGAATGCATAATAGTAGTCAGTGGTTATTGTGACATGAGAGTATAAATCTTATTTATTTTTCTGGCTGGTTTAATTAGGTTGCAATAATCCGGAATGAAAACTCTCCATCCTGTGCTCTTAAGAGGTTCCCTGCTAACACCAAACTTTCAAATCAATGCATGTTTAAAGCACCCAGTTGCCCTCAAAGTCAGCCAGCCATCCATGCTTCACTCCTGGAGCTGTTGAGACTCAGAGAGCCCCAAGATTACCTTGAAAGCACAGGAAACTAGTGATAGAGCTAGAAAAGCCTTTGTGAATCAGGGTTCTCCTACCTGCTTTACCTATTGGAAGTTAAATGTGTATTTTGTACAATATCCTGAGCATGGTGGTTACTTTGCAAAAATAATATTGTTAAGGAAAAGAGACCTTAAAACAATGCAAGCATATGTACAAGTGTCTGGGATATGCTGAGAGTAACTTTCTGAGGGATTTGTGGAGCTTTGGTAAAAGAAATGAGAAAATCTGAAGGAACTGAATCCTAGATAAGAAGGTTGTGTATATCATCTTTCCAAATTAAAAAGGAGTGGAGTGTCATTGGAAGTCGCAGGGAGCACATGAGGTTAGCAGTGGAAGAGTGCATCTTATCATCTGAGCCTGGAGAGGAATGGCTGCCTCGATTCCAGACATGTAGCTACCTCTGCCTAGTGATTTGACACAGGGAAGTGCTGGAATGAAAACTAATTTCTCATGCAGAGATAAAATTTAATCTGAATCCAATGGAGTATAATTCCATTATGCCTGAGTTATTTGGGGCTTTTGACTTACAATTCATTCATTGTATACAATGAACATTGTATACAATGAACAATACAGGACATTTATTCAAATTGTGAAGTGAAAAATACCATTAAAGCTATAAAATGTATCTGTCTACTCCATGGTAGAATTTGAGGAAACAACCTTTCTCTTCCTCCCTCCCTTTTTTCTTTCTTCCCTCTCCTTCGTTCCTTCCTTCTTCCTTTTCATTCATCTATTTATATAACCCTATGTATGTATATACATCTTTATATACAAATATGTACACTTGCATCCAATAAGCCTATCTCCCATCCAAATTTTTTTTGTAAGGGCATTGTGGTGAGTAATAATTGCATTATTTCTGGATTTCTTTGAAATGGAAAAGTTGCATATTTCTTACAATTGTGACAGTTGGTTTTATTTACAGAAAATTTAACAGTCATTTCTATCTTAAAACTTTTATACATTTGTTAGTGGGACACAATACAATAGGCTATTCTGGCTATAAATTCAACAGAGTTCAGAAATTACCCTTGAAGTTTTATTTCTCTCTCCTGTTGGGGTATCATCTTCAGGATCTACCTAAATTTACCTAGGCAAGCATTAAATGCACTGGTTTGTAAAATATCAAACAACACTCCATCTTTACTCCAGTGTTCATTGCTGAGATGTATGTAAATAAATAAATAAACAAGATTCTGGCCTCAGAAAGTATGGCTCAGGGACTATGGTGTCCATATTGTTCTGTCCTCTGTGAATAGACATGGAAATCTCTTGAATAGATGATAAAATCGATGGATTCATTGCATCTCAAAAATGTTGTCATCCTCTATACAGAGCAGGTACAAATTTACTAGTACTTGTGATCTTGAGGGAAGGAGTCGTGGTAATAATAATGACTGTGACAAGAAACAGGAAGCTATGTTCTGAGACCAAGTAGCCTATACCTGTTCACCAGAGTTTCAGGAAGAATATCAAATTCTAATATATTTTTGTTTTGAAATTCTAAAAAGTATTTAGTGTGTTATTTGCATTTATTTTTAAGCTTGAGATAATACATGGCAAATGCCAACTGAAGTGTTGTTACTGAAGTTGAATCATCAGTATGTATCATATATTGTTACGTGCTCACTCTTCAATATTCAGAGACGATGAAAAAATAATGACCCAAGAGGAAAAGGACATTCTAAGGAATGGGAAGGCAATGGGTAACTTAAGCTTTTCATTCGTTGTGACAGCAGTTGAGCTTCTTGATGCATTTATTATTGTAAAGATGTCCTTGAAACAACCAATTATTTCTTCCTTTAGATGGTTAGAAATCTGAATATTATCTGGAATATTCTAGAAGCATAATCTGTCAAGTCAGCTTGTACAAAGCATTTGTAAGTGCTCTCTGTGAGAATATTCAGAAGATGTTTTAGTTTCTGATTCATTATCTCTAACCCAGTTTTGTGTTGAATTGAAGAGCACTTTTGGCTCCTGCACTAAAAAAAAAAAAAAAAAAAAAAAAATTAATTCTTCTCATCTCTGTCATTTTATCTTTATCCACATATTTAAAATAATTTCTCTCTTTTCTTTTTAAGCCACAGCTGTGTTAGTCAAGTGTATTTTTTTTTTCAATAAAGAAAATATACTGCACTGACATTCTGAATCATTTTGGTTTTATTGGTATTGTTTATTTTTAAATCTAAAGATTCAGTAGCACAGTGGGTAATAATTGAGAGGCTTTGAGAGGACTGAATTAAATTTACCTCACCTTAAAGGGACCAGCTGAATTGGACTGTTTGGTAACTTTCTATGTGCCTATTATGGTGATTTGTGTGAACTTTTCTAAAACTACAAAATTTGAGTAAAAATGCTCACTGGTTAGGGATTTTTCTAAACATTTGGTAGCACTGGCAGTTATCTAAGCAACTTAGATTATCTCTGGGAATTGTATCAGTGATTTCCTCACCCAGAAGTTATCTAAGCAACTTAGATTTTTTTCTGGGAATTATATCAGTGATTTCCTCATCTAGCAGTTATCTAAGCAACTTAGAATATCTCTGGGAATTATATCAGTGATTTCCTCACCCAAACAAAAGTAAATCCCCCAAGATCACCCTCTTAAAATTGGAACAATGAATAAATATACTGTTGTAACTTTTCTGCCTTCATCTTGGGAAGCAGCATTGTCTAGTTTAGAAAAGCTGGTTCTCCCACTGACAAGAAGTAGAGAGGTGATTGCATATTGCAAGAGGGGTCCCTGAAGTTTGGAAAGACATACTATCCAATAAACTCAATACTATAGCAAACATCTCAGTCCTATGTTGTGGCTATTTAAGAAAGAAACAAAAAACATGGGAAAGAATATGGAAGAAAAGGAAAAAAGAGCAGATGCATGAGAGAGAGAGAGAGAGAGAGAGAGAGAGAGAGAGAGAGAGAGAGAGAAAGGGTATAGAGTCTAGGGGACAGAAAGAGATGTGTACACAAATAAGAGGAATTAACACAGACAGACATTAATCAGCTCTTATGTAGTGACAGCCCCATTTTAAAACCTTTGAAAGTATTGCTGCTAAATTTTATTAAAACAAACCTATGCTAAGTCCTAGTAATGACACACATGAACAAACCCAAAGCAAAAAAAAAACCCCAAACACCTCCCACCCCACCTCAGTAGTTTAACATAGTACTTAACATAAATAACATATTTATTTCATGGCACAACTCAGGGCCAATGGGCAAAGGGACCCTGCTCCACACAGTCCTTCAGAGTCAGGCTCCTTCCATTTGGTGACATCTCCATCTTCAAGGGTGGTCTCCAACGTCACTGCAAAAGGAGGAAGTGAAAGTGGAAACTCAAGTGGTGAGATGTTATATGGGTCATGCCAGGAAGTGTTATACATCACTTCCCTCCACTTTCCATCGACCAAATTGGAGTTGTGTGGACTCAGTGGTTTCTGAGAGACCCGAAAAATTACCTTTCTAAAAAATCTCTTGTTAGACCGTAAGAGACTCTTAATCTCAGGAAACAAACTGAGGGTTGCTGGAGGGGAGGGGAGTGGGAGGGATGGGGTAGCTGGGTGATGGACACTGGGGAGAGTATATGCTATGGTGAGCACTGAGAATTGTGTAAGACTGATGAATCACAGACCTGTACCCCTGGAACAAATAATACATTATATGTTAGTTTTTAAAAATCTCTTGTTCATTAAAGTAGAAAAGTACATCATCTCTTGCATTCATACTGTGTTCCAAAGTAGTTCATGACATTTAAGCCTACCCCTACTCTTCACTACAAGCCCCGCCCCCCAACCCCACAATCTAGGAGACAGGGCATTTTCCTCTCCCAACCTGACTTTGAGCTTCATTCCTAAAAAAACCTTATCAGATAGGGAACCATAGTGCACTCCTTTCTCTGAAAGGAGGAAATTGTCTCAGTTCCAGGACTAGATGGTCATTAGTCACAGACCCTGAAGCAAAGGTCCTCTGTTGTGTGTAAACATGTGTGTGTGTGGCGGTGGAGGGAGGGGAGTTTTGTGTGGGCATTTGTGTATTTTGAAAAATGTCACCAACACAGTTTCTGACACACTGTTCTAACTGCCTGGTTTAAACATGATGGATTTTGAAAGAGCTTTGAAAGATGTTTATTCTTCAACTGCAAGATGTCAATCCAACACACACACACACACACAGACACTACATATAAAACAGTGTGAAGCCTTGCCACAGACTAAGGAGGTTGCTAAACATTTCCACATAATGGAAACTCAAGCCAAGAAGAAACTTTGTTAGAAGACTGAATTAGGGGGCGCCTGGGTGGCTCAGTGGATTGGGCCGCTGCCTTCGGCTCAGGTCATGATCTCAGGGTCCAGGGATTGAGCCCCGCATCGGGCTCTCTGTTCCGCGGGGAGCCTGCTTCCTCCTCTCTCTCTGCCTGCCTCTCTGCCTACTTGTGATCTCTCTCTCTGTCAAGTGAATAAATAAAATCTTAAAAAAAAAAAGAAAAAAAAAGACTGAATAAGGTTCCTATTGCTGATGTAATTAATTACCTCCAACCTAGTGCCTTAAAACAGCACAAAGTTATTATTTCATAATTCCAGAGATTGACAGTCTGAAATGGGTCTCATCAGGCTAAAATCAGGATGTCACCTAGACTGCCTTACTTTCTAGAAGCTGTAGGGGAAAATTTGTTTTCTTGCCTTTTCCAACTTCTGGTGCTGACCACAGTCCTTGGCTCTTGGACTTTGTCCTCCATCTTGAAAGCCAGCAAAGGATGGTTGAATATTTCTCATGATGCCCTCTCTTTAGTTCTGACCTTCTTGTCACCCTCTTCCCCATTTAATCTCCATGTTATTATATTGGGGTCATATGGTTCATTTGGGATAATTTCCTTAAGGTCAGCTGATTCACAAGCTTAATTCCATCTGTAATATTAATTCTCCCTTGCTATATAATGTGTCATATGTATAGGTTCCAAGACATGGACATCTTTAGGGGCCATGATTCTGTCTATCACAGATACCAAGAGATGGGGAGAGAGAACTGGCAGGGGATAGCATTTTTAAGTTAAGTATTAGATAACAAAGATATTTAGTTCATTCACACATTTATTTATTTAGGAAATATATACTGTGCGCCTGTTGTGTATTTGGGGTTGAGCCAGGCTCCAAGGATAAATGTCTGGAAAATAACCAACCAACCCTGTTTCTTTTTCTTATGGGCCTTAGACTCTACTGGGGGAAACAGTGAGCAAGTCTGCAGCAACACAGGCCAGAATCTCCTGCGTCAGGGGCACAAACGAGCAACCTCAAATCCAGGAGTATGGAGAGCTCACAGCGAGAGCAGCTAGGCGGGGTTGGGAGTCTGGGGTGGAAGACGAGATGTATCAGGGAGAGAGAAGATAAGTGATTTGCTGCTCCATATATGTGAATAATTAAAAATAACATTCAGAATTGTGGAAGACAGGGACAGAATTTAGGGGATGGGAGAATTAGAAGCTGGAGCTGGAACATGAGGAGGCCAGACCAGGGGTTTTTTAAGTGATTTTGAGGCATTGGCCCTTATTTTGTTGGTCTTGGGTACTAGAGGCTCAGAGGGGCAGAGTTCTCTTGTATAAAAGTCATGTGTAGAGCCACATGAGGAGAAGGGTGATGGTACTGGAAAAGGAAGAGAGGAGTATGTGTGGGACACATTTAAAAACATAGGAGAGAGGGTGCCTGGGTCGCTCAGTGGGTTAAGCCTCTGCCTTTGGCTCAGGTCATGATCTTGGGTCCTGGGATCGAGTTCCGCGTCGGGCTCTCTGCTCGGCGGGGAGTCTGCTTCCTTTCCTCTCTCTCTCCCTGCCTCTCTGCCTACTTGTGATCTGCCTGTCAAATAAATAAAATCTTAAAAAACAAAAACAAAAACAAAACATAGGAGAGGACCAGGGACTGGCTGGAAATGCTGACTAAAGATGGCTATGAACTCAGTGACACTGAGATGTTGTCCTCGGTGATAAAGCAAAAAGAAGGCGAATTTGAAGTGGGGCTGGTATGTGTGAAATGTCGGGGATTCTGAAAGATAATCAGAAACATATAGCTCTCCACAGAGGGAGTTTTGATAGAGTTTGGCAAATAGCAAATGAAAATATTAGTTAAAAATTTTAGAACTGTTTGTAATCCATAAAATTACCACCCTCTTATTTTTTTATTTTAAAATGTAGGTTATATGGATTTCACATAATTTGAAGACCAAGTTGAAGGTGAAATATAATAACAAGCTTCCCTTATAAAAAGATCCAAGCATCTTCTCTTTTTCTTCCTATGTCCAATCTAAAGATTCAGTGATGGGGATATTACTTCATCCCCATGTCTTATGAAAATCTATTTACAGTAGTACATCTTCAGCTCCGTAACAGTAAAGCGGCAGCACACCTCTGGAGGATTTTACACTTAGTAATCCATTATGTCACAGGTTCCTCTTGGTGTGAAATTATTCTGATTAAGAAGAGCTGACAGGGCAGGAGAATGAAGTGATTCTTTTCTCCACCCCTCTAAACAAGCCATCTTCAATATTTCTTCAAGGTCAAGTTCAACTGAAAATAGGACAGGGTGATAGCTCCTTAGATTTGTACTAATAACTGGGTGTTCTCAGCAGAAGCCTTTTGGCAGGAGAGTAAAGTTAACTTATCAAAATGCTTAAGAAAGCAAATTGCCTGCCAGGTAGGAGATCCAAAAGTTTCAGGGCCCGTCATGGCTAGATTTCTCTTTCTTTCCCACTAACAAGAATGAGACTGATGCACGAAGAGTAATGCCTTGGAAAGTATGATCTCAGAGACAGAGCAAAATTGTTCTTCCTAGGATTCTGTAATTTTATTTTAGGTGTTACTTTCCAAATGGCTTTAGAATATATTAGAAAAATTATAAGAGAGGCCAGTGCTCTTCAGCTGGTAACAGTTGCTGAGCGACACCTTACAGCATATATTCAAAAGCCCATGGTGTTCCTCCATCAACTTTCCTCAACTAACACTTCCATCATCCCAGTCTCCTATTGTGATCTGTTAGTCAAAGCCCGGAAGATCTGGAAAATTGATCTGGACTGCCTTAGTTTCCCGAGCATGCTCATGCATTCACCTTCACTCATAAGTGTCAGGCAGGGACTCACATTTTCACAACTGGTACGGATTCTCAAACTGAGAATGAGCGTGGTTAAGAGGATAGGCTCGGTCATCAGCTCTGGGTTCAAGACTCAGCTCCAAATGTCCCCAGCTGTGTGATCTTGGGAAAAGTTACTTAACCTCTGTGAACCTCAATTTCTTGACCAGGAAAGTGAGAGTAAGAGTGGTATTTACTTGGTGACATGTTTGTGGAAATTAAATGAGATGGGATGTGGAAAGCATTTCACCCAGTGCCTGGCACAGGGTGAGATTGAAAGAGAGAGCCAGTTATTTTAATTTAATCATGAGCTCCAAAGAGAGCAAGATGAAAAGAGATTCTCAAGTTTTAGAAAGAAATATTTGCAGATTTTCTTGGGCTTTTATAGCCTCCGATTGTTTTAGAATTTGAAACCAAATGTCCATCTGTAATAAGTACAGCGCTAAACCCTATTAATGCATGAATAGAAAATGTATATCTAAAAAGAAATTAATGAAAAGAGGGGCTATAGATAAAAAAATGATGTGTGAGAAAGAACTTTCTTAGTAGATGTTCGGATGTTCAAAGAGAGCACAGAGAAAAGCCTTTTTGGTTTTGAAGTGCTGAACTAATTAGATCTGAAGATTAGATGTAGAGAAAAGGTGGAAATCATAAAAGAGAGCATCATTCCAAGGCACTCAGACGAAAGAACCGCTTGTAAGAGGGATCAAAAGTTCATCGTTAGTCCTCAAAATGAGTAGCAAAGAGAATAAAGAAATTTGCAGATTAGTTACACGGAATGTTCTTTCTTCTCTCTCTGCAGAATAATTTCATGCTTCAAGTTGGGAGAAAGTTAGTTAATGATGATACAGCCATGAAACAGCTTTGTAGCTAGAGGTCTGGGACAATGTTATAGTGATTTGCGTGAACTCAACACTTAAAAACAGATAGAAATAGAGACATCTTGGATGGATGCCAGAATGGTTTCCATAACTAGTCACATTCCTCATGCTCCCTCACTATGTAAATCCCAGCTCATCTGAGAAATTTAATTCACATCCTCATGCTCCCTCACTGTTGAAATCCCAGCCCATCTGAGAAATCAAATGTAAGTATCAGGAAAAGAGTAAGAACCAGAACTAATACTGAGGCCTAGTCACCTAGTGGAGTAGGCGTCCTAGGTCAGAGATTAAATTCCATTGTAGAAGATTATAGGAAGTTGCATTTCCTATACAACAATGCTGTGAGCTGAGATTTGTACCCACATTATTCACTTTTCCACTTTTTAAAATGACAGCTTCATATTTTCTTCTCCTCGAACTTTCCATTTCTCCTCATCTCTTTCTATACACTCTTCACTGAGGAAATATAAACCAAAAGAGAAATTTCCTTATATTTCAAGCCAGGTCTACACATTTACATATTTCTGTGCACATATTCTTAGTTGTTCCTTCAATTTTACAATGTGTGAAATGCCTCTGTGTCTATTTTCTTCTCAATGATACGTCATTGCAGTTGTACTCACTCTTCTTGAGCATCATCACCTTCTCCCTCTCTACTGGAAATTCCCCACCAGCAAGAAATTTGGTATTTATATGTCCTTCTTCCCAGAATCCACCCCATCTGGAGCTACTGCCTCGTTTCTCTGCTCTTTGTTACAGTCAAAGATTTTGAAAGACTTGTTTCCCTTGATTGTTGCCACTTCCTTACTTCCCAGTCACTGGTCAAGTCCGGTGCGGTCTGGTTGCTTCCTTCCAGTCTACTCAAGGAGCTGTTTCGTATCTTCCAGTGACTTTGATGTTGCCAGATCTTGCAATAAACATGTTTCTGTCTTCATTCCATTCAAGATTTTTAACTGTATTACACCCAAAAAGAAATTCTCTTTCTTCCCTTGGCTTTGTCTTTGGGCACCTTGCTCTTTTCACTTTCCACACATCTCCTTGACTATCCCTTTACATTTTCCTTTTCTGGCAACTCCTCCTTTGCCCAGTTATTTAATAGTTTTTAAAAAAGAGTATGTTAATCATCAACATAAAACTCGTTGGTGGATTTCTATCGTATTTAGAAAAATAATATACGGTATCTGCTTCCCCAACATTCCTGAATTCCTGATACCACTTTTCTTCTGCTCACTGTGCTCTAGCAATACTGTGTCTTTCCTGGCATTTTCCTCCGCCACAGCCTTTGCCTCTGCTATACTCTTTGCTTGCAACTCTCTTCCCTAATATTCTGTGAGACTGGTTCCCTCAGGGGCCAGGTCAATTGTCATCTTTACAAAGAGGACTTTCCCAGTTCCTAAATTCCTCTCTCAAAATCTATTATGATGATTATGATGATTAATTTTATAAAAATACATTTCCTCATTTATTCTCTCTCTCTCTCTCTCTCTTTGAGTCTAAGCTTGATGAAGGGAGGGACATCATCTATCTTTTCACTGCTACATCCCAAGTGTCTGGTATAATACCTGACACATAGTAGGTACTCATTAAATGTTTAGTGAGCAAATGAATGAAGAAGTAGGTGGTATCGGAGCTGACATTAAAACTAGTTTTAAGGATTCCAACCTCCATTCTTGCTTTGAAATACAAAACTATAATAATTTTAATAATGTAATTCTTGGATCAGAGACTCTTTCTGATCTGCAGGAGAAGTTGTTAGCATTTTTTGGAGTAGGGATAGTAAAAAATAATTAGATTAAGGTCTCAAACTTGGTGTTTTTGCTTTCCAGTCCTATTGCTTTCCTACTAATCTGTGGTGGATGCATCAGTGTCTGTGTAAGAGCTACAGAGTTGGGTATTAATGAGCAGCTCTCATCTGTGCAAATGGTTGCAGTAGAAGTTTGATAAATCATTTTACCAAATGATTCAAGCTAGTATCTTGAAACACTACAAAATCAAAAGCCTGGGGATTGTGTCTTGTACATCTAACTTATTTGTTTTTTTTTTCCATAACACAGAACAGTGTCAGGTAGGTCTTGGGAGGGTGTCCCAAAAGGATACTCCATCCTTCCCTCTCTCTGTGTTCTTCCCAGTCCTCATGGCTTCCTTATGGTTCTGTGTTTTTTTTTTTTTCCCCTTTTTATTAATTTTTTCAGCGTAACAGTATTCATTCTTTTTGCACAACACCCAGTGCTCCATGCAAAACGTGCCCTCCCCATCACCCACCACCTGTTCCCCCAACCTCCCACCCCTGACCCTTCAAAACCCTCAGGTTGTTTTTCAGAGTCCATAGTCTCTTATGGTTCGCCTCCCCTCCCCAATGTCCATAGCCCCCTCCCCCTCTCCCAATCCCACCTCCCCCCAGCAACCCCCAGTTTGTTTTGTGAGATTAAGAGTCATTTATGGTTTGTCTCCCTCCCAATCCCATCTTGAAACAAGATGGTTCTGTGTTTTATCCCTGTTCCACCTTCCCATTTCTTCCCAGATCCCATAGCCTTCCTTCCCACAAGACCAAAAACCCTTTCAATCTGGTCTGGGTTCTGCAGACTCAGGTCTTACTGGTTTCAGCTCCAGCTGGCCCCATGCTGAGGAAAGGAAGCACTAGGCTTCTGGAGAATGACTGGGTATGGATAACTAGCGCAACTTTCATTTTTGACCCCCTCATAATACCAGCTTGCATTATCTGCTCCTTCAATCCTTAAACTGTCTGGAGTTCCGTGGCAAAATTCAGTGTGCTTCCTTTTAGTGGTCTTCCTTACAGTCTTGGTTTTCCATCTTACTGTGTCTCCTAAATCAGCTATCAAATTTCCATCTGTTTTTAAGCTTCCAAAATTTTGTTGACATTCTTATCTGCTATTGTTACCTGTCTGGTCCTACTTGCCCTTATGGATATATGCCTTCTTTATATCTTAAATGTCTTCTTAATTTGCTTTTAGGTTTTTAGGTTTCATGAAGAATAATTTATAAATCAGTATAAACCAGTATAAACCACATGTTTTGCTTATTCTGAAGTATGATCTGTCATTGTATCTGATTCTTTCTTTCTTTCTTTCTTTCTTTCTTTCTTTCTTTCTTTCTTTCTTTCTTTTGTTTCTTTTTTTGGAGAGAGTGCATGTGTGTGCTCATGTACAAGGATCATGACCTGTGCTGAAATCAAGAGTCAGATTCTTAACTAACTGAGCCACCCAGGCCATTCCTGATCTTTTTTGAGTTCATGTCTCACTACAAAGCAGAATATATTGACTCAATAAGTCAGCCTTTTATGATTGATGTAGCCTATTGGGGTAAAATGTCTAGTAATTTAAATGTAACTCCTTATCAGTGAGATTTGAACAATCTCTTAGGAATCATTTGGTTTCTTTTGGTTAAAAGCTCAGTGTTTGAGGTGTTTCTTTCTCCTTCCTGGCAATGTGGCCTCAGAATATATGATGGGAGAGAGGACTATGGACTCATACAGCATCCTTGGATCTTCTTGAATCCTTGCTAGTTGCAGTTGGTGTGGTTTGGCTCTTGGACTAGTGACTGATGTGGTGCAAATTGTCCCATCTGATACCAATTGCTGAAGGCTGTGGTCCTGGCCATTTGCTATAAATAGTGAATTCTCTAGTTATTTGGACCTAGTTGGTTCCATCAGACCATCAGTTTCCATCAGACTACTACTGGTTCTTTCAACGGCTCCTTCCTCCATCCTCAGGATAATCAAGAGCTTCACTGTCTCCACATGCCCTATGCAGGCTGTGGGGAACAAGGAATATATTTCTCTAGTCATTTCCCTGAGGTTCTCTGTTGTGCTACAGTGCCTCATATTGGCTTTGAGTCAATCATCCCTGCAAGCTCTTTCTAAGGTTTCAAAGTAGAACAGAAAAAACTCCTTTGCTTTCAGTTTTCCCTAAGCCTATATAAAATGCTTTCCCCAATTGGGATACTGGTACAAGGAAGGGAAGTTGAGATCCATATTTCTATGACCTTCCTTAACTTTTGCTTCTCTTCACACTTCAATTAGCCTAGAAAGAGCAGGATTTCCCTGCTTCTCACTTTCTGACAGGGTGTTTTCCCTTTGTCATAATCCTTTCTTGGGAACATTAAGCTTCATGGCTTTGCCTTAAGGATGAAAAAGTATTGACTTGAAACTATGTGAAAATAACTTCTGCCAGTTTTGGCTTTATGATAGGTGATACAGAACAGGTTGTAGCTGTGGATCACTGAGGTTAAAAAAAGAAAAGCCAAATATGTATATAAAGAATGTTCTCCCTTTTACAAATGTTTAACTGGAATCAAAACATACCTTGAATTATTTTAGGAAGGAGATATTAAATAAGTGAAAACCATTCCAGAAAACCAGAGGGGAAAAGAATGGAGACAGCCAAAGAAAATGTCCTAAATCATGGAAAGGAAATAAAAATTGTATGTTCTAACTGTATAATTTCTATTGTCTTAACAATAGGCAAGTCACTCAATTTCTTTGGGCCTAGTAATTCTATTTCTAAAAAGCAAAAGTCTACCCAGATAGCCTCCAGAGTGTTTTTCAATACTGGTGTTCTGCCTTATATGATTTTAGATATTATAGTATAATGGTGTGCTGGTTATTTATTACTGCAGAGCAACCACTCCAAAACTTAGTGGTTTAAAAAAACAATAACCTTTTTTTTCCCTCAGGAATCTGCCATCTGGACTTACATCCATGGAGAAAGCTAATTTTTGGCTCCAGCTGCATTATCTGGATTGGCTCGATAGGTGTAATGAAAAGATGAAGTTGAAAGAAAGGAAAATTCAGAGTGACCTTTTGGGATTACTTAAATCATTACCCATCACATGAGTTGATAAAATATTTTATTTCCTGATAATTAATGGACAATAAAATCAGTCAGTCTGTAATATAATCAATGAGATACTTCAACTCCCATATCTCCACAACACAGTGATATTTGGATTTTGGCTTATGACTTCAAGGTACTGAAGAAAAATTACTCTATAATTAGTGGGGCATTGATATTAAATGAAGGTCATTATCTCCTAACTATGAAAATATGAGTTAACAAATTCAAGAAGTCATAAAGTTCAATATACCTGGTTTTCTCAAGGTTGATCCTGGGATGAACAGAAGAGGAAAAATGGAAGGCAAATTGATTGAGTGAATACAAGTTCAAAGATCAACAAGAATGGATTTTCAAAGTAATGGAAATTTTTATAAACCCTATAGTAATAATGACTTATTCAATAGTTATATGATAAACTCTGTATTAAAACTTTTGCATGAATTATGCCAAATAAACTTATGAATATCAGTAAGAATATATGGAATACATTGTTGATGAATAAGTGAAAAAACAAATAGTGATATTAATCTCTCAATATATATTTGTTGAAATAATGCATTTTCATTTTAAGAGACTAGGAAACCAAAGCATGGGAGGCTAAATATCTCTCCCAAGGTTACACTCAAGTAGGTGAGCAGCTGATGCGAGATTTGAAATGAATCCAGATAGAGGTATGTCCACTTTGTGAGTGTTTGTGTTATGCCACTTGCTTTTTTTTTTTCCTTTATGCCACCTTGCTTTTATGAAAGACTTAAAATAGTACCTGTTTTCACTACCTGAAAGAAATCTTTAACAGGACTTTTGTTTCTACAAAAAAGTGCAGAAAGTGAAAATGGTATTCAGCATTGGTTTGGCATCAAGCCTTTGTAGAGGCAGTGTGCACCCCAAGTGGTGGGAATGGCACCACAAACTCCTTCCCCAGGAACCACATTCAGCATCTCAGCATCAAGGCACCATAGCTTTGGACTGTGTCTGGGAACATCTTTGTGTTATCTCCATTTATTTTGTGCAGCCTTTAGCAAGGTGTGTCCTAAAGCATCAGAGAAACCCAAGAGATGTTATTTTTGGGGTCTGAGAATGCTAAAAGAATTTTCCATACACATTAATGGTGATTTCTTCTTTACTTTACACCATTTTGGCTTCTGAAAGCTTTCAAAGGAATGCTCTACTTCCAGATAGCAGGGGAAACATATATTTCAAATTCTAACTTCATATACCTAATCATTTGCCTCAGAATGACATACTGCAGTAGTGTAAGAAAGGTAAATATTGGAAATACGGAAATGAGAAATGCTGAAAAAAGAAACTTCCAACGGACAAATTTTCAGTGTTATTCAGTAGCATACAATAAAGGAAACACACATTTCTTGCAAATGTTATTTATAAACCTCCTTCTGAGGTGGGTAGGCCCATGTAGCCAAGAGGTTCCTTATGGGTCCATGCTTGAGTGAGAGTAGGTAAATTTGGAGGACATGGCATAGAGATAAATCATTGTTCTCTGAAAAAAGAAGCAAAGGGTTGAGAAGGCCTGAGAGAAGACCACAGTTTGGGAGGGGACTCCTTGGGGAATGGCTGAGGAAAAAACCCCAGGTGAACAGCACGAATATTGCTCCAAGCATCACAGGATCCTGTGCTATGGTGGTTTGAGTGTAAAAAAATCTTCATCCCCTTTTCTAAATCTCCCCTCGATCCTCCTACTCATTAATGTTTTAGATGTGAGCAGATTTTGTTTCTTCTGAGGAATGGATAGAGGTGCCAGTCCTACCTGGGACTTGGTCTGAGAGAGAACAAAGGACACATGCAGGGGCAGCCGACATCCAGGTAATACTCGGTTCTACATTGAGTGGCAGATGATGGTCAACTAGATTTTGTCATAACCTGAGGGAAATATCCCTCAGGCCACATAATTTCCTTCCCTCTGTATCCAAACTTACCAAAGAAAACTTGTTTTCTGGAGGTATCCCTTGCCAAGGGCAAGGTGGTGAGGGTTGAGTGAAGGGTTGGTGTCAATAGCTACAGAAGGGTTATTCTAACTAGAGCCTGACTGTAGAAAATTTCCCAGATTCTCCTTATGAAAAGAGTTGCAAACTCTGTGTCTTCTGGTAAGTCTCTGTTTCTCTTTCTTTATAACTTTGCCGAACTGTAGAAAAATTCTATGTCTCAATCTTCTTTGGTACCTGAAAGTTCTGCTAGGTTCCAGGGAGAAAATAGCAAACGGGACAAATAGATCTCTCTCCTCAGAATATATGGTCTAGTCCAGAATCATTTTCTATGAAGTCTTTGTCACACCCCACTTCCAATCGTGTAGAACTGAACATTTTTTCCTTAGTACTCTTCCATAGTTTTGTGCAGACTTCAACCAAATAATTTATTATTCCTTTTAACACATTAGACTCCTCCTGCTAACATGTATGCTACTGAGGGCAGAGTGTTCATATCTTTGGTGCTTATGCCAGAGCCTATGATGAAGCAGGTGCTCAATTAATGACTGGTGAGTGTAATGGCTGGATAAAAGACTAAACAAACATTTTGGTATGGTAACTCCATGGACCAAGGGAAGAAGGAGCAGTTCTGGAAGTTGGCCTACTGATGGTTGTAGGGTTTCTACACACTCTACAGCCCTGCCATGTCCAGGAGAAGCTGCAGCAGGGCTGGATTGGGAATGTTTGAAAGTGAGATAATGTGTCTTTAGGTTACGAAGCCCATAATGAGGTAGGTACATCACCTGGTTAAACTTCACTGAGAAAGAAAATTCCAGGTAGCAGAAAGGAAGAAAGAAGTCAAAGAATACTGAGTTCTAGATATGTAATTATTAAAAACCCATTTTTTATGTGTGAAGTAAAAGAAATTCAGAGAGATTAGGCAACATGCCATCTATCCCATGACTTGCAAATTATAGAGTTAGGATATGCCCCAAGGTCTGGGGGAATCAGAAGGCCAATTTACCTTCCAGAAAGCTGACACCATTATGGACCAAGACTGTAATGAGAAGCTTTTCCCATATGAGACAGAAGATGACTTCTTTCAGTATCTCATAACAAATACTTCAAAACCTACCTTTTATGTTTTAGATGCAGCAGGCATGATATGTAATGACTATTTCCATTAACAAGATAGCAAGGGGAACATATAGTACTGCTTTACAGAGAACTGGTTGGATGTACTGTGATTTTGTAAACATATAATAGAAACAGAAGGTGGGACTTTTCTAGTGCTCATTTTCTTCTGTATAGAAATTATGAAAGTATTTGTTCAAATCAGGAATTAACACTCCAAATGTGGAACGTGGGTGGGGATGTCCAATAAATGTTGGCTGCCTCAATAAATGAATGACTCACTCCTGATAGAGCTGTGGGCACTGCAACTACTCTGAGCTGAATCTTTGAAGGACGTTACATGGGCTCTGAGTCAGGAAAGCTGAGAGGGAATAGTTTCTCTCCTGTGGCTGGAGTTGGCTTCTCCAGAAATTAGGAGCTCACCACAGCATGGCCGCCCAGGGCTTTTCCTGTCCCATTTCCTATCAGTAAATCACAGAGGAGTGGGTTCCCAGAATCTAATTAGTAAGAGGGTCACTGAAGAGCTTTGAGAAGTAATAGTGCTCTGCTCGTATGATAAGGTGCCATGCCTGTGCCAATAGTGTGGTGTGGCTGCTGAGGCAGCTAATGTAACCTTAGGCTGCATGCATGAGGTAATTTATGGCCCCTCTTACCATGTAATAAACGGTCTCTCACACGGCAGCTGAATTCTGTGTCCAGTTACAGATGAACACAGACATGTTCAAATAGGGAAGCCACCATGTGGCAAATCATGTCATAAGAGCAGTACTTGAAAGGGCTGCATATTTTGTCTTATTTTTCTGGAAGGTGAGAGCCCCTAGGGGAACAAAGAAGATCTCTCCAAATATTTGAGGATCTGTTATATGAAAGATTGGCTGGATTTATTCTGATTGGGCCAAAAGGTGGACACAAATATCAGATCAATGTAAAGAGAAGCTTTCTAATAATTATCTAAAGATAGAAGGTATTGGCTTACAAGGGAGCCGTTATAAGAAGTGTGTGAACAAAGGCTAGATGTTTGTAGAAAGGATTGTTAAGTTTGGGTAGGAAGTCAAACAATAGAGAGTGTAGAGGGGCTAGTGCAGAGTGCAGGTTGAAGAAAAAGGTCTCTGTTCTTGGCATAGTTCAGTCAGTAAGAGTTAGGGCAGAATATGATGATTTCCATTTGCCAAATATGCAGAGGCCATACCTGTAGGGACCTAAAATGGAAGGTGCCCTAGATAACATTAATGTAATGCACTCCTTTTGTAGATGAGGCTAGAGCTCATGGCCACATGTTGTCTTGACCACATGAGGCAGAGGTAAAGGAAGGTCTCTGCGTTTTCATCTAGCCATGGCCTTCAAAGTTTTTCCAGTAGACTTGAGGGCTTAGAAGCAGAGTGGAATGTGTGACAGGCTCCTGGCTTCAGAGCTGCTCTACTCATCTGCTCTAGGAACGTGGTGTTTGCACTGATCTTGGAAGAGAGGATTCCACAACTAAAAATTCAGAAGCCTTGGTTGTTGCCAAATAGTGTCTTCTTTCTCCCCCAGTTCTCATAGTAGAGATAATAAAATCACTCTCTGCCTTTAGAAACACCATCAGTTGCTTTTTTAAGCAACTGTCACCATGAGAACTGCCCGAGAGTGAACAAGTGGGACATATTTTGGGCTTACTGGCTCAGATCTATTATTTTCCTCCCAATTTCCATCACCACTGTGTGTCACTGCTGTATTTTTCCTGAGACACAACTTATTTCTGTAAGTGTTCATCTAATTGCTTCCAATCTTTCCTCTCACTACTGATCCTTCCAATTGGTCCTAATCTTTTTTGGGATTGAAAATGGCCAATTCTCCCATTTCAGTGGTATATAAATACTATTTTCATCTTTCCATTTCATACTGCATGTCATTTCAAATAGCACTGGCCTATTTATTTATTTAATAAACACTACACATGTAGTCTCATTTTGCTTTCTCATACCTGTGTTGATTTATCTCTGTTGGTTTCTCTCTCTCTCTCTCTTTTTTTAATGTTTCTCCAAACCCACCTCCAAATCCAAGTTTCTGGTGAATTTCCCTGTGTGTTTCTCCACAAATTCATTTGAGCTCTTTAATGCTTGTACCTTTAACATCTTTATGCCTCTATTTCTTGACTTTCCTCCCTCATGAGATTCAGGAACACTGACTGCTTTATCGTCAGTTGTAGATTTGGTTTATCAGTTGTTCTGAATCAATAATGAAGATGTAAAACAATGCTTGACTCCAGGGGCTGCAGATGATACCTCCCTTCAGCAAGATTCATTTCTATTCATTTGTTGATGCTGTCAGGCTTCCAACCATGGGCATGTGCGGAGCCCAAGCAATTTGCAAGTAAGATTTGGGGAATGTTATCTAAAATGTTTTCTGCAAGTCTGACTATAGGGGCACATTGCTTATACATTCATTTTCTCTTTCATCCTGATTTTAATCATTTTTATCAATGCTTGTTCCCCCCGGGTTACCATTTTATTATTAATTAATATTGAAGTGTAGTTGGCACACAGTGTTACATTACCTTCAGTTGCACAACATAATGGTTTGACAAGTCTATGTGTATGCTATGCTCACAAATGTATAGCTCCCATCAGTCACCATACATGCTATTATAATACCATTGACTACATTCCCCATGCTGTGCCTTTTATCCCCATGACTTATGCAATCCATAACTGGAAGCCTGTGCCGCTCACTCTCCCTTACCCCTTCAGACCATCCCCCTGACCCCTCATGGCTCTTTTTTGAGATAGCTTAGATATTCATTAATTTTCTCTTTACTACTAGATTTATATTTCACCAAGCTGTAATAGCTACTTTACCAAATAGCAATTACCAAGATCTTTTTTAACCAGTAAGTCAGTTTTTCCCCGTGCTACCAACTCTCCAGGGAGGAATTCCACTGGTCCTGAATAGAGATTACAGTGAGCCCAATTTAGCCTAACTAAGCACTCACTGCTGGTGATGCATGGGTTGTTTAGTGTATAAGGGATGATGTGTGGACCTAGAGGTTATACAGAGAATAGAAGTCTGGAAGAACAACTCAGTTTTTATGTAAGGTAGGTAGTAGTCGCTAATAGCTTGAGTAGTGTTTTCTGTATTCAAATAATTACCTTGTGGTCCATTGTGGCATATAATCAAGTAGACCTGGTTATTTGAGATGGATAACTTGTGTTGAAAATATAATTAATTGACTTAAAAAAAAAAAGAATTCCAGACTTTGGTAAACAAAGGAGGGGGGTGAAATGTAACTCTCCTTAAGTTTTCTTTTTCTTCCAGTTAAAACTATAACACATCATCCCTCAGCTATTAAAAAAAAAGAGAAAAAAAAAAGGAACTCCCACTTTTGCTGACCCTGCTAAGGTGCTAATGAGTAAAGGGATAACCAAGCTGTTATTGTAGATCACTACTGAGCTACAATATCACCATCTCCAGAGACTTTCACATGGGGAACTCCTAAAGTGGTAAGTTTTCAAGATCAAAGGTCAAAGGTATGAAATTACAATAGTACCTGGTCCTGAAATTGATAATTTTGGAGACGGTTTTCTTGGTTCCCTGCCTAATGACTTATCTCATACAATTTGCTCCCAACAACTCAGTAAGGCAGACTCCTTGGAGAAGAAAGTTTTCAACTGAAAGCTCTACCTGATAATATTTTCCTTTTTAGTTATCTGCTTCATGGGAAGTTTGGCAATGGCAATGCTGAGGTGTGTGATGTCGTGCTTGTCTTTTCTTACAGTTTAGTTGCTCTTACTATTTCTTGGACTAACAGGAACTTGAGATGCAGTAATTGTATTTCCAATTACAGTGGATTTCTTCATTTGGGGTTGGGAATGGAATAATTAAGGCTTACAAATGTAGAAATTTGCCCATTTTGTTTGAGGGAAGGGTGATAATGTTTAAGACAACGTGTTAGCTCTTTCTCCAAGCTGGAAGTAAATAGGAAAAAGTGACTTGTAAGTTAATGTGTTCAGGCCTTGGATAGGATCGCCTTTGAATTGCATGGACTTCCCGGTTTTAGCTTTTTCTGATGGTATTCGGATATGCATGAGAGTATTTTGGTTTGTTTTTCCCTGTAATGGGAATTTAAAATAGTCCTAAGCTGGGTGTGTTGGCTGCATACAGTTTCATTTGCATACCACACCGTGGAGGAGAGAAACCTGGACAATATTTTTGGCATTTTAATAATATGCCTCCAAAGAAGGAAAGAGCCATACAATTCATTTTCTTTGACAAAACTTTAATTAGAAAACCAGACTCCTCTGATTATAAAAATTACACAAGCTGATAAATCTTGGTAAGTTATAGAGAGAATAATTTTATGAACATTTTATACCTAATAAAAAAGTTAAAATAATTAACAGCATTCATCTGATTAATTTTGTTTTCACATGGTTTTCTAATATAAAAAAGCATATAGTCATCAACCTTTATATAAATCCATACAGGTTTGTAATAGTTTTTTCATAATGAGAAGGGACAATATTCATATTTAAATAATGATCTTAGTAATCAGTGATGAATCAAAACTGCCAAAAGCTAAAGCATGACAAAATTTATGATCAAAGTTGCTTAGGGAACTTTTGAGTCTTCTGGATCCAGCAAAAATGACCTTTTAGAGAAAACCTAGACACAAGAATTTGTATGATTGTAGTATTGCCCCACCTGAAAAAAAATCCCATATGATCGGTGTTATTTCATCTGTTTCCAGAACAATGACTTTTTCTCTTCTTTCAATAGTTTTGTACCAGAGTGGTGCTAACCAGGTGCTGGTGTATTGTGCTGCCTACAGTAAATGGGATGTGATCAACAGGAAACTGTAAATCCTTTTTTCTCCCCGGACTAGTAAGAACAGAAACACTTTGACAATACAGTTTCACCTGAACGTGAAGTTCCTGTGAGGGCTAACCTGTGTCCTGCAATACTACATCGTTTAAAAATACCTTACTTCTTAAAACTTCTGTCCTGGAGCAAGACAGCATCACATTGACTTCTGATTGCCTTTTGACAAGATAAAAGAATAGTTCTCGTGTCCAAACAATAAATGAGGAGTCTGGGTAGCATGAAGGAGTCGCATGTGATATCTACATTTCTTTATTGCCTTCTAATTTTTTCAATATTGCATGGCAATGTTGATCCAATTTCACACCATCGTCAAACCACATATCAGTGAAAGTGCTTCTGTGTTTCTTCAATAGTGTCCAAATATAAGAGCTGTAAACTGTTAACAAATGACTTAGTTTCACTTGGAGAATGGCAAAGAAAACGTTGTGAAGTAAATCCTCTAGGAAAGATGGCACTGTGTTGAGCACACAGATAGTAAACACACTAATAGTTGTCATTAAGTATTCTTTTACAAGCTGGTACTTTAACACATCCCAAAGTTAATTTAATTATACTAGTTTTGCAGCAAACTGTAATTGGTATCGGTCCCTTGAGGACCGAAGATGATACCTTTAAGGATGTCATTTGTTTCACATCTTGTACTCAAATCCAAGCATGGAAATTTCTGAAACATTTTAGGTCATCTAGCTTGTGAGCTAATGAGAGGAAGAACAGACTATCTATGGACTTTAAACTTTTAAACTTGAGTGTTGTCCATGCACTCTCTCTGCTTCCCTAGAAAGTGTTTTGCTGAAAGTTATACTAAGTGAGAGCCCTGAATGAATGCCCCAGAAATTATAGGAGAGGAAAGATCTTCAGATAGAAATAGACTCAATTTTGTGGCAGGCATCCCCAATTTCAGATTGAGAGGCAGACATACAAAGAAAACCTGATTTTAGTTTCTAATATTCATAACCTTCTTTTGTAAATAATTTCATCCTGGAGGACAAAGTGATGTGTCTGAAATCAAATTGGGTATATTCAGCTTACCTCAACTTCAAGTTCAAGTGGATAAGAATATAAGTAGCAAGTTCAGCTGAGAACAAGGCAGAGATGAAAGCAGTAATGAAAATAAAAGAGCTATCACATCTCTCATGCAACGAGCATTTACAAAACTCAAAGAAAACTTTGCAGATGCTGAAACCTATGTGGTATAATTAATAAAGCATTTTCTGGCCCAAATACTGAAATGTTGCTTCACCAACATAAATTACATTATTTTGGGAAACCCTAATAAGGATAAACTAAATCACAAACAAAAAGCAATAAGAAATGTGGACAAGCAACAAGCCATCTGAGTCAGAATTTCTGTGGTTGGGATAGCACAATAAATCTGCTTATGTTAAAGAAACTAAAACAAATTCTATACTAACAAAAATTCAAAAGGTGAGATATTTCTACCAGAAAGGAAAACAAAACAGCAAATATCACAATTGTACAGAAAATGTTTCCTATATCCCTTCCTGAATTGATCAGTGTAAACTACAAAATTTCTTCTGAATTCTTTCAGCTTTTTGAGGACTAGTTAATGTTCTTACAGAATCTGTGACTTAATGATGAGCATCTGTTTTCAAGACTAATCAATGAATCATTAACGTGAGCTTGGAAACAGCAGGTAGAATACCAATAAATTATTCATTTTGGGAGAATAATGAAATGTTCTTCTCCAGGCATCAGATGATATATTTTACTTGTGTTCATGTCAGGCTGGCTTTGGGTGCTTGTGTAATCCTAAAGTTCCCACTGAAAATAGCTTGGGGCAATGTTTTTGAGTTTCTTAGCCAGGAAGAAATAGCACAGCAATTGTCCCCACTCAAATTTGTGGTTGCCAGGATGGTCTTTCATGTTTTCAGCTGTATCCTTTCTCCCTTCTTTCTTTCTTCCCTCCCTTCCTTCTTCTATACCCCTCTTCCTTCCCACCCTTCTCTTCTTTTCCTTTTCCTCCCTCCCTCCCTCCCTCCCTCCCTCCCTCCCTCCCTTCCTTCCTTCCTTCCCTCCTCTCTCTTTCTTTCTATTGACAAGTAAGGACAAACTATGACAGTCTTTGCTGAGTCAAAGGAAATCATGGCTTTTAAACTATTTAAACTACAGGTAAATAATTTTAAAAAATCAAAAGCTAGATGTTACTATTACCTGGTAAGACATTCACAGGCAAGGAACTTTAAAATTTGTAAGTTTACCCTGAATTACTCACTGGACATGAGATACATCCAATGGCTTCAACTTTACAATTGAAGTGCATGAAGCTTTCACGATTCTCCTGGAACTGGCCCACACTCTGATCTTATTTCTTCCATTGCTTCCCCAGCATTTGCTGAATGCCTAATATGTGCCAGGCACTATTCTAGACTATGGGGTTTTAGTAGTTTATAGATCAACCATAAAAAAAATCTCTGTCCTCACAGAGTTTTCAATCTACAGAGGACAGACAGACAATAAAAACCATTGTAAGGAAGGGAGGAGGGTAGGAGGCTTTCTGTACGGTTATAGAAGTATTTCTAATGATCTGACAATTAAGAAGAAATATCATGAAAAGAAGTGAAGAAGACTAATGGCTATTGGTGGGAAGGCAGGGAGAAGAACTTTCAGGGTGTTAAGAGCAGCAAGAGCAGGAGGACAAAGGGGACTGTGGCAGGAGAGGAGATAAGAGAGGAGACAGGGGGACAGATTTGCTAGGGTTTCCCTTTATCACATGTCTTCCACCAGAGGTAATGACTGTAGAGAGCTGGATCCTTCACTTGAACAGATCCAATGCATTCTTCAAGGACTATGTGAAGTTGCATTTCCTTTCTGCAGTGTTCCCCTGATACCCAGACTTTCTTAACTCTTAAGTATGAACCATGCAAATTATCATCAACAATTTTCTGCATTTTATCACCTATGATTTTTTTCCTCTGTTAGCTTCTTCAAATAGATCCCAAGGAACTTAAGGGTAGAAATCACATATTACATTTTCTCCACCCCATACAGTGCATAATGCTGAGTTCATGGTAATTAAATTAAATAAATAGATAAAATTATGTTACTTAAGAAAAAACAAAGAAATCCACAACTTAAAAATAAATTCAAGGACTTTTGAGAATGTTGCCATGAAAACAAAAACAAAATGCGTTAGAACTCAGTGTATAATACACATTATCTTCTGACTTGACTGTTGATTTATGTCATTGTTCATCCTAATTTAGAGATTATCTCTGTATATTTGTAGACTCCTTCTTCCTGTCCTTCAGAAAATGGGGACTCTATCTATGTAGGCTTCTTTTTAATTTTTTTACGATAGTACTACTACCCATTCCCTTTCATGTCTGCCTTCATTCATGAGCTTTCTCTCTGAATTTATGTCTCCATTTTTCCAGCATATTGTTACCTAGCAGGGTCAGGACTATCAGTGGAGTGACAGATTATAAATATATCAGAGATATAAACTATGGGGTAAAAATCCACTAGGCCACTCATTTATTGGAACCATTTGTTTGAAGTCACCTAGTGAAGAAGTGGTCATGGATGGACCATAGTGATAGAACACTTTCATAAAAATTATTTCTCCTGGGATAAGATCTTTATAATGTTTAGACTAGAAATAATCTTTACACATTGTTTATTGGTTCTCTGCAGAAGACAGTACAGTTCAACTAAAGAATAAATGTTGAGGGGCTCCATGCTAAATGGAACAAACAAGAAGAGAAGATGCCACTTGATGCCTCTCCAATTGTTATTTTAGTGAAAGATGTCCATTTCAGACCATTGGGTGAGATCTCACAATTCCTACAGTGCTATACTTCACAGTGGACAAACCCTTGGGACCCTAATGTGAAGAAGGAACAAGTTTGTATTCTTCCATCCATAGATGACTCTTTTTCTTTTCCAAATTAGTCATGATTTTTCCTTCCTTTAAGCCAACCTTTTGAATATGCCTTAGTCACGCCATGCTAAATAAAAGTGAGTGGAGGAGGCAACTGGCAGGAAATGACGGCTTATTAGCATTCTTTACTGACGTTCTTTCATAAAATGATTTTTCCTCCCTCTCACCCCATGATCGGTCTCAATCCGAGCCTGAATGGTTTATTTATCAGTATTTCTTCCCTTGGGTCAAATGATGAGTTTTGGCACTTGTTTATACTTGTAGTCACTAACTTGTTTTAGTGTATTAGTATCAAGCAAAATGATTTCTGCCCTTAAGGTTTTATCTTCTGCATTATAGTAACAATAATCAATTGATCACCTGCCCTTTCTTTCTACCTTACCATTTTGTTCAAAACACACCTAGTACTCATTACGACCCATTTCCAGCAAACAAAAAAATTAATAGAGTAGCTGTTATTTATTATAGCAAAAAATATTAATTAAAAACTTAGAACAGTTTTTAGATTAGGTTAAAAGCTGGCAAATAACAATGCTAGTCTTGCCAATGTTTCATAACATAATTGTTTCAGTTAAAGCACATAATTACTTCCATCTTTTTATACAGCATGAAGATGTTCCTCTGAATGAACATTGCTGTGTTTTAAGTATAATACTTGGTCCATTACTTGGCACATTATAAGTGCAAAATAAATGTTGGAGTGATGGATTAGGGAAGGAATGATATGGCTGGTTTGTTATGCCATTTTGCCTTCCCAGTTCCTAGGTAAGTGCCCATATTTTTAGTTGAAAAATTTCTCCCAATCGAAATTATTCTCTACATTGTCAACCTTTCGTTGGGGCTTCTTATTATTGAAAAAAACTAGGTGCTCTAAGTATTTAGATATAACACATAAAGAAAAACAATTGGAATATTTGGTAAGAGATCTGTGACCCCTAGAGGCATTTTGTATGTGACTCTAATATAAGTTTTAGTAGTCCCTTATTCTTTATATAAGACCAAGGTGGCCTTTTGGGGATCTGGTGCTGGTGGTGAATTTTATTTTTTCATATGGGTTCATCAACCATTGCTTTTGCCAGACTATGTTTTGCTTTTGTTTTTGTTTTGTTTTGCTTTAAACAGTGTCTTCAGTCTGGCATACACCACAGTGTGATAGCTGAGATACTGAGAACAGAGATGGCTCACAACCATTTTCCACACATACTACTTATTATTATTATTATTTTTTTGGTTTATAACTTTCCCCTTTCTTTACCTTATGCAGTTTTTAAGAAATAACTTTCACATTTTATTCACAACCAAAATTTCCCAGTTATGCTAGAATGCTATTGCAACTTTCAAAGGCTAAAAAATAAAATAATCCATTCTTCTAAGCCATTTTGGTAAAGTTTTTCCTTTATATTTCCCTCTTTTTGGTCTTTTTCAACTTAGTTTCCATATATTTACTTTGACGTCTCTGAATTTCTACTAAAACTGAAAGGGTATTGTTTTAACTAAAACCCAGGCTCTGAATACATTGCCCATGTAGATGAGTCCTTTTTCCTGAAGTATTCTACTCTTCTGTGAGGACATAAATCACTTTATTATCTAGAAAACAGTAATATTATTTAGGAAATAAGAACTGGTTTCTATACAGGCCTATGAATTCTGCTTCTTTTGGAATTTTAATGAGTATTGTTCTGCACACTGCTAATACATATGAACTTCTCTAACAGGTTATTTTCCAAAGTTTGCTCCATGGAACACAAGTTTTTAATGGTGCTCCATGAACATAGGGTCACATGGTCAAATATATTTGGGAAATGTACTATTGTCTCTACCCCACCGGAAAATTGGTTGCACACATCTAGGGTAGTTGAAAAGTAGGCTTCATGTTTGCCAGCATTGAAGCCATTTGGACTTTGGCTAGCCCCTTTTGAAAAGATGGAACAAAAACCTCCAAACAGTCTGGACTTTGATTGTACTTGGTATTTTCACCTTAGAGTTAATATTTGCCACCATCCTTCTGTTTTATTTGATATTGTGATAGTCCCACATGCAGAGGCAGATCCATATTTCGTGAGGCCTGAAGTGTATACAATTTTGGAGTCCTTTGTAAGAAAAAGAATAGAAAATTATCCTACTTTTCCAAACCTTTTATAAACCTATGACAATGTGAATTCACTGCTGGGGACTGTCCCAGGGCCTTGGTAAGACTCGTGCAAGCAAAGGGGTCTGAAATTTAAGCTTCATTAGTTATGTGCTAAATCTGCATTATCCCACATGGAAAACAATATTATATTTCATAATACTGTTTCAGCCTTATTCCATCCAGTCCTTCTGATAACCTGACATACATCCTACATTCTCAGATTTGACAGATTTAACAAATAAAAATATGGGATGACCAGTTATATTTGAATTTCAGATAAACTATAAATTTTTAAGTATAAATATAGCTCAAATGTTGCATGGGACATACTTATACTAAAAAATTGTTCATTGTTTATCTGAAATTCAAACTTAAATTATATCATATATTTTGCCTGGCAACCTATGCCTTCTAATCAAAACACTCTATATTAGGACTTTCTGAAAATGATACAGTCTTTCATACTCTATGACTTAGTTCCATGTTTCTTAAAGTTTCTTCATGAGAAGGCCCTCATGGGGCAACTGTTACAAACATAGATTCCTAAACCTGATTCCTAAAGAGTTTAAAAATCTTCCCAGGTGAGTCTCATCAACAGTCAAACTTGGCAAACATGACCTTAATTCAGGTACTTTGATTTCCTCAGCCTGGGATGTTCTTGCCCACTCTAATCATCCAGATTTCCAGCCCTGCTGATAAGATGCTGTCCCTCATCGTTACCGTCTTCCCTGGGCAGACTTAACCCAGCTACTCTCAGAATGCCTACTGTTGTTGTCAGACTTCTACTGTAGCACTTTTCAAAGTGAAACCATAGTTCCCCACACCAATAGCATCAGCATCACCTGAGAACTTGTAAGAAACAAAATTTCAGGCCTCATTCCAAACCTACCAAATCAGAAAACACAAATTGGTGGGTTTTGTGTGTGTGTGTGTGTGTGTGTGTGTGTGTGTGTGTGATTTAAAAAAAAAATAACATATAATGTATAATTTGCCCCAGGGATACAGGTCTATGAATCACGAGGCTTACACATTTCACAGCACTCACCATAGCACATACCCTCTTCAATGTCCATAAGCCAGCCACCCTATCCCTACACAATCAGTGTTTTAACAAGCCTTCCTAAGTGACTTTGATGTATCCTTAAGTTTGAGAATAATTACTCTATGTTAACACCCATCACTTCTGTTATAGGTAACTACAGCTGTCATATCTCTAATTTGTTGGTCTAAATTCCTTAATGGGTGGTAGCTGCTTGGATTTCTCTTTGTATTCATTCTCAGTGCCTAGCACATAGAGAGTATTTAAAATTTTTGTTGAATGAAAGATTTGGTAAGTAAATGAGTCAATGGATAATTATGGTTATTTTTCCTGTTTCTTTTCTTTCCTTCCCTTCCCTCTCCTCTCCTTTCCTTTTTTCTTTCCTTCCCTCTTCTTTCTTTCTTTCTTTTTTTCTTCCTTCCTCCTTCCTTTCTTTCTTTCTTAAATTGAGTTTCCATCTGTAGATTGATCTAGATATTGTTGTGGATTCTTTAGGTATGATGCACACATATTGATAAATATCATATACTTGAGCATCCAGCAACCTAACATAAAGAAAAGCACAAAAGATCAGATATACCTATTTATTTTCCTAAAATTTTTGTTTCTTCTTCTTTGACACATCTTTTATTTACTGTACTTAAATTCTGTGAATAGGGTAGACCAATTAAATTTTTTTGCAGGCCAGAAATGTGGAGAACCAAATCAACCATTCTGTAAAGACTGATTTCTTGGGGTGCCTGGGTGGCGCAGTGGGTTAAGTCTCTGCCTTTGGCTCAGGTCATGATCTCAGGATCCTGGGATCGGGAGCCCCACGTCGGACTTTCTGCTCAGTGGGGAGCCTGCTTCCCCCTCTCTCTCTGCCTGCCTCTCTGCCTACTTGTGATCTCTGTCTGTCAAATGAATAAATAAAATCTTAAAAAAAAAGAATGCTTAAAAGACTGATTTCCTGATATTTTGTGGTAACAACGGCTAACTCTGTATATAAAAACCACAAGGATATGACTATTAAAATATGAATTAGAGTGTTAGAATGAATAGATCATGCAAAGAATGAATGACTGGATGGTGCATATTTTCTCAAACTCACTAAATATAGGGTACCATTTGCTGATGCTTGGGAAACTCAAAAGTTTCTTGGGTGTCCAGGCTACACTATGGATTCAGATTTGAGTGCTACAGAATTAATTGCATTCATTTAAAAAATTAAAAATTGAATTCATTTCTTCCTTTTTTATCTTCAGTGCTACAATCTTATTTTATGTCATTATTACCTTTATCTATGGTGACTATATTATCCTCTTAATACTTCCTTTGGTCCAGGTTTCTCATCTCCAATCTATCCTATACTTAATCGTTGCAGACTAATATTTCTAAATCCTGACTATAGTAATAAGAAGAATCCAAAATTCTATCAAATTAAATATGAATTCTCCAGGATGACATTCGTGGGTTCTTCTACTAAACTTTCTGCTTGTACAAATTCAGATCCTGTACTGGAAATGTGCACTCAAACTAAATTGAGTTCATTGATCCAGGAACACAGTCTGTGCCTTTGTTTTTTTTTTTTTTTAATGGATAAATGCATTGAATTTAATGATTTTAAAATATATTATAAAAATATAATAACTTATATTTTTAAATATAAACATAACTGTGTTTTTTAATGGCTTTGCTTAGGCTGTTCACACCACAAGAATGCTCAGGCCAAAAATCTAACCCCACCTTAAGTGCCATTTTTTTTTTAAGATGTTATTTATTTATTTGACAGAGAGAGAGACAGCGAGAGAGGGAACACAAGCAGGGGGAGTGGGAGAGGGAGAAGCAGGCCCCCTACCAAGCAGGGCACCCAATATGGGGCTCAATCCCAGGATCTGGGATCATGATCTGAGCCTAAGGCAGACACTTAATGACTGAGGTGCCCAGGTGCCCTGGTGCTGTCTTAAAAAGAATATATTTCCACCAGGTTTGGCTCTACTAAAAATAATCTCTCTAAGTACTCTCTGTGGGACTCTGTAAAAGTTCTTGCTTATATCCTAGTTATGAATGTCATATATGCCTTTGTCTTGGGACTTTTTTATCTTCACTCAATTTAAGAACTCTATCAGCATTTATTTTATTAAATTTGTTGACTTGGTGGTCTAAGCCATTGCCTTTCAAATTTAGCTATACACTGAAATCACTTGTATAGAAATACCGAAACCTGAGTCCCACTTGAAGAGATACTGATTCAATTTGGCAAGAGGTCTGGTCATTGAAATTAAAACAAACCAAAAACAAACAAACAAAAACCCTCTAGGTCACTTTGATATGCAGCAAATTTGAGGACCAATGACTCTGCTAATCCTGGAATTACCCAAAATGTCTTTTGGAATGTGTGTGTGCCACAGTCTCCGATGGCTACTCGGTTGGTAGATTTGTGTCCATTTCAACTCTGTAAACAGATGAGTTCTTCCATCAGCTCCAAAATGTGGCTTCCCCAGACCAACACCAACCTTATCTTTAACTTTAAGCAGTACTATTAGGAAATGCTTATTTCAGGTTTAAAAGTTAAAATACATTCCTCCAAACTTCCTTATAATCTCACTTGCTAATTTGAGGGGAGTATCAATCATTATTATAATTAAGACAATTTTAATTATTAAAATTAAGATAATTTTTATAATTATCAAAAAGAAAAGGCTTGTATATAAATTGATCAGTTTAAAACTATGTACACATACTTCACTTTACTGTAATCGCCAAAGTAGAAGGTGAATCTTTAGCACATGACTTAGAAATAGTTTTAAGTATGTTAACTAAAGCATTGTCTTAAATTTTGCATTTAGAGAAGGGCAGACAGGGGGAGGAAAATCTATGCAGCTATTCTCACCACATAGAATTTGCAATTGTACAACTCTGTACAGGTACTTTTTATGCCTGATTTAGGATGAAAAGATGGTATCTTGTACTGGAGGACATAGTACTTCTTTATCAATTGTTTTTCTTAAAATAATCTATAAAATCTTAAAATAATCTATAAAATAAATCTATAAAAATCTATAAACAGGGATAACAATACCTATCTTATTAAGCAACTATTTGAATTGTGAGTAAAACTAATAACTCTCACAGAGATGATTAGTTTGAGTGTGTTAGTTTGAGTTGTTTTTCTGGAAGGTTTGGATTCCAACTGATCCATTGAAGGACTCCTGATGTTTCTGAGGTGACCAGGTGGCCAGGGCATCTATGACAGAATATGGATGGTGTTCTACCATGAGGAGACTCAAACTCATGCCCTACACTGGCTCTTGCAAGCTCTATATTCTAAGCAACAAAGATTAGAAATGTGTATATTCATGCTGAATTTTTGGATCCTTGACTTCAGTAGGTAAAACACAGAAAAGGGGACTGTGGTGTTCATACTGTGTAAACCTTTCATTGTTTTCAAACCCGAGAATATGTATCAGGACAAGTTTTCTCTTCATAAACCCACTTCCAAATGCAATTATGGTTTCTTGCTTTCTAATAACCAGCCACTAGATAGAGTAACCACTCTCCTCTGGGTTTCAATGATCTCATCTAGAGTAGTCTTCACCCAGACAACCTGCTTTGTGGTCTGTGTGCCCTTGTGTATTCCATATTTGCCCAGACAGACTCTCTGTCTCTGTCTATTAGAATCTTACCCAAGCATCAGTGTGGATTTTTGCATGATGCCTTCCTTGAACATCCCAGGCAGAAATTTCTTCAACAGATTATAGATGCCTCAAAGGCAGGGGTATGGACATTGGTATTTTTCTCTGAGCCCAGCACAGAGACGGAGATAGGTGCTCCTAAGTAGTTGCTGAATATGTGAATACAACCCCAGGCAATCTAGAGCCTACTGTGGATAGGCTCCAGAAACCTATCCACAGTAAAGCTTGGGATCCTGAAACACAAACAACTTTCTGGTTCTATTTCTTTAAGGGTTAGCAGCCAACAAACTTTTGGACATTTACCTATGTTAACATTTTTCTGACCTCTTTCAATGTGTTTATTATTAAAAAAATGCAAAATAACTAAACTAACTAAAATAACTAAACTAAACTAACAAAAACCAATAAAACCAAGAACTTTTAGTTCAGTTGTTTATTCTCCTTTGCAAAAATTTTGCATTTGGGGGTTCCTGGGTGGCTTAGTCAGTTAAGTGTCCAACTCTGCATTTCAGGTCAGGTCACGATCTCAGGACTGTGAGATTGAGCCTTCTGTCAAGCTCTGCCATCAGTGGAGAGTCTCCTTGAGGATTCTCTCTCCCTCTGCCCCTCCCCCTTATTCATGCATTCACTGTTTTGCTCTCTCTAAAAAATAAAATCCTTAAAAAAACGTTTTGCATTTTTTTGTTTTGTTTTTTTACTGACTTTTTTTCCTTTTTAAAGTCATCCCTGCCCTTTGGTATTTTTTCCATGTCAAATCACATTCCTTTTTATTTCACTGTCAAGATGTATGTAGTTCTAGATTCTAGCATTTCAGCTTATTGGAAAGGATATTAGCTTCAACAGAACTTATTATTATTATTATTATTTTATTATTATTATTGTATATGGGACCTTATTCCTGTATAACTGGTTATAAAAAAGAACTCCAGATAATAAGATAAAACAAAACAACAAAAACATCCAAATATAGGTCTCACTGATTGAGATTGTGAAATAACTAATTTTTCATTAGGTTACAGGCAGACAAGTCAGAGACAGGAGGATTCTTTCATTTATTTCATTGAATAGCTATTTACGAATGTCTGCTCAGCAAAAGGACCTATATTATATACTGCTTGCCATGTCAGTTGCCATTATTAAAAGCAGTAGGAAAAAAAAAAAGCAGTAGGGAATTCCAGCTTGCTGTTTATGTAAATAAGTAATACTTTCTCCAAATTTAAGTGCTGTAAATATCTTCACCCTTTTAGCTTAATTTTGCCAGGCATTATTTCACTCCTTCCTAGCCATGCTCATTCTTACCTGAAGGAAAAATATGTTTTAGTTACTCTAAAAAATTATTTTAAAAGTGAGGAAGAGTGAACATATTTGAGCAAAGGAATAAAGCAAAATAAATTAATGACTCTAAAGTTAAATTTAGATAGGAAAATGGCTATTGAGTAAACTCAAACATTTCTATATGAAATTTTGGGCACTTTTCTTTTAAAAAACATAACAAACTATAATAAAATATATTAGAGTTCTTTATTTAGTCATGCAAATAATGTCAATAAAGAAGTTTGAAATGACAGGTTTCTAAGTAGATTGTGGATTATTAAATTGTTTCAGTATAATTTTGGTATCAGGTGCACTTAAATCCTGTGATTTTGGTCATCTATGTATTTCTTGTAATCATGTCACATTATTTATCAGAACAGATAGTGAACTTGGGTATTCAGTGATTTAACATTCTTGGTTTTAATGACTTAGAGTGGTGCTGACAGCTCGTGAATAATTTTGCTTGGACTTGAAACTGTATCATATGCATACAGGGTGAGGGATGTGCTTTGTGAGTGAGCCTGTGGGCTGCTCGAGAGCCACCAGCCTATTCTTTATTGTCTTCATCCCTGTAGGTCTCACAGGATTAAAAAAATTTGTTGGTTCAAGCACCTTTACAATTTATGTTCTTACAGCCATACAGTGTCATGCAGTGAGAAGTTAAGCAGAAACTTTTTTGAACTGATTATCAATTGCCTTAGACATGAGTTAATACAATTATTAGGCGTCTTAAAGGGACACCTACATATTTCAGTTACACAATAATTTATATGTTATAGATATTTGTGAACTTAAAGTTTCAAAAAAATATGTCTCAGAAATGCCAAGGTATTTTGTTTGCTTCAGAATGTCTTACCTGAAATAGTTGATATGTATTATCATGGTATTTCTAAAATGCATGTATTCATGAATTTTTAAAGGATAAAATTAATAATTTTTAGAACTTGTGATTCAGTGAAGACTGAAGAAATATAGGTTGTTATGTTACATCGTGATGTCATGAGATATTAGGTTTAAGAAGTTTAATTATAGTTTAGAAGAATCTTTCTCTAAGGGATAGAAAGCCCAAAGATCCCACTGACATTAGATGAAGAAGACATGTATTACGATATTCCATGGGGCATTTAATATTAATAGGAAACTACAGTGCATCTATGAATAACTTAGCCTAGAGCGTTTGGGATTGCCATCTAGAAAGAACTAGCAGTCAACTGAACTTAGGAACTAAAGAGTAACCCCCGGTGCCACCTATCACTATTTTAATACGCTGTTCCTTATTATGACTAATGGACATAGATTTTTGTTGTGGTTATTAAAATAAAAGGTCAACATAGCCAGAAATACCATAAGTAATTTTGCCTAGTGGCATTATAGTAAATATAACTGATATGACATTTTTGCAAACAGCTAAGATTTTATTGTTATTTTTCTTAAGGTTTTTACCTTTAGACTTTAGATCATAGATTTCTTTAATAATGTAATCCTGAGGAATTTAACTAAAATTATTACATCTTCATATATCCAAAGTATGAAAAAAAAATGAAATTAACAAGGAAGTATTTGCAATGTAATTTTCCTTGAATAGGTTATGAGATTAATTATAAAATGTATGTTTACATGGGAAAATCTATGGGAAATAATTTGTTAGGTATTTATTTTTATTGTAGTTAGAAAAGCCTACTTTATAATTTTTTTTTTATTTACAGAGAAGAGAGACAAATTTTGATAATGCACCAAATCCAGGTAATTTGGAAATTTCTGAAGGACTCATATAGGAACATTTGCTTCTTAGTAAGATCTGAAAGAGCACTCAGGCAGTTCTCTCCTTTGAAGGTATCTTGGGATGAAAATATTACTTAGGTAAATTTTTTCTTGATATTGACATTTTTGTTCAAAATTCTTTTTCAAGTGTTCCTCGATAAGTAGCTTTAATGTTAGAGTACAAGGTACCAAATCACATAGCAGAGATTTACATGGTGTATTAGTGTATTTGCACTATTTTATGAGTGAGAAATGAGGCTCTTTTCATGAACGAGTTGTGGTAAGAAACTATATGTCATAGAATATTAGAAGAAAGAATGTTCTTATGGGGAAAGACACCTGAAAGTGTTGGTTTGCTATGAGATTTGTATTGATAAGACTCTGGGTCTCATAATATCATACTTTTCATCATTCCTCTTTGTTATAGAAATTAGTATTCTGCTTAGCCAGGAGAATAAGTGGGCTTTTATTTTAGGAAAGAAAAGGAAAGAAAGTGCTCAGCTTCTACTTTCATTTCCAACTTGTCTATGCATGGGTAAAGATTCTTTCCTTCCAGTAGTTTTCTTCTCACTGATTCTAACGTTTCCAAAAAGTGACCTGTTTTAGGATTCTAATTTAGGCAAAAATAATAGTGATGGTATCCAGTGGAAAAGAAGACCTAAGTAAAATGCCAAATACCAGTAACTTTGTCTCTTTCTCTTTCTATTTGCTCAGGGTAAATGAACAAACAAACAAACTGAGTTTTCCTTCCACGGATGAGAAGTGCACTTGAATTTTTACTGAGTTACTCACAGATTATTGGACTGTATACCTCCCTAGGTAGACCACTGCCTCAAAGTCAGTGTCAGGGTATTCTCTTTCTGAACCAAGTTCCATGTTCTGGAATGTCTGTAGAGAAACAACCAAACAATAGCCCTGAGAGATTTCACATTAAGAACATTGTAATAACCAGAATGCACAAGTAGGACTGCACATGGGGATATTCCCTTTACATTTAGATGGACTAAACTTGGAAAGTGAAAGAGCATCAGGGAGAAGTGATAAGTAATTCTGCTTTGTGGCTTTAATATTAATTAATTACTAATATTGCCATTTAATTAAAGGCTGCGGCCATTTTGTCTTTTTTTTTTCTTTTTATAATTTTTTTTTCTTTTTTTTTCATTTTATTTATTTTTTCAGTGTAACAGTATTCATTCTTTTTGCACAACACCCAGTGCTCCATGCAAAACCACCTGTTCCCCCAACCTCCCACCCCTGACCCTTCAAAACCCTCAGGTTGCCCCAACCTCCCACCCCTGACCCTTCAAAACCCTCAGGTTGTTTTTCAGAGTACATAGTCTCTTATGGTTCGCCTCCCCTCCCCAATGTCCATTTTGTCTTTAAATACCCTTATGAGGTAGCTTGGAGAGATCTCTGCCCTTTCAAACTGTGAGATTTCCTATTTAAGAGCAAGAAAGTCTGTTGCTGGAAAAAAACACATAGTCAACATGAAAGTATAATAAAGTTGTTGATTAAACTCTGCTAAAACTTTGGGATAATTGCATTGATGAGGTTAAGGTCTAATTTTATCAGTACCTAGCACTTGTATGTTTGAGGAGAAAAGATACCAGAATTTCCTGATTCTGCCTCAAAATAGATGATGCACACTGTGTCAGGGCATGAGGGAATAGGACAGTTTGGTCTTTTTCTAGCCCTCTCACTGTGGCTACCAAAGGACCAATAAATCAACCAAGTAGAGTGATGGAAGGTATTTCAGCTTCTAGGTGGAGATCCTACTGACTATCTTGGGTTAGATCACTTAAATGCTCCCCACAACATAGTGTAGGCTGTCTCTGCCCAAATCCAAGTGAATAGATCTATATGAGACTGGAAAGCTACACACTCATAGTAAACAACACTTGTCTTTTATCCATGGCAGTCTCTCCTCCTTACTCCTAGAGTTCTTATTTTTCCTCTGGTTTGACAGATCCCTGTGGGTAATGTGGTGGTCTAATAATTATGGAAGCAGAAGGAAAGGAAACCATACCATTCTTCTATCTGGCCATGCCATTAGCCATGGGCAAAACCAGAACATAATTACAAATAATTTCTAAAATCCCCAGATTGGATAAGTACAAACATGTGACATGGAGCAGGAACCCACATACCTCGTAGATGTTCTCACTCCTCTGTTTCTAAAGTTTCTTTCTGATTTTTAAGACTTCATAATTAGCATGACTTGTGAACATTTTCTTAAGGAAAATTTCAACTGGGAAAAATAGTAGGTACTGACTTGCTATAAGTTATAAAAGTGCAAAATTACAATGATTTTTTAATAAATATTTTATTATATTAAAAAATATCTACCTTATAGAGGTTCTCAGTTTAGGATATAAGCCCATTTAATTTTTATAACATCTTTAGAGGTGCAGAAGAGATATGCTTATCCACAGACTAGTCATCCGTACTATTCTAGTATATGATTTTTGACTGCATATATTTCTTTCTTTGAATAGTTTTCCCTTTTATAAGAAAATCAAGTGACTTTCCTGTCAGTAACAGAGAGGTCCTCGTTAAATACAGAGAAAACATCAAAAAATTACCTGTGATGTCTCAAAGATGCACACAACAAAAGAATGCTAGCAGCCATCTCTGGGAATGAATAATGCTTTTCTGTGTGCTTGTTTGAAGCTTCTTTTAAAGGAGTCTCCCTAGTATCCCACTTTCACCCACAAAATGATCTATGGCTCTGGTTTATGCATGGAAATCCAGGAGCACTTTCCTTGCAAAGATCAGGTTATAAATTTGACATCTGAGAAGACAATCTTGAAGTGAAATATATTTGCATATGATCAATTTTCCTAGCAGTTTAAGAATCTGTAGTTTGAGGCACCATGCAATTCTCTGTCCTGTATCCTAAACTCTAAATGTGTGGAATTATCCCACCTAGTCTATCACACCTACTTACAGACAGCTTTATTTCTAAGCATGTGGGCTCGTTTCTCAGGATTCTTTCAAACTTATTTCAAATGTCATCTGAGCCAACTACACAAAGCTTTAAACACAGAACACCACCACTTCCCCTTCTAACTAAAACATGATGGTGGGTCAACCCTTGGCCATTTAGTTTAGAAATCAAAGAAATTTACTGCTATTAAACCTACAGATAGTTCTTCCCGTGGTTGACCTGATGCACAGAGTCTTTGTTGTTTCATTTGTGATTTTGCAACTTTCACTTGGATAAATACATTTGCAGTCATGATTTTGGAGACAACACAGTAAGAAAAAAATTAGCTCATTTCCGCTATACAGTGTATTGGCAGATCATTGCTTAAAAGTGTTGGTGTAAATGCCTGCACTGCAGTGATGATGCTGAATTTTATTTTCAGTTCAAGATGGGGAGATTCCCAGGGCATACCAATTCAGCTATAGACAAGTTTTGAGTCAATGTCATAAAATTTGTCACAAAATTACTTTGTAACACACAAAGAGCAAGACATATTTTTTGTTTGTTTTGCTTTTAACGGGAATAAGAGTGCTTCTAAATCTTTTTTTTGGGAAAAAATGACAATTTTCAGGTTCAAATTTGAAAGGATTATCAATACCACTGGCAAACACCAACAGAACAGAGAGCTCTCTCTAGAAAAAGGCTGAGTAATCATTAAATTCTCTAATTCACAGGAGGCAAGATCCAAATTCCAGTCTCAAGGTATTATATTCTCTTGTTCACTGTGAGATCAGCAAACATAAGACATTAAAGTATGGGTGATTATTGACTAACACAGAATCTGCGGTCATTTACCTGGAAGCCAGATTTAGCCTCTAGGATTCTCTAGAGGACATTCTAGAAGAGGTTGCTGCCATTGACACTCAGGGAAGGCAATTTTTAAATTGTTCCCCTTGGGATGGAACTTTCTGTGGACTTTAGGCCTTTGGGACCAAAACCTACAAGGCATTTATGAATAGCTGATATGAGAATTTTAATAAAAGTTGCAATAACCATGAAAATAGTGTTTTAAAAAATCTATGTACTATTAGTAACAATGCATGCAGAGTGCCAGGCATTCATAACTATTTGGTTATAAAAATATGTGACTGTAATTGTGGTATTTACAGTCAACTTATAAAAATACATGTAATTCTGAATGGCAATAGTTAATCCCTAGCTGTAACCACAAGCCTGAAAGGATTAGTGGATTATTATGGGAAAGTGCATGGATAATTACAAAATGGACAAAGCTCTCACCGTCTCAAATTCAACATTCAAGAATGGCTATTCTAGCATCATAGGAGCTTCATTTGTCAGAATTCTTCTAACCTCGCAAGGTAAAACCGAAACTCTGTGGAAATAAGTAGGAATCAAATGGGAAAGGAACATTTACAAGACACAACCTTTGTGAAGAATAATTCTTTCATAGAATAGTCATGCACAACTGTCAGGGAGGTTCACTAGCCCTGGAAGAATTCATGGGATGACATTTAAGCACGCATTTCATTAAAGAAAAGTTAGGCAAGGTCTGGATTAACCAAATCTTTCCATAATTTAGGTGAATACCTCTTTGGAGCTTATTAATCATCATGGAGAGTGGAGTTCTTATGACACCTTCTACTTCAAATTTGTATTCCGATGGAAGGAAAAAAATCCACATTGCAGTTTAAATTCAGAAAAGGTTTTTTTTTTTTTTTAAACAAACTTCTAAAATCTCTCTCTTTAAGGGGAAAACAGATTTCAGCAAAATACAATATTCTACATAGATGAAATACTTCCCACAGGTTCTTTTCTTCTAGGAGATGATCAGTCATCTTCCAGCAGTAGGTAGGTTCTCAGTTTGAACACCATCAGTATTTCACAAAAGGACAAAATGATGTCAGTGAACTTGAAAAACTAGGGTGAGTTGCCCATAAGCTACCCAAAAAGGCAGAAGTTGGGCATTACCTGCAAATCATGATCTCATACGTTAAGATGTATCTTGGCATTTAATAATTGGATTTTTGGAGATATCTGCTGCACAGTGAGGTTGGGAGGTTAGATGATGCTTAGTTAGATTCCTTTCAGGCTTAAATTACTTCCTAGGACTCAGCTGGGGCATTTTGGATGGTAAATTGACTCTTCCAGAACAAGAAATTCCACTTCAATGAATTATTGCTACAGTTTACTAAAGAGTACCATGGTGTCCTGGAAAAGAGAACATCCCTTCCAAAATTCCACCCCTCTAGTCACTCAGATAATGGGAAATTCACATTTATTTTTACTCACTTTGATCCTTGAAGTCAGAACCTAACAAAGAACCATTTTTCCTCATCTAAAAAGAGACTGTTTAGATAGAGGTACGGTACTGGACCTGCTGCGGTAGTTTGGCAATCTATGCCACCATCCTCACATGTATTTGGCAACTGGCATGCTTGATTCTTTCTTTATAAATCAGCCTGCCAGTCTTCTTTGCATGTGGAATTGTCTAAAGTAATAATGGAAAAAAAATGACCCAAATAGGCAAGCTTTTTAAAACTTGATAAATGAATGGAGACTGGCATACCTCAGAAAGAAATGGAGCAATAGTTAATGGAATTTCTCAGCTGATTACCGCCATCTTTTGAAAGGGGTATAAAACAAGTCTTCACAAATGAGAAGTAAAGTATGAGAGAAGAATCCTCCTCCCTCCCCCCAAAACCCAACTCTTCAGCAATTTCTACGTCAGATATGAGATCATGGTCTGCAAGTCTACCACTGTCAAATACCATTTCATTCTAGCAGAGCCCTTCAGGAGGCAAAAGGCTAGGGTTATCTAATGTATGAAAAATATAATAATATTATATTAACAAATAATGAATGAACAATAACTATATGTTTATCACAATTGTATTCCATACTTGATCAACTGATACTCAGTCTACATGAATACAACTGAAAAGACAAGAATCATTTCTAATAGAAACTCAGTAATCTCAAGGTAGTACAAAGCAAACTTTATTGGATAAAATAAAATTTGGTTAAATGGTTTTCATTTTAGAGACCATTCTTTCCCTTAATATCCTGGTGAGCTCCTTATTTGGAAAAATACACTTGTCTTGTTGTTTTGTCACTTCATTAATCTATCGACGTCATTTCCAAAAACCTCAAGCAGAATGGAATGATTTGTATCTCTTTTCTGAACTTAACTGAGTCCAGGAGTTTTTGCTTGTTTGTTTTTTGTTTTTGTTTGTTTTGTTTTCTTTTCCCCAGATTTTAATATTTCAAATTCAATTAAAATATACAACCAAAGTTGGCGGGGAACAGTAGCTCTCCTCCAGGTAAAAGAGCTTACTAAAAGACTTTAGAATCACTGGACATTCGTTCAGTCCTACCTGAAAATTAACTTATTTTACTGCTTGGTGTGGGAAAAGGCATTTTCTAGTAATTTTCTATGACAGGAAACACAGCATTAATCCAAGTAAGTACCCAACAGACTAAGTCTATCTGCTGGGGAACGTTTTAAACGTTAATTTAATGAAAACATTTACCTCAGTACTTTTTCTGAGAGAGAACTCAGGTGCAGTTACAGTTCATATGCCACCTGTGGAGAGCCATGAACACCCTAGGCGGTAAGCCAACTGACGACCACTTTCCAGGTAACAAGAACAGCGATATTGCAAGAAGTTACAAAACAATATTGCAGTAGTTATAGTGACCACTACTACAGTGATCATGGCCTGGGTCAATGTGCCAAATATTAATGCAAGGAGCACACTAGACTTTATAGGGTTAGAATATTTTCCTTATGCTAAGAACCAGTGGATGGCACATGATGAGTGGTTATGATCCATTTATTCTGTTTCATACTACAAACACTTCCTAGTTAGAGCTCCTTTATCCTATGTTAATGATCTATATTCCATGGCAGTATATTTTCATCATCTAAAATGAGAGCACTATAACTATGGTATACCCCAACTCTCTCTCTCTCTCTCTCTCTCTCTCTCACACACACACACACACACACACATACACACACGCAGACACACACATGCACCCTTATACACACATGTATGGACAACATGTATAAAATGCTCATTTGCAGTGGGTAAGCTCTCTGAAAGCAGCCAAATCAGCCTTTGCAAATGTAGAGAACCATTCAATGCCGATGAAAAGCCTTATCAATTGTTTAGCTCCAACATGAAATTTTAACCCTTGTCCATATAGTAATTGGTTTAAATGCCTTTTGTATTTTTTGCTAAGTCATCCAAAGCAAGAATCTCAAAGACTTATGTGATATGTAGAATCTAATGGACTCACATCTTTATTTTGCTTCTCACACAGTTGGGTAATACTCTTGCTGCTGAAACACCAGTTGATTTTGAATTGCTACTGATGCGTCTGTATTTGGCTAAGGCTAATTTGGCTTTCTAGAGAAAGCCCAGCCCATCGGCAAATGGACACCTTCTTCCACACAACCATCAATGTACACTAAAGACAAATCTAAGTATATGTATATATGGCATATATACATATATATGTACACATAAAATGGATTGGGAAGTCCTTTGGTTTAGACGGGATTAAATATGTACTTCCCAAGTGCATAGGTTTCCTTTGACCAGCCTGTTCAAAACAGAAATAAGAAAAGTGCCATGGCAATTTTGACATTTCCTGTCATTTTCCCTATGTTGAGGCTCCCTTTCCTTTTCTCTCCCTCTTTCTTAAGCATTTTATTTTTGAGAGTGGTTAGACCTTTTGGCCGTCTAATACTTCATTGATTCATCCATTCCTTGGAAGAGCTCTAAGATCACATCCACAAACTTATCTTAGTGGAGAACAAGGTTGCAAAGAACATTTCCCTCTTCTTTGATTCTCTCTTCCCCCCAAGAAGCGGACACCTTGATGTGTCATGACAATTCACTCTTGATCTGACTTTCCTTGTTACCCCTGGCCAGCCCAAGCAGCTGAGGTCTGAGCTTTACTCTCCCTGCATCGTTGTGCAATACTGGAAAAGAAAAATAATCCATTTGTTTACACCCTTCAGACTGTGGTGACATGATCAGGGTTCTCTTGAATTTCTATGCATTCAATTTCCTCTCTCTCCTTTCGTTTGGCGCGTTTCTTTTTCTTGTGGTGCTTTTTGGAAGGGGGGAAAAAGGTTAGGAACACAGGTAAGATAACAAAACAGTGCAGAAGTGTGCAACCCCCAGTGAGCAGCAAGCATTTGAACAGTGTGAAGGTCAGGTTCGAAGGCACAAATAGGAGGGGGACCAACCCAATAAGAAAAGAAGTAACATTTTGCAAAATGGCTGTTCCATGCTCTTGTAGGGAGCTTTTTATACATTGTGTTCGGGTGTGCTCAGTTGCTAATACAAATGTGTAAAGCAGTGGTGCACAGTGGTCAATGGCAAAATTTAAAGTGTAGATAAGGCACAAGATAGAAATGCAATCCATGTCGACGTTCCATAATGTCATTAAGCCCAGAACGCCCAGCTCAATTGAGGTGACACTAAGAATCAGCCAGAAGTTTCCCAGAGGGTGGATCACTAGGAAAAAAGTCAGGATTAACACCAGGAGAACACCAAAGCCTGCAATCAGAACAGGCACCGTGACAGACAAGCCATAATGATCCATGAACACGAAGGAAGGGTTGAACACAATGAATCGGATGCTCTTTGATAGGGACAGGGGCCTCAATTTTTCCAACACTTCTATGACTTCCTTCTGCTTGTCTCTGCTAGTCCTGGCCACCAGATACAAGCGGGAAGCAATAATGTTGTTTTCATCCCCTGCCTTGGAGAAGATGATATCGTTCCGAAAGTGTTGGAATTCTGGCTTTTTTAAAAATGAGCTTTGTAGGACACTGATAAAGTCACTCTTGTTATTGGCACTGATGTTGCTAACTTTCAGGAACTGGTAATACTGCTCCACCCAGGAAACTGCCGTGAACCCGCTACAGAGTCTCCGTATATCCTCTTGGACGCTGCTGTTCCAGTACTCCAGGGGCTCGTAGATGTAGAACCCTATCACTGGGCTGTAGTTGCTGAAATATTTCTGCTGAACCATGGCATAGGAAACGCTTGGGGAGTCACTGGCTAGCAGATGGATGATGTTGGCTCTGTCACTGATCTGCAAGCACCCCATGAAGGAGAAGGAGGCGTAGATGAGATAGAGGATGACAACAAATGGCTTCACGTAGATATTGGTAATCCATTCATTGTAATGCTCACGGAGGAAGTGCTGAATGAAATGGTGCTGGTAGGGGTTCGTCTCATGATGGGATGTCTGTTGATGCCCATCACTCATCACTGTCTGGAACCACACAGGTTTGCGGTCCAGGTATTCTGCAGAGGGGATCTTACAGCAAAAGATGCTGTGGTAGCGATTTTGCTCAAGTTGGCCAGCGAAGACCAGACAGGAGCCAAAGAATGAGAAAATGTAGAAGTAGTTCAACAGAATAGAGACACACATGTTCTGACAGAAGACCTTCACAGCCTCTATGTTTGTGAATGGGCTGGCACCCATGCCAAAGGTAATGAAGTACAAGGAGCTGGTCATGGTGTAGGTGACCATCACATCGGAATAGGCATCTGCCACCCTGTCTTTGAAGGGCAAAGTCTCTCTTGTTCTCCGCCATCCAGACAGAAGCTCAAATACTCCTTTAGTTCCATGACCTAGTTTTTTTAAAAAAGAAAGAGAACAATTGTTTTATTATCTATTATCTATGCTAAGCAGTGCTTTATACTCCAAGCTGCAAAATGCTATGATTCTCCTATCAGGGTCTTAAAATTTGAGTTACACCATGGGTTATATTTTGTCCGTGTGTCCACTTTAACAAAGTCCACATTAATTGGTATTCTGGGTAAAACAAAACCCGTGTTGTCTGTCTTATTAATTCGACAACTTGTAAATACAATTGACATTATTATGTGATTTTTTTTTTCTTCCCCTGCACACATGTTGTCTCCCTTAATGGGTCATGAGTTGTGAACGGCAGGGGTATTATTCATGCAGCTTCAAATGCCCTTCCACACCAACTGAGTGCTTGATCAACTGAGGCATTGACTGATAGTCCCGAACCTCCATTTCAAGCTGACTTACATGCTGATTTAGGAAATCCTAAGATGATTTTAAACACTTAAATATCACTTTACATTGACTTTACGATGTTAATAATCCGCTTGATGGCCAAATGGCTTAGAATCCTGTTCCTGTAGATTTGATTAATTAACATTAGATGCGAGTTGAAAAACTCTGCCAGGTCACGTAAAAGACAGGGCAAAACCTTCAGGGTGAGAGATCACAGCAAGCATTTCCTTTGGGCTCCTCACAGAGCTTTTATTCACACAGTATGGATGCTGACTAACATTTGCTTCATTAAAGTGGATGGGGAATGGTTCTTTTTCATCAACTTCTGCACACTCTTTAATAAGGGTAAATAAGCAAAAGCTTCATTCAACAAATATTACTTGAGCACCTGCTATGTACCAGAAACAGTTAGATACTGAACTGTTCCCCCCACCCCAGGAACTTAACAGCTCTTAAGATACTACTGCTTGCTTCCTTATCAACAAAAGCAGAAAGCAGCTAGGAAAATAAAGGTATTAGGCCATACCTTTAATTTCCCTTTTCACTTCTCTGATTTAGTTCTGTCAATTGCTGTTCACAATGTATCAATTGGTAACTTTCTGATTGAGGGCAAATCTTCATACATCACTCTTGCCCTTGTAGGCAAAGCAATACTACACACAAACATTTTCTATGAATGGATACAAGCTGTGTTTGGGCTCTTCTCCAAGAGATCCATTAGACAAAATGTAACTTAAAGGCACAAAATGACCTAGTTCGAGAAAACTTGGAAAATGGACTTTGTACAGTACCTGGATACCGGAGGAATTCACTTAGCAATGCTTTAACACACATATGATAATGGCTGGGATCCTACTATAATCACTGATTTTGTGTTGTTGATAGAGTTGCTCATTGGTCTCTATAATTTTCTCTCTTCTCTGTTACTTTTTTGGGGGGGACTGCAATGGGCACAATTAAAAACTATTTCCCATCCTACCTTTTAAGTAGAGGTGGCTCATGTGACATATTTCTGGGAAGTATAACTGATAGTCACCTAACGATGCTTATTAGAAAACCAGAAGGAACTTTGCTTTAAATGGCATCACGGAGCCACCAATAAGAGCCTCAGTCTACCATCTTCTCTAAGTCTCTTTAAAGAGAGCCAAATGTCCATTTGTCTAAGTCACTGTAAGTAAGGTTATTATATGCAGCTGAACCTATTCCTAACCAACAAAGTTTTGTAGGTGAGTTAATATTACAGAAACCTTTTTTATGAGGATCTAAGAATTCTTGCTTTATAGTTAACTTGACTATAGTATTTACAGGCTTAAATACATATAATGCTAATATTTTATTTTAAAGTTACATGGTTTCACCTGTCTTGGGAATTTTTATTAATTATTAATTGCTACTGCGTTGGAATTCTTCTTATCTTAAATATAAAGCCTATTGAATTTCCAAAGTTCTCTTTTCTGAGTCTCCAGTCGGAAAAGATAAGTTTATCCTATCAAGTAGAAAAAGTTAGGCAAATTGCATTTATGAATAAGGTAAGCTTTTTTTGTGTGTGTGTGGTTTTTTGGAGGCAATGATCTATTATTCCTTGCATTTAATTACTAGCTCAGCATATATGTGCATTGAGTTAAGTCTAACAATTTTCTTTAAGCCTGATGATTCTTACACATCATTAATTCTTCATTTTTATCTTCTGCAGGACTCCTTGACCAAACAGAATACTTGTTCTTTCACACCCTTGGCAAAGACATAATATTAGGATATTAGCTGAAGTAATTAAAATAATTCTTTAATTAGAGCACTTCTCTTCTGAAATGAGGACTCTTGCTATCTTTGTAGTCATAAGGAGGGAAAAGGCTACATGGGGCTGCAGCTAAATTTGGGTTTCCTTTGCTAATGGTCAGTTTTATGGAATAGTAGGTATACTATGTAGGCCAGATTGTTGCTTTATATAGTATAAAGGTCTGTACATGTGGGAAGACGATGCTAAACCGTATTAGGTTAACTAACCACTCTAAGTGTGATGAAGACTGAACACATAATTTCCAAACTTTAGAGAAGGCATATTTTATCCCATTTATAGGTTTAGATATTTTACAGGCCATTCCTGTGGATACTCACTCATTTGATTCTCCCCATAATCTAGCTATTTCCTAGCAGTTCAGATCTATTATCTGCACCCTGAATCCAGGGTGGTCTTTCTTCTCCCCGTGAACCTGCCCATGATCAGTCTTATCTTCTTAGTTTTATTCATGCTATTTTTCTCTGCCTTACAATACCTTCTCCTCATTGCTAGTCACAAGTAAATTCTGTCCATCCGTCTGGTAAGCATCAGTTCAATTCTCTAATTTGCTGGGAAACCATCTCTGACAATTCCAGACATATTGATTTTTTTCTGTTCCTTAAGGTCTTACTGCACTAATTAGTTACTCATTTTGGCACGCAACCATGTGCTGTTTTGCTCTGGAACAAATGGTTTTCTTAGGATATGTTCTATTTCTTTGGTTAGACTGCAAATTCTTCAAGGTCAGGGAATACATTTTATGTTACTCTTATACTCTGCAGAACATCTGGCAAAGGCTAGATGCCCAGAAGACGCCCACTAACTTCTTGAATTCATCTAATTCTTGATTTTTAGATGGGTTGAAAATATGTATCTTTTAACTACTCTTCCTAAAATGTATTGTGCATCTTTATGTCTCCAGTAGAGCTATATACTTTTAATTCAATTCAATCCAATATGTATTTTGATTTGTTACAAACAAAGACCTATACTAGTCAACATATAAAACATAAAGGTAAGCAAGAAACGTAATATTTTCCAACATCTGTCAGGCCAGAAGGCCATTTTTACTTGGGAAATTCTGAGGCAGAGATTAAAGCTTCTAATAGGGGCACCTGGGTGGCTCAGTGGTTTAAAGGCTCTGCCTCCGGTTCAGTACATGATCCCAGGATCCTGGGATCGAGCCCCGCATCGGGCTCTCTGCTCAGCAGGGAGCCTGCTCCCTCCTCTCTCTCTGCCTGCCTCTCTGACTACTTGTGATCTCTCTGTCTCTGTCAAATAAATAAATAAAAATCTTTTTAAAAAAAACTTCTAATACATATGAATTTTAGAAGCAGTCCCATAGGGTGTTCATAAGGGTTCCTTTCTTCTACTAACTAGATGCTAGTAGCACACTCCACAGTTGTGACTACCAAATATGTCTCCAGACATTGCCCAATGCTGACTGGGGTAAATTGCCCGCAGTTGAGAATTACTGGTAGTCAAAAGAAAAAAGCGTACACACACATACACACACATACACACACACACATACAAATTTTAATTATCTTTTTCTGATTATAAAAACAGGACATATTTCTGTTAAAAATTTGGGAAAGATGGAAAAATAATGGTGAAAAATTATTTCATAGTCCTACAACACAGATAATTGCTGTTAATAATTTTGTGTATTTCTTCCAGGTTTATAAGTATGTATTAAACTTATTCATCCATTCATCCATCCATCCACCCACCCATCCATCCATTCATTCAGATTTGTAACTATTTAACTATTTAATAAAACAGAGCTCCTGTAAGGAGAAATTAGAATTTGGAATTTCCCTTGCTGCTGTTCAGTTGGCTCCCAACCACCATGGAGAACCTAGTTTCAAACCTCTGTAGTATTTTTCTTTCTTGGCTTCTTCCTTTTTACTTTGGCTTCCACTCTGAGGCTGATACCATTTAAAAAAAATATCTGCCCACTTGAAGAAGCCCTAATGCTCTACACAACTTTTTGGAAGGGTATATGCACTCTTTTTTCCACCATTACTGAGGGTCCTATTCCAATTCAGACAAGACACCTGAAATCAAGACATTGGTATTCACCCAAAAGAAAGTGATCCACCATCTCCGATGATGATGATATAACATGTATGAGTGTGACTTGCCCTACTGAACAACGACCTGAACCAATTCCAATATATTTTCTCCTGGTACCTTAGTCCTGATTGTTCTTTGCTTCTGTCTCATTCCTACTAAAATCCTTAATCCTTACCTAAGGCATCAGTTTGTCTTATGAACCACTCTGTTCAAGTTGCTGACTGGCAAGAGACATATATGTCAGCAGTTAACTGACATTAAAGAATCATAGTGTTCTTTCCAAGTAAGAGATGAATGGTACAAACTGTGAAAAGACACCTGGTTCTTTCTGAAGGATTAGGGAAAGCACTACAAGTTTCTGGTAGGCAGGGGATGATGCAGTCTAGACTGATGGGATAACATGAATTAAGATACCAATTTACCTATAAATTAAGAGGAGGTAGTTGTGGCTTTCATATTTATAATTGATTTCTTTTTCTCCGAGCAGAGATTAGCTTGTTTGGTTTAGTAGGTTAAGCCATTGTTGGAAATATGCATTTAATATTCTAGAGGATGACTGTCAAACTTTGATCATGGTTTCTTTCCATTGTATTAGTATATATTTGCAAACTATATTAGAATACCATAGTAAGTGGCTCAACTGGGATATTATTGGATAAACTTTCTCTTGGCAAAGTTTCATGAGAATAGGGAGAGCACTCTTAGGAGTAAAAATGTTTTGGACAGAGTTGGAACTGGGAGAGAAATTCAAGGTGGGAAATGAATTGAATTACAAGATTTGTGTGTGTATGTGTGTATACTGAATGTTCCAAAAGGCTTCAGGGACATTGTTGGAGACTTCTTTCCAAATGAAAGCAAATGGAAACATTGTTTAATAACAAGCAAAACTTATGTGACATCTGGCTAATATACTCTACTTAACAATAATTTAACAAGTTCTGCTATTTACAATGGATAAATATGAAAAAAAAATGAAGATTATATGGATTCTTCTTTTGGTCATGGCATTGCAGTTCAGCCAGAGGGAAAATCATGAATGGTTAAAATTTTAAAACATGTACTTTTGTTACCAAACAAAACTGACTTCAGTCCTAAATGAGCCGAATAATATTCAGAATTGGTTACAATTCCATTTGAGCCTGAAGCAATCACTTTACAACAACTAAAGAGGACTTCTAAAGTAAGATAGATCTCTGACAACAGATTTCTTCCCACACTTAACAACATTTCTTTAAAGTTGTGCATCCCAGTGTGAACTTCACACTCTGATTGCACCTATGGAGCTGTAGGAAAATTCTGGCGATATGGTTAGACCTGGAGTGACTTCCTTCAAAGCAATGCTGTTCATCTGTGAATTGAATATAAATTTTACAGTTGCCATTTTAAGCCCCAAACCAATCTCTCCCAAACCCAGAATTCCAAAGAAAATAGTTGTAACAAGGATTAAATCCAATCAAACCTAATTGCAACTGATTCAATTAGTACTCCCTACTGGGCTTCTCTTGATATATTGTTCTAATAAGCACCATCTGTGGGCTTCTAATTCTTTCTAATCAGCTGAATTAGAATTCTCTTCATTTGCTTTGAGAAGATGTACTAATGGTCCTCCCTTTATACTTGAATACGTCCAGCTTTCTGCAGGTCATTAGAGCTTGACATCTCCCCTTTCAGTGGTATAAGAAATAAAGGTAAAAAATAATGTTCCTTCTTATGACCTGCTCCAGATAAATCTTTTTCCTTTCTCTGAGCATTTATTTCTGCTTTGATTAGCTATGCTTTCAGTAATTGTGTTTTGGAAATCATCCTTGAGCTCAGGTGGAGAAAAGTATTTTGATTTTTCTATTGAGTTCTTAGGTTACATGACTTTTCCATACCAATCAAATGAATAAAGAATGAAAAAAAATAGTAAAATCCGACCAACTGAACCAGTATATCAACTAATACCACTACCACTACCAGAAACAACAAAATCCAGATATTGAATCAATATTTTGAGTTACCATTCACGTGTTCAGCATTATATGGAATCCTTATCCATGTTCTTTCTGTTTAGTTGGCTGTTCCTACTTCTGTTTTAAAGATACCACTCAGACATGATCTCATCTCTAATACCTTCCACTTGCTTTCTTCATCCCTAACTTAGCTGCTTCAAAGCTTTTCTGCATTCCAGCACATATGGTAGCACTTGCTACTACACCAAACTAAAATTATCCATTGGTGTGCCTGTTTTTATGGAAGTCTGAAAGGTCCTCAATGTCTAGGGTAAGCACTGTCATTTCCATTTTTGTATTTCAATTATTTGACACTTATCGATGCTCAGTAAATGTTTTTGCAATTGAATTGGTCACGATCTGTGTCTAGTCTTAAAAGTACTTTTAAATGTTCTTGTAATGATTATCACTAACAGCTTTATGGGATCTTCTATCCTATAAAGAGTAAAATTAGTGACAAATTAGGATTTCTGTAGCACCGAGATCTGGAGAATGCTTTAAAAGTATCTGGTTCAATGACTGGGAAACATGTTTGAAATGGAAGTAATCTTACTTAGCAAACTTAAATTATGCATAGTTTTAGTTTCCTAATAAATATTGTTCAAAAGAAATCTTCAAAATTGTAGCATGAATGCTTGATAATGCCTCAAAGGGCAAGTTTTCTGGGAGCATCCTTGAGTTTTTTGCTATCCCCCCTTTTCTTTTTTACCAGTGAAGATGAAATAAAAACATCCTATGGGCTAGAATTTTTCTCTGAGCAAAATGGCCTAAAGCCAGCGGAAACTCAATTAACCAGAAAGCTCAGGAATTGGATCATTTGAATAGTCATTAAATTAATCAACCAGAACTTCCCTTTTGATCCAACTTTTATTGGTTGATTAACTTTACTGGAGATCTTTCTAAAATTGCATTAGACTTGTATTCCCTTTCTGTGTCCTGTCCAGAAGGAAGAAAGGAAGAAAGAAAGGAAAAAAGAAAAGGCAAAATGTGTAGCAATTAAAAGGATGTAGTCCAGAGTAACACATTTTGGTTTCAGTTCTGGCTCTATAACTTTGTGATGTGTGATGTGACAAAAATGAGTTATTTTAACCACTGTATGCCTCACTTTCTTAGTCTAGAAAACGGAAATAAAAATGGCACCTATTTTAAGGGGTTAATGTGTAGGTTAAATGAGATAATAATTACAATGAACCAACAACAGTGCCTGGCATACAGGAAGCACTTAGTGCTGAATGAGCTATTACTATTTATTGAATAATATTCTTCAGAGTCATTATTACATTATGCACAGATAATCAGGAGGCAATATGGCATATTGGTTAGGTGTTGCATTCTGTGGGTTTATGCTTCCTCATCACCATCAATTAAGTGTATGACCTTGAGCAAAGGAACTTTATGGCTGGATTTGTCAATCTGTAAAACAGAGAATAACAGTATTTGCTTCAAGGGATTGCTGTGTTAAAGGAAAAACAGATACATGGATCCCTTAATACAAATATCTGGCACACAGTGAGTGCTCCCACAATTGTTAGCTATTCTCGAATAGTATTATATAGTTGTAGAAGTGTGGGAGTTTGGATGAATGTTTACCAGGTCTAGGGAAAAGTGTTCTTCTCTGATTATTATTTTGAAATTTGTCTTTTTTTTTTTGTCCTTGGAAGTTAATTGTGGAAAAATGCTGATTAATAAAGATTTTAGTTAACTGGATTCAGCTAATTGTGACATTCCTTATGTGAGTGTGCTTGTTCAGAATGAGCCAATAGAGTTGCTCTCTTTTCGCAGGAGGGAAGCTGAAAGGAAGCTTTCCAGGCACTGTTTGTTTCTGTGACTCACAGAAGAAACCACAGTCCCTTCCAGAAGAACGAGGGAACTGCTAGGCAGACGACTAAATTTCATCAGTCCAGAGGGACAAGGAGACCATTTCCAGAAGGTCCTTGAAGTGACAGAACTGGTGTTATTTGAATGTATCCCTGATGAATACAGCCTTCAGTTGAGAAGGCCTGCTTCTCACCATATTTTCTAGGACTTTATTCAATTTCGTGGTCTGCAGCTTAGCTCAGCTTTCTCACAGCATACATTTATAAACAAGAGCTCTATCTTTTCTGATTCTTATCATAACATTTTCTTGTTAGGTGTTAATTCACAAAGGCATGGGAGAGAGGATAGTCGGTGGTATGGATAGTAACCTGGCACAGGGGAACCTGAGTACAGGCTCAAACTTCAGCTCTATTCCTCCCTAACTGGATCCCTTCATGGATATTCTCCATGTTGTTTTCCTCACATGCAGAACAGCAAATGCAAGCACCTTCCTGGCAGTATTGCTGAGAATAATAAGTGAGACAGACCACATAAAATGTTTACCATTGTCCCTGGCACATATTAAACACTTGGTAAATATTAGCCATCACTTTTTATGTATGAGTGCACGTTCATTTGGGGCTTAGGCTATGTGTTTGTAGTCTACTACAGCACCTGGCTCTGTTTCATTCTTGAAATTATCAATAGAAATGACAATGAATCATGACATGCCAGGCCACTAAACTCAGCTTCAGTGATCGAAAATTGTAGGAAACTCTTACTGACTTCTTGTGATAAATTGTACTCCTTTCCATCATCATCATTCCTATGGACTTTGTCCTGCCCATTTCCATTAGGCAAAGATTCATCAAGAAACAAACAAACAAACAAACAAACAAAACAAATGAAATCCCTCCCAGTTTGCTATGACTATGAAACAGCTAACTGGACTCAAGGGAAGAATAATTTTTGGTCCTGTGACCAATAGAAAGTTCAGGGAGTTTCAATCGGAGAAAGACAACTATCATATGATCTCCCTGATATGAGGACATGGAGAAGCAACATGGGGGGTTAGTGCGATAGGAGAAGAATAAATGAAACAAGATGGGATTGGGAGGGAGACAAACCATAAATGACTCTTAATCTCACAAAACAAACTGGGGGTTGCGGGGGGGGAGGTGGGGTTGGGAGAGGGGGAGGGGGTTATGGACATTGGGGAGGGTAAGTGCTATCGTGAGTGCTGTGAAGTGTGTAAACCTGGCGATTCACAGACCTGTACCCCGGGGATAAAAATACATTGTATGTTTATTTAAAAAAAAATTGGAAGGGGAGGCGAACCATAAGAGACTATGGACTCTGAAAAACAACCTGAGGGTTTTGAAGGGTCAGGGGTGAGAGGTTGGGGGAACAGGTGGTGGGTAATAGGGAGGGCACGTTTTGCATGGAGCACTGGGTGTTGTGCAAAAACAATGAATACTGTTATGCTGAAAATAAATAAATAAATAAATAAACAAAGCTACTGGTTAAAAAAAAAAAGTTCAGGGAGTTAATCTAAAGGTTTCTGGCATTTGGAGATACATGAAAACTTGAGAGCTATTTTAGCAATTATAAAAATTAAGAAAAAACAGTTCCACATTATTTTTTTTCCAGAATACTTTCACTTATAATTAACTGACAACAATTCAGGGCCCAGAGATATTAAGAGCTGCTGACAGAATGTCAGCAGGTTGTAAAATTTATTCTCTCTTTGACACATTCTGAAATTTCTCAAGTGGTAGTTCTATTAACACTGGCATGGGAATCTTTAATAAAAGAACACATGTCTTAAAGAAATTGACCAACTAGTCAGGAGATATTAATGAAGGACCTGCCTATCATATGCTACATGAGAGCACACTCAGCTTTCCCCCTGATGTGTATACTCTTTCTACAAGCCGAACAAGTGAATATCCTGCCCGGATACTTTCCGACATTTGGAAAGTTCTTCCATATTTAGAGTTGAAATTAGTCACCCTGAAATTTCCAAAATCTGCTCCTAATTGTCTTCTTTGGAATATGTGCCGGTTATTCTGCCACATATCTGTACTTCAAATACTGAAGACAATAGCATGATACCTTCAGTCTTCTCCAGGCCAATCACCTCGTTACTTTGACGGTTTCTCTGATGACATCTGCATAGGATTCAATCTGAGGAACTCTACAGCGGTAGAAGTGCCTTGAAATCAATGATCATGTCTTCACTTTTGTTTGTTTGCCCCTCGGTACCTAGCAGTGTCATAGATGCAGTGAGTACTAAAAGAACATTTTTTTGAGTTTTACGTTGTTAAAGTTTTTCTAGCTAAACTTGCTAAGCTCAAAGTGCAGGTTGAGGCATTACAAGGACTGGCAGATGAAAAGTCCAGTGATTATTTCTTAATTACAGTTAGGGAACACAGCAGAGGGGTGGCATTTACATGTTGTTAATTGTGACACTCATTCCATCTTCTGCACTGCAGTGGTTGATGACATTCTAGTAAGTTGATGGTGGGGGTAATTTTTGTGACAGATGCGGTCAAGTTAGGACTGCACAAAGCCTGTTTTCACCAACTATGAAGGAGCTCAAAAATAAGATCTATTTTTGTCTTATGAGGCAGCATATCCTCAGAATGCTTCTTGGGAAGGTTTACAAAGCCTGTGAATAAACTAATGCATGTAAAAACAAAACAGAAACAGAAAAGACATAGATCCCATACTGGCTCTCCATGCAACAGGGCTGGTCTGATTTGTCAGTGGAGTTGCCTGACACTTTGGATTTATACTAGGAGAAGAAAGTTAAACTATATGAAAATCTACAACTGGAAATTATTTCAGTATTTAACTTGAGGAGTTAGTCTTCCATGCAAATAGAAATACTTCTGGGAAGATTCATCTTGCAAACTTATGGTTCTTCATTCTTTTGCTGAATGAGTTTGTCACGTCATTTCCTAAAACAGATGTGTGTTGACAAACTAGGCAGGGTACAAAGGAAAGAGTCACTGATGAGAAGATGTGCACAAAGGGGATCCTGAGGAATATCAGTGTGTATGGATCTCATGCACTGCTCTAGAGGCATGCATATTAATTTTTCACCCTCATTTAATAATTAAGGAATGGAGTCTCAGAAGAATCCATGACACATAGCATTTATAGAATTCTTTTGGTGGTCAGGACCAGAATAAATCTTTAGTCTCTCACCTTAGTGTGAGTAGACTGTGATCTTGAGAGTAGTGAGAGTATCCTGCTTTGATTATTATATAATCATTTCCTAAGGCAATGCTTGGCACTTAGTAAATAGTTATTATCAAACTGAAGAGTGAATGGTACCTCTGAGCTTCCAAGATTTGTGGTGTTCTAGTATGTTGTGGAGGGAATACTTGCTTCTCATGTTTCCAAGAAGAGTTGGCTTCCATCCATTCTCATGTGGATAGTACTAGAGAGTCTACTTGTCTTAATGAGTAACTAAGGAAGAGTCAGGATTTGCCCTCAGCTTTCTCATTTCCTACTTCTCATTTTCCATGAATAGGTGACTTTCATCTACTGTCATTCAGATAGTGGTGATGATTATACTTCCATTTCTTTTTCTTCCTCTTTAAACACTCTTCCAAGTACCAGGAGTAGCTGATCTGGTGGTTGGAGCCTGAGAGCAATGTATCATAAGTTGGGGGCTATTTCTCTAAAACAAGAAATAAGCTGAACCCCCTTTCTCTATCCTGCACTATTTATATTAACGACGAGTAAGGAGGGTCAGCGCTTGCCCTCAGATTTCTCATTCCATGCAGAAGCATTTTTGGCCCTTTTGTTCTAAAGGGAAGCATGCTATTCATCTCTTATTGTTGGTCTCCAGCATGCTCTCTTCTGACGGCAACTGGATTTGTGAAGAAAATCATAGTCTTCCATGCAATTGGCTGCTAAGGAAATCTTAAGCCTGACCTAACTCTTCCTATAGTTAAGGAGAGGGAAAACCTAGATTTAGGATTTTTTTAGGTAGAGCTCCCCACATTAGCCTCTGGTACCATATAAAGTCTCCATTCCAGCTTTACAAGAAACTTTGGGAAATACTGTCCCTCCATCAATAAGGATGCAAATATATATGGATTTTATTTATCTCCTTGGGTATATATTCTCCACTGCACAGAAACCAGCAAGGAGGAGGACTGAATGATTGAGATGAATGATTTCCACACATTACCTATGAAATGATCTGTGAAAGAATACATAGTTATAGAGTAGGCATATCATAAATACTCATATCAAAGATACAGTTTTCTTTCTTTTTTTTTTTTTTTAAAGATTTTAATTTATTTATTTGTCAGAGAGAGAGAGAGCACAAACAAGGGGAGAGGCAGACAGAGGGAAGAGTAGACTCCCTGCTGAGCAAAGAGCCCAATGTGGGACTCGATACCAGGACCCTGGGATCATAACTCAAGTCAAAGGCAGCTGCTTAACCAACGGAGCCACCCAGGCATTCCGACAGTTTTCTTTTTTATTTGTTATTATTTGAACCTTCCAAAACAACTTTTGGTATTTCTAAATTGCATTTTAAGCCATCATAACCCTGTATCTAAAATTTTAAGTAATTTACAGAATCTTTTTGGCTAATAATAATTTTTAAGTATCTGTGTAAAGAGTGCCATTCCCATAATTTGACCTGACCCTGTGCTTTCCACTTATTTCCCCTATGCAGTAATTAGGCAAAACTGTGAAACATATACTGTTGTCTAAGGAATTTTCCTCATTGAATAAGAATGGAAGCATGGGATTAGCAAAAGAACTTCTAACAGTAGTACTGGAGATTCAATGTCAGTTTAATGTGCACATGCTACCACTCACATTTCTTTTCAAGGGTTATTTTAAAAAGGGGAAACACAAAGACCGGAGGGAAGCAGCAATGAATTCATCAGCTCACTTATATAAGATAAGTGATAAGAATGAAAAGAATGAGAGGATACCAGAGGTTTCTACCTTTCTACCCAATGTGGATGTCCTTCCAGTTAAAAGCAAAATCACTTCAGGAAAACATCCATCCTTTCAAGAGGAAGAGGGCATGTCACTGTGGGAAAATAAAGAAGGGGTGAGAACAAGGGAAGGAGGGAAGGAAAGAAGAGAAGAAGGAGGGAAAAGAGAAACGAGTTTGCTTTTTAGGTTAGGTCCCTACTGCTCTTGGGGCCATTGAATGTCAGATTTTCCCTACTTCTCCAAAGAAGTCACTCTTCTCCCTGGAGAAAAATCCAATAAAATGTTTGCATGAATAAATAGAAGTATTGGGGCGCCTGGGTGGCTCAGTGGGTTAAGCCGCTGCCTTCGGCTCAGGTCATGATCTCAGGGTCCTGGGATCGAGTCCCGCATCGGGCTCTCTGCTCAGCAGGGAGCCTGCTTCCCTCTCTTTCTCTCTCTGCTTGCCTCTCTATCTACTTGTGATCTCTCTCTGTCAAATAAATAAAAAAAGAATGGTACATTTAAAAAAAAATAAATAGAAGGATTTACTCTTAGATGTTTTATTTTTCAGGAAGAAGAATAGAAGTAGCCATAAGTGGAAGAGTATTTGCTTCTACAAGAGACAAAAGAATAAATATTAAAGCAAAATGTTAGCTACCGTCTAGGAGGGCCTCTCCCCTTTATAGCCAGTTAAATGATACTATATATGATACAAATCCTGGGAGTCTCAGAAGAATTTCTACCATGTAATGCATATAGTTAAATACTTTTTGTTGTTCTTCTATTGTTCTTATGAATTTACATATTTTGCCAACTTCTGAAGCAATAGCAGACATCACTTGGCTTAAAAGCACTGAGCTCTCACTGTACTTTGACTATTATAGATGCTTAGGAAATATTTTCGACAAATTTAATGAATTATTTTTCCTGACTGCCATCAAATGGGTTGGTATTTGTGAAATGGTTGTGGAAACAGCAATAATTCATCATGCTCCTAAAATGTAATATAGGCATAATAGTGTACAGCTACTAAAGATTTCTGACTTCAAATTCATCTTACTGGGTTTAGAAAATGAGTCTGGAGATCAAACATTTGCTGAAATAACATTGCACGTTGTCCTAATGGGCTTTGCAAATTAAATAGAAAAAAATAAAAAAGAAATGGAAGGTAAACCCTTCCTTTTGTTTCAAATAACCTTATTGAGATTCATGACTTACAATTCACCCATTTAATGTATGCAACTTAATGATTTCTTGGTGTATTAAAGAGTGGAGCCACCACCACCACAATCAATTTGAGAAGTTTCATCACCCCCAAAGAAAACCCATACCCATTAGTAGTCACTCCTCACTCCCCATCTCTATCCTCTAACCTCCCAGTCCTAGGCAACCACTAATCTACTTTCTGTCTCTATAGATTTGTCTATTTCATGTAAATGAGATGATGTAGTCTTTTGCAACTGGCTTCTTTCATTTACCATAACATTTTCAAGGTTCGTTTATATTGTAGTATGTGTCAGTCCTGTGTTTCTTTTTATGGCCAAATATTATCGCACTGTATGGCCATCCCACATTTATTTATCTATGCATCAGCTGATGGACATTTGGATTGTTTCTGTTTCTTGGCAATTATGAATAATATTGCTGTGAACATTTGTTTACAAGTTTTGTGTGGACATTTGTTTTCATTTCTCTTGGTTGTACACCTGTAAGTAGAATTTCTGGGTCATATGATAACTCTACATTTAGCATTTTCAGGAATCATCACACTGATTTCCAAAGGAAATGTGTAATTTTATATTTCCACCAGCAATATATGAATTGTTCTGATCCTTTACAAACTCAGCAACATTTGTTATTTTGTCATTTGTTATTGTCCGACATTTTAATTTAGCCATCCTAACATATATGATGTGCTCATTGTGGTTTTGGTTTGCATTTCTCTAAGGATTAATGAGGTCGAGCATCTTTCAAGCTTTTTGGCCATTTGTTTATCTTCTTGGGATAAGTATCCCAATCTTTTGCTCAAGTTTTAACTGGGTTATTTTTCTTTTTATTATTAAGTTATAATAGTTCTTTATGCCCCCAAGATTATATTTATTTATTTGAGAAAGATAGAGTACAAACAGTAGGAGTGGCAGAGGGAGAGGGAGAAGCAGACTGCCCACTGAGCAGGGAGCTTGACATGGGGCTCCATTCCCGGATCCTGGGATCATGACCTGAGCTGAAGGCAGACACTTAACTGATTGAGTCACCCAAGCACCACTAAGTTATAATATTTCTTTGCATATTCCGAATATAAGTCAGATCAGATATGTGATTTGCAAATATTTTCTCCCACTCTGTTGGTTTTCTTTTCACTTTCTTCATGGCATCTTTTGAAACACAGAAGTTTTTAATTGGGGGAAATTCCAATTTATCTTTTCTTTTTGTTGCTTTTGGTGTCATTTCTGAGAAGACTTTGCTTCAAGGCCATCAGAAGTAATTCCTATGTTTTCTTTAAAGAGATTTACAGTTTTAACTCTTTCATTTATGTCTATGATCTATCTGAGTTGAATTTTACTTATGGTGTAAGGAAGAAGTCTACCTTTTCTCTTTTTCATGTGGATATCCAAGTGTCCTGGTATCACTGATTGAAAAGACACTTCTTGCCCCACTGAATTATCTGAGCAGTTCTGTTAAAAGTCAACCCACCATAAACATTAAGAATTATTTCTAGAGTCTCAATTCTATTCCACTGCTCAATTTGTCTAACCTCATGCCAGTCCCCCTGTGTCTTCACTACTGCAACATTATAGACATTCTTGTCTATGAACATGGAATCTCTTTCTATTTACTTAGGTCTTTCAAAGCTTGTTTTCAACAGTGTTGTGTAGTTTTCAGAGTACAATTTTGTACTACTTTTGGCAAATTTATTCCTAATGAGTTTATTCTTTTTAATGTTATTGTAAATGGTATTATTTTCTTAATTTCATTTTTGGATTATTTATTGCTAGTGTATAGAAATATAATTGATTTTTATATATTAATCTTGTGTCCCGCAATCTTGCTGAACTTATCTATTAGTCCCAGCCATTTTCTGGTGGATTCTTTAGAATTCTCTATGATGAGATCATGTCATTTCCAAATAGAGATAGTTTTGCTTCTTCATCATTTCAATATGAATGCCTTTTATTTCATTCTCTTGCCAAATTGTTCTGGCTGTAATTTTTAGCACAATGTTGAATAGAAGTGGTGAGGGCAGACATCCTCATCTTATTCCTGATCTTAAGGACAAATTACTCACCGCTAAGTATGCTGTTAGCTTTGGGTTTTTCATAAATGCCTTTTTTTTACCCTAAGGAAGTTTCTTTCTATTCTTAATTTGTTGAATGTTTTTATGGTAAAAGAGTTTGTCGAATGCCTTTTCTGTGTGTATTGAGATGATCATGTAGTTTTTGACCTTTATTTTGTTAAGGTGTTTTACATTAATTGGTTTTTAGATGTTAAACATCCCTTGCATTTAGGTGATAAATTCCATTTGGTCATTGTTTACAATTCTTTTTTTTTTTTTTTTTTGAGAAAAGTAGTACACACGTGAGTGGTGGGCTCAGGGTAGAGGAAGAGGAGAGGGAGCATCTCTTGAAGACTCCATACTCAGCAGGGAGCCTGATGCAGAGCTCAATATTCAAGACCTAAGATCATGACCTGAGCTGAAATCAAGAGTCAGATGCTTAACTGACTGAATCACCAGTGTGCCCCTACAATCTTTTTTATATATTATTGGATCTGACTTGCTAATATCTTGTTGAGAATTTTTGTGTTTCTATTTATAGGAGATACTGATATGTAGTTTCCATTCCTTGTGATGTCTTTATCTGGTTTTGGAATCAGGCTAATACAGGCTTCATTGAATGATTTGGGAAATGTGCTCTTCTCTTCCCTTTCAATTTCTTAAATGCAAAAGTTGTTCGTACCTCTTGTATCTTGCCAGGTTAACCTCCTTCATTTTGTTTATAAATTATAGCATATCTAAATTTCTTCATCAGTCAGTATGTAGGAAAGTACCTATGTGATTTGAGCCAATTTATTCTAATCACCAAACAGTATTTATAATGTTCCCACATGATTTAAACCAATTTAGTTTTCCCATGAGAGAAGTCAGGTGGGAGAGAGAGAGACGGTGTGTAGTGCAGATGCATAGCATCAAGCACAGGGAGGGAAGAGATGCATAGAGGATACTTACCATTTAAGAGCAGAGAGCTAGGCTCATAGACGAGAATAAAATGTCAGTATCCCACAAATCTGCTTATTATTAACATTATATTGTTTCCTACCTTTTAGACTCTATGAAAGGAATCTTCATGTTTAATCTTTGAAATTTGTGCTTTTATTCCTCCTTTCCAACAGAGGTGCCCCCCTTCCTTTCCTTGTTCTTTTTCTTCCTTTCTTCCTATCTTCCGGTCTTTTTTTAGAACTAAATTTCTAAACTCATGTAAACTCAGTGGAGATAACTCACTGCTGCCTTACAAATAATACAAGCAGGTCAGTACAGTTAGAATAACTGTTATTTTCTTAGCTCGGCTCATATTTTTGACTTAACTATTGCAAAAACACTGGGGAATCAGATTTTTAACAACAACAAAAATAAGAACAACAAAACCAGTAACAACACAACAACAGGTCTGATTCTTGAAGAATTAACATCTTCTGACTCTCATGATGGCAGGTTTTATGGAAATGCTTATTTTTAAATGCTGTAAAATTATTATCCTTTAATTCCTAAATATCTGCTGTGCATCAAGGTTTTCTTTTTTTAAAATATTTTATTTATTTATTTGAGAGAGAGAGAGAGAGAGAGAGAGCAGAAGTGGGGGGGAGGAGCAGAGGGAAAAGGAGAAGCAGGCTCCCCACTGAACAGGGAGCCTGACACAGGACTTGATCCCAGGACCCCTAGATCATGATTGCGGACACTTAACTGACTGAGCCATCCAGCCATCCTTCAATGTTTCTTTTTAACAAATCAAGTTTAACAAGTATTTAGTGATAGGAAATGGTGGGGTCCAGGAATGAACAGAAAGTGTGGTTTTATTAAAGCACGGGGACAGGACCTGTGGGCAGAAAGAGCTGCAATGGGGTCATGAGGAGTGGTCCATTATGTAGTTCAAGTTGGGAAGGGGGTTAGGGATAATGTAAGTCTCTAAGGAATTTGGAAACAAGTTTTCCAGGACCTTGAGGGGTTAGCTGTTGTTAGGAAAAAGTCATTTACTACTGTCTGGTAAAACCTTAGTCATGAGACCCTTCAGATATATATCAGTGGACCAAATGCTTGGAGGATGATTGCCAACATATATCTTAGTGGGTAGAGATAAAAGAAGTTTCCAAAGGGATTTTTTACAGGATCTAGGAGGTTGGGCTAATATCAAGCTAAGGTTGCCTTTTGCCTCTAGCAAAGTAATAATGTGGAGACAACTAAGCTCCTTGAGGAAGGTCACTCTGCCTGTCTCAGGTACTTGTCAATGGGCTGTAAGTTATAAGAAGTTTAATTTTCCGTCTATATTTCTTTTGCCTTTGTTCTTCACATAATTTAGTAACTAGTACGTTCTGGGTATTGGGTGATTAGAAAAGAAAGTAGGTTCAGATACATTTTTATTTTAAAGATTTGCAGTCTCATTGAGAGAAGGCATATATTTAAGAAATACTTGCACAAGAATTCAAGTTGCTAAGGAAACAGGCGTTTGTTATTTACCTATTGTGTTCAAGGTACTGCATACCATTTAGAAGTGAAACTATAGGAGCTCAGAGAAACAAATACATGGGAAAACTGAAATTAAATAAATGATTTTAGAACTCAGAAAATTACGAGAATATTAACTGACAAAGAAATGGGAAATATTCTTGATGATTTCAGCCTGAATATTAATTAGCAATCGTTTTCCCTTCCATTTCAAACAAAGCAGCCAATTTAAAAAAAATGTCAACTACTTTGATTTCCTTTCAATCGCATATAAATAAATCCAAATTCTAATCTTATTTTTCTCTTTTGATGGGGTAACTGTCAAATATGTTTTAACTTAGGCCAATTTCATATGCTTATAAGTAACCCACGCACACTTTTGAATCTTAAAAAACTGGATATTTTCCTTTGTTCCAAGTACAAAAGAAACATATATTCACATAGTGCTTTCTGTTTAAAATTACAAAAATGAATTGCTTTTCTTGGAGCTCTGTAGGAAGAGTTTTTCTGACATTTTCATGACCCATGAGAAGGGTTGGTCAGTACATTCACAAATACCCACAGAACTGAAGCAAAACTTCTCAATAACCCCAAACCAATTTCCATGCATTGAGAAAACAACAACAACAACAACAAAACCCCCAAACAAACATACATCTGCTTTTTGAGTTTAGCAACTTAATCTCCCTCCCTCTATTTCCATACCATCAGTGGAGAGAGACAGTTCAGAAGAGAAGTAGATAAAATGAGACTATTAAGCATTCTTAACTTGAGCACAGATTAACATAATACATACAAACTTTTTCAGCTGGAAATTTGACAGGTTTTCTTAAAAACGTTCAAAAGGGAAATAAAAAATTACTCATGATGTGTCTTGGTTTGACCCAGAAGCACCTATAAGGAAAGAGGGCTTTCTTATTCATTCATTCTTTCAATAAATACATGTTTATTGAGTGTGTACTTTGTACTAAGCACTATTATAGGCATTAAGAATACAGTGGTGATCAAAGCAGAGGAAATCCCTGGTCTCATGGAGCTTTTATTCTGGGGAAGAAGACAAATAGTAAGTAAGATAATTAAACATGATATATATTATGTATTGGTGAATTAGGAAAAGCTTAAGCAGAAAAGAGGGATTACAGGTATCTGGGGTGGGAGATTTTAGACAGGGTGGCTAGGAACAACCTTACCATAAAGATGACTTTTGGAAAATGTCCAGAAAGAAGTGAAGAAGCTGGATGTGTTATCTTCAGGAGAAGAGTATTCTAGGTAGAGGAAACCTTGAGTGCAAAGGCACGGAGGCAGGAACCTGCCTGACTTGTTCAAGGAGCAGCCCAAGGCCGGTGTAGCTGCAGTGGACTGAGAGAAGGGAGGATTGATTATTGTTAAGCTCAGAGAGATCACGATGAGGGACAGACAAAGCCTTATAGATCACAGTGTGAATGTTGGCTTTTTATGTGAAGCAAGGTGTGGGAGGGTGGAGGGCATTGATAAGATCACCTTGGTTGCTGTGATGAGAGTAGAAGGCAAAGGTGCAAGTGAGGAAGGATCAGTACCAGCTGGGAGGTTTTTGCAATGATCCAGGTGATCAAGATGTATTCTCTAAAGCTGTGCCTCTGATCACTTAGCACAGGAGTTGGCAAGCTACAGCCTATGGGCCCAAATCCGTTTGCTGCCTGTTTTGGAAATATATGTTATTGGAACACAGTCACATTCATTTATTTACATATTGCCTATGGAGTGTTGCACAGTGGAGTAGTTGCAACCGAGACCAAATGGCTAGCAAAGTTAAAAATATTTAGTATTTGGCCTTTCACAGAAAGTTTGCCTACCTCTGACTTAAAATCTCCTGGGAGGAGGATTACGGCAATGGAGCTGCCTTTTGGATATGCAAAAGTGCACGGGTGAGAACCATTGTGCCTCTTCATTACAATTTTTTCAAAGATTTTTAAAAATTTATTTATTAAAGAGGGAGAGAGCATGCACAAGCAGGGGGGTGGGGCAGAGGGAGAGGGCAAAGAAGACTCCCCACTGAACAGGGAGCCCAATATGAGGTTGGCGTCTCAATCTTACAACCAGTGAATTCATGACCTGAGCTTAATGCAGACGGTTAACTGACTGAGCCACCGAGGTACCCTTTGGCTGCACCTTTGACAGTGATGAAGAAGGAGTCATGGAGTGTGGCTGGAGATAAAGAATGGGTTGGAAAATCCAAGGCTTTGTAGATCATGTGAAGGAGTTCTGATTTTATTGTAAGTTCACTGATGGATGTTAGGGCAAAAAAAGTCATGTTCGTTTTACCTTTTACACAAAACTCTGGCCCCATGAGGAATATGAGTTGAAGGGGCCAAGAATTCAAGTCTAGCAACCACTTAGGAGCTGGCTTGCAAGTGACTCAGGAGAGAGATAATTATATGGATCACATGAAGTGGGTGTCTATAGTTAAATTCAACAGATATTTATTATATTTTTACTATGAAAAATATTATTTTTGGTTCTACGCTGAGAAGCAAAGATCAATGGTAGACTGTCTCTGCCTTCAATCAACCTATAGCTCTGAAGAGTAGGAGGTGTACACAAATATTTGTTATACGTATTTGACTATGATAAATTCTAAGTTCTGTTCTACACCAAAGAGTACTACTGGAGCCTGAGGGAAAGTTTTACTGGCTTGATTGGTGAAAGAATCTGAGTCACCACCAAATCCCCAGTGCTAAGCACAATATCTCAGTACCTTGCACATGACAAAGACTTGGGGCATATTGAAAGAATGACGTAAATCACGTCTCTAGAATCTTGTTGTGTTCATTTTCTCCAAACACACTAATTTCAGTGACTGGATGTGCCAGTCTCAGCTCCTTCTACATTGCTCTGCTGCTACCAGTCAGCCTCCTCCTTGCCACAGACCTTCCTTATGCCATGATCAGACAGACTGCCAAACAACGGTGTTTCTCCCTGTGCTAGCAGCTTGCTTGCTTTTATTCGGACCATTGCCAGGTGTTGTGTTTGGCCTCACAGTGTGAAAGGAAGCCAAGAATAAGAGGCAAATATACCAAATTAAGTTAAAATACTTTATAGAAGTCTAGGACCTGACAAGCTTATCCTGTGTTATGACCAAGAGCTATTTGATTCAGCTGGGATCCATGGGAGCATTGTGGGGTCCTACCCTTCCAAGAGTGCCTTGCACATACTAGGTGTTTAATGAAGGTTCATTGAATCAAAAATACAAAGGAAGCTGCGATGATGTTTCAGTTAAGCTGGTTCACAGCAGTCATTCCACACAATGAAGAATATTCCAGGGTCTATTCCTGCTGCTAGGTCTGCCAAGACCCATGCTTTCCCTCGCCCTCCAAGCTGGAATTATTTCCATTTGTGGGATCAGTCTCACCCAGGATGAGCCAACTCAGAGAATATATTATAAACTTTAATCTCACCAAAACATGCAGCCTGAATTAGGGCTCGGATGATGGTTCTCTGAGGGAGAGGATAGTGTTCTGATTAAAGCCAAGTACTTGGGGACTCGATTCTCTCTCTTTACACTGCCATATTCAGGATGTTTGACTTTGGGCAATCTTTTTGACTTCTGGGGCACCTGGGTGACTCAATGGGTTAAGCCTCTGCCTTCTGCTCAGGTCATAATCTCAGGGTCCTGGGATTGAGCCCTGCATCAGGCTCTCTGCTCAGCAGGGAACCTGCTTCCCCCTCTCTCTCTGCCTGCCTCTCTGCCTACTTGTGATCTCTCTCTCTGTCAAATAGATAAATAAATAAAATCTTTAAAAATTTTTTTGATTTCCCTAAAACCTAATTTCTTCATTTATAGAAGGAAAATAATGAAATACTCCATTGAGTATAAAGCCCTTTGTGTAAATTTCAGTGTGGGATCAGCATTAGGTAAGTGATGGCTGTGGTGAAATCCCTGGGCTGATGTGTCTCATTTTACAAATTTTGAAGACAGGGAGATTGGTGGTTTCTCATAGTAGGCTCACCCTTGTCATTTCATTACCTTTGTAATAGTGTGACCTTTACTTTTGTGGGTTTCACTTAAGGAATTATGGTGAGTTTTACTGTATTATTATCTATTAAGCTATAATATTATCATTCATGCAGAAACCCGATATTAATCATACATCAGTCTCAGAGACAGAAACTTTCCATTCTGATGTGTTTCCTCCCATCTTTGTTTTCCAAAGCAGGACCATGTTGCACGACACACATCATTATAATGCCCACATTTTGTTCTTTCCACGTAGAACACCCTTTGGAACAAGCATGCCTCCAAATCTTGGATGCAATTAGAGGTCTTAAGCGGCCAAATGGAACTGGTGGGAAGGAATTTTGGAGATGACTGTACTTTGGAATGGAGAAAACTTTTCACAGAAGACTGTTTGCTTCCCCATGGAGACGACAACATCCCTACGATCCTGCCAGCCAAATGGCCTTGGTCTTAATTTACATTACTTCATGTTCCCAGAAGTACAGCCACAGGCAAGAATCGGTTTTGTTAATGATTGTAACAACTGATGTTGTTATTGAACTGAGACTACTGGTTTTGGCAAGATGGAAAAGACTCATTTTTTACTATATCTCCTGATAAGTATTAGTATAATAACCTTGGGCATAATACAACAAACATAAAAAGACTCTGAAAGGTGGAATGAAGAGGGCATACTAACTAGAGACCTTGGACTCCAACAACATGGGGTGAGTTCCCTACACTTTCTCTTTTTACCTCCCATACATCCCAGGTCAGGTGCTGGGGAACCATTGATTGGGAGTTCCCAAAGGACATAGATGAAGTTAAAAAAAAAATCCCCCCCAAAAGTCTGTTCTCTCTAGCTAAAGGGCCAGAAAATTTGTGGTGGTTCTGCAGGATGGCAATATTTTTGATAATACCCACCCTGCCACAGCCAAACATCATGGAAAAAGACACATCCCTTGCGGTGCTGGGAGAGACTGAGTGGAGAGCCTGTATTTCCAAATCCCCCTGGGAAGAGCATTTCGAAGCCAGGGTGGTGTCGGCAGAGACTTGCGGGAAAACCTAACCTCCTTGACTCCTAGCACTGCTCTCCTCCTGCAAATTTACAGAGAGTGGGGTGGATTTTGGAAAAGAGGGAGCTGGAGAAAGGATTTCTTTACCTATATATGGGCAGATCCGTAGTAACCCCGACAAGAAACTGATTAGATTTAACAGAGCAAAAGGTCTGAGATAGAAATACAGTGTGGAATATAGGCCTCTGAGCAGTTCACAAAAAAAGCAGACTGGATTAGCACTGCATTGGTTGTGAAAAGTTGTCATTGGAACTACACCCCACAAAAGTAGGCCAGGACCTTCAGGATGAGCCTAAAAAGGAACTCCACTAAAAAAAAAAAAAATGATTAGGATCCAGAGCATTATCACATGGGTGCCTCCAATGTCCACTTAATGTTATTGGAGTGAGCTCTGGCCACTCTGATGGTCATCAATCAATTCTCTACATTGTCCCCACTCTTCAGCTCATGCTCATTTGATATGATCCATGAGTTGCAATTTTGTCTTCCTTTCCCTGCCTAGAGCTCAGCCTGATTTTAACTTTTAACCCTAGCCTCTGGGACATTGACATTTCCAGGAGAGGTAGCTGATTTTGTAGCTCATGTTCCCAGCAATAAATAGACTCCTGTGAATGAATCAATTGAATAGAAATACAATGCTGCCCTGTTTTTTGGAGAGGAGTAGCTTTTAGACATAATACCCCAAATTACCCTTGAGCTCGATCAGCTTCCCTGATGCCACTCTTTGCCATAGTTTTGGCCAATATTCTCCTAAAGAAATGCCATGTTTTCTATCAGAAATGAGAATTTAACCCACCAAATATTTTATTCATATCTAATTATGCCATGATTCTATAAATTCAGCCACTTAGGACTGACAACTTTCCTACTAACTTCAGTTTCTAAAATGTCCATTTTAATAAACTCTTTCCCCAAGAACAAATGTAAAACTGTAGGCGGCTAATGATCCATTTGAGGAGATTACAACATGTGCATGATGAAATAATAACAATCATGTAAATAGAAAAGACATAATGGTTCTTTATTTTAAAAGCCTCTCTCTTTCAGGAAAGCTACATGAATTCAATGCCAAACTACCTAATGGGGCACCTGGCATACAGAGGGTATTGATATATATTTACTGAAACTACCACCATAAGTTATGTTTTGAAGAATTTGTTCACACGAATGGACAGTCCAAATGCTGCTTTAGTCATGCTGGTGAAAGAAAATCTAGAAGTGAGCTATAATCCTGAGATAGAAATCATCATTGTAGTTTAAGGCAGTGATCTTGTGAGGAAGTAATTTAAATATCAGAGAGAATACATATCAGGCAGCTTCGGACCACAGATTTTGCAAAGCTCTCCCAGGTCTCTAATCTGGGGGAAAGTTTTACTTAAATATTTTGTTCATATCATCTGAAGCGGATTGGTAAAAAGTACTGTTTACCTAATGGGGAGATTGAAAGGATATGTTCACATGACACTATTATAAATCACTAAGAATTTATTATGAATTTCCTTAGTGTATGTACATTAAAGACAAACATATGCTCAAAATATGAATATGAAATAAAATTTTAAAGACCTTAAGATTTCCTAGTGTTAAAATGCAGTGTTCTTTAGTTTGGAGGTCAGGGCTTTAAAACTAAGAAAACAGTTATGACAAGCCAAATGACAAATATTTTTGTTATCCTTGATTGTCTAGTAATGATTTATTAGCTTATAGTTTAAACTCAATTACTATGCCATTCTTACTCTTCATTATTTCATCTCTAGGACTCTTCGAAGCGAGTTGGTGATATCATTCCTCCTTTTTACAGATGAATAAACAAGTACCAACAATTGACTGATTGGGCCAAGAGGTTAACGATGGAGATGTAGATGCATAATTGGACTCTATAACTCTTACCCCTGCTGGGTTCTCAAGTCTGCTGCCTTGTAGCACTGCAAGCCTAGCCCGGGTAACACCAGAACACAAAACAGAAACCATTCCTTGGAACATTAGGGATGCACTGTCTCTCCACATGGGAGACATGGCTACTGCAGTGGGACGATCTGGTTCAGCATCCTCCTCAACTGGGAAAAATTGCCCTACCTCTTTCCAGTCACATGGGATGGAAGTATTCACTTTACTTTTTTTGACCTTCGATTTTCACATCTAGAATTGTGCACTATATGGCTTTTAAGATATTGTCTGGTATTAAATTCTCTAAAATTGCACCAGAAGACAATGGCTCCCTTCGTTCTGAGGGTCTCCTCCTTTCAATGGGGGTACCTATTGAGAACTTGACAGTGTAGCTAGAAGCGTAGCTGAGATGTCATGGTGAGGTTTTGTGCACTGCACAGGCCAGGATGTACACACACAGATATGCATACACAGATACACAGACACACACACACTCATTCTAAATTTGGCTAGGTACTTGGAATTTGGCTGGGAGACAGAAATATGTGTTCTGTTTATTCAAAGAAGTTTGTTTTGCCATTTATGTTAATCAGGTTTTTATTTATTTGTCAACCACTTCTTTATCTTTCCATCAAAACATGTCTTTAGTTTGACATTAGGTCCTGGAAGCTGAATAAAACAAAGGAAACTGAATAATACCTGGTTTTCTGATCCCAAACATTTGTGACATCTTCCTGCTCAGGGTGGGCTGTTCCATGATCATCTCAGAAAACACCACCACCACCACCAAACAAACAAATAAAAGCAGAGGCTGGGGACTCATTCCTGGCATCTGGATTAGGAACAACAGGAGCTATCAGTGCTAAGCTCATTCGGCCATGTAGGATCACCTACAGTCACCGTGTTGGTTTACAAACTGGCCCTCATACATGGAGGTCAAGGAGACATCAAAGAAAGAGGAGTCTTGATTGGCAGGTGGCAGATTTAATAAGCTAGGGAACTTACTACATATGAGGCTTATCTTGGATGGCCACAAGACGAATAGATCTCTGCACTCACCCCTGCAGAATCTTAAAAGTTGATATAGAGGCCTTAACTGAGTTCAGTCACATACACAGTTTAAATGATCTCAACTACACCTTATTTTCTCAAGGTTATGTCTTTGAAATGACTGCTAATATAGAAACATACATTCCAAGGACATAGCAGGGCGTTTTGCTTTCAGTTCAAGTAGCCATCATGTTCTCTAGATGAGTTCCTCCAGTAGGTCTCTCTGCTCAAGGTTTTTGAGCTTTTCCCAACCTAGGACAGGTCTTCAGACTCAGACTAGCATTTGCACCATCAGCCCTTTAATTCTCGGGCCCTTAGACTTGGACGAAGGTATACCACAAGGATTTTCCTTGTCCTCCAACCAGCAGATGGAAGAATGTGAACATAGACTCTGTATCATGGGAATCATTTCTATAATAAATTTCATATATATCCTTTTGATTCTGTATCTCTGGAGAACTCTACTACACATATCATAATCTCTGGCTCTGACCTGGCCAGGGAAAGGCCAGATTCACATTTTAAACTTATGCTCCACTGTTTTGGGGGCACTCTGAAGTAAGTTGCTATTATGATGTAAGTAAATACTTTTGTAATTAGCTGCTTTTAGGAGTGCGTTAATAACTAATTGAAATTCATGAAATCTGACCAGAAGCAGTGAGCCCTGAGTGGAGGATAATTAAGATATTGGCACTCCTGCCATTGCTCTTAACTGATTGTGTAAAGCACTTCCGTTTTCTCTAGACTTTCATGGTTGCCGACTTCGACAGTACGTCATCTTTCTTATTAGCTAGTATTTTGGTGTTTGGCTTTTATCATTTGTTCACTTTATGATATTGTGGGCCAGCAGAAGAGATACTTTTCACCACCTGTCTTACCTGTCCTAGATGTCTGCTGCCATCTGGAGTTACTCAGAGCCCCCTCCGCAAGAAGATGAATTGAACAGTTCAGACCTGTATTTGCCAGTCCTCTGTAATGTGGACAACCACAGTGCAGGGGCAGGACATACTGCTTGTGAACATTTATATTCCTAAAAGCAGAGCTTTATTTCTCATTTGTCAGACAGTTTATTTCTTTCCTAGTTCCCCCTAAATAATCTAAGTCAAGCTCTTTACTTGATAAAACCCTTTAGAAAAAGCTTTCCAGTCTAAGTCAATTTTCTCTTCTTCCATGTTTCATGTAAATAATAAAGAGACTGTGTTTGAAAAATACATTCTTTTAGTTGTACTAGAAATTCTTCTCATTCTCTAAAACAAGATATCTCTTGTGAGCTGCCAATTCATTCTGACTCTATACCATTCCTTTTTTCTGGTATGGCTTTATTCATAGTCTTCTTTCCCAACCCTTAGTGTCTTTTCCCTAAATACCCCTTATCCCAAGAGACATGTAGCTCTCTCTTGGTCAGAGATAATCATAGGCTTCATGATGTTAAGAGGGCTTGAAAAAAAAATAAAACCTTCATAGAGATTTTGGATGGAAGGTCATGTCCTAAATGTTTTGATTTAAAAATAGCCACTCCCCACTTATGTGTAAGTGTGCGTTCACAGTGCAGTGTGCCAGAGACCAAAACCAACAAGTTACATCTTTTTATGAAGCTTCTGTTCTAATGGAAAAGATAGATACTTAACAAAAATAAGTAGCTGAATACACAAATAAAATCAAATAGTGATTTGTATTTTTGCTGGCCACTTGCTCACTGTTCACTGTTCTTGGATCCATTCCCAGACCTTTCCCTGGAAAATACATTTCTGAGGGTCCCTCTTCCTCCGGCCGTCAGCTGGTTTTGGCCAAAGGGAGGGTCTCACAAGAAAGTAGAGGGCAAGAGGCAAGGAAAATCCAGGGCATATCTCCTCACTTTCCTCTGTTTCAGGCCGTTCATCACATAATGGCTGTGTGTGTTCTATATAAGCCTCTTGAGCTCTCTGTGTGAGCCACTTTGTGAATTTGCCCTTTGCCCGTTTTCCTCCTTTCAGGGGCAGCTCTTGGGCTCTGTGATACCATTTGTTATTTTCTTCTTCTAGGTCTAAGGGTCTAGCAGCCCGTTCTTCCTAATCTTTGTGCTGCCTCTTTCAACAACTTTGTTCCTACTTCCTTATATTATAATTCTTCTTTTGGACCACTTAGTGTGGGCTCCTTTTCCCATGTTGGACCTTGCCTGAACTAGTGTTATGAAATGTAACTGATAAGAGAACTGAGAGAGAAGGGGATACTGTTTTTGGTAAAGTGGCCAGGAAAGGCCTTTTAGGGAAGGTGGGTTTGGGGCAGGAACTTGGATGAGATGAGAATATACGCGATTAGGGGAGAATGTTCTGGGCTGAGGGTACGGCAGTTGTATGGGACTCCAAAAAGGAGCATGCTTGGTTGTTGGAGTAACAGCAAAAAGATCAATGTTATTAGAGCATACTATGGGAGAGAGAGAACTATAGGAAAATAAGTCAGAGAATTATCAGGGAACCAGATCATATAGGGCTGTGGAAGTTCTGATAGAGGTGATCCGAATAATTGGAGAGAATAGCTTGAGCTGATGATTCTGGGAAGAGTGTATGTAGGGAGACTAATAAGGAGGCTATAGCAGTAGTCTGTCCAGTAGACTATAATAGTACTTCAGACTAAGATAAGAGAGGCAGAGATGGTGAGACATGGCAGATACAGAGTATATTTGAGGGTGAAGCCAACAAAATTTGAGGATAGCTTGGATGTGAAGTTGTGAAAGAAATGTCAAGGTTTTGAGCCTTATTGACCACATGCGTAGTGAGGACAGAGAGTTGGGAAAGACTTACTAAGTCTGGAGGGGGTCATGTGGGTGGACAGGAATTGAGAGCTTGATTTTGGACATGTTAAATATGAGATTCTAATAGACATCTAAGTCCAGTGCCAGGTAGGCATTTGGGTTTGTGCATTGAGTTTAGGAGAAAAGACTGGGATAGAAATTAATTAGAGGAATAATTAATATATAAATGGTCAAAGGGTTGGATGAGATCTGGGGAATAAATATAGAGAAATATCAAAGAGATCCTAGGACTGAACCTTGAGGCAATTCAGTATTTAGAAATCAGGCAAGAAAGAATTCAATTTCTGAACAACTCATGCAAACAACCTAAGTGTCCATTGATGGACGGAAAGATAAAGTAAATGTGGTATGTGCATAGATATGGATATGGATATAGATATATAATGGAATATTATAAAAGAAGAAAAAAGAAGAAAATACTCCATTTGCTTTTTTTAAAGAACATAAAATTATTTAATTCACTCACCAAAGGACATGCTATTTGGTTACTTAAATCCACGATGAATTTAGAGATGTACAAAAAGCACAAAAATACTGAAAAGCTTAAACTATAATATCAGCAAACACTATTAGTAAACTTTTGGGATACAAAAAGAGATCATTAAGTTATGATGGCAGATATAAATTAATTATAAAGACATAGTAAGAAAAAAGGTTTGTATGCATTTAATAACTCACAAGCAAAAAATACATACAGACAAAAAAAAAATCGTTACAAAGAAGAGAATTAACAAAAACCACATTGTACTTAGAGGAAAATCCTCCATTTGTAACAACATGGTGGACCTTGAGGCTATTATGCTAAGTCAGAGACAGAAAGACCAATAGTATTTGATCTCATCTTTATGTAAAACAAACAAACAAACAAAACTGTCCTTATAGAAACAGAGGCACTAGTGGAAGAATAGAAAATAAGAGGAAGGGGAGAAGTGGTTTTCTCCTTCCTTGTGGTTTCGGGTGGCTGTTTTCCCAGTAGTAGAGGTGATAATACAATAATGGTTCCAGAAATGACAGATATCAGATGGGTTTCATGACTTCAGCCCTGATCAAGGTGACAATTCTGGTAGATCCAGAATCAACCATGATAGCACCTCCAAAGTGTAAGCTTGTGGCTACAACCCAGAAATAATAGCAGCCTCTAGTCTCTGGATATCATGCCTTCCTATTTTTTGCCCCTTCAGGCCTTTCCTTCTGTTTTTGATCTTCTAGTTTTTCCAGGATCTTTGTACCTAATCCCCTGTATTAAATTCCCCATTGGAGATATTTAGGTAGATTGTATTGGAGGTGATAGGATTGGGAAACATCTCTAATGCAATTTCATTTATTTTCTATTTAGAAATTGTTTCTGTTTAGAAATTGTTACATATATTTAGTGATTTACCAAGAATTTTCAGGCATGGCCTTTGGTCATTTTTAAACTCTGATATTTTATCATCAGTTGCTATAATTTGGGATGTCTCTGTTCAGTGAATTTTCCAAAGAGAGGCAAATAGTTTTGCCTAGCAGTGAACTAAACCTCAGACTCAGCAAGCAAAACAATGGCTTCTCCAGTAAGTGATAATTAACTCAGCTCTTGTCTGTTTCAAGGAGTTTCCTTTCTTCTAGTTGGCACAAGCAGAATTTTATTATTAGTGGAGGGTCCTAGTGGTATATGATCCGTGAACTTCATTTGATGATGCTCCCCACAGGGACACTGTTTCTTATGACTTCCCCCACCAAGAAAAATCTTACTTATTCTTCTAATGAGGACAAGTATTGCACACTATTTAGCTTCTTTTCAATCTGGGTGACCTGTAGTCCCAATTCTCATTTCCAAAACCTGAAGCGATGCTCTGCTCTTTTTTTTTTTTTTCTTAAGCAATGCTTTTTTTTCCCACTCTAGTAAAACAGAAGAATTGAGAGAAAAATTTTGTACTTTCATGGTGAACTGGTGCTTGATAAGATGAAATCATGACTCATTGTGGGGAAAATGTCTTAAATTCTGGACAAGATCGTGAAGATAAAAATAGAGGATATTCTTCTGGAAATCACTTTTACCATCAGTAGTGGGCCCAGAGTTCAAAACCAAAGAGAGCCCAAATTCCTTCCTTCTATACTACTTCCCAGTTTTACACTCTAGTTACTTCAGATCACTTCAGAGAAAGAGTATGTAGGCAGAGATTCAACCTTGAGCATGCTTGAGGAGGCTGATGCTACAGAGGTTGTTAACATGTACCTTCTAATGCCCCTTCCCCAGACATTTTTCTGCAGAATGATTTTTCTATAGATTGAGTTCAGAAACTTGCATTTAAAACAGTATCAGGTAATTCTATTGGAGGCTATCACTGGACCAGATTTTGAACTACTCTGTATCTAGAGTACTCATCTGTGATTATTTCAGAATATCCTGTATTCACAAGTGTTAATATGATACTTCTCTCTTGTTCTTGTCCATTGTCCCAGCTATGCTGTACCAAAAATCTGGGTAACAATGGAGAAATTTTGTTAAGTTTTCAAATACATTTTAATGTCTGAATATTTAGTATTATTCATTAGTAGATAGAAAATATCTGTGTGGGTGAAAGATGTTTTTATTTTTCTCCACCAGTATGTTCTGTGTTTATTTCAGAGGGCATTTAAATATTATCTTAGTGGCATTGTTTCAGTTAATATTATGTGTATTTTCCTAGGGCCAGGGATGTCAAGATATTCGGTTAAACATTGTTCTGATTCTGTCTATGAGAGTGTTTCTGGATGAGATTAACATTTTTGTAAGTTAAGTGAGTAAGGCAGATTGCCCTCCCCAATGTGGCCAGACCTCATCTAATCCACTGGAAATCTGAATAGAACAAAACGCAGGTGAAGGATAATTCACTCTTTCTGCCTGTATGTTTTCAAGCGGGAACATCAGTCTTTTGCATTTGGACAAGAACTTACACCATCAGCTCTCCCAGTTTTCAGGTGTTTGGATTTGAACTGGGTCTCTACCATGAGCTCCACTGGGTTTCCAGCTTATATATGGTGAGACCTCTCGGCATCCATTATGATATGAAACAATTCCATAATGTTTCCTAACAGCTGACTCTTGAACAACATGAATTTGAACTGCATGGATTCACTTATATGTGGATTTTTTTCCAATAAGTACACTACTATATATATATTTTCTCTTCCTTATGGCTTTCTTAATTTTTTTTCCCTCTAGCTTACTTTATTATAAGAGAGGAGCTTATAATAAAATAACATACAAAATATATGTTAATAGACTTTATTTTATCGGTAAGTCTTCCAGTCAACAATAGGCTAGTAATAAAGTTTTGGGGGAGTCTCAAGTTAAACATGGGTTTTTGACTGCATGGGGGTCAGCACCTAAACTCTGCAATGTTCAAGGGTCTATTGTAGTTAGATACTGGTTCCATTTCTTTGGTGAACCCTGACTAATACAGTCATGTAAATCAATAAAGGAAAGAAAGAAGAAAAAAAAAGGAATGAATACGGCACAAACCAGTCTAAAGAGAAGGAAAACCATATATTATTTATTATAAGGTTCTTTTTTCTTTCCTTTCTCATCAAATTTGTCAAAATTTCCCAAAGCTACTTCTTGAATCTTTATTAAAATTCATTTCAGATTTGGGGCAATAAAATACGTCTGCCTAAGGTAGTGATTAAGTGTCCATATTAAAAGGTCTACAGTGGTAATTCCATGGAAAAGGAACTTAATTAAATGTCACAGACTTTTTACTACTTCTCGGCTTAAAAAGTAAAACCATGAAGAGGGTTGCCTCAGACTCTTCAAAATGCCTGTCAATATAGATTTTAAAAGCTGATGTTAAATCTTTAAGTTCTTATTTACTTAAGAAAATGACATATTTAGTCCCTTATCATCATTTTTAAAATTACTAGGTGTGTTGATTTGTGTATTAGGCATATACTGTAGTATTTATCATTCTTGAAGTATAGTGAGAATTCAAGTATATGCCAAAATAGAGAAAAATTCCTTATGGAGATCACTTAGAGATGATGACAATGCCCATTCATGATCTGTTGTCATTGAGAGACTTAAACAGCTTTCATAGTGACATAATAGTTACAACATTCCTAAACTAAATTTGTGGAAACTTTCCAGAAGGTTCTGAGTTGGTAGAATAGACTCATAGAAGATACCGGGGAGGTTCTTTTTGCATACATGAAAACAAAAGTCAAAAAAATACTGAAAGCTAAAAAGTGTATGTAGGAAGTTGGGCTACTTATAATGCATTCTATTTGTAATGAATTTTATAATAAAATTATAGTGCTTGGCCTTTATAATTATGGTTGACCCTTGAACAAAATGGATTTGAAGTGTGTGTGTCCACTTACATGTGGACTTTTTTGGGATAAAAACAATACAGTACTCTAAATGTATTTTCTCTTCCTTATGGTTTTCTTACTAACATATTTCTTTCTCTAATTTACTTTATATGTATACAGTGGTTGATATATATAACATACAAAATATGCATTAATTGACTATGTTATTGGTAAGGCTTCTAGTCAATAGTAAGTTATTAGTAGTTAAGTTTCTGGGGAGTCAAAAGTTATATGTGCATTTTCAACTGTGTAGGGGGTCAGCACCTCTAACCCCCATGTTGTTCAAGGGTCAAAAGTACTATATTTGAAACAAAGATTGGGACTTTTCCCATTGTCTCAGAATTGCCCCGTATTGGGACAAAGCAGCACAAAATACCCTGGAAGTCCCCTTAACTTGCACAATACTAGTAACACAGTCTGAAATATAACCATTAAGTTTCTAAGTTCAAGAAAGAAAAGTGGGGAATTTTCAGGGGCCAGGTGTTGGCGGTGATTATCTAAAGGATTCCTTTACACGGAGCATCTGGAAGGTTTCTGAGCTGCAAATCCTGAAGCCCATTCTAGTACTGTCATCTAGTGCATGGTGAGAGGTTTCTTGGAGAGTGTGATGTGTGTGCATGTCCTGCAGTTGTTAAGTGTAAACAAAGAGCCTGGTGGCTACTTGAAGTCTACCAATTCCAGAAAATGCTAGAAGGCTTCTGGAGTAGCTGACACCAGCCAATGACAAGGGGCTGAGTGTGGTGTGGCTTTGGAGGAAAAGGTAGTGGCAACTTTCTGTGGGCCCTTGTAGCTCTCTGTGTAGGTGGAGACCTTAGCAATTCCTCTAGTTCCACTGAAAGTGCAGGATGGGTAATGGAGGGGGTGAGATACAGGCAACCCACGTTTAAACTGGCCAAGGGAGGCTGGAGACCCCTAGTAACCTACATGCTATGGGATTGAGGGTCAACCAATTTGAGGTGATGCTCAGCAAACCACCTCCTTCATCTATGTGGAGACTTACCCAATGGTGGGTGTCTTCAGTAGCTAGTGGGACCATTTTGAGCCAGAGTAAGAAGTCTTCCTACCACCTACATGTAATCAGTTCATTAAGAAGTTCTGCCCCTCTTAATTCTCTGTTCCTGATTATGGAAGAGCTAAACTAGAAGAGGGAGCAGAAGCAGGTATTTCTGCACCAAACCTTCCCATCCGCCCCCCATAAGTACCACCACTACCACACACACACACACACACACACACACACACACACACACCCCCCCTAAGGGCCTTCCCACAATTGTTGATGACAGCTAATGGGAAAGGAAATTAGAGACTTACAGTCAAAGAAGCTGAGTTTTAATACTTAAAATTGACCCCAAATCATGAATTTAGCCCAAAATGCTATCTCAAGTTGAAGGCAGTAATTGGAGAAAAATATAATCATTTTGTATTTACATTCTCTAGGGTTGGCATTCCTCAACATATCGTTTGAAAGCATTATTTGATTTTTAAAAATTGAGTTTAAATAAAATCCAGTTGTTTGTCTTATAAAGACTCCTTTGAGCTGATACTACAGTATAAAGTAACATGTGGTGAACATCTCTGCATTTAAAACATTAAATATATTTTTCAGAATTCAATTTATTCTACTTTTCTTCTATACTACTACTTTTGGGTAAAACAGGTACTATGTTTTCAAAGAATTAGAATAAAGGAATTAGTCATTCCTTTCAAAATGTCTATTCCACAAAGAAGTTAACTCGATTGTTCAAAGTCATGGTTTAAGTCTGGTTGAGATTTGAATACATCACCAGTTGTCCTACATAGTACAAATAACAAATGCCGCGCTGATGAAAATGCATCAGTGAAACAGACAAAGATTCTAATGAACACAGCTGATGCATGTGATCAAGTAGGCAGATGTGTAGGAACACATATTTCTATAAACTGCAGTGTGTTGGACTCAGGCGGTTTTCTTGTTGGATTTCCTTCTTTAAGGTTACCATACCCTTTCAGATCATCAACCATACTGAAGAAAACACGTGATTTTCTACACATACTCTTTTGTAAATTTTCTCAAACTTAAATAAATTGAGACATTTGCTGGAAAAAAGAGTTTCAGAGGCTTACAAGTGCCAAATGCATATATAGTATAAATGCTTTATTTATTTATTTATTTATAACTAGGCTCCCTGCCCAACTTAAAGCTTGAACTCATAAACCTGAAATCAAGAGTTGGATGCTTTGCCAAGCAGGGCCCCCATTATATATGCATGTATATAGTGTATGTTATATAGTATATATAATATAGTTATTGGAAGTTTGAAAGATTTATCTCCAGGAATCTCATCTTACTTTTTTTTTTTTAAAGATTTTATTTATTTATTTGAGAGAGAGTGCAAGGGAGAGCATGAGTGAAGGGACAGAGGAAGAGGAAGAAGCAGACTTTCTGTTGAGGAGGGAGCTTGATGCCGGACCCTTAAGACCATGACCTGAGCTAAAGACAGGTGCTAAAGTGGTTGAGCTAACCAAGCATCCCTCATCCTACTTTCTTTGCAGGCAGACATGTCTAAAAATTTATTTCTGATAGTGCCAAAGCCACTCCCAGAGGGGAAAAAAAAGTAAATCCACGTAACATGACATAATAGAGTTGTAACCATTAATTGTGTACACAAAATAGAAAAATTAAAACCCAGCTTGAGCAGAATTTTATCTCAAGGACTAGCTTTTAACTTGAGTCACTGCTATAGTAACAACAAATGGTGAGTGGGGATGGGTGGGGCGGTGGAGAGGATCTGGACCAGAGGGAGACAGGGAAAACTGTGTGGAGGCAAAACTTCACAGTTCATTTTTTGTAGCCTAGACTCAAGCTAGAGTTACCTTTTCCAACACAAAATCTAAGAACTCCCTTTGATAATAGTTGTAGATGGCATCCACAGACATTTCGACCTAAGAAAGTTCACATTTGTAATAGAAAGCCACTCTTTCAAAATTTCAGTTTGCACAAATCAGTGAATCACTAAGGAGGAAAAAAAAAGTAGCTAACACAGTGGAAAGACCATTGAAAAAAATCAACGTAGTAATAAAGACACAATGCTTTTGAAATTTAAAGATTCAACCAGAAATTGAGAGTTCTTTACAACTGTGTATTAGTTCTAAACCAGAAAGAATCCAGATCTGCCTGAGGAAATAGCACTGTGTGGGATGTAGGAGTGAGTAAGACACAAGAACCAGGGCAACCAAATGTCAGAGAAGTTGAATCAGAACTGGGACAGAGATTGACCTACACTAATTTTGCTAAGATATTACAGATAATTAAATGAAAAGGGATTTTTATTTAATGTTGGAATAGTTATACCACTTTGGCACTTGGCTAGTTATAAATATATTGCAAATACTGTAGAGGTCATTCCCTCCTAAAGGTATAATTCTTTTCAGTGGAAATATTTCTTTTATACAATTTTACATGGAAAAAAATTAGTTCAACTATTATAGAAGAGATTTTTAGTTTTCTTCCAGTCCATCTCTCCTTTTTCTATAATAACAGAACCCCAGTTTGTCATCCTGGCACATAGCTACTCAGATTAAGTAGGAGTTTTTCATCCACTCTTACAACTGGGTGTGATTACAGTTCTATGTTCTGGGAATGGGATGTAAAAGGAAATGGTATGTTCAACTTCTGAGTCTGGATATAACAAGTTGGACCCTTTTATTTATTTATTCCCACCTGCTGGCTAGAAGACAGATGAGGTGTGTGCCACCTAGTTTAGGGCAAACCCCTAGTACTGGCAGAGCAGCAAGGAAGAAGGGATCTGGGACTTTGAATGTGAAGTTGGTATATTAAATAATTAAATCTGTGTTGCTTACAACAGAACTATTTACTTGTGAGAGAAATAAGTTTTAATCATATTTAAGCCTCATTATTTTGGGTGTCTTTTAATAAGAGCTGACCCAAACTCATAGCTTAGTGAAATACATATCTGTTCATTTGTTCATTCAACAGATTGATATTTTACGTATGAAATATGTATATCCTGAATCGTTCACTGTTCTGATGATGGATTTGACAGTGAACAAAATATGCCAGGCCCTTGCTTGAAATAGAGTGAAGAGCTTCAGGTAATAAATAAATAAAATAAGATATAGATATAAGGTAATATCTCATCATTATAAATGCCTTAAACAAAATGGCACATAGAAATCTAGTAGGGAGATATTAGGTACCTAGAGGAGGGGCTCCTTTTAATGATTTGATTATGGACAGCCTCTGTGAGGTGACAATTACCCTAAAATCTGAATGGTAAGAACTAGTTAAATATCTAAATATATAGAAGAGGAGTGTTCCAAGAGAGGTGGCCAACATGCGTCAAAGACCTAAGCTAAGAGGGAGCTTAGAGTTGAGGAGGGCTTCAGCAAACAGTAAACAAAAGCAAGTGTTGAAGCATCCAAGCTCAGAGAGACACACAGATCTCTGATCAGATGTGATTTTTGTAACCAAGATCAAAAGTTTGCATTTTGATGTCATCACAGCATGTAACAATTGAAGGCTTTAAACAGGGCAGTGATATGCTGATTTTTCAATCCACTTGAAAAGATGGGCTAACTACTATAGAAGCAGGAAATAGGTGTGACAAAAACATGGTTTATTTTCCTCTTGGCCAGACAGGAAGACATTACCCAGTCACCCTTGCAGTTAGGTGGGGCCATAGGACTGACTTCTAGCCAATGGGATATGAGTAGAAATGATGCAGGCCACTTTAAGGCCCGAACCCTGACACTTCTGAGAATTTCCATGAGATTCTGTGGCTCTCTCATGCCTCAACTAATGGTTGGATGCCACACCATGAGGATTTATGGTGGTGCCACACCTTAGAGAAGCTGGTCCTTGAATGACCGTATGGAGCAGAGTCTCACTAGTCAAAGTAATCTTTTATTTATGGTAAGCCACTGACGTTTGGGTCTTGTTTGCTGAAGCATTCAATCTACCTTGACCGATACAGACAGCTAGTGTGGTGGTCTGAACAAACAGCAGTGGCTTGGACCAAAGGTACCACTGGAGGTTGTGTGAAGCCATCAGTTTTGGGATATAATTAGAAAGTGGAGTGAACAGAAGTGACTGATGGAGGAGATGGAGATAACAAGGATGTAAACAATATAAGAAATGACTCTTTAGGATTTTTATCTGGGCCATTGTGTGGCTTGCAATTTCATTAACTGTGAGGGTTGGGTGGGGGGATAGGGAAGGGAAAGGTATATGAAGGGTGGGGGAATCAAGGAATCTATTCTGGCTAGGATACTTTTTTAGATGCCTAATTATACATTGAAATGGGAAATGTTAGATGGGTGAATCTATATCCCAGAGGAGAGGGAAGGGCTGAAGATCAATTTTGGAATCATCCAACGGATGATGTAGACTCAGCCAACATTTACATTCATAATACTTGTCCACACAATAGGTTGTTTCTCATAACCATGCCCACTCCTTACCAATGTCTTCTGTTGGGGTTCACAACACTCATAAAGACCCTCTCCCCCACAATCATGATAGAGAGGAAGATATGAGCCTGAACAAGCAAGTTAACACAATGTAAGGAATTAGACCTTGGGTAGACACATAGATTTTGCTAAAATTCTGTTCCTAAGAGAATGATGGCTCCCACCCAAATGTCAAAGAAAAGAACAGGATTGGGACTGGGAACCTCTGAAGCACAGTTAAATAGATTCTGCTGATTGTTGTTGAGATTACAGAAAGAGGAAAGAAAAAAAGATGAGCACTGAGGTATAATTCCATATACCACACTGTCGCTTTAGGTCACTGAGATGAGGACTAAAATAGTCTGTTGCAAAAGTTAAATGAAGAAGAATAGTTTTAAAGAAAAGGCTGGCTAAGATTTAAAAGAAAAAATTATCATTGTTGCTACTCTAAATTTCAAACAGCTCGTCTGAAAAGCAAATTATTTGTAGTTCCACTGTTCCAAGATAACTATTGTTATCTATTATGCTTTTCTATAAGTTAGTTAGTGAATTTTATTTCTTTTTGGAGGTTTAATTTGACAGGAGAAAGTCATTCCTCGGTTTTAATTTATATTCCTTTAAATCCTAGTACATTACACTTTTGCCCTCCTATTTTTTACTTGGTTATATTTCTCTTTTGTGAAGTTGTCACATCCTTGGGCTTTGTTTTCAAGTGTCAGTCTTAGTCTGTGTTAGAGGCTACTGTTTTCCTACCTGAATATCAATTTTCTCTTTCTTCAAACCCCTAGCTTTTATCTGTGCATAACGCTTCTTGAAATAAGACATTTCCAGGCCTCTCTTTTTTTTTTTTTTAAGATTTATTTATTTGACAGAGAGAGATCACAAGTAGGCAGAGAGGCAGGCAGAGAGAGGGGAAGGAAGCAGGCTCCCTGCTGAGCAGAGAGCCCGATGCGGGGCTAGATCCCAGGACCCTGAGATCACGACTCCAGGCCTCTCTTGTAGCTAGGTGGGAGCACGTGACAATCTAACCAATGGTATGATGGTGGAAATATAGCATAATAGCTTCTGGGAAATTTCCTTCAGAGTCACTGGCATGGACCCCTTACTCACTTCCTCCATCTTGATGCTTAAAACATGGATATGAAGGCTGAATCTCTATCTTGGACCATGAGAAGAAGGGCATCTTCTGTATCTGGCTCCCTGGAAGAAAAATGGGTTCCAGATGATAGGACAGTAACCATGCCAGCCCTGGACTGTCCACATCAAAACTTTTACCTGAGAGAATAGATTTCTATTTTTAAGTTGCTATTTGACAGACTTCTTTAACTCAGAGCTAAGCTTAATCTCAACTAATACAGATACTGGATCCAATATTCATTTTCAAGACTGTTAGTTTGAGAAATTCCTTCAATGCAAGATAGTTGCAGGATCGAAATGCAAGCTAGAAACTCTTTCAAAGCAAGAAATTATGAAATAAACTTATTTAAACATAAATTCTAAATTTAATATCTTGACTTAATTCCTCTCTTCTGACCCCTTTTTTCCCCAATTCTTTTCCATGCTACTCCTGCCCATTCTTCCCTTCTTCACCACCATTTTCCCATTCTGGGTATGTGTACCTACTTTCCTTCTCCAGTGCCTTTATTAGCCTAACTGTTTCCTCTGCAGGAATTAGAAAGAGGCAATCCTCAAGGTGGTTAAAATTTGACTGGTTCGTGACTGTGGGAGCTAGAAAAAGGTACCCCTCTCTCTGGCTGGATCCAGCCCCACACAGAGCATATGGTTTGGCAGGCAGAACCCTGGGCTGGATTTCAAACCTTCCTTACTCCCTTGGCTGGGTGCCCTCGTGCAATGAACTATATGTCCATGTTTGCAAGCCAGCCAGTCCTTTGCTAGCAGGCTCAGCTCATCTACAGCAGGACTCTGATGCAAAGAAATATACAAGCATCCCTTAAATTGAGGGCACGTTGGACTTAATGTCAAATGTCATTCATGTTACTGGTTTTCCAGCCTAAAAAGGGATTCTTCTGGCTTTTATTCTTGATTATGGTCAAGAGTCATATGGAGATTCATTTTTCACCTGCATATGTCTTCACTGGTGCTGACACCATTTCTGGTAGCTCCTATTACTTCTGCTTTCCTGTCTAGTTATTTGTTTTGTTTTCCTGAACCCTCGGTACATATTTAGTTCTTATTATCTCGATTATCTCAAGCTTCCTCTCGTGTTGAGGTCTTAGTGACTGGTGCTGGTCAAAGATACAGAGGGGAACAGATACCAATAAAATTAATCAAAGGAATTTTTGCTAAGACTTTATTCAAAGGCAGCTGAGAGCAGATTGTAATACATTTTCAAGTAAAAACCACAAACATAATGCTTTGCCTTTAAGTTTTTCTTTCTGTTACTCACTTAATCCAAACCTCTGCTCAAATGTTGCCTCCTGAGAGAAAAGCCCTCGCTCATCCCACGTAAAATCGTACTTGTCATCCATTTCTTTCCTCTCATGTCCACCTGTCTTTTTGGTACAGCACTTATAACCAGACCTTATATTAAGTATATGACTTTTTGTGACTGGTAGTGGTGGTTTCCTTCCCCAGTGTCTAAGCTTCATGAGGGGAAAACAACAACAACAACAACAACAACAACAAAACTTTGGTTTATTCCTGTATCCCTAGCACCCAGAAAAATGTCAGAGACAAAGATGGAATTTAATGAGTACTTGTTAAATGAACTATGAAATATTGTTTCTTTTTCCTGCTTCGTATTTATTAATATATTGTTTTTATGCTGAATATCAGCAGCCACAATTAGACAGAGGATAAGTATGATTGACAGAGTATTTTTGTAGTATTCTTAGTTTTCTTGGCCTTAAATTTCTTCTTTAATACAGGGCACCAACTCATGTGATCAAAGCCATCCCAGAGGACTTGAAGTCCCCTTTAGACCTGCTACAGTTCTAAAAGAAAGCCAGAAGCATGACAAATCCTTCACTTTTTATCAGTCTCATCTCTCTCAGCCCCTGGCCTGTGTCACGATCTGCAAAGTTGGGAATTCACTGGAATGTGTAACTTTCCTTGTTGGCTTGCTTTTAGTCATTCTTTCCTTTCCAATAAATTTGCACAGCTTTTCCTTTCTGTCAGATGCAGTGCTGTGCTTGTTCAGCTCTCAGTCTCAGGGGCAATCGATCAAGGCTGGTTTCCCAACTTGCTCTCCATTTCACATGCCTTTTTAAGTTCATTGTTCTTCCACTGAGCAAAGAGCAGATCCTGGGGATTGATTATCAGACCTTCTCAAACTAATGAGCAATTTTTTGTGCCGAGGCTCTGACTATATATGGGGGGCTGGTGGGAAGGTCATCCAGGAGTTGTACATGTGACTTCTATTCATTTTCCTCCTTTGGTAAGCCCAACCGCCACCAAATACCGCATTGGATTCAAAGGAGCTGGGGCTCACTTCATTTAGGCCATGAAAGGACGTGTTAAGGACACCTTCCCCACTAACATTGCCAACTACAACTGTGTGAAATTCTTGATGGGTATTGGGCTGAAGGTCCCTACTGGAGTTGGAGAGGAAAGGTGAGTGCTCTAGGCTGACAGTGACCAATGAGCAGATGTCTCTCTTGATGCTTGGAAACTTCAGTTTTTAGAATGAAGCCTATCAGTTTGTCAAATACAAGTACATAAAAGATATATGTATACACATAAACATATAGATATTAAAAATATATATACATATATATGAAATATATGAAGTATTTTCCTCAAAGAGCTTAATGGTATACAAATATATTATTCTAAATGGATATGCCTGCTTAAAAATTATTTATTTGATGAAAATGAGATATAACCATTATTTATTTCTTATCCATCATATCTCTAATTCTCTAGAACTTAAATCTCATAGAATGAGAGAGTTAGACTAGGTCATTCACATGACACTTGATACATTTCTGCTCAAAATGTGATCCTTGGAGACACAGCATGAGCTTGACCTGGGATCTTGTGAGAAATGCAGAGACTCAGGTCCCGCCCAAGATCCACTGAATTAGAACTTTCATTTGCACTTGCTCCCAGAAGATCCATGTGCATGTTACAGGTCACAAAGCACTAATCTTCAGCTCTAATATTTTGAAGTTGTATGATCACATTTCAGTAATCTACTATAATGATCCAAATGCAAACAATAGCATGAAGTGAAAGAACATGGATGTGAATTTGGATTTCAACTCCATCCCTAATAATCTTTAGAAAGATAACTTCAGTTTTCTAATTTTTAAAGTGGAGAAAATGGCATCTGCCTTTAGGATAGATGAGGGTTAAATGTTAAACATGTAAAGTACGGCCCATACAATGTCTGGTACCAAAGTCTGGTAACTGTTCTTGTTAGTTCATTAAAATCTATGCAATTAAGGGATTTTTTAAAAGTAGGTTCCATGTCCAGTACAGAGCCTGATGTAGGGTTTGAACTCATGACTCAGATCAAGACCTGAGCCAAGATAATGAGTCGTGTTGTTTAACCGGCCTAAGCCACCCAGGAACCCCTAAATTCTTAAGTCTTTTAATCATTTGAAGTTTTTGTTTGTTTGTTTGACAGCCAGTAGTATTGTCTAATGAATTCCCTCCAATTGTCTGTTGATGAACACCCTAGGACTAGAGGGACCTTTACGTTCCAGAGGGGAGGCTACACCCAATTTAACTTTTTATGCGATCAGGCATCCCAAGTTCTCCAGGTGTTGGAAGCCATCATTTCCTAAGACTACCTTGGCACCTACATGCAGCCCTTGCATCCTCAGCCCAACATGTTTATGTGCTCTCTATACTCTACCCTATACTTTCCCTATTAAAAAATGAAAACTATGAGGGGTAGGGGCTTTCCATGAAGCCAAGTATTCTTTCTGTAGAGTTTCAGCAAGATGCTTACCAACAGGGTACTCATTCACTGCTGGTCCTTTTTTTTTTTTTTTTTTAAATATTTTATTTATTTGACAGAGAGAAATCACAACTCGGCAGAGAGGCAGGCAGAGAGAGAGGAGGAAGCAGGCTCCCCGCGGAGCAGAGAGCCCGATGCGGGGCTCGATCCCAGGACCCTGGGATCATGACCTGAGCCGAAGGCAGAGGCTTTAACCCACTGAGCCACTCAGGCGCCCCTGCTGGTCCTTTTGTCTCGAGTTCCAGCCTGTCCCAAGCGATGCCGTTCACATTTACTGGGGCCCTTTGCCTTAAGTTATTTGGGTAAAGATTGCCCTATATTCTTTTAGCCTAAATGGTGTAAGATGTTGTAATGTAATGACCTAAACTAGATCTCAGAAAAAGCAAGAGAAAGAACATTTTAGTGGGAGCAAAGACTTGGGTCTAATTCCATCTATACAATTAGCTGGCTCATCTCTCCAGTACATTTTATGAATGTAGGTCTTGGATTTTCCATTAAAAAATGGAAATACTGGATTAAATTATCTCTCCCCCTTAAAAGTCAATGATTTCTTTTGTCTTTTTTATCTTGTATGCATTGAGATGAAAAACCCAAAGGTTTTTGTGAAAATTTATAAATTTATCATCATTTTTCATCTAATAAAATCTTAAACCATTTAGGTTAAAACATCTTTAATCTCTTGTTTTGTATCATCTGCCATTCTTCACATAAACAATTTGTGACTCATGTAAGGTTCAGGGGAATTCCTTTATTCAATGGCTCTGTTCTTCTAGGATATTGCCTTTCCCGAGCACATAGATACTTGAAGATTTCTAGGTAACTGATTTTGAAGAATCGTTCCTAAGGCAGTAAAAAGTCTATCCAAATAATTTTGAAGGAGCATTCCTTATCCAAGATGAACAAAAGATTCATTACAAGATGAACAAGGAATTGTTTCTGCAACTGGCACAGACAGTTATTTCCATAATAGGAAATTGAGTGAGAAAAAAAAAAAACTAAAGAAATTCCTCAATCAGTGGATCTGAACGCAGAGGCCTAGGTCTGGGGACAAAATTCCAAAAAAAGGTCTTTCTAAACTGAGGGAAAAAGTCTAAAGTAACTTAAGATTTTCTTTAGTCTTCATTGATTTGGATTAAATTACAGCAATGGATAACAGGCCCACCATTTAATGCATACCTTTCCTTTTAAGATTCATCCTAAACAATGTCCCTGTGGAGGCCAAGAAAGACAAGGCTGTACCCACCTTGAGTCTAGCCCTGACATAAGTACAGCCATTTTGACAAAGCAAAAGCTGGCACCTTGCACCCCTTCTCCACCTGCTCCCCTCCCCTCGGTAGTATGTGTGACATTCCGCAGCCACTCCTGGCTGCCCTAAAAGAAAAACAAATAGTTAACTTGCAGAGATCACAATCCTGCAAGACAGGAGTCTCCCTTGGTTTACAAATGTCCTAGAGATTTACAACAAAGAATCTATCTTAACAATAATGTCGCCCTCCCCACCATAAAACTAAAGGAGGCTGAGGCAGAAGGAAATGTAAACAAAGTTAAATTTCTTCTAAACCTAAATCTCACTAACAAGGACACTTGATAGGAAATGTGAAACTTTATCTCTAAACCTCCAAGATAGTGTCAGCAATCATTCCCAAGCTTATAACCCACCGATATACATCTAAAGGGTCTCACGAGAAGATTTTTATTACTGGTAATGAATAACCTTTTCCCCAGACAATAGCTAGCCCCTCAAGGTCCTGGAGACCTTGCTTTCAAAATTCCTTAGAGACTTACATCATCCATAACCCCCTTTGTCCTCACCCACCGCTGAGTCCACCCCTACTATGTCTTTAAAAACTCTGACTGTAATCTGGTTCGGGGTCCAAGTCCCTACTCCGCTGTGTCGGGTATACTTGGGCCCAAGCTTAAGCTTGTCAAATAAACCCTTGTGTGATTACATCAGTGTTGGCTCCTTAGTGGTCTCTCAGACACGAAAACTCGGGCATAACAGTCCCCTCACTATATACTCCTAAGCATGAAGAATCTGTCCCTTCTGTCTTTGTTAATACACTCTGCTTTGTATATTACTATAGGCTGTTGTATTTATAAAGTTACGTATCACATTATAACATCTCTCCTATCACCTAACAATCCCTGTTTACATTTCTGCCTACTCTACTTCATTGTGGTTTCTTGAGGATGGGGACCTCATCCTAATCATTTTTGTCCTCCTGGGGCTAAGGCAATTCTTGGTGTAGTTGATACTCATAAATGTATTTTTAATGTTGAATGACTGAGTTAATATGCATTGTGCAAATATGAGAAACCCTTTACAACGGTATTTGAGAGAAGTACTATAAATAATTATGTGCTTTTTACTTTAGAGTGGATTTTCTAAACAAAAATAAGATGTGATCTGAATCTAGCCATCTGGGGTAGAAAATCTGTCTTAAAATAATAAGGCTCTAAATGGAGCTCCATTTAGAATGAGGCTCTTATAAATATTATGAATTGGTACCTAACACTTAATTTTAATATATATGTATATTAATAGATTCCTATTGATTGCTATGTAAGCACCTTGATATCCAACATCTTTGTAAGCAGTATTAAATGAAAAAAATTGGCAAAGCAAGTAAAGTAATCCATATATAAAAGACAATTTACATATCAAAATGAAAATGCTCATTTGACCTAAGGATTTGAACTCAGGAAGAAGATCTAGTAGAAGTAAAAAAAAAAAAAAAAAAAAAATTCCATTTAAAAAAGACATTCAGGGGCGCCTGGGTGGCTCAGCGGGTTAAAGCCTCTGCCTTCAGCTCAGGTCATGATCCCAGGGTCCTGGGATCGAGCCCCGCATCAGGCTCTCTGCTTGGCTGGGAGCCTGCTTCCTCCACTCTCTCTCTCTCTGCCTGCCTCTCTGCCTACTTGTGGTCTCTATCTGTCAAATAAATAAATCTTTAAAAAAAAAAAAAAAAGACATTCAAATAGGTCCTTGAATACCAAGGAATTACCTGCACCCAGGTGGCAAGTTATTTTTAATCCTTATATTTGTGTTTAATAAAACTATAATAGGGAAGAGTATCTGATAAGCCCAAAGGGATGTTTCTGTAGGAATTCAATGTAATTCTTGCTCCCTGAACCTTGCAAGCATTTTGAATTTCTGTCTATTTTGAAGAAAATTAACTTTTGCTTTTTTTGTCTTGCAGTAGGTAAAAAGGTTGTAAATTCTGACAAATCACCACTGTGCTTTAGTTTATGACACCCTGGTGCTGTCTATGTCCATAGATGTGAAATTGTGAATTTCCAGAGAGGAACTTCAGGCTGCTTTGAGGTTTGAATCATTACCTGGGAAGTGGGGTCTTCCACACTCGGTGCTGTTTCTTATGTGATTTATGGCCTTTCAGAGTGTACAACTGGATGTAAGCCACCGGGATAATCCTGCTCACTTCCAGGTATTTGTTTGTAGTTGACTGTGGTCCCTTTCTGGTTTATCTCCTGTTTCATTTCACGCTGATAGGAGCACCCCAGACCGATGAGTCAGGGGTCACACCCAAGGAAAGTAATGCCTCCTGCTTTTTGTTCTATAGCATTTCTACAGCTTCTTAGATTCCTATGACAAAAATGCATAGTTTCAGATAAGAAACTTGTTTTGACTAGTCCCTCAACCTCCATGCCCTGTAGTTGAAACTGAGTTAGCATCCTTAAATCAGCTGTCAGAAAATAGTGTGTCTTTTTTTTTTTTTAGTTGAAGTATGGTTGACAGATAATGTTATACTAGTTTCAAGTGCCCTGCAGAGCGATTCAATAATTCTATATATTATGAAATGCTCATCTCGATAAGTGTAGTCAACACCTGTCACCATTCAAAGTTATTACAATATTATTGACTATATTCCCTATGCTATACATTTCATTCCTTTATTTATTTAATTCATTTATTTATTTATTTTTATTTGACAGAGAGAGAGAGATCACAAGTAGGCAGAGAGGCAGGCTGGGGCTGGGGGTGGGAGGAAGCAGACTCCCTGTTGAGCAGAGAGCCTAATGCATGGCTTGATCCCAGGACCCTGAGATCATGATTTGAGCTGATGGCAGAGGCTTTAACCCACTGAACCACCCAGACACCCCTGATTTATTTCATAACTGGAAGTTTATACCTCTCAATCTCCTTCATTGATTTTGTCTATCTCCCCATTTACCTCCCTCTGGCAACCACCAATTCGTTCTCCGCATTTATGAGTCTGTTTCTGTTTTTTCTTCTTTTATGATTTTTCTAAAGTGGATGGGAATGAAGGAAAGGAGGAAAAAGAAGTGAGTGGGAGGAGAAGTGGTACATTGGAGTCAGCACAAAAACACACTCTTTTAAAGAGTAAAAGAAGGGTAGATGTTTTATAGACATGTAACAGCATTTTACACCTTCACATTCAACTATATTAAATAAATCCAAAGATCCCTTCCAAGCATATCCAGGTAACTGGATGAAAGTTTTGCTTTGTATCGAGATGTCTTAAATCTGAGAAAAACTATCATAAGGATGTAGCTCTTTATTTTTTTATCATTTATTTATTTATTTTTAAAAGTTTTTATTTATTTATTTGACAGAGAGAGAGAGAGAGAGAGATCACAAGTAGGCAGAGACAGGCGGGGCGGGGGGGGAAGCAGACTCCTTGCTGAGCAGAGAGCCTGATGCGGGGCTTGATCCCAGGACCCTGAGATCATGACCTGAGCCAAAAACAGAGGCTTAACCCACTGAGCCACCTAGACACCCCAAGATGTAGATTTTTAAAAAATAATTTCCCCATAGCAGGTTCTTTTGGCCTCCACAATATCAATCCTTATAACAAAACCTTGGTTATTAATGTCTACCCAATAATCATATTTCTATGCATTCCCAGGCACATATTCCCAGGGATCCATGGCACACAGTAAAGAAAATATTTTTAGGAAATTTCTTCACAGAAGAAACATTCATAAAAGCTATGTATGCTTAGAAAGTACATAGAGCCCTATCAAAATTTATACTTCAAGTGATAAATCTGCACCATCTCCAAATTAGTGTGAGTTAGCAACTTCATATTGCACAGACAAGACCCTGGAACTACTTCTGCTTCCATATATACGCATACCTCAGAGATACTATGAGTTTGGTTCCAGACCACTGCAACAAAACAAATATCCAAATAAAGCAAATATCACAATAAAGTGAGTCAAGTTAATTTTCCAGTTTCCCAGTATATATTAAAGTTACATTTACACTATATTATTAAGTGTGCAGCAGCATTATGTCTAAAAAAATTATGCACCTTAATTTAAAACTGCTGCTAAAAAATGCTAGCCATCATCTGAGATTTCAGAGTCATAATCGTTTGTGGAGGGTCTTGCCTCAGTGTGCGTTCCTGATGTCTGCTGACTGACCAGGATGGTAGTTGCTGAAGGTGACAATTTCCCAAAATAGCATAACATGAAATTTGTCACATCAGTTGACTTTCTTTCATAAACGATTTCTCTGTAGCATGTGATGCTGTTTGATAACATTTTGACCCACAGTAGAACTTCTTTCAAATTGGAGTCTGTCCTTCCAAAATTGCTGCTGCTTTCTCAACTAATTTTATATAATATTCTAAATCTTTTGTTGTTATTCCAGCTATGTTCATAACATCCTCACCAGGAGTAGTTTCCATTTCAAGAAATCACTTTCTGTGCTCATCCATAAGAAGCAACTCCTCATCCGTTTTGAATTTGATCATGAGATTATCGCAATGCAGTCCCCTCTTCAGGCTCTACTTCTAATTCTAGTTTTCTTGCTGTTTCCACTCCATCTGCTGTTACTTCTTTCACTGGCATCTTGAACCTCTCGAAGTAAGTTATGAGGGTTAGAACCAATTTTTTCCAAAATCCTATGAATATTGATATTTTGACCTCTTCCCAAGAATCATGAAACTTTTATAATGTCTTCGAGAATGGTGAATCCTTTCCAGAAAGTTTTCAATTTTCTTTGCCCATATTCGTCAGAGAAATTCCCATTGGTGTCAACTATAGCCTTACGAAATGTATTTTTTAAAAGATTTATTATTTGAGAAAAAGAGAAAGAGAGAGAGAGAGGTGTGTGCAAGCAGGGGGAAGGGCAGAGGGAGAGAGCATCTCAAGCAGACTCCCCCCATTGATCCTGCTGAGCACAGAGCCCAATGCGGGGCTTGATCTCATGACTCTGAGATCACAACCTGAGCCAAAATCAAGAGTCTGACACTTAACTGATTGAGGCACCCAGGCTCCCTGAAATGTATTTCTTAAATAATAGGACTTGAAAGTTAAGACGATTCCTGGATTCATGGGCCATAGAATGGATGTTGTGTTAGCAGGCATGAAAACAACATGAATCTTGTGGTACATCTTCATTAGAGCTCTTGTATACTTTATTGTCAATGAGCAGTAGTATTTGAAAGAATTCTTTTTTTTCTGAGCAGTAGTTCTCAACAACGGGCTTAAAATATTCAGTAAACCATGTTGTAAAAAGACATGCTGTCTGACAGACTTTGTTGTTCTCTTTATAGAACAAAGGTAGAGTAGATTTAGCATAATTCTCTAGGACCCTAAGATTTTTGGAATGGTAAATGAGCACTGGCTTCAACCTCACAGAAGTGAAGAGACGTAGGGTCTTGTTCTTGATTAGGCTTTGGTTTAAGAGAATGTCGTTGGTGGTTTGATCTTCTATCCAGATGGCCGACACTTTCTCCATATGAGCAATAAGGCTGGTCCAGTTTCTTATCATTCGTGTGTTCATGGAGTAGCACTTCTAATTTCCTTTAAAGACTTCTCTTTTGTGTTCATAACTTGACTAACTGGCATATGAGGCTTAGCTTTCGGCCTATCTTGGCTTTTGACATGACTTTTTCACTAAGTTTAATCATTTCTAGCTTTCGATTTAAAGTGAGAGGCGTGCAACTTTTCCTTTCACTTGAATACTTAGAGGCCACAGTAGGGTTGATATTTGACCTAATTTCAATATTGTTGTGTCTCAGAGAATAGTAAAGCCTGAGCAGTCAGAACACATAGAACACTTGACGATTATTTTATCAACTTGTGTGGGCATAGTTCATGGCTCCCCCAAATAATCATAATAGTAACATGAAAGATCAGTGATTACAGTTGACTATACCAAATATAATAATAATGAAGAAATTCCAAAGATTGTGAGAAATAACAAAATGTGACACACAGACACGAGATGAACAAATATTGTTGGAAAAATGGCGCCAATAGACTTGCTCAACACGGAGTTGCCACAAACCTTCCATTTGTAAAAAAATATAATATCTGCAAAGTGCAACGGAATGAGGCATGCCTGTATAAACACTGGTATTATAAAGAAGTTAGTGTACTCATGAAGTGTAAAATGTTCTGACTTTCCTTTTAGCTACTTGTGGGGGAGTGTGGGGTGTGGAGGCTCCAATTCCTTTTTTTGCCATAAAACATCCCCCACAGAATTGTATCTGAATATGAGTTTCTCTATTACTTCTTATCCAAGTTGTTTAAAAATGGTTAAATATTCAGAGACTGAGAGCAGCAATTACTTGTTTAACTCAGGACACAGTGCTCTGGTTTGCATCATTCAGAGAATTCAGGAAAAAGCAGACATAATTTGACTTTTTTCCCCCTACTTCCAAATACAATGACACCAGGCTCTTCTTTTTTCTCTTTAATGGAGCATGTCACTGAAGATAACTAGCTAATATTATTTATTAAATGTGTGTCATGTGTGAGCAGTCCTCTTAAAACTCAGAGGAACCCTGCCTTTTATCTATTTCTGAGCCCATCACAGAGCTGGACACAACTGCTCAATAATATAACAACAAGGGTGTTATTATACTACTCCTATTCAGCAAAAAAAGACTGTTTAGGGAACATTTTTTTTTTTTTTTTACCATGAACTTCCTTAAAACGGGTGTATATGAAATATGTATATCATTAGGATGCCTTTCATATTTTGGAAGTTAATCCTCAGTTGGAGGAGGCTGGATGGGATTCCTGGGAGGGCGCCATGTCCTTCTCTATATCTAGGCAGATTATAGACTGTAACCTCCAAGCCACTACCTTTGTCATCCACAACCTGTCAGGTCCCTTGGTGGGAACCCTTCAAGTGGGTCTCTTTGACTTCAGATGTATCTACACCTCAATTTCCTAAGACCTCCATCTCCTTGCTGAAACCTAGAAAAATACCTTTCAGAAGATGTGTGAGTTACAGAGAGAGATTCCAAAATGGGGTTTAGATTAAAGCTGAGATAGCACTGTGGTGTGAATTGATTTTAGTAAAAATTTAATTGGGTCTGTCAATCTGTAAATACCAGGTTACCAGGTTCTTCACAGTGTGGCTATCCAGAAGGGACTTGGGTCTAGTAATTCCTATTACAGAGGAGTGTGCACAGGGCCAGACACAAGATGCTGGGGGTAGGGGAGGAGAAGAGAGATAGTTTAGAATATCTGATGGTTTTCCCCTGGAGAGTCCTTGTTTCTCTTAGATTGAACAGGGCAGACAGCTGATGTGCATTACAGGATTTTTGTCAGGCTACTGGAAATGGCAGCATCCTTACTTCCCATGATTTATGAAGAGTATTTTGGTTTATTTGACATTTACTTTATTTAAGACAGCATCTCTCCCAGAAGGGTCATCAGTCAACTCCTGAGGTCCCTGAGTGTGAAATCTGACAGTGTCCTGCTTACCACTCTCAGTCCGCCACCACCGAGGGGCTGGAACCACATGTTAGAGGGCTGCCAGCCACTCACTCCAGTCAGCTCCCCGTTCCCAGCCAGTCAGCAGCTTTTTGGTCTTAGCTTACTGTGCCTACAAATTTCACCAGAGTCCAGCAAAAGTTATATATATGCACTTGGTGCTTTCTCTTTGATGAGCTTTTCCATTTTGGAAAGAGAAATGTTTCTAGATGGACCAAACATGGCAATGAAGATGTGCAGGTAAAGCCAAGTGTTTCAAATGGTGGCTGAAAGGCCAGGAATTAAATGCATGAATAAAAGAACACATTGGTAGTGGTAATTTTAGATGGAGGAGAAAAGGTAATTGTAGAATCATTACTGTTTGACTGAAGAGCAATGAAATGTCTCCTTTACTTGCTATTAAAATGTTATTTGCTTTTAAGCATATTCTCCAAATAGGATATGAAGAAACAATAAGTTCTCATTTTCACTTACACTGTATACTCTTTGAATAAATTCCTCTCTTGGCCTGAAGCTAATAAAAGGCACCCACAGCATAATAATGACATACCAGTAGCAGGGCCAAGAACAATTGTCATCCTCAGGCCCAGGGAATTTTACTAGGCAGTGCATCACGAGTGCTCCCAAGTTTCCTGTGGGGGAGATAAAAAGCGGCCAGTATCATGGTGATTTTTATTGGTGGAGAAATAAATGAAGGTCCAAAGGTCGAGTGACCCCGGGATTAGGGGGCTTCCCAGGGACACACTGGATATTCCAGATGTCCATGAAATGCCACAAGATCCAAGGGTAGGCCTCAATTTCCATGCAGCAAAGGAACCACTCCCATCTAGCTCTCGACACAGAATCCCTTCAAGAAGAATTCTCTTCCCTCCTATCTTCCACAGAAACTGGCAGGCGTGGTAATTAAGAATGTTGACTCTGGAGTCAGGCTGACTGGGTGCAAAGGTCTATTCTGCTCCTCGCTAGCCAGCCGCTAGCAATGAGTTTCACACAAGTGACCTATCCTTTTCTTAAACTCCGTTTCCTTATCTGAAGAGGGATTAGAATCCAAGCTACTTCAGGGATTGCTGAAAGCATTCAGTGTTGATCTGTAGAAGGCATTTAGAACACTCCTGGGCCCATGCCAAGCCTTATGTAAGTGTTTGTTAAGAGAATCAAATCACTCATCACTTTCTGCTTTCCCTCGCATTTTATTCTCCAACAAAAGCAAATTGTTTATACTTGTTTACCTGCATGCCTTTGTTCCTGATGTTGCCTTTCTGGAAGGCGTCTCCCTCTTAGATTAGACCACCTTCTTCCGTGGCTCCCATAGCTGACTGGTCCCAGTGCTCTACAGGTTTTCCTATTAGAACATCACTTGTATTGTGTCCCAGTTCCAGGTAGAATGAAGCCAGGTGGCCGCTGGCACACATTGGTCCTTGACTTCCATTACATCTCTCTCCCAGTTCCCTCCTTTCTTTCTGGCCAATTATCTTAGCTGCCTTTTTGGATGCTTCTTTCTCCCTACCCTAAGGGCTCTGTTCTAAATTCCTTTCTTTTCTCTCTAAATGCACTTTGCTTTTAGATGCTCTCTTTCACACTCCCCTGACTGCAAAGCCATTTTACTGACCATTTCTAAATCTATTTACAGATCTTTCTTTCTTTCTTTTTTTTTGAAGGATTTTATTTATTTATTTATTAGTTAGAGAGAAAGAGCGCAAGCAGGGGAGGAGCAGGCAGAGGGAGAAGCTGCTTCCCCGCTGAGCAGGAAGCCTGATGTAGGACTCGATTAGGTTCAGGACCTGAGCCAAAGGCAGATGCTTAACTGACTGAGCCACGAGGCATCCCCAGATCATTCTTTGGAGTTTCTGACCCATATAATCAAATGGTTACCACATTCTCTTTCTTTACAAGTTCCAAAGGCACCAAAACCTCAACATATTCAGAATTGCACTCCATTTTTTCTCCCATATCAAATCCTCTCCCTAAAAATGTCCCTTGTGCCGGCATTTCTCTGAAGGGCACCATGCTCACAATTACCCTAATTCCCCGTGTTCTCTCCCTTTCCATCCAAAGTCTGGTCCTCTCAGCCAATCTCAACAAGGTCCTAGGAAATCTATAAGTTGATAGAATCGTGTAATAAGGGCCCTTCTCACTTCTCTGAAGGAGTGTTTTCCTTTTAGCACAAATGAATTTCAATATTGGGGTTTTGGGGTCTGGGAGAGGCATTTCTCTTAAATTATATAGTTCAGTTGACTCCAGGAAGGCCCAGACTGGAAGGTTTGTTCCAGGATTCTTTTGTTTATTATTAATCATAAGTCAGAGACCAGAATTTGATCCTTTTCTTTCATCTCTCTGCTTTCGAGAGTTCCTTGCTACCTCTGTGGTCTTAGGGACTCTGTTCTATTTCATTCCTTTCCAGGCCAGATAGAGCTTGACCCTCAAATCTCCCATTTCCCTTCAGCTCTCTTCAGCTCCCTTCAGCTCCTAAATGTCTCTTGGACACCTCTACTGAAGAAGGGGTACCCTGGATGGCTGTAAACGCAGAGATGAAAAGTGTAGCGAGCCGTTACTTACAGCTCACTAATCCTAAAATGCTTGTTGACCGAATACAAGTATTGATAATATTACACATATACACATAGTGCATATCTTTTTAGAGAACCACCAACTCATGCCCTCTCAAATAAATTAACATTTCTACCTGTGCTAGATTCATTTGATTATTATCTTAAACAACTAGAATGTTGTCTCTAAAAATTCTTGGTAGACGAGCATAGTCATCTGTCCACAACTGAAAACATTCATACGTGCATTATGTACATGGGCATCCATGCCACCTAATTCCTTGGAAAACCATTACACTGAACTACTCTTACATATGCAAACCTTCTGGAGAGTCAGTCAAGAAAAAAGAAAAATTAATATGATGCTTGATTTCCAGAACATTTTACAGATCTAAACCTAGTAACTTAGTTTAGTATGCATGACTTCGTTTGCTAAAGCACATATGAACAGTTAAACTTGACCAGTGTCACTTTCTGTCCACTTTTAAAAGTCCTTTCTTCTAAAATGTCGTCCTTCAACTCCTTCTAAGGCTGCCTCTTCTTCATTAAGCATTTGGGACTGAATCTAAATGAAGTGGCAGCTTTTCCCTCTATCGCCCCCTCCGCAGCCCAGGTTTATGTATTGACTTGCTTCCTCCCTTACCCACTGTGATTTTGTTATCTTTTGTTATACCCAAAGATTGTGGGTATAATTTGTATTCCAATGTAACACCTATGTCCATTTTGAGAAAGCAGATTTTAAATAAAAATCCTCATACTTCTGATTCTTTTAAACGATTCAAATTTTTGGAGATGCACAGCGTTCAGGCTTTAACTACTTCACTCCACCTATGTCTAAAACTAAATATGGTTGTGTTCATGTGGCAGAGTAGATCTTGAGAAGGATATCATCTCACTGCTTATTTGGTATTATCTGCAGTGAGTATTTCACTTCTAGTAAACGGTCTTGTGTGACAGAGTCACAGAAGTAGAAATCACATCTTTTTAAGGACTCTCTTGTCAGGGAATTAAAGCCATTTTCCTTTATGTCTTTCTCATATAATGCACACAACCTTACTGCGTGAGACTGTTCTTAGGTTAAATACATAAATTAAACTATGAAATTAACTGTGAAGTATATCATCAAGTATATTGTCCTGTTTTTCACTTGTATTAAATTGCATTTAGAGATGTGTTCTTATAGCAAGTCTGTATTAGGAAAAGAATTAATATATGGGATTTTTTTTTAAAGATTTTATTTATTTATTTGACAGAGAGAGAGATCACAAGTAGGCAGAGAGGCAGGCAGAGAGAGAGGAGGAAGCAGGCTCCCCGCGGAGCAGAGAGCCCAATGCGGGGCTCGATCCCAGGACCCCGAGATCATGACCTGAGCCGAAGGCAGTGGCTTAATCCACTGAGCCACCCAGGCGCCCCGGGATTTTTTTTTTTTAAAGGAGACTATTCTGTGGGGCACTTCTTATTGTTCAGATGTCCGCATGAACTCAAGTGGAGTAACACCAGCTGGCACACTCTGTGCTTTCTGCCACCTCTCGTTTGCCTCGCCCCCGAGGCTGTCTTAAGATTCTCTTCCTTAAGTACAAAACCACATCAAGGGAGGCCCCAAACACTGTGAAAACATTTTGAGAAAAATTCATCAGAACCAATGCACTCCCATGTCTTAGCTTGGCTGTTATTGCTTTAAGTAAGTTGACTCCTATCTGATTTGCATTTAACTGCATCTTTGATCATTCATTCAACAAATATATAGATTGCTGATTAGGTGTCAGACACTGTTTTAGGTATAAGGATATAGTGACAGAAAAAGCAGTGTTCTCACTCTCATTGATACTGCATTCCAGTGAGGGAGACAGACAATAAGTAAGTTTTTACAAAGTATATAATGTTAGGTCATGATAAATCTGATAGAGTAAAACAAAGTTAATGAAGCAGATAAGGAGGGTAGAAAGTGCCAGTGGCAGTGTGGTTCAGAGGAAAGAGTTATCACTTTATACATCTGGGTGACAAAGTGATATTTAAGGAGAGAAGTGAGGGGCATTGAGATATGTGAATAGGCAGGGGAAGGAAATTTCAGGGAGAGAAAAAAGTATATGAAAAGGCCCTGAGGTAAAAGCATACTTGGCACATTAGAGGAAACCCAGTTTTTTTGTTTTTGTTTTTTAAGATTTATTATGAGAGAGAGAAAGAGAGAATGCAAGTGGGAGGAGGGGTAGAGGGAGAGAATCTCCAGCAGACTCCAAGCTAAGCGTGGAGCCCAATGCAAGTCTTGATCTAACGACGCTGAGGCCGTCATTTGAGTGGAAACCAAAAGTCGGGGCTTAACAGATTGAGCCACGCAGCCTCCCCGATAGCCATGCGTTTTGATAGAGCTCGTATGGGGTGGGAGTCATAGGAGAAAAGGTCAGAGATAAAATGGATCATGTAGACCATACTGAGTGTTTGAGGTATTGTTGTAGTGAGAGGCAAGGCCCTGGGACATTTGAAGGAGAGATGTGATTTGACCTGATTTACATTTAACAGCACCAGCTAGGGTGAGGTGGGGAGGACATTTTGCAGGGGAAAAGGACAAGGCAGGAGGCTCCTACAGTGATCAGGTGAAAGAAGATGATGCCTTAGACTAAGATAATGGTGGTGATGGTGGTGAGAATAATGATTGCAGATGAATATTTGTATATACTCAAGCGAAAGGGAGGGAAAGCAAGGGAAGGTGAGGAAAAAGAGTTGTCAAGGGTTATTCCATGCTTGAAGTTTGCCATTAACTTAGGTAGGGAAGGCTGCAGGTGAAGCAGGCTTGTGGGGGGAATATCAGGGACTACCTGCTGAGGTTGTTGGGAGGATAAATGAGCTAATACATGCTTGGGTAATTAGGTCAGAATTGAACATGGAGCTCACTAAACTCAACACAACTGTGCCTGCGATTTCTTCATTTCCGCATGGTCTTTGTTTGAATGAGATCTCCTGAAATCCCCAATCTTGCTCTGAAACTGATCTTCTACTCCTGGTTTGATGCAGCATTCTGTGTTTTCTTTTCTTTCCTTTTTTTTTTTTTTAAGGTTTTATTTATTTATTTGACAGACAGAGAGAGATAGAGAGAGCATGAGCAGGGGAACAGCAGGCAGAGGGTGTTGGGGAGGAGAAGATGACTCCCTGCTGAGCAGGGAGCCTGATTCAGGACTTGATCCCAGGACCCTGGAATCATGACCTGAGCTGAAGGCAGATGCTTAATGACTGAGCCACGCAGGCGTCCAAGCATTCTATGCTTTTCTTATTATTATTTGGAATTTTAAAATCTGCCTCCCCATAACAGATCCAACTTGAGGTGAGTTAAACATTTGTTCCTGGGATAGGAATGCTGTGAAGGACACTGACATAACAAGCTCTGTCATTAAGCAGATCTAAACTATAATTGTATCATAATCGTTTCATTTTCTATAAAAGGTCTCTCACTCAGTGAGAAATAGTTTTGAAATAGTTTTGACCACCACTCTTTTGTGATCTTTTTGTCTTGGATCTCATAGGTGACCACAAAGAAAATCATGAGCCAAACTATACAGAAATATATAGAAATATTTCAATTGGATCTTTAAGGCCATTATATAATCTTACTGAACAGTGTGACAACTATAGTCTGTATATGGACTTTAAACTGCCCATATCATGTTTCCTGCAATCTGCCCCTTACAGTGGATCAAGAAAGAAGTATTAGGTGGCTGGTCACCAGTGCTTGGGTGTGTGTCGTCTATGTATTTTTCCCCTGGTGGATGGCTTTCAAGATAAAAATCTGAGAAAGACAGGAAGGAATGGTGGGGGTGGGAGGAGGGAGAGACAGAGAGAGAGAGAAGAAAGGTAGAGACAGAGACAGAGGGAGGCAATTTAACAAATGGCTTTTTTCATCTCCAAAGGGAGTTACCCAGTCACTCAGCTGAATATTTTTCAAACCTTATACCATAAAGCATTAGCCTTTCTAGGTCACTGTACTGCATCTGAGCCTAAAATTAAAACCATAAATACTTAAAGCCTTAACTCCTACACTCTTTGAAAGCTGGTAAAAACAGGCATTCCCTTTGCCACTTTAGTGTGCTTATTTATGGGAGAAGCAGCATTTCGGAAAATAAGGCTTAAAAGCAGAATCACACAGAGAATAAGGGAAGAGAAAAACCAATGTGCATGTTTCCATTTTCTTTTCCTTCTGTTTATTCCCTCCTGCTTAGTATCAGGATTTGTATTATTTTCTGCCCAATTTCAAGAGGGAGAAACTGTCCATCCCAAACTAATAGCGAAATCAATATTAAAGTATGGAAAGTGGTATTAAGTCTAATATCTCCCAGAGCACCTGTTCCATTGTTGATTAACAACACATAAGCAGGAACCATGGATTCTCTGATACTGCATCTGACTTACAGAACTTTCGTGATTTGGTCTGCCTCCTGAGCCATAATATCAATTGTTTGGGAACAAACCTTCCCTGACTTCCATTGTGCCTGTCTGTTGGCAACCTAGTGCCACACTCCCCCTTCTATCCTCTCCCATGTCAGGCTTGAGGCATATCCTTAGGAACTACATTTTCTAGATTCGTGTGTACTTTCGAGACACCTGGAAGGTGGAAGAAAAGCAGAAGGCATTCTTATATTCTTCCAGCGAAAGTCAAACCACCTGTGCTCTGGCAAATGAGAGATGTGCAGGGTGGAAGCTACGGTGGCGAGTCCTGACTTCCTCAAAGCTTCCTGTGTACTGTCTCTTCTGAAGCTCCTGATTCCTTAAAGTAAGTCTCTTCCAATGTGAAATGCCCATTTTCCCTGCTCCTGTCTGATCTCTGCAGACTGGGGGGAGGTGATGGACTGGGAGAGAGAGGTCACTATAGGAACCCGCGCTGCCTAGGTTCCTCTATGGAGAAGCGTAGCCATAACGTAGCAAGACAGATACCACTTTGAAGCATACCCCATACTCCAGAGCTGGGAGCTGACCTGAGTGGGAGATAACTCAAACCTCTCCCCAGCTGTTTGGCTTTGAATAAATTACTTGACCTCAGTTTGCTCATCTGTGAAATGTAGTTAAAACCAGTACCTATCTCAGAGGGTTTTTATATGGATTAGTGAGGTAATATTTGTAAGATTTTTAGGGAAAAGTGTGGCACATGGTTAGTGCTATATGATTATTGTAGAAGAAAATGTTAATTTCAAAAATATTTTTAAATTAAAAAAATTTTAAAAATTTTAAAATTTTAAAAATTAAAAAAAAAATTAATTAAAAAACCCAGAGGGGTGTCTGGTGGCTCAGTTAGTTAAACATCCAACTCTTAATTTAAGCTCAGGTCATGCTCTCAGGGTGGTGAGATAGGACTCTGCCTTGGGCTCCAGGCTGGGTGAGGCACCTGCCTAAGATTCTCTCTCTCCCCCTCTCCATTTGCTCCTCCCTCTCCCTTGTGAGCTCTCTCTCTATAAATAAAAAAAAAATAAAGAATACATACATTGAGATTTCCTTAAAAGTGGTCTCCTTGGGAAGTTAGACTTTAACCCCAATGCTCAAAACATTCCTAGGATGTGGACATTTTGAAACTCGTATCGACAAGCTATCCAGCAGTCACATCAAAAAACTGTGATTTTCGACGGTGGTCTGTTCTTTTGCCCAGGGCAGGAGGCTCCCAAGTCCCTGTATTTCTCCCTAAGCACCCATTCCAGCTTTGGCTGAAAAATTGTATTATGCAACTTGGGCACTTGCCTTGTTCATGTGCTTTAGCTCTGAATGATTTAGGGCTGTTTATACAAAATCAAACACACTCTCAAAAGATGAAGCATGGCTTCCCTCAAAAATGTTCAAAAGAGCAGAGCATCCAAAGGGATTCCAACTGAGCAGTTGCAAATGTGTCCTGGACAATGGCTCTGTGACTGGCATAAGCTTAGAGCCTCTCAGAATAACTCTTGAAAAGGAGAGAGCTCTTGGGTTGATTTAAAGAAAAAATAATTTTCTTACCTGTGACTATGTGGCAGTTGTCCTTCATAAATTCTCAGGGATTGCAGTGAGAATGGAGAATAACAAACAACACAACTAAAAATTACCAAGCAGCTTCAAGGACAGAAAATGTAAGCGGAAAGGTCAAGACGATCTTTCTCTGTTTCTCTTGTCACAGCTGGCGGAGGGGGCCGCCAACGTTGCTCTAGCCATCAGGCAGAAGTTTACATCTGAAAGTTCCAATTGGGGAAAATAGGGTTTCAAAAAGCAAGCAGGGATCCTTATTTTCCAGCAAACCAGTGTTTGCCCTTAAGTGCTTTTTCCCGCCTACATTACTAAGTTTTGCAAAGTGAGACATACTTTTTGTTACTGGCAGATGCCACCCAGGGGAGAAAGAGGGAAAAAAAAAAATCTCTGTCTTGTTTTTTCTCTCAGGTATAAAAATTTTCCCTCTGGTTCCTCAGTGTCTCAGCAGTCAGTTGAAAAATTTAGCAAGAATATGTCAGATAACCTATAAAAATATTTTTTCCAGGGACTTATTTTAACATAGAATGAAAGTATTCTGTGGCAATCCTGAAGCCTGGAGCAGCAGTTTGCAACTTGCTTATGAATTAATCTTTTTTACGCAGTTTCATGAGGGAACTGATACACCTAATTAATACATTTCCATCCAGCTGAATTTAGATATCAGTAATTTATCAAGATGAGTCCTTAGGGCATGCCTAATTTCCTAATCCTATCCATTTGGGGCAAAAATCTCAGATTAAGGATTGCAAAGACCTCATATATTTTAGTATTTAAAAATACTTAGAGGGCGCCTGGGTGGCTCAGTGGGTTGGGCCACTGCCTTTGGCTCGGGTCATGATCTCAGGGTCCTGTGATCGAGTCCCGCATCGGGGGGTCTCTGCTCAGCGGGGAGCCTGCCTCCCTCTCTCTCTCTGCCTGCCTCTCCATCTACTTGTGATCTCCCTCTGTCAAATAAATAAATAAAATCTTAAAAAAAATAAATAAAAATAAAAATACTTAGAGATGCAAATCTGAGATTTACAGATACAAACAAATACGATGCTTTGCATGCTTAACGCAAAGTTTATAAAGTCCTACAGATTTTTTTTTTCTATTGTTTGATGATTGTTCACAATTGTCTTTCTTTTTGTGATTTTCTGGAATTTTCTTGAGTATACCCTCATTCATTCCTTCACTCAACCAACACCGTGTGAATGCCTACTGTGATTTCACCTTGTGTCAGGCCCTGGGAAATATGCAGTTCTTAACCTGGAGGAAATCACAATCCAGAAGTGAAAGGTGGGTGGGGCTTTTAAGTGTATGAATTATCAAATAACTGTCAGTTATAATATTTAAATTTATGTAAGTTTCTCTAGCTCATGCAAGGTGGAAAATGACAGTTCATCAGGGGTCTGAAGGCTATAGGCTTTAGACCAGCTCCAGTCCGCTGCTGGGTTTTTTTTTTTTTTTTTTTTTAAAGATTTTATTTATTTATTTGACGGAGAGAGAGATCACAAGCAGGCAGAGAGGCAGGCAGAGAGAGAGGAGGAAGCAGACTCCCTGTGGAGCAGAGAGCCTGATGCGGGGCTCGATCCCAGGACCCTGAGATCATGACCTGAGCCGAAGGCAGCGGCTTAATCCACTGAGCCACCCAGGCGCCCCAAGCTGCTGGGTTTTTTAAATAAAGTTTCGCTGGGACATAGCTAAGCTCATTCATTTATCTACATCTATAGGTTACTTTCAGTTAGAAAGACATAGCTAAGTACTTGCTAAAGGGAGGATCGCAAAACCTAACATATATACAATCTGACCCTTTGGACACAAGGTTTGGCTTCTCCTGGTTTAGATTATTAGAGCTGCAGATCAGGTGTTTGAGTACAGTTCCCACTGGCTACAAAGTCCCTTCCACCTTATTTCGTCAAACTTTTAGAATCATAAATATCTTAAAGATTTCTCTAGTAAGTTTCTATTTTTTTAATAAATAGCAAATATTTTCTATACATTTCTTTAAAAAGGTTTGTAAAAAAATTTTTTTGATAAGGGAGTATGAATTTCCACTTTTAGAAAAAAGAATCAGTCTTCAGAAACAGTTTCTACTTTTGCACATATCCGTTCAGAGAGCAAATGGCAGAGCTGGGGAGCAAGAGATAAAATAAGAGAGTAGGACTACATTGTCTCAAAAGAGCTTTCCAGCTCCAACATCCCATAGCTCTATGTTTCGATAATAATAACTGCACAGGCTAAAATTAAACATAGCGCTGCAGCTGGAAAAAATACACAGCACAGTGGTTTGTGGAAATCAGTTAAGGACAGAGACTAACCTAGTGGTAACTGCATCATCACAAATCCAAATCTTCCACATCTTATTTTGCAAAAATAAGGCTAACCCTTAATCAATAACACATGATTCAGAGAATGTTCAGAAAACATCAATGAAAAGAAGTTGGCAGCATTCTCAATTCATCTTTGACATACATTAGATTCTAGTAGGAGACTATGATGTGAAAAGTGCCCTTAGAGAACAAAAGGACAACAAAAATTAACAAAAAATCAGCCTCATGGCAATAATTATTTCTTCAAATTACTGAGTCTGAATGATCCATGAAGACACATAGGTAAAGCTGTAATGTGAACTTTTTGACCTGAGAATTGGCTGAACAAATCTGTATTTATAAGTCTTCTGGAACACTTACATTTAACTAACAGGTACAATTCCAAGACGAAACAAGAGGGAGAGGGAAGTAAAGGGGACCAGCCCTCAAGTTCTTTAGGCTGCTATAATTACATTGGTGCTTACTAATGAAACTTGGGAACGTCTCTCTTGTCTATCATCCATTCAACAAACATTCATTGGAGACCCACTGTTTGCCAAACACTGAGCTAGGTGCAGACAGTAAGGGAAACTTGCCCCTTGCTTCATGGTGTCTATGGTTTCGTGGACCAAGAGAGGCATTGAACAATTATAATGCAATACGATGTACTAGTGGGTATAGAGAAATATGAACAAGAATGTGTCCGGTCCATCTGACGTGGCCTAAGCTAAGGTATTAGAGTCCACCTGGCAGGTCACCGCAGACCTTAGCTCTTCTCTGGTCCTTCCCCTCCCACTCTTCCTTATTTATAGCTGCTCAAAATCCAAAGAAGGAAATTGACCTAGCAGCCACTTCAGAATGTGGATGAAGGCAGGGTTGTGTATCTAGCAGGAATCATCGGTACAGGTACATGCTAATCAGATAATAAAAACAAAATGACAAAACTAAAAGTGATACAATCCATTTCCTTCTGCAAGGCAATGATATAAAATGGGCAAAAGACAAAGCAGAATGTGTCTTCCATGGAAAGTGAGCAGCAATATTTTGCTATAATGGTTAGATACAAGACTGCTTAGCTGGAGTGTGCTGAACCATTGTAAACATCTTTAAGTAAAATGAGTGCTCTAAGAATTCACCTTGTTTATTCTGAGAGTCCATCCCTCCCCAGACATGAGAGTGTTCAGCCATCCAACTTGAGAAGTATAATTTTCTTTGAAAATGTTACTGGCATGTATAACATATTTGGTTTTTTTTTTCAAAGAAAAAGTAAAATAAAACTAACCCTGTGTACACCCCACCCACCCTAAGAAATACATTACAAATGAGTTTTCCTAATTTTTCCTTTATTCTATCTCTCTACTTTGAATGAATCCTTCAGCAATGTTAATGTCTGTAATAAAAAGTCTGAAATTTATTAATATATTTAACTTTCCACCAAACAATTTAAGAACATTTTATATTGATAACACCATTCCACATATATACTAATTTTGTCCAGTTCCTTAGCTCTATCTTGATACCTTTATACACCTGTCCCCTCTCCTGGTCTCTTCCCAAAGAAAGTAATAATTTTCTTTAAAATATTACTAACATATGTAACATTTACTATTAGTGTTACTGTTTTATATAAAATTGACCCAAAAGTTTATATTTTCTTTTTTCACATTTCTTTGTGTATCTTGCATCTTCTTTTGGGGGATCATTTACTTTCTTCTTGAATTGCAAAATTAGCTATTCCTTTACTGTTAACTCACTTTTTTTTTTTTAATAAACATATAATGTATTTTTATCCCCAGGGGTACAGGTCTGTGAATCACCAGGTTTACACACTTCACAACACTCACGATAGCACATACCCTCCCCAATGTCCATAACCCCCTCCCCCTCTCCCTGTTAACTCACTTTTTAACTAAATTTAGTTGTTTTGTTTCCTTTTGTTTGTTTTTGGTCTGAGAAGTCAGTATTTTACAGTTATTCATAAAAGATACTTTCTTTTGGACATAGAATTCCATGTGAACCATTACATTTTCTTAGTTATTAAAGATAATTATGTTCCACTTTTCATAGTTGTTGAATTGTCAATTTAAATTTTGTTCCAGTGTGTGTTCTTATCTCTCTGCTTTTTTATTTTTAAAATCTGCTTTGAAAACAAAACAAAACAAACAAATGAAAATCTTCTCTTTGTCTTTAATATAGTTTAAAAACATTTTATTTATGTGAAAGAGAGAGAGCATGAGCAGGGGGAGTGGCAGAGAGAGACAGAGAAGAAGACTCCCTGCTGAGCAGGGATCCTGGAGGAAGACTTGATCCCAGTACCCTAAGATCATGACCCAGTCACACAGGTGCACTGTCTTCAAAATTTTATAATTTTAATATGTATTTTGGTTTGGATAGCTTTTTATTTGTACTGCTTATGTTCTTTAAGTTCTTTCTTTTTGTAAATTCCAGAATATTCTTATTTGTTTGGCTATGAATTTTCTGCTATTCTTCCTATTCTTTTGTGGGGGGACTATGATTAAATGTCTGTTAAATCTTTTCATTCTATTCTGTATGTTCCTTAACCTTTCCTTCATAATTTTTGTCTCCTTGTCTGAGTGCAGTATTCTATAGTTTTTTTCAAATCTTTTTTTCTAGATTACCTTCTCTCTAGGTCTCATCCATGGAGTTTTTAATTACTACATATATTTTTAATTTCTAGAAACTTTATTTGGTTCTTTTGCAAATCTTTTGCAAATCTGCCTGATCGGTTTTTAAAAATCTCAGGTGTGGGGGCACCTGGGTGGCTCAGTTGGTTAAGCCTCCAACTCTTGATTTCAGCTCAGGTCATGATATCAGAGTCTTGGGATCAAGTCCTGCATTGAGTTCCAAGCTCAGCTTGGAGTCTGCTTGTCACCCTCCCTCTGCTCCTCCCCTTGCTTACATTTCTCTCTCTGTCTATATCTCTAAAATAAATAAATGAATAAACAAAATCTTAGGAAAAAAAATTGAAACCCTTTATCATTCTTTAATTCTCTCTTTTATTTGCTTAAAACATGTGGACCATACTTAGCTTGTGTACTGCCTTGGTAATTCAAAGATCTGTAATCACTAAGGTCTGATTCTGTCCTTTGTTCTTTCTGTTAACTCTGGCTTATCGTTGTTTGAGAGCAGGTACTCTATTTGAGGCTTTATTTTCCAGAATTATTTAAAGATGGCAGTTAAAGCATATTTTTCGAAAGAGTAGCCATGTTTGCTTCTAAGTATAGAATTCCAGAGGAATTCTCAATTTCTTTTTCCTTTGACCCAGCACCAAAAACAAAAAAGACATGCTCTCCCCACTCTTTCCCTCTACAGAATCAGTTTTTCTCAGTTCAACCAAAAAAGGTCTCACCCTTTGAGGGTTCTGCATATGTTTGAGATCCCAGTTCTGCTTCCCACTTCACTCAGGTGCCAGGCCTGTCTTGTCAGGTATGACCCATTGAAACCCAAGCCTGAAGCTACAGGGTCACTGGCTCCCCTCAGGGCAAACACTGGCTTTAGGGCACAGTTAACATTTCTGGATTTGTGTTTGCTTGTCATTGTAACCTCTGATTCTTTTCATTACTTTACTGGCAGGTCAGCTTCACTATAAAAAATATTCTTACAAAATGTTTTATTTTATATTTTTAGGTGTTGGTGCTAGACAAATTTTTTTCTGAGCATCTAAACTGCCATATTTCTGGGAGAAAAAAAGAAAAAAAAGCTGATTCTGCTGATCTGACGCCAATTTTCCTAAAGCTTTGATGGAAAAATCTGTTTTGGGGGCCCTAAGAGTGACTTGACATCCTCAGAAGGCAGATCACAAGTCTGTCACCAAAGCAAGGAATGTGAGAATGATTAATACAGCACTGCTTAGAGGGTTTTTTTGTTTGTTTGTTTTTTGTTTGTTTATTTGTTTGTTTTTTGTTTGTTTGTTTTGCTTTTCAACATTATAAAGACAGAAGATAATACTCATTGGAGAAAACACATATTGGGTTGGAAGACAGGTGGGAAGGGGTTAACAAAGTGTCCCGAAATCAGAAAGGGGTTAAGGCTGGAAAAGAGCAAAAGAGAAAAGAAAGATCATAGCATATTATCTTTCAATTGCAAACTGTCTGGAACTCAACAGGATCAGCCTGGGTTTCATAAGAGCAGCTTCTCTCTAGGAAATGACCATGCATGTATCTATAAGAGTTAGATTCTCGGGGTTCTCTGCCCTGTGTCTCTGAAATACAGATTTGGACCAGAGACCTTAGGCCCTAGGAACTTTCTGTTGTTCATTCTTCTACTCATCCATAAATATTTTAAAAGGATGTATTTTTGAGTAACTACTCTCTGTCAGGGTGTGCTAGGCTTGGGGATAAAGTGTGGAACAACAGGTCCCTGGTATTAGGAAACTCAAGGTCTATTTGGGAGAGAGAAGATTCAAGCAAATATGTTTTATTACAATTCTGATAAGTACTAGAAAAGAAACCAAACTCTAAACCCAAGGGTGCAGATACTAGACCCTTGCTAGCCATTTGCAATGACCATGAATAACAGCCTCCTCTACTTACAAGCCTGGGGTAATTGTCCGTTAGCTGTGATTTCCGCACATTCTGCTCATACTTTTGAAAACGGGTTCTTTACCAAAACTCCCTCAAGAAACACCAATTTGGAAAACTGTCACTTTTCTCTTTCCTGTCTTTTTCTTTTCATGAATATGGAATGAACTGTTCTTCTTGGCAACTCCTGGAGGGTTTAAAGCAAGGGGGATGCATGATCCAAATGATATCTTAAATATCACCCTGCCTCTCATGTGAAGAAGCTGGGAGAGAACTAAATGCAGAGCAGCAGTCAGAGGACATTGCTAGGGTCCAAGTGAGCAGGGATTACAGTCCCACTAGTATGAAGCAGTGGAGATAGGGAGAAGTGTCAGTTTCAGATACATCGTGAATAGGAATGGCAGGGCTTATAGAGAGACTGAATGAGGACAGTGAAGATAGTGGGTTCAAAACTTACTCCTAAATTTTTGGTCAAGGCAGAGGGGTGAGTGGTGTAGCTATGACATGAGAAGAGAGGCAGGTTTACAAGGAAAAAAAAAAAAAGATTTTGATTTTGGGGAAGTGAATGTTGTGATGTTTAGTAGACATCTGAATGGAATGTCTGTTGTGAAGTGATAGCTAGAGGGTTGATGAAGGAATGGGTGGTTGAGGAACAGAGCTGCAAATGTGGGAATGTCAGTGTTTAGGTGGTACTGAAAACTGTACATATAGATGAGACCACCTAGGAAGTGAGGAGATAGAAAAAGATTGGCTTTTTCAAGTCAGAAAGATGAAGAAAAACCAAGAAAAGAGAATGAGAAGTAGTAGCTTGGTTAGGAAAACATCCTAAGAAACTGAATCCTAAAAGCCAAACAAAGAAGGGTATGGTTAAGGTGTCAACTGAGGGGATTTGAAAAGATGGAGGTTGTTGGTGACCTTGTCAATGTTTGTGGAGTGATGGAAACAGAGGTCTGGATGGAATGAGTTCAAAAGAGAAATCTGCAAGGAGTTTTGCTATAAATGGGAGCAGAAAAATTAAGAGTGGGTACTGCAGGGATCCAGGGTAGTTTCTTTTTAAATGGGAGATACTGTAGGATGATTCCCTTTGCCCACATTTGTATTTAACTCCTCTTGTCCTTTGAAACTAAAGGACCTTTTCTGAAACTAAGTGGAGGCAGGCTACAGAGAAACCACAAAGTCTAGTAATAACAGCTCATTACTACAAGGCTCCTATGTGAGAAGTCTTTATCATCCCTAGACCCAAAGAGGCATCAGGAGGAATGCTTTCTGGATTCTAGGAAGGGTTTGATATCACCCTAGATGACTATGACTTTGAATATTTATCATTCCTAGAGCCAGAGCCCACAGGATTAGAGGCTGTATGAACAGCGCTGGGTATGATCTAGGGGATTTAGCCAATATTTGTGAATATGTCATCATAGGATTATAGGGCAAAAAAGTATCATTGCAGCTGTGTGTGTACCAGACTTCTATCTTCTAAGGAGCTTCCTGTGTTATCCTGACCATCTTCTGGAATTTTTTTTACAAGAGCTGCTTTTGGAGTAAGGACATAAAGGGCAGAATTAACTGGGGAAGTCAGCGAAAGCTAGATTGATTTTCATTTGTAGGGCCAAGAGCTAGCTCCTTTTCAGAAAAAAAAAAAAAAAAAAAAGACAAGATCCAAAAAGGTATAAAGAGAGCAGAGAAAAAGAAAGAGAAAAAGATCAGTATGGATGAGTTTGAGGTACCATCTTGCAGAGTTCTGAGATTTGGGGGGACTAAGATGGAAGGTTTAGGCCAATGTCTTATTCTGGTCAGACTGCTGTCACAAAGTACCACTACAGCAGAGAGTTATTTCCCACAGTTCTGAAGGCTGGAGGTTCGAGATCAGCGTGGCGGCATGGCTGGGTTCTGTTGGGCACCCTCCTCCAGGCTGTAGGAGCTGACCTCTCCTTGTGTCCTCACATGGCAGAGAGCAGCCAGCCATCTTGTGACTCCTATAAGGACACTAATGCCTTCGCTGAGGGCTCTGTCCTCTTGACCTCCTCTACTCCTAAGTACCTCCCCAAAACCCCACTTCCTAACACCATCATATTGGATGGAAGGGTTTCAACATATGAACTGTGGGGAGACACACATTCAGTCAGAGTTCTCCAGTGTGGAACACTGAAAGGAAAATAGAACAAATAAAATTCTTAACTTTTTCTATGTAATTTCTTTTTGGCACTTTAGTAAGACTTCAGGAGACATTTAATTTGTTCTTCAGGACTTTTTAGATGCCAGAATAGTGGTTCTATTAACTATGAAGCTGTGCAGATTTCTTTGTTTTAAATTTTTATTAATGCAATTGTCTGTTTCCTTGTCTGTTTCCTCTGTAAGGCTCTGATCTTTCCCGAATATTTTTAGCCTGGACACTTAACTGTGACTTACATGTGACATATGTTAAGACAAAGCTGTCTTCATGGGTGTATGGCTGGCATGACCACACTGGGCCCTGCGTGGAGAAGAGCCCCACTTGGTTTCATGTTCTGCTGCTGTCATCTTAAAAATTCTTAATTTTTGAGTGAGAGGGCCCAGATTTTTATTTGGCACTGAGCTCTGCAAGTAATGTAGCTGGCACTTCACTCAGTAACTACTACCGAGTTGAGTAACTGAGGATAACCCTTTCCCCAAACAAGAAAGCTAGATACGGATTTTTTTTTTCATCTCTTTTAGTTCTAAAATGACCCTTCCATTTTTAGAAGAAGATCCTTCTTTACATCCTAGAAGAATTGTTAACCAGGTATCGATCTGCTGGGACAAAAAGGAGAATTGAAAAGAATGAAAGAATTAAGGAGAGAAAGTTGGACAATGATCTGGACAAAATGAAAACTGATTAATTTGTGTGTGACTATATTACAATAATCTTTAAAAAGTTGCCAAGCCAGAAAAGAAAAAAAAAAAAAAAGTCAGGGCAGAGATGTTATATGTGAAGATTAAAGTTACTAAAACGTTCTAGGTGAGAGGATATACAGCCTGCCTAAGAAAACTGTTTCGGATAGGGACAAGGCAACATTCATTCCCTGATTATGCTTTAACAGAAGATTTTTAATCTTGTCTGTCAAGTATGGGAGGGGGGTCTATTAGGGATGTGGGATGTGTGCCTGTGTTAGAACAAAAATCAGAAAGAAATGGACAGATATACATCTTCTAGAGTAAGGGACAATGGAATGGGTGGTGCTAGTGGTAGAGGCAATTTGAGTTTATTGACAAAGTATTGACATTCCATGTCTACCGGAATGTAAGCTTTGGTGATGGAGTTCCCCCAAGAAGGAATAAGTTGTCTTCTGGGCTGTGCTCCTGCATCATTTACGTCTTCATCTTTGCCACAGCTCTCATGGTTTGTACTCCAATTACTCTATAATTATTTGTTGTCAGTCTGTCAACACCAAAAAATATGAGCTCCTCCAGGGCAGATTTTAATTTTTATTCTTAGCTTCTAAAAGACTGCCTGGCACGAAGTAGATAGTGAATATTTGCTAAATACACACACACACACACACACACACATGCGCGCACACGGGCACTAAATTAGTCTTGAAAATCAAACAGGGTAGATTCAAGCACACTGAAAATCCTAAACTACTTCAGAAACACACTGTAATGATTGTGGTGGTGAGGACGAGGAGGATCATGATGGGAGACATGATGAGGATGAGGACCATGACAAAGTCAATGACAGCATGCACCCTCCAGAACAAGAGTGCACCTCTTAATTTCTGGATAATGAATGCCATCCTAGGAGTCTGTGACAGGTTGGGCAATTGTACGCAGAAAAATTATGACTATATGACTATGTGCATGTGTTTGTTAGTTTTTCTTCTGAGGATGAGAACCTCATCTTTCATCAGTTTTCCCAATGGTTTGGATTTTTTAAAAAGTTCAGAATTCTGCTTTGTGGGAGAAAGCATGCACTACCTGTATGCTAGTGTTAGTGACTGATCTCTGAGTTTGGATGAGATTTTAATCAAGAAGTGACCCCCTGCCCTTCAGTATCTTATTTAGCATGTAAGTAAAACCACTCCTACACTACACGTTGCCAAAAAAAAAAAAAAAAAAAAAAATCATTAGGTTAAATGATCTGAGGTATCCTTACAGGAAAGATTCTAGTATGAACACAGAATGGTATTATATTAAATGATATTAGAAAAATTAGAATCAGAGCATAAAGCATAAAGCACATTAAATGTATTAATGGAGAAGCAGAATGAGGTCAATTATATCTTGTCCAAAGTGCTTTGCATGTAAAAATATTCCATTAAGAAAAAAGAATATTTAGGTGATGTATTGATGTGACTAAAGACTACGAAATACTTTCCCAGGAAAACACAACTGCCTAAAGGATAACATTACAAAAAACACTCTCTGATCTAAACTGGAACCTTCCTTCAGTTTTGAGTGCTGTCTGCCAAAGTGGACACCAGGAACAGGAGCTAAACAACATGGTAACTTCTAAATGTCTAATTTTTCTCCCTAACATTTCCTGTAGGAAAACTTTACATCCTAATTCAGTACTTAAAAATAATTCTACTTTTTTAGACCCCTATATGTTTCCTATTATGACACAATCCTTTCCACTTTGCTACTGAAGGATAGCTGGTCTTTAGAAGTTTACTAATAAGGAACGCCTGTGTGGCTCAGTTGGCTAAGCATCTGGCCTCAGCTCAGGTTATGATCCTGGGGTTCTGGGATCAAGCCCCATGTCAGGCTCCCTGTTTAGTAGGGAGGCTTCTTCTCTTCTTCCCTCTTCCTCTTAACCCTGCTCATGCTTTTCCTCACTTGCTCGCTCACTCGCTCTCAAATAAATAAATAAAATCTTAAAAAAAAAAAGGTTACTAATGAATTATAATTGCCCTCAGCTCAAAATAATCCACATGCCAAAGCGGCACATTTTAGGGTGGCATATCCTGTTCCCTTTCAATATCTTAAATTATCCTGGTTCTTTTAGTGGTAATGATTCACGCTTTTCACTCATATGACAAACATGCATTAAATGCCTATCTTTGTGCTCGGTTTCGAAATAAAAGACGACTAAGATACAAATCCCATTCTCTGGGGACCTCTGTCCAGTGAAAGAGATGACCATGAAAAGCAGGAGGTACACTCAAGTGAGGCAGTCAATGCCAGAAGTACGCGTTAAGTATTGCAGTAGTAGTATTGGTGGTGTAGTTTTACTCAGTGCATTACTAGTATTTTGTAGTGTGGCAGACATCCAAATATGGCGAAAGCAGTATTTCTGATCCTATTTGACCTTCCAGAACCTTGTCATTCCTATAGGTTTAGAACCATCTCCCTCCCTCATACAAATTTTATCTAAATTAAGTCTGTTATTTATGAATAATTTATTTACGAATCATACTTTTTTAAAGGGGGGGTCTTTAATTACAATGTAATGGATTTTTTATAACATATTTGTTTCATTATATATCAATTCTTGACATCTGAGAATACATCTAACTCTTCTCTTTTTTTACCTCCACTTCCATTTATGCTATTTCTAGATGGATAGTGCAGCATTGGGATATGTTCCCTTTATCAAAAAAGATATTATTATATATGAGCAGAGAAAAAGCTTGTCAATCTGTGATATAACTATTCAAGAACTTAAGATTTTGAAGTGATTTGCAACCTACTGTCTGCTTTAGGTTGATCATTAAAGAAAATGTCAATTATTTCTTTAAAAGAATTAACAATCCAAGAAACCAGTTATATATTGCTACAACCCTTTTGGAAAAAAAATAATATATAGATCTTTTTATACAATAACCCCACTCTGATACATAATTTACCAGAATCAGAGATACATATATGAAGATTTCTTTGTAGCATTATCTATAATGACATTCTTTAGAAGTAACTTGAATAAACATTAGGAATTAATTCAGTAAATCACAAGATCATAATATTAAGATCATAATAATATGATTTAAGATCATAATATGTGGCCATAAAATCAGTATGAAGAATCTATAGAGACATGTAAATATCTATGTAACAATAGTTAATATTAAGTGACCATTTATTCTGTGTCAGCTCCTATTTTAAGTACCTTATAAACATGATTCCATTAGATCCTCAAACATCTTCATGAGGTAGGTAATATTCTCTACATTACACAGATGAGGCACAGAGATATAAATATCATATCCAGGATCAAAGAGCTAGGCAGTGACTGGATAAGGATTTGAAGCCAGAGAGCATGGTTTGTAAATACTATGCCATATACTTTTTGGTTTCAATTGTACACACACACACACACACACACACACACAGGTAAGGATTGGAAGATAATAAAAATATTTGTAAACGATTGTCTTTGGGTAGTTTTTTACTGTTTTTCTAGATTGCCTATAATATATTAAATGATTTTAAACAGAAAAAAGAGAGTGAAATTCAAATAATTTGATGGTTAAGAGTAAAAAATAAGCAGTTTCACTAAAAAACAAAACAAAACAAAACAAAAAACCCTGACATTGACTGCATAGGATATAAATTCTCAAATCCCACTTTGAGACTTATTACTTAAGCTACATCTGCTATTGCAGGTAAAACTTCCATTATTTGTAAGACCATGCAAAAATACTATTGCTATTGCTAAATCTGTGTGTTCTATTCCTGTTATGAATTTTCAGACCAAGTAACATATGGTGCATCTGTTACGAAGTTTAACCTGAATTAGTTACTCTGTGCTTCTACCCCACCCCCTCCAACACAAGAAATACCATAAATGTCTTTCTACCATTCAGATTTAAGACTTGATTCATATATTTTAATGCTAGGCAAAGCAAGGGGTCTGTGGTGAGCCAAATCCATGTTATTTTTCAAAAGTGTATTATGCAGAAATCTCATTATTTAGGACAGTCCTCTCTCAAATTACTAGTAGAATATCTGATGTCTTCCTATAACAAGAAAGTTGAAGTTATTTCTAATCACCGTTATTTAAAAGTTGAAGATGTTCACAGGGTGCCTGGGTAGCTTTGTCGATTAAGTGTCTGACTCATGATTTTGGCTCAGGTCATGATCTGAGGGTTGGGAGATGGAACTCCTCACTGGCCTCTAAGCTGGGTATGGAGACTGCTTCAGATTTTCTCTCTCTCTCTCTCACCTTCTGTTCCTCCCTAATCCCTAGCATGTGTGTGAGTGTGTGTGTGTGTGTGTGTGTGTGTGTGTGTGTGTGTGTGCACCCTCTCTAAAAAAAAAGAAGTTGAAGATATCTTATATCACCATGGATTTTATTTTAATTTACATCAACAGCTATTTTGCTAATGGTCTAATTTAGGGAGACTACATCTGTATTAGTTGGATAGACTGGATTACTTTATGGTAAAAAATTAATTTCAAAATCCTATTGATTTAGATTTCCACTTCTTGCCAAGATAGAGTCACAAAGACAAACTTACAATCCCCTACCCCACCAGCAGCTATCAAAACAACTGGACAGATGACAAGAAACAATGGTTTTCAAGTCACTAGACATCAGGCATGAAAGACAATAATCCCTGAGAGATGGGAAACATATGGGATGAGTCCCATTCTTGCTTCCAGCTTACTGCCTTGAGAGAGTTTCCAGGCCATGGTTCAGAGAGGGGGAACGTGGGCAGAACCCAGTGGACACCCTGAATTGAGATGGAGCTGAGAGTATGAGAACTCCAAGGTGACTGGGGTTTGTGGAACAGAACACTGGAGAGGACATAGCTGCATGACAAGGAATGCTTCTGATCTCCTAAAGGCCCCCGTCTAGAATTCAGTGCAAGACTGATCAATACGTGTGTGTAAAGAAGCTCCTCTATGTTAAGGAAAGAATCAAAAGACAGAAAGTGGTGCTCACAGAAAGACTAGATTAGTGCCTGTAACAACCAACCAGACTGGAAAACCTCTTCTTCAGGAGGCATTGGGTAGAGGACACAGAAAGAGTCTTGCCTCAGTAGTGGGAGATGATTCTAGATTAACACTGCTCCAGTTTCACCTAACAAAATGTTCATGCAAGGATCAAAGAGTTTCCAGGGAAGTATTCCATTTCTGTGCTGGAGAGTGTTGTGAAGCTTCAAAAATAGCATATGAGAGGGGCTCTTTTTTGGAATTGAACTACCTTCTGGAGTGTGATAGTATAATATCGGTAACTGTCACTATATAACTGTCTGTTTCTAAAAGAGTCCCTGTCATTTGTTGAAAATACCTAGCCTTAATTATGGTTCATCTACTCATTATCCCTCTCACAGTTTTGTGAGTTTTGATGGGAATCTAATGAGAAAATATTCTTCTTTTTATTTATTTATTTTTAAAAGATTTTATTCATTTATTTGATGGAGAGAGACACAGCAAGAGAGGGAACACAAGCAGGGGGAGTGGGAGAGGGAGAAACAGGCTTCCCACCCCCCAAGCAGGGACCCCTATGCGGAGCATGATCCCAGGACCCTGGGATTAGGACTAGAGTCAAAGCAGACGCTTAAGGACTGAGCCACCCAGGCACCCCAAGGAAATATTTTTAAATAAAAAATGTCCCTTGGTGTAATTTCCCTTCAGCCTGAGTGCTTCAATAAGCAAATTTGAATGCCCTGAACATGTGATGAATTAAGTTGATTTTTAATTGAAACACATTCAAATATATGTGAAGATAGATAATTATTCGTGAAAACCACTTACTAAGGTTAGATATCACTTGTAGGTGTGTAGGCTTAGAACTGCAAGTTAAAGCTCTGTTGTTCTTGAAGACTTAGAAACAGCTTTGTACCTTTAGAAGTAAGTGGAGAAAGAAGTATTTCCATATTACTTCCTTAAAAAGATCTTAAACTCAACATATTACATATTTATTATGTAATTACATAATCTGCATACTTCTTTCCCTATTCTGTTCCTGTAACAGAAATTCTGTCTTGAAAACAGTGAAAATATGAAATATTTTAGTTCTGTCTTTTTGTGGTTGCTTGGTATTACCAACACTGTTAACTCTTGTTTGCTATTTACCTAAAATATGACCCTAAGGAGTACCAATTGTTATATATTGCCAACTACAGGTTCTGGTGTTATGGTCCCTGTCTACTTCCTCTCACTTTTCCATTCTCTGCCATGCTACTCAACCATTTTTCCCACTGGTGCACTATTTTTGACACACTGGCCTTGCTTTTCTTTAAGCAAATCACATTTCTTCCTGTTCCAAAGACTTTGCAACTGCTCTTCTCTTAGAATGCTTTTCTCCTAGGCCTGCATGGCTTGCTACCTCACTTAATTGTTCGATACTTCCTTTGGTTTATTGACTTTCACCAATGTTCTTAAAAGATACTGACAATGAAATCTTCTTCCATTTTCTTACTCCTCCCCCTTTTAAAATCACTTTAAGCCTCTCCACTCCATTTTCCCTCTCCAATCTGGTTAAATTTCCTAGGTTTTCATAAAAAGCTAGGAAGAGATAATCACCAAAAGCTTTGTTTCTCTTAGAATTGAGCTAGCTTGAGTCAATTTCTATGGCTGTAATCAAAAGAAACTGAATATAGTGAGTTCAGTTCTTTCAGGAGCTTTCTCTGTTTTTCTATTGATACCTTTCTATTTTTTTAAGGCAATGTCACTTTGTTCTGTTTACAAATATACTGAATATCTGCCAGAATTATTATTTTGTTATTGCCCTTTGTGAATTTCCATGTCTATTTTGCTTGCTTGTTCTTTCAGATAAAATTTATTATTTTGTTAATGTTGCCAAAAATTGTAAGTAAAATAGCAATTGTAGTCATAAATTTTTTTTGAAAAAAAAAACTACATAATTTATTATGTAGTTACATAATTACAACTCAACATATTACAGACCGCGAATCCCTTGCATTAATAGAAGTTTAATAATTTTACTTAAGTACTAAGGAAACTCAAGGGAAAGGAACTAACATTTACTAGAGCCTGCTATCTGTAAACCACTGTGTGGCTGCCAGTAATAATACTTATTTAAAAAGTGAAATCTATTATTTCATGAAGTTTTGGTGTAAGGGAACTCAATATTGTGCTAAGAAATTCCATCCTGAAGTAAGTGCATTTTGGAGAATAAAAAATAAAGGAAATGTAAATATATATCATGCAACTCAGAAAAAAATGTTATGTTGCTTCTTGCTTTTTAAAAAAATTTAATTTTTTTTCTAGTGATCCAAAATTAATTGTTTATGCATTACACCGAGTGCTCCATGCAATATATGCCCTCCTTAATATCCACCATCAGGCTCACCACCCTCCTCTAAACCCTCAGTTTGTCTCTCAGAGTCCACAGTCTCTCAGCACATTGAACTTAGTAAAGAGAAATGTCTGGCTTTGTGTGCACAGTGAAAGGTAAAAGATTCAGCTGATCATATTTATAACTACACTGTCCGCCACCCTGTTGCCTAGTGAACCAGAAGTTTCCCTGAATCTTCCACTTTTCATACAGCTGCTTTAGTGCTATATGGAAATGGTCTCAAACAGGATATTATTGATATGTGGGAGAAGGCAGGAATGTGAACAGAGAAAGAGGTCTTGTAAACCCAAAGGAAGAAAAGACTCTTCTCTAAATACAAGCTAGACTCTAAGAACTAATCTGGGAAGATATTATAAAGAACATCCCTGAGAGAGAGGAGAAGAAGGAGAAAGTGACTGATGACACAGGTCATGGGAAAGGACCCAACAGATTCATTCCTAATGAAGGGCTGCACATACTTCACTGATCTCGCTAGATCTTGTTCTAAATCTCTAGTGGTTCGATTTATTTGTTTGTTAGATTCCCTTCACTGATGATCTTGCACAGTTCCTATTAGTAAAAAGACAAATACAGAGTCTGGTATGTTGTATAAGCTTTCCAATACTCCATAGCTATTTATCTCTCACAGTTTGAATACCACTTGATACTGCTAAGACTCCTTGTTTTATGAAACTTTACTGGATCTTGAGGAAAACAAAACCAAGACAGGACTACCCATTACATTTAGACAAAATAAAAGACACTAGCCTTCTGATCACCTATTTAGCCCCTAAACTTCAGACTCTCAGGAGTACAGAGGCAACCTGTTTTGTTTTCCCATACTTGCGTTTTCCTTTTGAATACTCCTATTAGTGACCTGTTTATGGTGACAGAAACAAAAGCAGGGCATGAAATCTGACAAATATGAATGTACTTGATGGGATCCATTTTGCAGTCACTGGTGCAGATAATGTCTTTGAGCATCTAATACTATCAGGTATTACACCAGAAAATCTGAAAAATGTATCTTTCATATTATTATTGGTTCCACCTTAAAAAGATTAGAAAAAATGTACACAATTTACTACCTATCAAAGATATCTCTCTATGTAAAGTTGGCAAATTCTATTTAAACTCAATAATTTATAAACTTAAATGTTAAAGTTACACATGAAACAGTTCAGATCCAACTTTTAAAAATAAGGTAAGAAAAGAAATAAAATTGCATAGCTATTAAAAAAAGAAAGATTTTTTTTTTTTTCCTGGAGCTTGAAGAATCATCCAGTGGGTATTTTTCATTTTACTTCAAGCTAGGATACATTAAAATTCAGGGCATTTAAAATTCTCAGAAATGGGAATTTCAATTGAGGATAGCAGCATGCAATTTTCTAATCCAGTCTCTTTCCCTGAAATTTACTAATATTATGAGAAAATAAAAATTACAGAAAAATATTTATCCTTAGTGGAACAAGAACATATCCACAACTCAAATAATAAACTATGATTCAAATATCGTCACGTACAGACCAAAATAAATGAAGGAGCTGATAAAGTTGACACATAACCCCTTTCAGAAGCTTCAGTAGGTCACCTTAGTCCCTAAAGGTAAAAACACAATCTGGAGCACATGAGTAAATCGTAAGATATGAGAGAATTGTTCCCATAACAGAGAAACCATATGCCTATGGCTATGTCCATTGCCGATGACTTAGTTTTATTCTAGCTTCAGTAAGCCTCTGGGGAGGTAAAGAAGGAGGTGGACATTTCTAATAAAACATGGAAGATTGAATGCATGCATTTATATTTGCTCCCTCTTGGAGCCCCATTAAATGACATAGGTTTTTTAAAAAGGAGTATATGCTATAAAAATTGGAATAGACTCAATAATGAATAAAATGTTAACAAATTGGGAAAATGAAAGCAGGTGGCAGAATGGTAATTAACTAAGCATGGGGAGGATGAAACCTGTGTGTCTGAGCAGAAGGATGCCAATAAAGATTTAAGTCGCGGAAACCTTAGAAAGATTCAGGAATTGCAGGCAGTTAGGACTACCTCAGCAGTTAGGAACGGGTTGCACTGAAAAGATGAGGTCTGGTTGAAATCTTTATAAGGAAGAGTGAGACCTTTAGGTAGGATGAGGTTTCTTTCTGATGAAATTATTAGAGGACTGTAACTCGCAAGACACTATGGAGGTCTGGAATGAGGACTCTCATTCTAAAACAGAAAGTTTTAAGGGGCCTCGTTAGCGCAGTAGGTAGCGCGTCAGTCTCATAAAACAGAAAGTTTTAGACAAAGCTCAGTATCGAAGAGATTCCCGGTATTGCTCCTTTGCTCTGCTTGTGGTAACAGATACATTCCCAGTAGGCAGGAAACTGGATTAAGTTTTCTCTAGACCAGTGGTTCTTAAACTGTAGCCTGAGGATGAGCAAAACCAGGTATCACCTGGAAACTTTACAAATGCAAATTCTCAAGCTCCAGCTACAGAGTAAAAAAAAAAAAAATCTGAGGGCGGGGTCTCACAATTTGTGTTTTAACAAGTCTTCCTGATGATTCTGAGGCACTCAGCTTGAATCTCAAGCTCAGATCTGGGAACCACTGCTCTGGAGTTCTCTGGTGCCAGCCGGGATCAGTCCACCAGGAAGCCTGTCAGTTAGCTACACCCAAGCATGCACAGCACACAGAGCTTTCAACATGCTTTTTAAGTACCTGACATAGAAGGTCACAAGATACCTGAGGAGGGCCATGGAGAGGGAATGCAGAAAACTAAACAGGGAAACAACAAAAACAAATCACCCTAGAGATGTGTGATATTAAAGAGAGCAGAAGAAGCTTCAAAAATTATAAATGATGTCTTTAGAAAACTAAGAATAAAGAAGATTGAGTTCAGGAAACCAGATAGGATGATAAAGAAAAAGGAACAATAGGAAACTACGAAAGAGCTCTTTGGAAATTGAAAGCATGATTGCTGAAATTACCCCCTCACCCCACCCCGCAAAAAAAAAAAAAAAAAAAAAAAAAAATTCTTTGGAGGAGTTACATGTGGAGTTCATCCAGATAGAAATAATCCACTTGTACCCAGCACAATTAAAAAAAAAAAACAAAACAAAACAGCTGCACCAGTTTCGACTTGAAATTTCAAAGCAGTAGGGCTTGTTCACAGAAGTGAAAAAGGTTACATATAAAACCCAGGAGATCAGAATGGCATTTGGTAACTGCAGTGGCCACATTGGAACCTAGCAGACAATGGGGAAATGCCTCCAAATTTCAGAAAGAACTTTCTAAATCTCAGCCAAACCATTAACGTGAAAGTTTGGAATAAAGATATTTTCAGATATACAAGATCTCAAAAATTTACCTCCTAAGTCCTCTCACTCAGGATATACCCCACATAAAGAAGACACAAGGTTTGGGAAAGGGGGCTATCATCACAGGGCATGAAGGAATTTGATCCTGGGGATCAAATCTATGGGAAACGCCAAAGGTGACTGTAAGGACCTATTTAGAAACTGTCCCTGCTCCCTTCCCCCCGGGGATTTACTTGGAGACAAGTCCTGGAAACCAGCCCCAGGTAACAAAACTCAAATACAGGGGTGGGTCAGGCCAGGTGGAGACATCCAATCAGTGGGGGCACATACTGTCTCCTAGCTACCAAGGTGATGGGCTATTTCCATGGCTACTGTGGGATGAATTGTAATTCAATTAGCCACCTGTGTGTGGCCAGGCCCGACCACATGGCCTTTGTTCTATAAAAGTTAGTCTGGAAAGCAGGGAGTGGTCGTCCTCTCTGTAGGGGTGTCCCTGACTGGTCTGTTTGAAGGTCGGTCTGATTCTTTTTTTTTTTTTTAAAGATTTTATTTATTTATCAGAGAGAGATAGACAGAGAGAGAAAGATCACAAGTAGGCAGAGAGGTAGGCTGAGGCAGAGGGAGAAGCAGGCTCCCTGCCGAGCAAGGAGCCCGATATGGGACTCGATCCCAGGACGCTAGGATCATGACCTGAGCCGAAGGCAGCTGCTTAACCAACTGAGCCACCCAGGCGTCCCGGTCGGTCTGATTCTTGATGCTTGGCGCGAAATAAAGCTTTGCATGACCTTCACTTTGATCAGTCTTGCTCCTTTAATCACGGACCCATTATTGGGGTACCCATTTTGGGGGGGGGACCTAACACTCACATTCTGTAATAAGAAGTCAATAGATAAAGTACTAAATACTTTAAAGTAAATAGATAAAGTACTTTTGACTAAAGTCAAAAGATAAAGTTAACAATTGTTAAGTCAATCATGAAACAGCAGAATAATTGTGTACTTATTCAGTGAAGAGGCCTGCACTCCATTTAAATGTAGAACTGAAACTAACCAAATGGGAACATAAGGGTAATATTACGAAAAAAGTTATACAATAACAAAGGTCATATAACAAAGGTCCAGAGCTGGGAGAGAGGGAGCTATAAAAGAAACAAAATATGCTAATTTGAAAGTGTTCCATTACAGGAAAGAAACAAGGGTGGCCTGAAAAAGGGAAACAAATATTTAACAAACTTCAGTTTCTACTGTTTTCCATAATCTTTTTCTCTGATCCACAAAAATTTTAGCTTGTTGAACTTCAAATAAAGTTCAGCAAATTTTCAGGTCCACAAATTCTTTTGCTTTTTTAAAAAAATAAAGTAAATAAAATGTAATCACTAGTAATAAAATACAGTATAGTCTCATTTTATTTTTTAATGTATCATCTATCTATAAACACCCACCCATCCATCCATCCTAAATCTGCAAAAGTATATAAGCACTCTTCTAGACCAAGATTTACCAATTTTAATGATGCCTGTTCTGAGTGGTGAGACTTGGATTTTTTTTTTACTCTTTTCTTTGTGCTTTTTGCATTGACTGAATTTTTGAAGAAATAATGATATCAGTATTAAGACATCTTAAATTTTGAAATTGAAGGGATCTCTTTTAATGAATTTTAGTGCTTAAAAGGTGAATGAGGTCATTCATTTTTATTATGTTTCTGTATTATAATCTCTCACGTTTTTAGCACCCTTATAACTAAACCATTTGTTTCATGTTGCTCCTTTCCTCATTTGCTATTTTTTTCTCCATGTAAAACATCATTATATTATGCTTTTTATCCTTCTGAGTCATACAACTGTGCTTAACTTAAACCATTATTTATAATCCTCTGTATCTTTCACATTTGAAATAGACACAAACAGGACGGTCACATTTTTGTCACGGATTTTTTTTTTTGGGGGGGGGACCTTGAAGAAAAATACTATGAGAGATGAAATTGTAGTTTATATCTGAGGTTTTCTGTTTGCTTTTGAAACATTCAAAGACGTATCCAAATATCAAGGAAACGATGCTTTTTGCCTACCTTTACTTGTTGGCATCTAAGAGGATAAGCACTGCCTCCACCAAGAATAACATTGAGAACAGACATAACAAAAGTTGTAGCTGGTGATATAATCAAAGCACTATTCAAACTATGTAACAGTGGGAGGTGGGGTGGGAGTGGGTGGGGGAGGGGAGGGTGCAGTGAGAACAACACAGCAAAAGCTGTAGCTGATGATATAATCAAGACACTATTCAAACTATATAACAATGGGAGGTGGGGTGGGGATGGGTGGGGGAGGGGAGGGTGAGGGGAGGGACAGCTGGTCAGAGCAGAAGCTGCCAGAGTTGGAAGGCATCTATGGCAGCATGTTTTAACCCTGCAGTTGCTGGATTGTGGGGAGATGGAAGAGGGTCCACAGCGGCACTGGGCAACTGGAGATGATGGTGGGCATTCAGGAGGCCTAGGGCAGCAGCTATGTATCTGTCAGTGTGCAAATGTTTTAATTTAATAGTTTAACCACTATTAGTGGTTAGCTACAGGTAGTACTGTAGCCAAGAACGAAGACTAACCTTGATTAAAATCTTACGGTTATACAATGTTTACACCTAAACTCATTCTTCAAGAACAAAGGCAAAAGTTAAAGCCATGCTTTAAAGATCTCTAGTACATTACTGTTTGAAATCTCGCCATTATTGATCAATAACTTTGGGTTAAATAGTGCTATCTTTCTTTTTAAATGATAATATAATTTACTAGTAACATCAACACTATTGTGAGCTATTAACACTGAGATAGAGTTCTCTCAAATGGTTAAGAACAGGACATCAAGAGAAGGGCAATTTTGGAAGACACAGGGAACAATATAAGTAATGGGACTTTTTATGGGTGAGGTGATAACACAAAAAGAGAAGACAAAGAGAAGTAGAGGAGAATGTCAATCATAAGAAACCAGTTAGGAGAAATACCAGAGACAACCATTTTCTACTTGTTAATTTTTCCCAGTCTCCGTTCTGGAGAGAAAAATTGGCTCCTATATTTCATCTCATTTTAGCAGCAGGCAAATGGCTAACACTTCAATACATACTCTGTTCAGGAGCCGGACTCCTCTTTCTCCTCCATGTTTCATACATATTTTATTCTACTGTGGAGCCAAATACTCATTATTATTCATTGTAATAAAAATGTATATTTTGAGAACTAAAAGAGTTCTAAGGGTTTAAAGATAAAACCGTGTTTTGGGGATTTGTACCAAAGAAGCAGAGACCCTGATTCCAAAAATCCAGGATTTCTTAACCTTATCACTATTCACATTTTGGTTGGGCATTTCTTTGTTGTAGGGGCTATCATGTGCAATGCAGTGTTTATTAGCATCGTGGTTTCTACCCATCGGATGTCAGTAGCCTTCCTCCTGACCTAATAAAAAATACCTCAAAACATAGCTGAATTCCCTTGGGGGAGCAAAATTGCTCCCAGTTGGGAACAGTGCAATAATCAAAAGAACCACTTGACTTTAGATGACATAGTGTTTTTAATTCTAGAATATTTTCCTAATTGTGTTTAATGTAGGCTAATATGCCATTAACTATTATTGGCTGACCACAAATTATTGGAGAGCAGGGAAGCTGGCCAATAAATGTAAAACTATTATCCAGAAATTAGTCTGGGATTTAGAACTTTTCATACTAAACCTCATTTTTATAATCAAACTGTGACAACACCATTCACTCATTTCTTTTCCTTCAACAAGGATTTATTTTGCTCAGCACCATTCTAGATACTAGGGATAAAAAAGAAAGTTGGCCCCTATGGAACGAACTCACATTTCTATGCCTGGGTATAACTATGACAGCAAAATTCTAAAATGCTAAATATGTACTAGCTGATATATGACTCTTAAGTCCCACTGTACCCACAACAGTTCTAAAATAACATTTAAGCATATAGGTATTTTAGGACATGCTACAAAGGACAGGATTGGTGGTTGAAATCTAAAAATCCAATATTGACGTTGAAATACATGAGGTTTCCACAGTGATTCTAAGCTCTCTCTCTCACTCCATTATTTTGGTGCCTTCCACTGCTCCTTTCAGGAATTTAATCCCCAACTCTCCTCCCTCAGCTCAACTGGTGCATTCTGAATTGTCCTTCATCACAATTGTCCCTATTTGTCTCATTTCCTCTGGGAAGACTTTATCACTTCCAAGGCTGGGTTAGGCTTCCCCACTGAAGTTCCTTTAAAATTCTCTCTTTATTCTATTCCAGCCTTTATACTCTGTTGTAATTATTTGCTTCTTGAAGTTATAGGATGTACCTTGTTCACCATCCTATATGGAGTGTCATAGTCTGTCACATATTGGGTTATTGATGGATAATTATTGAATAAACAAATTTATGACTAATCCACTTGCAAAATGCCTCGCTATACATTCTAATGTTTGTGACCCATCGTGGTTGAGGTAGGTGTTTATCCTAGAAGTAAGATATCCCTTTTTAGTTTTATAATATTTGTATTCCCAACCTTCTTGGTTTTCATTGATTCTTCAATTTCTGACTGATTGTCTAATTACTAATCTTGTCTTGCCTTTGGTGTATCCTTTTTACTTTGTGAGGTTGACCTTAAAAACTCTACCCCACCACTAATCATTACTCTCCGTATCTCCCTCCCTCCAAGCAACCATGCATCACTGTCTTACCTATCTACACCTTTTCCTAACTGTGCTATTACATTCATTCTTCAGTTAAACTAGTAATATTTCTTAAGTACCTATTGTGAATTTGGCACTGTGCTCCTGCTCTTAGAAAGTACATAGCGGGCCATATGCTTCTTCAACTTTACACAGACATCCTGGGCCATTTGTACACAAAATGGATGCCAGAGGGGATGGGTCATATTTTTGAGATTGATCCTAAAACAATCCCTCTACTCTTCTATTCTCTGATCTCATGCCTGCCTCCTTCCTCCTTCAGCCATCAAATCAGTTCTCAGATGCCTTGTCTGTTCTGTCCTTCCAGGTTAAGCCACATCACTCCCCAATTTCTTATGTTCTTTACTTGAATAAAGTATTTCTTGAAACTACTAACCCATTTGATATACCTCACTCAGCTTGTTGCTGCAGCCCCCAAAGCCTTGAAAAGCCCTTATTAGGTATGGTTCATTAGGGAATGAATGCTATCCTTGCTATCTATCAAAAGTGGGGTTAAAAACACGATTCTACCTTCCCAGTGAAAAAAAGTGACTTCCTCAGGGACTTCTCAGCTCCCTGCTCTCAGATAGGAAGTGAATTCTATCTGGCTGAAAGTTTGCTACAATCTCACTGCATCAATACCTCCAGAGATATTTACATTATAAAAGGTAGATAATTATCTACCTTTTAATAGTTCAAGTAATACATCCCACTTAAAAATGGGAAAACTATGAATTGTCATTCATAAAAGAAGAAATTTGTATTGCCAGTAAGGAGATTTAAGAAAGTTCAGCCTCTGACTTAGCTATTCTCCTTCTGGGTATTTATCCAAAGAAAATAAGAACATGGACTTGAAAAAGACATATGCACCTCCATGTTTACTGCAACATTATTACAATAGTCAAGATATGGAAATAACCTATATGTCCATCAACAAATGAACAGATGAACAGATCAAGAAATATGGCATATATATACAATGGAATATTATTCAGCCATAAAAAAGTATGAAATGTGTTGTTTGCAACAACATTAATGAATCTTGAAGGCATTATGCTAAGTAAATAAGTCAGATGGAGAAAGATAAATACTGTATGATATGTGGGTTCTAAAAACGAAACAAAACCTCCAAGTTCACAGATACAAAGAACAAATTGGTGGTTTCCAGAGGCACAGAGTGGGGGGGAGGGGATTGGATAAAATAGATGAAGGCAGTCAAAAGGTACAAACTTCCATTTACAAAATAAGGAAGTCATGGGATGTAATGTACAGCATGGTGACTACAGTTAATAATACCATAGTGAATATTTGAAAGTTGCTAAGAGTAAATCTTAAAAATTCACATCACAGATATCAAAAATTCTAGAACCTTGTGTTGTGATCAATGAGAATTAGACTTACTACAGTGATCATTGTACAATATGTACAAATATCGATCATTATGTTGTACACCTGACATATAATGTATGTCATACATTAATTTAAAAAAAGGAAAGAAGCCTCAGCCTCAGTGATGAAGATATACAAATTAAAATAAAAATGTAATAGCATTTCTTGTGTATCAAGTTATCATCATAAAGATGAAACTATCTAGAATGATAAGGGTTTGAGGAAACAGACCCTGTCATGCCCTGATGAGAAGATAAATTAGCATAATCTTGTTGAAAAGTAATTTGACAATGTTATTAGAAATGCATATATAGGGGCACCTGGGTGGCTCAGTGGGTTAAAGACTCTGCCTTCGGCTCGGGTCGTGGTCCCAGGGTCCTGGGATGGAGCCCCATGTCGGGCTCTCTGCTCAGTGGGGAGCCTGCTTCCCCCCTCTCTCTCTCTGCCTACCTCTCTGCCTACTTGTGATCTCTGTCAAATAAATAAAAAAATCTTAAAAAAAAAGTGCACATATATCTTTTGGCCTGACAATTTTACACTTAGGAGTTTATCATAATGAAATAACTAAAGAAGTGAATAAAATTTCATGTCCAATGATGGTCACAGCAGCATTTTAATAATTGAAGTCATAGGGGAGCCTGGGTGGCTCAGTGGGTTAAAGCCTCTGCCTTCGGCTCAGGTCGTGGTCCCACGGTCCTGGGATGGAGCCCCACATCAGGCTCTCTGCTCGGCAGGGAGCCTGCTTCCTCCTCTCTCTCTCTGCCTGCCTCTCTGCCTACTTGTGATCTCTCTTTCTGTCAAATAAAAAAAAAAAAATCTTAAAAAAAAATAATTGAAGTCATAGTGATAATGATGATAATCACAGTAATAGCATTCATTGAGTGCCTACTATATGCCAGACACTGTTCTCAACTCTATGAAGAAGGTATTATTATTAGCTCCATTTTACAAATGAAGATATTATGTTATAAAGAAGTTAAGTAGCTGTCCAAGGCTCCACAGTTACTAAATGGTGGAATCCAGATCCCTCCCAGGCAACCCATCTCTAGACTCGAGGTTCATAATCACTAAGACTATGTATGTAGTGACATAGATTAGGATGTATTACCACACACCCCTATAATGGAATATTATACAGTCTTTTAAATAATTTAAAATATTTGGTTACATTGAAAAATATTCCCAGTATATTGCTGAGTGAGTAAAACAGGCTAGAAAAACAAATTTTACAGTCTGATATCAGTTTTGTTAAGATTTGTTTATATCTATAGTAGGTAGACTTCTAAGATGACTTCCAAAAATTCCCACCTCCTGCTATTCACACTCTTTTGTACTAGGTTGCCTTTGAGAGTAAGCTAGATACAGTGACTTGCTTTTAATAAACAGAATAGAACAAAAGTGATGGACTTCCACTTCTTTAATTAGGTTACAAAAGGCTATGATTTCCATTTTGCTTATAGACTCTCTTATGGGCTTCCATGACGCACTCTGTTACTCTGAAGAATTCTGTGAGACAAGGAATTGAGAACTGTCTTTGTCCAGCAGCTACTGAGGAACTGAGCCTCTCAATCTAACAGTCTTAAAGAACGGAATCTATCGATAATGACTGAGTGAGTTTAGAAGGAATCCTGCCCTGGTTAAAAGATCATTGAACCTTATAAAAGAACCTAAAACAGAGGATCCAGCTAAGCCAAATCCTGGTTCCTGACTTCATAAACTATAGATAATAATTGTTACTGTTTTAAGCTGGTAAGTCTTGGGGTAATTTATTAGGAAGCAGATAGTCTTGGGGTGATTTATTATGCAACAGATAACTAACACACAAACACACACACATACATATATATATATATACACACAGACTTTTATAGCATATCTTTGAACAATATGATTATGATAATGAGAATGACATCTTTTCAATTTTGCTTCATTTCATACTCTGAAGTTTTTTCTATAAATAGCATATTTATGTAATCAGGGAAAAACCCTCATACTGAAGGAGAAGAAAAGCTAAAGATAATTCAACAAAATATGTATCTTTTGGCTGACAATTTTAGAACTCCCGTGCTCCTTCAAGTAACATGATGGAGCCTATAAGGATAAAATTGCTTTGGTGCTATACATCCAGAACAACTATATCATGTGAACTGGGGAACTTCCAAAACTACCCTTTCTTTTAAGTAATTAATTAATCAGTAGAACTAGAAATAGGGATGCCTGGGTGGCTCAGTCACCTTTGGCTCAGATCATGATCTTGGAGTCCTGGGATAGAGCCCCATGTTGGGCTCCCTGAGCAGGGAGCCTGTTTCTCCCTCTCCCTCTGCCTCCTGCTCCCCCTGCGTGTGCTCTCTCTCTCCCTGTCAAATAAATACATATGTACATACATACATACATGCATAAAATGTCGAGAAAAAGAACTAGAAATAGGAAAATTAGGAAATGATTAAAGTTGGCCTCATTGCTTCTCCTCCGCTTCCTCTTCTTCTTCCTTCTCTTCCTCTTCCTCTTCACTTTCTGCTTCCCCTACTCCCTCCTCCTTCGTGTGTGTGTGTGTGTGTGTGTTTTGTAGTGTCTTCTTTACTAATTCAGTCTGAGATTTAGTATTTTTATGCTTCTTTTCATTTCTGCTAATATTAGCCTACCATTACTAGTATTACTGCTACTCACAGTTCTTCTTCTACTACACTTCCCTTTCTCTACAGAGCACCACTGAACTGCCAAGAGGCAGTAGGACTTGATGGTCAAGAGAATTCTGCTTGAGTGAAAGCTTGCTTTACAAACACTTAGTGTATTCCGGGAAAGTAAGTTAAGCTCTCTCTATTGCAATTCCATCATATAAAAATGAGGATGACAATAATGCCTACTTCATAATTTGTGTATTAAATTAGTCAATTCATTTAGAACAGTGGCGAATAAAGTCTAAGTAAATGTTAACATTTATTGGGTTACTAATTGCTATTCATGACTGATAGGTTTCTAATCATGATAATAACAGCTACCAGTTATTTCATCCTTCCTATTTTCCAGGTATTATGTTAAACACATTATATGTGTTTTCTCATTTATCCCACCCAATTACCCTGTGAGATAGATATTATTACCCAATGATGGCTAATTTAATTAGGGCCAAGTAAAGTTAGGTAACTCATTCAGCAATAGGACAATGGAACAATAAAGTCAGGATTCAATACTCAAATTTTCCATGTTTCTTTAAGTGTGAGATGTGTACCACTGGTGAAATGATTTTAGGACGTACACAAGCTCATCTGTTTTTATTATTTCTGTTATTGTGTCAGTATTCTAATGCACTTAGAAGCAACCAGAATATTCTATTTATTTTTATATTCTCAACAGAAATATTAACATTGATCTTATTAATGTCAAAAAATAAACTCTTATATAGATGGTAGTCAAAAATATTATTACCCAGTAAAAGAAGCCTTCTACCAAAAATGACTATATGGGTCTATTTCTTTCTTTAAAAGATTTTATTTATTTGTTGAGAGAGAGAGAGAGCATAAATGGAAGGAGACCCAGAGAGAAAGAGAGAGAGAGGGACAAGCAGACTCTGTGCTGAGTGGGAAGCCCAACACAGGGGTCAATCCCAGAACCCTAAGATCATGACCTGAGCCAGTTCTAGATGCCTAACTGACTGAGCCACCAGGCGCTCCATATATGGGTCTATTTCTATGAGTTTCTGGAAGAGGCAAAACAAATAAATGGTGAGGTATAATTTGACCAGTGGTTACTTTTGAGGGGCTAGTGTGGGGTAAGGGTTACTGGGAAGGTTATGAGGGAATTCGCAACAGAGATAATATGTTCTTTATGTTGGTGGAGATTTAGGTTATACAGATGTATTATTCTCTCTCAAAGTTAATGACTGATATAATTAAGATTTGTGAATTTATTATGTATAAATTTTATCTCAAAAGAAACAATAAACTGTAAACAACATTGAATTCCAGTGTGTAAATGACATGCACACTGAAGTGTTTGGGGATAAAGTATAAAATGCACCAAAAATAAGATTATTGATCAATGGATAGAGGATAGGTAGATGAATAGCATGTGATAAGGAAGTGTGATAAAGGTCAATCATAAAATCTAGGTGGTAAATATGATTTTTTCACTTTTTATGTATATTTTCAATTGTTTATAATAAAAAGGTAATAAAAAATAAGCTCTTAATGACAAAATTTGCAAGGTTTTTATTGCTTAGTAAGCACATTATGTGAGATATTTAAGAACTTCACTCTATTTCCAAATCTGTATGTTTGTGTGTGTGTATATATATCCTAGGTAAAGCATTACACAAGTCTAAAATCTCTAAGTTCATATTCCCTACAAGTTTATAAATCAACCACCCATTACCATTTATACAATTCTCATGGCTGTATTTTTGATGTCCAAAGAATAAATGGACTTTACTCATTAAATCTGCTCTCTCCTAGAAAGTAATACTATTTTTAAAGACAATAGTCTTGTTTCTACTGAGTTTTAAAATACACTATCTTTATCATTCTTCAACATGACACATCAATACACCTGACTCTTCTAGGACTAGACCAATAAGAATATCTATTTATGTTCAATATATTCTATGCATAAAATCCAAAATGTTTCCACACAATATCTTTATAGATCACATATGTGTTAAACCATGAAAGAGAAATAATTCTATTTTTATGTATAAGAATATTAAGACATGAAGATAATTTCTTAGGGTACTTACATAGAATAAGGATAAACCCATGATTTTCAGACTATAAAACTACATTTTTTATATTCCTATTATCATACCAATATTCATATTTGTATCATCTATGATGTAATATCATCTAGTATGGAATATCATACCAATATCTCTATATTGGTATGCTACAATTTTTACTTATCATGAAAAAAATCCACTGCATGTTGTTGTTGGATAGTTACATTCAAAACTTCATATTCTTTTCTTCTTTCTCTGTGTTCTCAATCTTTTTTTTTCATTTTTAATATTCATTTCTCCACAACTGCTCATCTTACTTAAAAATTCCCTCTATTCTTCAATGAGTTTTCAAAGAAATGAGATTTGATTATATGAAGGATGACTCAAAATCACGTTTTAAATACCCTTGTCTAATATCAATGACAATTACTGAATTATTTTGGTAATTTAATGCAATGTCCTCACATTTTTTTCTTTAAATAAGTTTCTCAAAATAAATTACTAAACTTCATATGGAATTCTGTTTACAACTATAAAGTTTCTAAATAATTGCTTTAAGTAAAAATGATGAAAAAGTTATGAAAATTAAAATATTAGGTCATTATTTATTTTAATTCCATGTTTCAACAGTAAGCACTATCAGTGTATTTTATTTTGATTCCTTATCTTTGACATTTTATAAAGGAGCTTCTTTTTTCAAGAAGGGGACATGTGCATTTTATTCCCTGAGCTGTTACACACAGGAGATCATCTGTCTTTATTCTTGATGCCTGAAGGACAATTGGGGGTAATTATGAATATTTTATTTCGGTCCCATATTTTTTTATTTTTCCTCAATCACAGCTTATCATTATGTTGATGCCTTTGTCTCCATTTCAATCATCCTCTCTCTAATTACTTTCCTATTTTTGTTTTTTATATCATTTTGTATGATTTATTCAAGTCTGTGCTCTATGCTTCTAAATGTGTTTTCATTCTTTTTTATTTTATATTTTGCTGCTTTCAAAGTAGTTCATCCCTCTAATGATGGCTTGATTTATTTCTCTCATTTTTTTCCCCCTGAGTTCTGCCAGTTTATTTTTCCTCTTTTTGCTGTCTCTTCAGTTTTTCCATTTTCTTTTGTGTCTATTTTCCACATTGTGTAATCCTTAGAGAAGTTATGGTGTTTGTATCTTCTATGGAGCATGCTTTGAGGTTTCTCCATTTTCTGGGATAAATTGCTTTTCAGGTAGAATTTCGTTATTTTCATTTTGCTTATATTCTTTTCTCCTTCATTTTGTGTGATGGTGTCTCTCTAGTTATGGAGAGGCAATTCTATCTGGAGCAGCTATTGCTGAACGCTGAGAGGATGGCAGCAGAAGTAAGGTGGGTTTACCTTCAAGTTTCAGTTTCAGTTGGCCATCTTAGAATCTCCCTCACTAAATCTCTGTGTCTCTACCCTTGTTGCACATCTCCCATTTATCTTTGACATTTAAGAGATCAATAGGGCACGTGGAGACCCTCCTGAAATGATGGGTTCCCTAGAATAAGAAATAGTCTATACTGTCCCCCTTACCCAGCTTTACCTTCATCAATGAAGACTACCTTTTCCTTTGTTCCATTTTCCCTAACATTTCACAGTATTAGACTGGGTTCTTATGGATCATTCCTCTGACCTTCTCAGGGTTACTTTAGCTTCTACATCTCATTCTTCTGTCAGAAGGATGGTGTGAGCTCTCTTCAGAATTGTGACATTTAACTCTTAGGAAATATGCAACCTGCCATAAACCAAGGAAATGGACTCATGTTGACTTTTTTCATCCTCTCTCATCTGGTCCAATATAGCAGATATTTCTTACAATTTGTAATTGGGGTTGTGACTGTTGTTGCTTTCAGGGTTTGTAAGAGAGGGAAGCTATTAAAAATGTCTGTAGAAGCATTTCTAATCAGAAGAAATACTTGCTTGTGAAGGTGACATCAGGTTCCACCCACCTTGAATTTTATCCAACAAATCCACAACTTGATCTCTCTCCCTTAGAGAACCTTCATGGTGCTAAGTGGTTTTTATTTTTTGCTTTTTAATTTTTAAAATTTAAATTCAATTAAGTAACATATAATGTATTATTGGTTTCAGAGGCAGAGGTCAGTGGTTCATCAGTCTTATAGAGTACCCAGTGTTCATTATATCACATGCCCTCCTTAATGTCTATCACCCTGTTATCCTATCTCCCCATGCCCCTCCTCTCTAGCAACCTTCAGTTTGTTTCCTGTTTGTCTCCCTCTTTGATTTCATCTTGTTTTATTTTTTCCTCTCTTCCCCTATCATCCTTTGTTTTGTTTCTTAAATTCTACATGAGTGAGATCATATGATAATTCTTTCTCTGATTGACTTATTCCACTAAGCATGGTGCTTTATCTCTGCCAAATATCTTAGATTATATCCTAAAGCAGTCCTTATTTTTTCATATGTATAAAAATCAGAACTTAATGTCCATGAAGAAAGGGTTGACATCAGTTTGCATTACCTTTTTTTCCACCATGTTAAGTGCTCAATAAAAATTCTGAATGTAATCATGAATTAATTCATGCATGTAGTATGAGTTAAATTCCAAACAGGATTATATTATCTTTGAGGGCATCCAAGGTATATCTAGGTACATAAGTAATTTTTTTAAAAAGACTATAAAATACTACATATTATGTATATAGCAAAGCAGAGAGTAAATGAGCCCTTAATGAGTTGAAAATTGAATAATTTAATTTAATTAAAATATATACTCAACATCACTCGGCATCAGGGAAATACAAATTAATATCACAATGAGATACCCCCTCACACTGGTCAAAATGTCAAATTAACAACTCAAAAAAAAACAGATGTTGGTGAGGATGTGAAGAAAGGGGAATCCTCTTACGTTGTTATGGGAATGCAAACTGGTGCAGCCACTCTGGAAAACAGTATGAAGGTTCCTCAAAAAGTTAAAAATAGAACTACCCTATGACCCAGCAATTGCACTACTAGGCATTTATCCAAAGGATACAAATATAGTGACTCAAAAGGCCCACATGTACCCCAATGTTTATAGCAACAATGCCCACAATAACTAAAATATTAAAAGAGCCCAGATGTCCACTAACAGATGAATGGATAAAGGAGATATGGAATAATACATATACTGGAATATTATTAACTCAGCCATCAAAAAGAATGAACTCTTGCCATTTGCAATGACATAGATAGAACTAGAAGGTATTATGTTATGTGAAACAAGTCAGAGAAAGACAATACCATATGATTTTACTCATAAGTGGGATTTAAGAAACAAAATAGATAAACATAGGGGAAGGGAAGAAAAAAAAACTGAAAGCAGAGAAGGACGCAAACCATTAGAGGCTCTTATCTATAGGCAGGGTTGCTGGAGCGGAGGTGGGTGGGGTAATTGGGTAACTGGGTGAAAGGGATTAAGCAGGGCACTTAAAGTGATGAGCATGGGGTGTTATATGTAACTAATGAGTCACTAAATTCTACCTCTGAAACTATTAATAAGGTATATGTTAATTAAATTGAATTTAAATAAAAAATTAAAATGAATAAATAAATGAAAAGTTAAAAAACAAAATAAAATTTAAAAAAAGAATATGAAGTGTAGTTTAATTAAATATAACAAATATGTTAAATTAAATATAGATACATTTGAAAGATCACTAATACGGATTTCATATTTCTGAAAATTAAGGTAAAATAAAAAAGTAGACATCAAAATGCCGAATACTTGACAAGAGGACGACAAGAAAACTACGTTCCATGTGAAATAGAGGAAGGGAAGAAAGTTGTTCAGGTATGAAAATTTGTGTTTTTTTAAAGTTTGCTTTTATTTGGTTCTATAGTAGAAAAAAGAGTTTTCAGTATTTAAAAGAATATGTTTAAAGTAAGTTTTAATGATGCCTTGTAATGCCAATGTTGGATTTATGCATGATTGATAAATGCTTCCAAATTTCAAAAGTGAAAGGTTTAGGTTTCAGAGGCTTAGTTAGTTTTTCTTAGTTCACACATAAAATCAGGACATTAAAGCAGTTTTAAAACAATCCATATTTTTTCTATCTAGGGAGGCACATTTAGTATATCCAGATTCGAAGGGCAAGTAACTGAGATTTCCAAGTTTAGTTTTTTATGGTGCAACCATATGACAAAATTCAGTCTTTATGATACAATTGTGGTAAATGTCTAAAGATATACCAACATATTAAGGAAAAACAAAGAAGATAGTAAATTACCAAGAAACTAAGCAACTATGCCAATAGTTTAAAGACTTATGAAGTTCAATTAAAAAAAATCTTGGAAATATTATTATAATTTAGGCTAATTTGTCATTTTAATCTTAGAATTTAGGAAAACAAGAGAATTCCAGTTTTGCCTTTACAAAATATTATGAATCACAAATATTAAACATTTGGCAGTAAACCAAATGATAGTTTAACCCAATTCCTATGTAAATTCATTAGAGCCCCACACATGTAAGATTTAAACAAAAAGAATGACCTATTTCTTTCACCTTGTATTCTGATATATTTAAACAGAAATGATAGGATTTATTATTTCTAGATATGAATAGTGCTATCTAGATATAGCGTGGTATAAATTGTCAATAGTTTTATTTATAACTTAGATATGCTATAGAAATACATAGATAATATAGAGATATATTTGTATTAGTAATGTTTCTAAATGAATATACTTAGATATTGACAATTACTATTGATTTCATAACTACTGACTACAAAAAAATTCAAAGATTCCTTCCTTACTTTGCCATATATTAAATTAAATCTTAAATACATTGATTTAAGAGTAATCACACTAAAAATGATTCTTTTAGATAGGAAATTCTCTATTACATATAAAGGTTCAGTGCATAACAATAAATACTTGAAGAAAGTATACATAAGGGTATGGTTTCAGAAGATATTTGCCAATGATTATGCATCAGAAAGAAAAATAAATGTTAATTAATTACAAATATAATTTAGTGAGGAATTTAATGCAAAGCAATTTGTCAAAATTGTAACTATGATCTAAAATAAAACAGATGTGCAATAGAATTTAAGTTGGGGAAATTTCAAAGGTAGGGAAACAACTACATAATTTATAAATCAGGATTTTCTGTAAGCTTGTGACTTAAGGCAAATTTTCATATCTTCTCTTATGTTCAATTTTCCCTATGATGTTAATAAGAGTAGAGGGTTAACTCAATTTTTTGCAAAGAAATGTATAATATGGGAATTTCAAATAAAATTGTGACTATTTCAGTACTTTTTCATTTATTTATGAGAACGGATTTTTTTTTTTTTTTAACCAACTGAGCCACCTGGACACTGCTGCTTATTGTTTTAAGGATTTTGTTGAACTTTTTATTCATAAAACATAATATGTCTTTTCATGTGACTCTTTGGAATTATTCTCAGAAACTTCTTATTGACTCCTGCTTTCTTTATGTATAGCTCCCATTTTTACTGCTTCTTCATAGTGACATAGTTTAAAAAAATTATGCTGATAGGATTGGCTCTTTATACCTTAAATAAAAATTGCAAAAGGCCACACAGCACAAAACAAAGAATATGTTAAAAACCTATAAATGGCTAAAAGACAGACATCAGGACACATGAAATTTATGAAGTAACTAGCTAGAATAGTCTAATATTTTTGGATAGTAATAAAATGATTTTCAATAACAAAAGAAATGCACAGTTAACAAGGCACTGTATGAAACTGCTTATGTAGTCAAAATATTTTTAGCATTATAAAGTTAGAAATATGTAAAAATAGAGGAAGAATAATTTATGATATAATTATTCCCATTCAACTTTCTTGTCTTAGAAGGAATCCTTTGTTTAATGAAGAGTGAAAAAATTAGTTTTAATTAAATAAAATTCATGCTGATTCAATTACTATTTATATCATATATCCATATTCAAATAACTTTATTGCTGTGCTCTATTTTTCACTGTTCGTTTCAAGCATAGAAAGCCTAACATTTCAAAGATTTTCATTCAAATACATTGATATTTTTAGCAATATCCATGGAGTCGACATACTGAAAATAGCCTGTGGTGATGTTATTTTACATTGAGGTGAATTTTTCTTTTTCAAATTTCATTTTCTTTTTTAGCTCGTTTTGTTTTTCAGTATCTAAATTATTTCTGATCAGAGGCCAAATCAGCCATGCCTCATGGTAAATTTCAATCTATACTGAACTGGGTAATTATATACATGGATGGGTCTATAATATATTAATACCATATAATATTATCTTACTATTATATATATTTTCCTTTTAGCATATGAGAAATATTTCTGAGTTTTGAGAAAATCTGGAACAGTGTCAGTTTTATTTATAAAACTTTAGTTGGTCTATTAGTTAGCTACCCACAAAGACATGGAGAGGCAATAGGCTTAGCGGTGGAGAGCTTAGGTGAATCAGAGCTCCTGTGTTTGTGCTCTAGCACCGTCACATATTATCTGCTAAGACCTTGGGCCAATTATTAAAATTCTGTCTCATTGTTCTGATCTATGAAAAAAGATCCTTTAATGGATTATTTTGAACATTAAGTAAATTAATACCTGTAAATTATTATCATTGGAACATTCTAAGGGTCGAATACATTTTAATTATTATTCAAATCACTTTGTTCATTTTCCTGGCTCCCTAACCACAGAATTTGGCTTGTAGAAGTGTCTTACACTGGTAATGCATTTTTAAACATTCCATTTCAATGCTTTTTGGCTGTGTATTTATCCTCTAATGACAAATCCTCACTCTATTGTCCTATGTCTATTGCACATACAAGTGTAAAAAGCCTTTCTATGAGACATTTGAGTTCAGAGCCTTTTGATAAGGATTTATGTGGGCTGCTTTTAGCAGTCTTCATTTGTTTTGTAAGAATTTCTTTATATCCTACTATTTTCAAACCATTGGATCTCTTCTGCCTAATAGAGCTATATTAGCCTTTCTCTCAATCCCATCTAATCAAACTAGAGCCCAGAATACTACAAAGAATGGTATTTTGGAACTGTAAGCTCTAAATCACCATGAGCATTAACTCTATTTTCTTTCATAATGGATGTCAAGTTGCACAGCAGGATGACCAATATAGTTTGGTAATACAGTGGTTAGTATCCTCTCAACATTCTGCACTTGGACATGAGAGTAAGTCCTTACAATGGGAAAGCATTTGTTTAAGTTCATACTCCACATTGGTAATCTGGTGGTGTCACACTCTGGATAAAGTCATTGTATTGCACCTTGTATTTTGAAGAATTTTGCTTCTAGATTCATATTAAAGTTCTTGCGGTTACAAACACTTCTCTTTCAGAAGGAAATGCCAATGTTTCAAAGAAAAAGTAATAATTGGTCTGTATGAAAGTAAGTTTGAAAATGTTTATATTTAAATATTATCTATTGAATTGGAAACTAAAGATAATGAGCAAATCACTATCTAAGAAATGTGAAAGGCAAATTTGAGTTAGAAGGCAGTTAATATTAGATATACAACATATATAAAATACTCACAAGATGATGGTTTAAAAACAGGGCTCAGAATAATATCTAAGAATTAGAAGTGATACTGCGGTTGCTTCAGATTCCTCATATTATAATATCATTATTTGGATTAACCCATTAGTTGAAAATAAGAATATAATGTATAAGAAAAAAAGCTCATCATCTGAAAAGTCAAGAAATAGCTACAAATATAATGGAGAACTTTAAGGCCACATTTTGGGGACAAGACTGAATGTAGAGTAATAAGTAGAATTTCACAGGAATTCCGTTTCTTCCTTGAGGGCTTTATTTATTTTATAATACTGCACCCTTGTACTTCAGGTCAGTAACCTGAAGGGATGGGAGGAGACAGAGATTCTATTCCATGGGCTCCACAAAGTGAGATGTTTTACTGAGACACCTTCTCCACCTCAAACTGGGACCTCAAATGCCACAGATTCAGAACAATGATACACTAGAACAAACTCTCACCTTTCACTTCAAATCACAGAGCATTTTAGAGAAGAGTGTATCTGTGCTGAGCATAGCAGGAGAAGAAAAATAAAGAAGAAAAAATGTCTTAAAAATTGTGTTTATATAGGGGTCTTTGTGTATAATTACAAACTGAGACATCATAGTCTGTGTGGAACAGGGTACCTCGAGCTATGAATTACATTTGAGATGGTTTCCAATTAGTAGTGTCCCCAGATGCTAGACAGATACAAACACAAACAGAAGGTCCCTTTGGAAGAAAGAATACAATCACGGTAATCTGAAAATACCCATGAAGTTATTTCAAGAATCATGCCTACTACACACTCATAAATAATTAGGCACACACACACACAAAACAAGGTGATTGATTTAAGACCTGTACAAATAACAAACAGCAGAAGAGTGATAGAGACTTTGGATAATAGAATGATTCTAAAAAGCTTAGGTTATACTTTCTATATTAGAATATATATGACCTTGAAAGTATATTCAGATAACAGTAAACAGATGTAGACATAGGAGGCTCAAGGAAGAGTAAAATCAAACTTATAGACATCTTAAGAAATCCAATAATAAGCATTTAAAAATTTAATAGGTATCTTAGCAACAGTTTAGGTACAGTGTTTTAGTCCACTCAGGACACTATAATAAATATCCCATTAACTGGTTGGTTTATAAGCCACAAACATTTATTTCTTACAGTTCTGGAGGTGGGAAAGTCCAAGATCATGGTACTGGGAGATTTGGTGTCTGGAGAGAACAATACCTGGTTCATATATGGCCCCTTTTCATTATGATCCTCACAAAGTAGAGGGGAGAAACAAGTTCTCCGAAGTGTCTGTGATTAAGTGCACTAATACCAATCATAAGGGCTCTGCCTTCTACTCTTGGTAACAATGGTAATGTTGACCATTACTTTGGGGGTTAAGATTTCAGCATATGAATTTGTAGGGGACATAAACATTCAGGTCAAGCATGCAGCAAAAGAGAAAAGTAGTAAAGTATTCTAAAAAACAGAAGACATTATTCAGAATGTAGCACAGAGTGATGAAGGAAAAATATAAAAAGTAGTATAAGAGACATGTGAATTATAACATATGCCTGATTGGCGTTCAAGAGGAAGAAAAAAGAATAACATAAAAATATTTCAATAGATAAAAGCTTGATAGTTTTTTTTTTTGAATTTATAAAAGTCAATAACCCATGAAATCATGAGGTTCAGTGAATTGAAGAAAGCCACATATTGATACATCCTACTGAAAGTGTAGAAAACCAAAAACAAAAAATACCTTAAAAGCAATCAGGGAAAAACAATAGAATAAAAGTGATGGAGAATCATCATCTTCAATGTAGTGAAATAATTCTATACCCAGCAAAAATAACTTTCAAATATGAGGAAAAAAGACATGTTCATAAATACAAAAACCTGAGAGAATTTTTCACTAAAAGAATATCTTTAATCATAGGAAACAATTCCTGTTAGAAAGAAGAAAGGGATTTCAGATAAAACATTTACAATTCAGAAAGAAAGAGCAATCAAAAAATAAGTATGTGGGTAAAAGTAAAAGACCATGAACTATATAAAGAAGAAATAATAATGTTCAGAGAGGTTACATAATAACATCAGAATTAAAGAGCTTCACAGAAATAACATGTAAGTCAAGAGGCATCTCAATGGAGCTTATGTGATCTCCTTTTTTATAGAAGAAAGACAAGGTTTTGGTAAATTTTAGATTTTGGTTAAGTATGAATGCTGTGATTTCTAGAGGAATCACAAAATTGGAAGCATACATTTCACTTTTAAAGTTGCAAACAGAAAAAAAAAATAAAATATACTAATTGAATCCAAAAGATGGTTTAAAAGAGAGTAAAATATATATATATATATATATATATATATATATATACACGACATATGAGACAAATAGAAAGCATGAAATAAAAGGATAGAGTTAAAACTGAAGACATCTGAAATTGTATTAAAGGGACTGAAGAGAGTAAGTCCTTCAGCTAAAAGACAAAAATCATTAGGCTGGAAGAATCTCCACATCTAATGGTCTACAATTTATAAGACATATATGGAAATCTGAAATAACAGAAATGTTGATCCTAAAATAGTAGAAAAACATAGTAAGTATGAGCAAAAGATTCTGATGAGCTATATTAATATCAGAAAATAGATTTTAAATCAGAAACCATTTCTAAAGATGAAAAATCATTTTATATTGAAGAATATTTAGTTTACCAAGAATATGTAATATATATGTATTTGTATCACATTACAACATGGGTGAAACTGTAAAGAAAAGCTAAGAGCAGCGGGCGACTGGGTGGCTCAGTGGGTTAAGCCTCTGCCTTCAGCTCAGGTCATGGTCTCAGGGTCCTGTGATCAAGCCCCATGTCGGGCTCTCTGCTCAGTAGGGAGTCTGCTTCCCCGTCTCTCTCTGCCTGCCTCTCTGCCTGCTTGTGATCTCTCTCTCTGTTAAATAAATCTTAAAAAAAAAAAAAACCTTACAAAATTATTTAAAAAAAAAGAAAAGAAAAGCTAAGAGCTCATTATCTTAAAAGTCAGCAGTCAGGATAATGGTTGTAACAAGGAGGGTAGGTGTGATAGAAAAAGAAACTCCAGAGGCTTTCGGGCATGCTGGTGATGTTCTATTTCTTAATCTGAGCGGTAGTCACACCAGTGTTAATGTGTAACTATTAGTAAAAAGTATATATACAGGTTTTATACAGTTTCGGCATGTATGGAAATTCTTGATTTATTAAGTGAAAAAGCAGACTGCATAATAATATATATATTATACATACATATAATTATCATAATATATAATATATTATATAGAGAGTCTTGTTTTGTTGTAAAGATCTACATATTTACCTATCTATAGATACAGAGATAAAGTCAAAAGATAAAGCTGAAATTTTTATCAGTTATCTCTGGATGGAAGTTTTATACTTTTTTTCTCTTCCAGTGTTTTCCTACAATATACATTGTTTTTGCAATAAGGAAAAAATGAATTAAAAAAAACTTCCCTACCAGTTAGGAATATAAAATAGGGTTTCAAAGAGAGAAGAGAGGTTGGTAGAAGGATATGTGTCAAACTTGAAAATGGAAAATGAATAGCTTTGTGGAAAGTGAGACATAGATACTCAATGAGGAGAAAATACTTGGAAAGCAGCAATGCTTAAAAGGACTTCGGGGTGAATATGGACAGCAAATTAGATGGAAGCTTGCAGTGTAATGTGCCAGGAAAGAGTGCCAATGCTATTTTCAGTTGGAAAAGCACAAGCACCACGGCACAAAACAAGGACAGGAAGCCTCTTTTTATATATATTTGGAAAATCTGACTGTAAGGCACCAGTTCTATATCAAACTACTTTTAGCTTAAACTAGGCACAAGGAAGAAAATAGCCACTGTGACCTAAAAATGATTATGATGAAATGGAATTCTCCAATGAAATACTTTCTCATTCTTTCTTCACAGAGGGCATAGCCTCTATTAATACCAGCCCCAAGTTTTACCAAGGGTGATGGTAAAAACATGTATGTTTGAAAATTCTTCTTTAAGGTCTTTCTCAAAGGATACATATCAAAATAGCCATGTAGGATACAAAAATAAAACTGCTTACGAGGCTTGTATACCTCAAGACTCAATTTGTTGGAGAAAGTAAAGAATTGTAAGAATATACAGGAATTATAAAAGTAAGAGAAATGAATCCTGACACAAGACTGGCCTCGAATTAGAAATATAGTGCACAACGTCCAAAGGACATTGTCAGTTTAGGATGTCCAAAACGGCTGGCCAAATATAGCAGCAGATGTCCACTGATAATCAAGTTTAGGGAGGCGATGTAGACTGCTCCTAGGTCTACTGATGGCCGGGAGTTGGTTGGTACAGAATAGGATCCATTGCTCTTGAAGGAAGTTGGTTGGCTTCAGATCCGGCCTTTGGATCCAGCAAGATAGTGGGTGGCTCTATGGTGTCTAGCCAGAGACTGAAAGGCTTGGAAGGACGTAAAAATCCCTCAGGTGGTATAAATATAAGGACCTTAATTGAGAAACTTACTTACAAACATATGGGTAGAGCCAAAAACAAGGGATGTTGAGGTATCTAGAGACAATCAAGACCAGGAAAGTCTTAAAAGTTACCACTTTTAGGTCTAAAGGAATAAAGGGAGGAAATAGTATAACCAATACCCGGTAATAGTTGTAGATACAGAGTGCCTGCCGGCAGAGGGTAAAGTTGTCAGATAAATAGTGCCAAAGTGGAGAGGGAAGGAGAGACCTTGACCTTCCTCTTTCTAACCTACTATCACCTGGTCATGCCTCTTATTGGCCAAACTCAATGCAAAGCCACAGGACAAGGGAGCCTTGGTGCCAGTCTATAGGAGTCAGCCTTCTAGAGCAAAGATCAGAGAAGGGAATGATAGAAAAGAAAATGTGTTGGTGATGATGGGGGATGAGGGGGCAAACAGAGAGTAACCAGAACAAGTGCTATGTGAAGAACCAAGGGCAATGACCAGTTATGTACAGTGGGTCAATATGGCAGAGCTAGTCTTCATTTGGTCAGTCTGAAAATAATTTTAAATTAGTTCCTACATTGTGCTAGACCAACTGCTAGAAAAACAGTAAGTTGATTCTTTCTAAAGAAGGCTTTGCTGAGTATAGAATTGAAGATAGGCATATATACAAGGGTACAGAGAAGGCAAAAAAGGAAACCAGTCATTTTTGGGATTGAAGTTAGTAAAAAATGCCATAGAGCAAGAGACATTTAAGCTTTGAGGATCAGAACAAGGGAGATATACAAGGAAATTTCTGGAAAAAGGAATAATATGAGTTTGGTTTGAGCAGTTTGGTTTTGGTCAGAGCAACCAATGTGAAGGAGTTTGGAATTAGAAGCTCATAGAGGCTAAACCCATGAGTTTCCTTTGACAGACATCTCTTCCTTGGCCAGAATGCTACAGAAACACAGCAGTGCTGAGCTGATTAAGTAGATGGTATATTGACAATGGTGTTTGGGTAGGATGGGTGAATATAGGAATTCTCACATAATTTGCTACTGCTTTCAGGTTTTCATCTTTCAGGACAGGATTAGAAAGAATTAGCAGACTGGGCAAAGGGATGAACAGACTGGAATAAATAACACAACACAAAAGAAAAATATCATAGAAAGTTCAAAGGGCTCAAAGGGGGAACAGAAGGGATGAACCTCAAACACTTGGAAAACATAAAAAGATGGTGACTCTCTGAGAACTAAACTCATCTGATCAATAAATAATCCACAGATTATTTCTAGTCCCAACTGAAACACTATTTACTTAATTCATCTACTAACATATTCAGTGATATTGAATCATCATATCGATAAAGCTTATCAACCAAAGGAGGTAGCCAACATAGAATGATAAGGTCTAACAATGTGAGTTTCTGTACTGTGTACACAAAACTTTCCAGGGAAGAATGACACCAAATCTGGAAAGCATGGGTGGGCAATTTGGCAAAAAATTCATAAGGTACCATTATGTTTTAATTATGTTCATCACAAAGCCTTCTGAGTAAGACTGGTCTTTTTTTATATATCTTGAGAAAAGAAAGCCTTGTTAAGGGATATATGTAGAACATTTTTTGGGAAAGGTTACCAGAACAGAGGTTTTGGCTAATATTGCCTCTTGTCAACTTAGTTAATGGGATTCTTTCACTGAGAGTCTAGTTTTCCCACTGTGCCTTTCCAATACAATTTCTTAACCTGTAAGACATACATTCTAACCCTGGAATATAGTAAAATTACAAGTAATTCTACCCTTTGGAGTCTCTTGGCAGTCTCACTCAGTCTCCTCTGGCAACTATACAACCTCATTGCCTCCATCCCTTTGGATTTTCTGAATCTTAAAAATAGGTTAACTTGTCTATAGGAGAGAAAGTTAAAGTCTTAAGTAGAAATCACACTTCTATAAATACCTCAGTAAGATAACTACAGGAAATGTATGGATATAACAGTTGATCAAAGCAAAGACACCCAGGCTGCAAAATAAATTTAGTTCATCTCAAGTTTAGTTTTCGCCTTCCACTATGTTATGAAGGAGGCACTATGGAACGGTAGAGAACTGGTAGTTTTCAAACATTTGCTTGTTTTTTAATCCACGAAAATTTCTCCCCAAACAGAATCTTTATGGCAACCTGTCATGTAAAAATATCAGGGTGAAGTGCATGGTCAGAAGCAGGAAGGAATATCTAGGAATTCTGCTGGCTCAGTTCTTTCCAAGGCCCATTGTCCTCACACATCCCAAGGAGTCCCGAGGTCTCAGTTTGAGAATAGTCAACAGAGTCAAGGAATCTAGGAGAAAAAATTGGCTCTGTTCTTCAATTCATAACAGATTTGAGGTGTTTCATTCATAACAGATCAGGTGTTTCATTTCCTTATTTAAGAGAAACAGCTGGGAAATTTCCCAATTTCTCTGGGAAAATAAAGAAGCCATCGTCATGATAATAAAGCCATAATACTTTTAAGTTTAATGAAACACCAAACAAATGATACAACATTTAGACTAAACTCTTATATTTGGAAATCCCAAATCCCCTCATTATATAGCCATTTTCAATGGCTTTGTTTAAAAGTCATTATTCTCAAAATTTTAAAAGAACACATATGATTTCATACAAAGATTTATATCCATTTCTAAAAAGTTAACTTTGCTGTGAGCTAGTGGATTACAACTTATTCATTCAAAAAATAATTACTGAGCACTTATTTTTTCTGAAACATTGTGCTAACACAGTAAAGTATATAAAGTTGCCCTGATCCTTGACCAAGACACAGGAAATGAAGGGCAAGGTGACAGATTTATAGAATGAATCTATTAATTTACTGTTAAGTATTATAATGAGTCCTCCTTATCGTCATCACAGTTTCACCCCAAAATCTATAAGTCAGGTGCCTTTTAGCGGCCTCTCTGTATATGTGTGATCTTGATTGGTTTTCATTCAGTGAAATGAGCTAAACAATCCACTTGCTTCCTTTTTCTTTCTTTCTTTCTCTCTTTTATTTTTTCCTACTAAAAAGTAGCTTAACCTGTGAAAATTAGTAATGGGAAACCTCGCTAATAGGGAGTCAAGAGGTTTTGGCAAGGAGAGCTCTCATATCTTTTTACTTTTAGTCAACTGCAGACCGAACAGGAAGAAGTGGACTTGACCTTGCACTTGGATACTACTTGACTATGCCTGCTAAAGAAAGAAATGCTCTCATCTACCCTCTCCCATAGTTAAGCCAGTGAAAAGTCACCATGCTTCCAGCTCCTAGTTTATGCCAATGGACTTCCAGTTTATAACAGCCTCTCCAATTTACACTTTTCTCCTTAAAAAGTGTACTTTTCCAGGGCACCTGGGTGGCTCATTGGGTTAATCCTCTGCCTTCGGCACAGGTCATGATCCCAAGGGTCCTGGGATCAAGCCCCACATTGGGCTCCCTGCTCAGCAGGGAACCTGCTTCCCCCTCTCTCTTTGCCTGCCTCTCTGCCTGCTTGTGACCTCTCTCTCTCTGTGTCAAATAAATTAAAAAAAAAAAAAAAGTGTACTTTTCCTTTGTTTCCAGGACTTGCCTACAGTTTTGCCATAGGTTGTTTGCCCATGATTGCAATTATCTTTTTTTCCTAAATAAACCTATATTTTGCTGGTAATAAATGGCAGTTTTTGTTTTTAACATTGACAAACGGATTCTAACACCCACTTCTTTCTGATAAAATTATCTCCTTTTCTTCATTATTTGGTGTTATCATTGACTATTATGCTTATAGCCCATATTTTTTATTATGTTATCTCAAATAATATTAGGAAATATTCTTAACTAATACTTTTTTATTTATATTATGAAATACAATATTTAATTAGGATGTTCCATTCTCTGTAAACAATCACTGGAAATACCACTTGCCAGGACACAGTCTTATTCCATTTAGATCAGGCCAAACTGAAGAAGCAGTAGGAAAGATAGCAGCATATACTTTATATTAAATTTAAACTCAGGATTATAATATCTCTAAGGGTACACAGTGGGATTTGTAAACTGAAGCTTGAATAATAGTTTTGCCTGGATCTGGATAAAGACACTTTTCTATCATTACAGAAGAAATCAACCAGAAAGGCACATACATTTGATGCATACATAAACCACATTTTTCCAGGAAGGCAGGTGGGAATCAGTACCCAGGAATTCTGCAGTTCCTAGAAGGAAAGGCTTACCACTAGCACCCTCAAATCAACAGAAGAATTTTCTCGTCTTTCTCTGCTAATTGTCCTTTTTTGTTACGTGCCTGGGTATGAAAATACTAGCTTGAAAAGAATTGAATGTAGAAAGTAAGTGTCCAGTTTTTAAATGATTTTTTTTTTTTCTGGATGGGAACTTATTTTTCCTCAGAAAAGTGATGGCATAAGCCTGAATGCATTTCCACCATTCACATTTCCTGCTTATTTATTTATTATTTTTTAAGTTTGTAGTTTAAATTGCAGCATTTACCTTGGTGCAGCGCTGCAGAAAATCTCAAGTATGGTTGCCAGCTGTAGCTTTCAGGCATTAGGGATATTTTTTCCTTGGAACATTCTGACATGACACTCAAGGCAACGTCGGTGAATGGAGATAGCTCAGGTTGCTTGTGATGGAGATGTATTTGAGGAAGGCTTAGATGCCCATGCTGGAGAAGTGATAGTACCTGACATAGTAATAGTTCTATTATATGCTGAATAAATGGATGCCTTTCACATTTCCTTATCCGCTTTAATACTCCAGACTGATTCACTATCTGATTCAAGAAGGAAAAAAGCAAGAGCAGAGCAAGAGGCATATTTACAAATCTTTTCATTTTAAGTCTAAAGCAGCATCAGCTATCCTCGAGATAAACAGTACCACCAAAATGAGTCCATATGCTTCTCACCCTGAGTAAATTGTGTTATGTAACAGTACTCTTCCTTATTCCAAAACTCTAGCTACCACTGGAGGAAGATTGTTTGTACGAAAAAGTGCAATAGATGGAGGTGGATTCCAAAGAAAGTGCAGAATCTTAAAGAGTCAGGATATAATTACTACTAATGTTGGACAGTGTGTACAATAAAAAGTACACATTATTCAGTGCTACCTGAAATGCTTGGCATAAAATTCAACTTCTTACTTGTTATGCCAAAATCTCTTTCCTTCCCACCTCCTTTAAAAGGTCTATGAAAATCAACTATGAAGACATGTCTTAACCTATTAGTAACTTCTGTCCCAGGAAGTCCATTTTAAAAGCTACAAAAGAAGAATAGATATTAATATAAGAAATTAAAACTAAAGAATAGCAGAAAAAATAGGGACATTAAAAGAGCCAACCTAAAAACAATCAAAAGTTCAGAATATTTTTGCTGCATGAATTCTAACAGTCACAAAACCATCAATAAGTCAATGTTTGCAAAATGCTTACTATGGACACTTTCGATTAGACACTGGAAAAGATGTTAAGTAGACCCATACTAGCTCCCAATGAACCCCAAATCCAGAAAATAAGATGACATTTGCTCTAAGTGTCAAATGAAAGATTCATTAATTAAAGAATAAAGGTAGGGGCGCCTGGGTGGCTCAGTGGGTTAAAGCCTCTGCCTTCGGCTCGGGTCATGATCCCAGGGTCCTGGGATCGAGCCCCACATCTGGCTCTCTGCTCCTCGGAGAGCCTGCTTCCTCCTCTCTCTGTCTGCCTCCCTGCCTGCCTGTGATCTGTCTCTCTCTCTGTCAAATAAATAAATAAAATCTTTAAAAAAAAAAAAAAAGAATAAAGGTAGAAGAGATGTTAAAGACCAATCAGTACAATTTCTTCATCTTATGAAAGAGAAAACATGGGAGGCTCAGGGAGAAGTCACCTGACAGACCAGAGGCAGGGACTGAACTGGACTCCAAGTCTTCTGACTCCAAGCCATAGGCATGGGAATATTTTTATATCATTGGCCAACCTTTTCCCCAAAGGAAGTAATAGTTAATTCCAGAAGCAGGGTGGCTGCAATTAATGTGGCTGAGAAATAGTTCCAATTAAATTTTCTTGATGTCATAATAATAGGTCCTGTCTCTTCCAGGAAAGAGTTACTTTGGGAAGGCTTTTGATGGCTTAATACCCCATATAAAGTAGGTCTTTTGGTAAAATCAACTTACTGAGAAAAATTTCTAACACCGTAACATAATCATTAAAAAACTTTAGCCAACCAAGTCTTATAGGGCCCATTGTGTGCTAAATACGCTGGTTCTTATCTAGGGAAATAGCAGTGCCCAGGAAGTAACACTTTAAATCCCTGGCAAAACCTTCCCCTTTGTAAGTTCCAATACCACCTCCTGCAGAACCAACCCAGAGGAGCAGCTACATATGCTTCTGATGAGTTCTCCCAGTTGGCTCCTCATCATAAATCCCCACCTATCACTATAATCTACTTAAGACATGAGTTCAACACATTTTCTAGAGCGTTTTTCTAAGATTTTTGACTGTGACGTATATTAGGGAAAGCATCTTACATTGTGATCTATTATACACACATATATATATTAAACTGATACCAAATATGATGCAATGACACTTTACTATGTGCAACAACTTGTGATATTTCCTATTCCTTTCTATTCTCTTTTCTTCCGCTTAAGTGAAATACAAATATGGATCATGATACACTAAATTGATTTAGTGACTCTAATAGATCATAAGCCATTTGAGAAACACGGAGAGACCATTCATTCCTTAATTCCACATATGTTTATTGAATGCCTACCATAGGCCAAGTATTGTTTTAAGTGCTAGGAAAAAACAGCAAATGGAACAATGAAAATTTACATTCTTTTAGGGCTTACATTTCATTACCCGGAGACAGATAATGAACAAGACCAAAGTTATATGATATTGTATATTAGATAATGATGAGCTCTAAGGAGAAAACTGAACTAAAGAGGGAGACTGGAAGCACTGGTTAGGTGCTTGTGGTTTGGGACACAGTGGCCAGGAGAGTCCCCCTGAAGAAGGTGACATTTGCATAAAAACCTGCAGGAAGTAAGGAAACAAGTCTGCAGGTATCTGAAGAAGAGCTTTCCAGGTATAGAGAGAGAGACAGGTTGAATCTGAGGTCGGAGGGATAACAGATGCTAGCTTTTTTGGGTCTTTGGAGATTACTGAATGTTTCTATCCATTAAATTTGGCTTAGATGGGAAGCTGTTGGAGATTTTGAACAGCTAAGTGATATGATCTGACTTACAAGATAACAGAGTGACACTGCTAGGCGGGGCTATTGGTACTGCTGTCAAGTCATATACCTCCCCTCACAGAGGAATCACAAAGGCCCACAATTCCCTGGGCTTTACTGGGGACTTTCATTCCTATATAGTGATGTATACCCCCTGATCTGACCATTTTGTCATCCCTCCCATCTTCCTCCTGCCTTCTGGAACTTAGACTATCATCACCGAGATTCCCTACCTTCAAAATCTCTTCCCCAAATATAATCTTTAGCTTCTTGCTCTAATCAAAGCTGGCCATCTGCTGATTACACTGCTTTCCTGGCCCTCTCCAGTGCAGACCACTTTGTTCTCCCACTCCTCCTCTGCTACTGGACCTGAAAGTTTTATAGGTGCTACCTATACCCCACAAGAAGTCAAAGATATTGTTTGTCTTCCTTAAAAGTACCTACTCCTGGGGCGCCTGGGTGGCTCGGTGGTTTAAGCCGCTGCCTTCGGCTCAGGTCATGGTCTCAGGGTCCTGGGATCGAGTCCCGCATCGGGCTCTCTGCTCAGTGGGGAGTCTGCTTCCCTCTCTCTCTGCCTGCCTCTCTGTCTACTTGTGGTCTCTCTCTGTCAAATAAATAAATAAAATCTTTAAAAAAAAAAAAAAAAGTACCTACTCCTTTGAATGTAGGCCATGTACTATGCAAATTAGTCATTTAAAAAATATTCATTAACAGAACTCAGGATCAATTTCCCCCATTTCCTAAGATTTTTTTTTTTTTTTTTTTTTTTTTTTTTAAAGATTTATTTTTTTGACAGATAGAGATCACAAGTAGGCAGAGAGGCAAGCAGAGAGAGAGAGAGAGGCGTAAGCAGGCTTCCAGCCAAGCAGAGAGCCCGACGCGGGGCTCGATCCCAGCACCCCGGGATCATGACCTGAGCTGAAGGCAAAGGCTTTAACCCGCTGAGCCACCCAGGCGCCCCCATTTCCTAAGATTTAACATGGAACTCTCAGTGTGTCAGTGGCCATCACAACTCTTGTCATAGTTTTTCATGACTTTAAATTCCACAGGGAAAAATCCATTTCTATACTCAGGCCTCATGGTCTTATGAACTCATAATGTTTTAAATTCTACATTTGTTTCCCAGCTCAAAACGATCAAATCATAATCATTTTCATAAGTAATAATTTCTTCTCAAAACCTTTACACCACACATCTCTAGAATCCATCTCTTTCCTTTCCAGCTCACTCACTTTAAAACTGGGTCACAGATTGCATTTTCTGAAGATGGCCAGAACCGTAGCTCCCATTCCACCTGTTCTTCAGCAATGTGACTCTGCTTCTCTCTCAACTCTGCCACTCTTTCAAGAAGTGGAGTCCCAATACCCTGTTCTTGAATCTAGGCGAGGCTTTGTGAGTGGCACATAGTAGAATATGGCAGATATAATGCAATGCAACCACCAGCCCTGCAGTTTTTGCTTTGGTCTGGTGCAACACTTTTTCTTGGAGCCCTGAGTCTTCACATAAGTAACCTGACTACCTTAAAAATACCACACTGGACAGGACACATTTAGATGCTATGTTTAAATTTCCCAGCTGAGATTCTCCTTCAGAAATCCCAGGCTTGGTACCAGCCATGTGAGCAAAGAAAGCATCTTAGAAGTGGCTGTTTTAGACCCACTTGTTCCAGACTTTGGGCTTCGAGTTACCCTCAGCTGAGGCTCTAGACCTTGTGTAGATCGGAAAAACTGACCTCACTGTGCCCTTTCCAAAGTACTAATCTACAGAAACTGTGAACATAATAAAATATGCTAAATAAATAATAAATAATAATAAGATAAATAATAAAATAAAGTAATAAAAAGTTGTTTTACACTATTAAGTCTTGTGGTATTTGTTATACAGCAATAGATAACCAGAATAGACTTCAAACTAAAAGAGTTTTCTGATTTCATAAAAAGTCATAATATTTTGACCCTATCAGTTTTTCATTATGATGACAATGGAAAGAAATCCTCATTACCTTTGTTGTTTGGCTTCGTTTATGTGGGACAGACAGTTGATACCCATTAAATAATCCATTTACTCTCTTACATTTTCTGTATTTCCTTGAGCTGGCTTATGGACATGTGTGTAGTTCTGGCCAATAGAATATGACTGTATAGCTTTGAGTACAAGGTAGTTATAAGTAGGTGTGTTTTCTCTAACTCTTCACTTTTCTGTGTACATAGCTGGGACCATAAACTATGAGAAGACAAGATGTTACACCACAAAGGCATCCTAAATCCCTGAATCTCTGCTGTAAGAGAGTTCCTGAGGAAAACTTTCTGATTCACGTTAAACTGCAGTGTAAGCAAGAAATCAATCTTTGTTGTGTTAATCCAACTAGATTTATAGCATTATTTGTTACTGCAGTATGGTTTAGCTGACCCTAACAAGTAAAATCTTCATAATCTGTCATTATAGTCACTTTTTTGCATACACATAAGCCCTCCTTCTCCCCCCTCTCCCACCTGGGAGTTTTTTTCTCCAACTAAATTCATGTCAATGACTACTCAACTCTTCCTCCAAGCGGCTAGGGTTGGGGGGCTGGGGGCACTGACTCAGCAACCATGCTGAATTGATTTCTTTTTTAAATTCATGACCATAAACTTCAAGTAGGTCCTTGTGCTTCTTAGCTGTTCACCTAACTTCAATTTGTTCTCCAATTTCCAAAGCGACTCTTTTAAACTCTCTTCACTTTCCTCAAATCAACACCTCCTTCCCCAAATTTATGCTCAGCTGATGACTTGCTTTATATTTTACTGACAAAGTTGAAGCCACAGAAGGGAATTTCCACATGCTCCCACCCCCACATGTACCAATCTATCTGGATCTGTCCATATATTTTGCCTTCTCTTTTCTTAACTGTAGATGAGATGTCTATGCTCTTATATAAAGTCAATGACTCGAGCTGTATGTTGAATCCAGTCCCATCTCTCCTACTCAATGACAGTGTTTCTGCAATTTCTTCCTATCTTTGCTTTACTATGAAACTTTCTGTGCTGTGCATCCCAATTAGCATACAATCATTACTTCTCTGTACTGCAAAATTCCTTGGAAAAATTACCATTACTCACTGTCTTTGTTTCTTATCCTCCAAATTCTATTGAACCTCTTTAAATTACCCTCAGCACTCCTCCAAAGCAGCTCTTGTCAAAGTCACCAATGACCTTCAAATTGCTAAATCAAACAACCAATTCTCAATTCTCATTGGACACAACTGCTTAGCAGCTTTTGGAACAGCTGATCTCTAGCTGTTTAGGAAATGCCTTCTTTACTTGCTGAGACACTATTCTCTTTTGATTCCCCTACTATCTCACTGCTTCATCCTTCTTAATGTCATTTTCTGAATCATCTTCATCTTTCCGATCTCTAAGCTTTGGAATGCTCTAGGGCTCAGATCTCTGTCTCTGTTTTCTATCTATATTTATCTTTCTAGTTGATCTTATCAGATCCTATGGCTTTCATTATCAGCTATGCCATGATAAGTCCTCTATTTCCACCTCCAACTTATAGATTTTACTTCTTAGCCTGATCTACATATTGTCTTATATAGCTAACCCTCCATTTTCCCACTTGGATGCTTAATAGGGATATATTCCCTACCAGACAGAAAATAAATTGATATTTTCCTCTCTAACTTATTCCTATCATGATCTCCCTGTGATAATGAGGGGAAACTGCTTTCTATTAGATATTTAGTCCTCAAAGTTTGGGGTCATCCTTGACTCTTCTTTATCTTATATACTATATCCTGTCCTGCAGCACATCCTGTCAATTTTATTTTCAAATATATATCCTGAGCCCAATCCCTTTTTACCATTGTCTCTGCTCCCATGGTATTTCACGTTACCACCATTATAGCCCATGAATTTTTGCAATAACCTCTTACATAGTCTTCCTACAACCATTCTTGCTCCATTGTAGACTAATTTCCATGTTGTAGCCAAAGATGCATTTAGAAAGTAAGGCAGGGACACCTGGGAGGCTCAGTCAGTTAAGTGTCTGCCTTTGGGTCAAATCATGATTCCAGAGTCCTGGGATCAAACCCCATGTAGGGCACCCTGCTCAGTAGGGAACCTGCTTCTCCCTTTCCTACTCCCCCTTCTTGTGTTCCCTCTCTTGCTTTCTCTCTGTCAAATAAATAAATAAAATAAAATAAAAACACATAAAACATAAGGCAGATCACACTCTCCTGTTGCAAATGCCTCAGATAGCTTTCCATCTAAAGTATTAAGTTCTTCGAGGTGCCTGTGTGGTTCAGTCAGTTGAGCATTAGACTCTTGATTTTGGCTCATGTCATGATCTCAGGGTCATGGAATCGAGTCCCTTTGGGCTCTATGTTCAGTGTGGAGCCTGCTTGAGATTCTCTCCCTCTATACTTTCACTTTCTCTCTCTCTCTCTCAAATAAATAAAATCTTAAAAAAAAAGTATTAAGTTCTCAGTGGCCTACATGACCTGTCTCTACCATCTCTCTAACTCCATCTCATAATACTCAGACAGTTATCCACTGTGCTCCAGCCACACTCCTTTTACTGTGCTTCCTCAGCTTTACCGAGAGGTCCTTCTAAAAGCCTTTGCACATTCTCTTTTCTCAGGTTGCCACATGGCTACTTCTTCACTTCCTTTAGCTCTCTACTTCAATTTCCTTTTTTTTCCCCCCAGAAAGTCTTTTCTCTTACCCCTTACGTTCTTTATCCCTTATCCTGCTTTATTTTTGTACTTTGTATCACTTATCTTATTTGTTTAGTCAGATGCCTCCCCTTTGCAGGCCTACAATGTAAGATCCATGCAGGCAACCACTTGATCAGTTCAGTTCGATACCTTTTACTCTCGAATCCAAAATACATGGAACATACATGTGCTCAATAAATATTTGATTGAATTAATAAATAAATGAATATGGAGCTCAATTTTAGATAATGAACAAAAGTCTCCTGTCTGGAAATGCTGGGTTCACCTGAACAAAATAAGCCACGTGGATGTGTCCCTTATCTTTATTCACTATCTTCACTACCTATTTTCCAAGCTCTATTGAACTTCTTCAAATTATTCTCAGCACTGACCCAAAGCAGCTCTTGTAAAAATCACCAGTGGCTAAAGTAAGACTCCAGATATATAAAACAAACTCAAGATAGACTGTAAATTAATAGTGAATCAAGGCTATCTCTGACTTTGGCAACTATCCACAGAAGATTAGCAAAATACAGTAGAAAACAGACTTGTGTCCATATGTAATATTAGTCCATATTTCTCCTCCCAGAAAAGGAAACACATTCACACAAAACAAATGAAGTGGAAAAAAGAAAAAAAAAGGCTGACAATGAGTTATAAATTAAATTAGTGGCACTGTTACTGGTTTATGTTTGTATAGAGAAAAGATGTTAAGTTGGAGCAAGATGGGATCATTTTAGGTGTTTTTAAAAAAATATGAGAAGTCTGGATTTCCTTCTCAGATCTTTTCCAGAGATAGCACAGATGCCTATAATCATCTTCTTTTCCAAACCTTAGTCTGGAACATACAAGTTGAAAGACATGAATTTACTTATGGAGACACCAGGACAAAATATAAAAATTAGTACAGGTTTTAAAAATGCCAGATATAAAGATACAGTATTATGTGCCTCTTAAACAGTTCCAGGGATAATAAGTAGATAAATGGTCAGAAAAAAGAACAAACAGATGTAGTCTAGAAGGAAGATAGCTGGTCAGAAATAAGATGGCTGAAGAACAAAATGCCATCAGTGACATACCTAGCTTCAGGGATAGGTTGTCATGAAGATAACTGATTTTCAGTCTTGGAGCACAACCTCAGATAAATCCTTGTGGGAAGATAGGAATAGAAATAAGTTTACCAGAAGAATTGGACTTCTTTCCCTTACACCCAACTAACTTTAGATTATGCAGTGTTAGCACCATGTAAACTGTAATCAATCAATCAAGGGACTACTTTCAACCAATGCCATATGTACTACTAGAAGATATATATCTGCCAAACTCAACTTATTGATGCTCAAAATCACATTCCACCTCATTGCCTTCATAAACTTGTGCTCTGCATGCTCTATGCATGAGCATAGACTTGTGCTCTTCATAGACTTGTGATTTTTCTATTCTAAAGTCCCTCTCCCCGTCTCTGTCTCTCTCTCACATACACATGCACATACACACACACTAAAAGCCAACAAAGGAGAATGGAGATTAGAGGTTGAAGGATAACACATACCTCAAATGATTTTATAAAGAAATGATCAAATTCTAACTTCAATTGAAAATAAGATAACTAGGGGCGCCTGGGTGGCTCAGTGGATTAAGCCGCTGCCTTCGGCTCAGGTCATGATCTCAGGGTCCTGGGATCGAGCCCCGCATCGGGCTCTCTGCTCCGCAGGGAGCCTGCTTCCTCCTCTCTCTCTGGCTGCCTCTCTGCCTACTTGTGATCTCTCTGTCAAATAAATAAATAAAATCTTAAAAAAAAAAAGAAAAGAAAAGAAGATAACTAATATTGTAGGATCTTCAAAATTTAAGATTGAAAAGTCCAAATCCTTCATTTAATATATAAGTACTGGAACAATGGGACTATATATTGCAGCTCAATAAACCATATAAAACATACAAAGTTAGGGGAAAAGCTGGGATGAAAACTCAGATTTCCTAGCCCTGTGGGATAATTCTTTCATTTCACTAGTTCTCTATCTTATATATCTTTGTTATTACAGATCATTACAAAAGAAAGCACAACAAACTACCCCTTGATGGACCAGATATCTTAAATAAGTATATATTGATAAATTTATTGTTGTTATGTTTTCAGAATATACCAGAAAAGTTCATTTCAGAATATTTTAAGGACCAAAATTCTAGGAATACTGAAGAGTAACCATTCACCAGGCTTCCTAGAGTCTATATCTACACTGTCTAAGGTTAATTTATGATCTTAAAGATCACTGAGACAGAAGAAAAGTGAGAAACATATGTGTTTCAGAATCTGGGCCTTTTCTTCAGTATTGCTGCTTTCAGTTTTATTATTTATTTAAGGGATGAAAACACCACTTTGATTTTGTAGAATCTACATTATAATTCAGCCTCATTAGAGACAATTTTTCTCCTTATTTGTAAAGAATATGCAATGCTATATATTATAGAACTTCCTTGATAAATATTTCCATTACCCAATTAGATTGCCACAGTTTTAGAAAAAGACCTAGTAGGGTCTAAGTTATCTAATTTGTCATTTTGAACAAGCCATGTTTCATTTGTGAACCACAGTGAATGATTCTTGGGAATTTTATGTTGATATTTCAAGAGGCTAAGCTCAAAAAAACATAAGTATAAATGGTTCAAATCTAGACACATCCTCATCACTTGTGCAAACAAATTTTAATATAGTTATTTGGGAAAAAGAAAAATACTTGTTGTTAAGAAGATGAAGATGCATTTAAAGGTGATATGCAAAATCCAGGCAGACTTTCAATTTCTTGAAGCCAAGGGCTGTTCCCTATTTATCACTAAATCCAGTGCACTTAAATCTTGATGACATTTATAGAGCATTTACTATATGCTATATAAGCCTTAGGTATATTATACTACATTCAAAAAACAATTCTTTGAAAGTGATAAAATTATGATCCTTATTTTATGCAAGAGGAACCTGAGGTTTACCAAGATGAACTAACTTACTAGGGCCACAAAGAACTTGGGTTTTCAGATAAAGACGTTGGACACCAGCAACCTACACTACAAATCCATTTTGCAGTATTCTCAAAGATGTTTGTTAAGGTGAAAACAAAAAGGCCTGGATCACTTAGAAGACTTTCTGACCACATATATGTGTCTTTTTAATTTAATAATAAAACTGTAATTTATAGCTGATTTTAGCATGGGGAGTTAAAAGCAATTACTTTACAGCTGAAAACTCTCCTGCTCATGTCAGTTCACCACCTACAGGCCATTATTACAGCTCATCCTCCAAATCACTGCATGTAGGGAATTATATCACATCTGACAGAACTCTTTTGTAGAACCACAGATATCACCATTATCATGGCTTTTCTGATACATTCCATCAGTCTTGTTGCTGAGCCATCGCTCACATTTCTTCCCAGACTTGATCTTCTCTTTTGAAGAACACACACACACACACACACACACACACACACACACACACACTCATAGAACATTTTCTAGACATTTATGTATGTCTGGAGAAAACTTATAAGAAGGGATAATCTTGGCTGAGGATGCTCATTAATTATTCTCATCAGAGATGAATAGGGGATATATCTTTAAGTGTAATAGGAAGCTTTAGTTTATATGGAGGTGGGGAAATGTAATATATTTTTTATGAAAACTTTGAAGTGAATTAATAAACAAGGATTACTGAAAAAGTTTTTTGAGATTAGGATAAATCAGTGGTTCTTCAAATTTTCATCCTATGCTATTCACTCTTCACTATCATCAACTTGAAGATGTCCATGAATATGAACCACAAAATTTGTTCAAAGTAAGTTTTGGATCTCCATAATACCTGACTTATAATATTTGAAGAAGCAGAGTAGAAAATTCCAATGTTGTATAATTTAAAAATAACCGACAGCATTAAATTCTGCAACATAAACGGGAAGATGATTTGGTCAGCCTAGATTTTCCAAAAGGCCCAAACAGGTGAAACAGACATTACCCCAGGTAAAATCTTACATAATCACACAGACACATCAGTGAAAAGTTAAAACAGATTTCTGCCTGAGAATTCAAGAAATGTACTACCTTGCCCCACATCGGTAAGAATCCAATTACCACAAGGATGGATAGTTACCCATGGCGAAGAATGGGATTCCCAGCAGGGTGGAGTTGTACTTTCCATCAGTGATGAAGAAGATCCCTGCTGCCGTGATGATGGAGATGCACACTGTGAGCACCCCCAGGAGGCCCAGGAAGGGCTTGCTGCGCAAACAGTCCTTCATGGAGCTGGAGAGGGTGGCTGTGGTCAGGATCAGCACAAGGCTCACCAGGACCTTGCTCCTGGCCAGGATGCTGGTCTTATGAAAGTCTCTCCAGAGGCTAAAGGATGCTAAAGAGTAGAGCTGGAGGTCCTGGTGCTCCTCCTGGAGCTTCCTCATGAGCTTACAGAACTCATTCTCCCACTTCTCCCCTATGAGGTCTTGAGTGGCAGAGCCATAGGTCTGGAGGTAGTAGGTGATTTGAATGGCTCTGGCTGACTTGACCCGCTGGTCCTTGCTGTTTGGCACTTCCACTACCCCGCCTAGTTGGTGTCCAATAAAACTGTTCCTCCCATCCTTGAAAACAGAAAAAGGGGAGACTAAAGTTACCAGAGGGATGCGCATTTCAAACAACAGATTCTTATTCTAAATGAAAGAACACAACAAAGGCAAAGGGAGGCTCTTGCAGTTGTGAACGGATGTGGGTGGAGTGGCATGTGAGGATTTTATATTCAACCTTTTGGAGTGCCATGGGATACCATGCAAGATGATCAGGATTAGAAAGATGCAAAGAGTATCATGAAGCTATATAAGACTCACCACATGCATAGGAAAATGTACATAAATATTATTTTGATCTATCCCATCCATATCCCCATTCCCACCCTTTCCTTCTGTAACAGTCTACTATAACTCCTATATGCAGGATCAAGTTTGATGACTCAGTTTCAGCCAAAAGCGAAACATGGCATGAGTTAACAACATTTCAAAAATTAAAATAATAATTCATTTAATAAATACACACTAATCTTTTCATGGTTGACACACACACCTACACCGAGACATGCAAACACACACAAACATCACAAATATCCATACTCTGGGAATACAACCATATATTGCAGAATAAATAGAAGATACTAATTTTTTTTACAATAAATATAATAGGGTTGAGAGGTTTTTCTAAATATTATGTGAACACCTGTTTATTCATCACATAATTCCCTCCAAAATTGTGCCTCAGGCATTGGTTGATCTTTTCCCCATAGAACACAGTGGACAAATCCCCCAAACAAAACTGATGAGATTTCAGGTGGGGTGGCCAAAAGTCATTTTGGTTTCAGAATTTCACACAATGTAGAGCAGACCTAGTCATATGAGTAGGATATTTATAAGAGAAGCAATCACTTCTCTTTAAGGTACATTCAAGGTGGACACTGAGTTGCTTAATTCAGAGCAGTAATTCTCAGCCATTGGTGTCCCCCTCACAAAGAAATCCCTGACAGACATCACCAAATTTTCAACAATTTGGGTATTTTCTTTTTGCCACAACTGTCATTTACTTCCATGACAATGCTTGTCCAACATGATACTGAGCCTGATAGCAGGCTACAAGACAGAGCATAGCATTGAAAATGGGCCACAGGTACTGCGCAAAATGCAGGCACAATGGTAAATTTATGCTATAAGGAGAATTTGCATTTGCTACATCAAGCAAGACTTTTATCTCATGAGGGTAGAAAAGTGTAGAGTCAGAGCCAGGAACAGTTCTTTCTGGAAAGGTAGTATGGAAGGGCAACAAACCCAACAGTCTGATAACTGTGGTGATTTTCACAGAACTGTGAGGCACTGTATACTCAACGAGACAGGTGTGACAGTTCTCCTGAAGGAGAACACTTAGGTCTGAGGTACTTGTTCGCATATGTATTTTTACATATGTGTGTTGTAAACACAAACAGTTTGAAAAATTTATAGAAAGTACCAGTGGTGTTAGAAGAATCATTAAGAATTGTGAGGAAGAAATTTTTATAGTCACCTCACATACCCATTTCCCTCCCACATGGTCAATAAAAGCAATTTTTCTTTTTAATACAACCGGATCAATTCCAGTTGAACGATATATATTTTTTAAAGATTTTATTTATTTATTTGACAGACAGAGATCACAAGTAGGCAGAGGCAGGCAGAGAGAGAGGAAGGGAAACAGACTCCCTGAGGAACAGAGAGCCCGATGCGGGGCTCGATCCCAGGACCCCGGGATCATAACCTGAGCCGAAGGCAGAGGCTTTAACCCACTGAGCCACCCAGGTGCCCCAACAGTATATTTTTAAATAAGAATTTAATTTGAGTTTTATTCCCCTTTGCTTGGTAAATCTCCCACTTCCAAGGCATCTTGGAATTTCCATCTTCTTTTCCATATCTATCTATCTATCTATCTATCTATCTATCTATCTACCTATCATTCCAACTAGAGGCTCCCAATGCTCTCTTTTGAAACCTGTGGGTTTCTTTGATGAGCTGCAAGTGAAAAGATAGGAAAACTTCAAAGAAGGAGTGGGAATCGTGTCCCAGCAGTGACAGACTGGAATATGGTTTCCACTCTAAATAATCTCCATTCTTGTTCCTCAATCAGTCTTGTTTATTTTTGTTTTAAGCTTGGTATAATTTTTAGCTCCACCCCTGTTTCTACTTCTTTGAAATCCCGTCTGTGATGTTGACTTGTGCTTTTGATTATTTGAAAGAGAAAGTATTTTAAAGGCTATATTTATTCACTTAAGAATGTGCAATTCCATCTGTCTTTACTCATTCCTGTCATCAGAAAGATTTCCCAGGGATCTTTAGCAGCAGAACAAAGATTTATGCATCCCTCAGGCCTCATTTGGAGATTATAGTGGATCAAAGAGGGCACTGATAATGTTTCTGGACCAAAGTCAAAACTCTACAGAAGGCAATATATAGATTTTTAAATAACTGATCTTTATTGAGTTTAGCTAACTGCTCACCCTCCTTTTGAAGTTGTCTAATTTCCATTTCTCACAAAAGTTACTTCATAAAAGATGCTTTCTTCCCATTATATTTAAATGGATGTTACAAAATAGAACGAATTTTTCCTCTCTTAATCTATTCTACTTCATGTACCAGAATGAAATAAACAAGGTCTTTAGAAGTCCTTGAAAATTTACGTCTGCTGAAAGGTCCACATTTTGTATGGCCATTGGCCCAATCATCCTACTCAGTATAGTCTGAGAAATATTTGTAAGGTAAAGTTCTACTATTTTGTAAGGGGTGGTAGAGGAGTTTCCCAACTTTACTGATTCATGAGTGTTTCTATGTAGTAGAAACAAAAAATGAATGGAACATGTGTTTTAATTATCCTCTGGGCAGGGGCGTCTGTGTGGCTCAGTGGGTTAAAGCCTCTGCCTTTGGCTCAGGTCATGATCTCAGGGTCCTGGAATCAAGCCCCGCATCAGGCTCTCTGCTCAGCAGGGATCCTGCTTCCTCCTCTCTCTCTGCCTGCCTCTCTGTGTACTTGTGATCTCTGTCTGTCAAATAAATAAATAAGATCTTCAAAAAAAAAAAAATTATCCTCTGGGCAGAACTTCCTTGGACCTGTCAGGAATCAGGAAGTCCTGTGACCTGGGTTGCAGCATGCACCTCACACTAACTGTTTAAGAAAACTTTGGCTGGTTCATTTCCCATTGCAGGTTTCCATTTTATCATCTCTAAAATGAACAGATATGAATATATGAGTAAATGTTTATATAATATTGAAGATATATTTCAGCTCTATTAGTCTATAAATATACCACCTATAAAGTTACTCTGGTGAGAGCTGAATGCCAGAAATGATATCGTTATTATAGAGCCATGAATTGATTACTTTTATGGCATAAAACAATCTCACCAGTTGCCAGGAGGACATTTTTATTTAACAGATGAGCAAACATAGAGGCTCAGAGAAGGGAAACCTGTTAGTCAAAGTGATGAGCCTAGGGTTCCAACGCAATTCTAATTCCAAATCCAGAACTTTCTACCATTTATACTCTTAAAACGTACTGGCTTCCACTTGCATTAGGAATAAAAGAAGAATTCCTTACCATGTCTATAAGGCCCTGCATGTCCCACTGCTGGCTGAGACTCCGACCTTGTCTCCCAGCCCTCTTCTCCCCGTGAATTCTGTTCCAGTCTTCCCACCTTTCTTTCTACTGCTTGAACACACCAAGTTAATTTTCACCGCATGGCCTTTGCAACTAATGCTTTCCTCCATGATTCTTTTTTTTTTTTTAACGATTTTATTTATTTCTTTGACAGACAGAGATCACAAGTAGGCAGAGAGGCAGGCATAGTGTGTGCTCCTTGAGAGCAGGCACCTTTCCTATCTTGCTCACTGGTAATTTCCCTGTGCCTAGAACACACCCAGGTATATAATGAACATTCCCTCTCGTTTAACTCGGTTCACCTGAGATGTATATAACTAATCTTACATTATTTTTTAAGAGACCATTTTGCTAAGAACGGGAGAAGTAAGAGACAGCTCAAAGTGTCTGAGGACAGTAGGGCCTCAGAAGAAGAGAGGTATATACAGAAATTAGAGGTTGGTGCAGAAACACACACATACAAGTTTTACCCTTTTTTTCCCTGCAATCCCTTTACTGTAGTGTAACATTTCTCTACAATATGTGTCCTCTTCCATTTTCACCGCATACCAAACATGTGGAGTGGCTTGTCAACTGACAGAGGGACTTAGTACTTGGAAAAGGGTTTGTAGGTACTGTGGCCTCGGGGCAAGGGACAGCTCAAGGTTCAAGGAACTGACGGAAAGGAGGAAATCTGAGGCTAGAGAGGAAAGCAGGGCCTTTTCAGGAAGAACCAGCAAAGCCTTATTAAGGAGCTGGAATTAATTGTTCTGTAGTAAGAAACTACTGTGTTTTAACCAGGAAATGAATGGCGTGCTTTCCTTTTTGGAGTGCTCTCTCACTGCACTGTGGCAGATGACTTAGCAAGTCAAGGTGACTTGAAAGGAAAGACCTCCATTAAGAAGTCCCTGCAGCATTTCAGGTTCTTGATGCAGCATGAAAAAATGTCAGCTGAAGCTGTCTGTGGTAGGTGAATTGTTCCAAGGTGAATCGATGCATTTACAGGTCATGAGGCTACCTCATGGCCAGGAAGCGTCACATCATACTCTCCCTCCAGAAGCAGTAATGCTAGGGAAAAAAAAAATAATAATAATAATCTTGGGTTCTTTAGGTCTTATTTCATTTACAGTTACTACTTTGTAGCTCTTGAAAACTACCACGCAATCTAAAGCTCTACGGTAGAAAAGGAAATTAAAACCCTGAGACAAGATCAAAGAATAAATTCTTCAAGCGCTAGGAGAGGAAAGAGACATTAATGTCATAAACCATTGTGCAGAGAAAAAAAAAATTCAATGAGGCTTTGAAATTATAGGGGAGTAAGTGTCCTATCTGCTCAGTGTATGTGCTAGGTTGCCGTTAAGATACTTTCTGTGATTGCAAGATAATTTAGCTGCAGAGTTTCTGTCCAAGACAATCGCATTTCAGATTTCATTGATTTTCAGTGAGGTCGACACGGCAAGGATATTGGAAACTTCTAGATCGTCAGTCTTTTATTGCTGAAAAGAAAATCTACCTATCTATGTAGAGCAGACAGGGACATTTCTGAAGGAATGCTAAAGTTTGTTGTTTTGTTTGCTTGTTTGTTTAAACAAGACTTCCCCTCCTATTTATTTCCTAACTTACATCCCTTTGTTTTATTCTCAAAGTCAAATATTGTAGGATAAACTACGATTAAATAAAATCATCGGCTGTCTTGAATTTCCTCATCAGAGCTTCATGTTTAGTAGAAACAAGCAAATAATGAGAAAGCAGTTCCTATATGGTATTTAGTTAAAGAAAAAATAATCGAAACTTATTTTAAAAATGAAGGCTTTAGGGTGTCTCGATGGCTCAGGTCATGACCTCAGGATCTTGGGATGGAGCCCCACATCAGGCTCTCTGCTTAGCGAGGAATCTGCTTCTTCCTCTCATTCGCACTCTGTGTTCTCCCTCTTTCTCAAATAGATAAATAAATAAATAAATTTTAAATGAAGGCTTTAAAGCGTTAAAATGCCCTAATAAAGAATAAGTTGAATTTCTTATAAGGTCACTTTACTCAACTAGGAGAGCGTAGTAGTGTATTTTAATTTTTTTTCAAATAGGAGAAGTTAAAAAAATATACTTTATGTTGTTGAAATGAAATGCAAACTTTAGCCAGCCAGAATATAAAAGAACGTTAACAATGCATTCTAGCATATCACTTTCTAACACATGTGACAGACTTAGTTTTAAGATTTAAGAACTTTCGGGGCACCTGGGTGGCTCAGTGGGTTGGGCCTCTGCCTTTGGCTCAGGTCATGATCTCAGGGTCCTGGGATCGAGTCCTGCATCGGGCTCTGTGCTCAGTGGGAAACATGCTTCCTCCTCTCTCTCTGCCTGCCTCTCTGTCTACTTGTGATCTTTGTCTGTCAAATAAATGAATAAAATTTTTAAAAAAATTTAAGAACTATCTTTGCATCATCCTAGGTAACTCTTCCTGTCATTCTATGAGAAAGTGCTATGCCGTAGTAGTTTCAAGTCACCAAGGAGGACACAGGCACCTCGGGGCAGGGGGAGATAATGTCAGGTTATACATCTACTAAGTGGCATAGCCAATCACTTATTCCTCTTTCTGACTCGAATATGTATGTTCTTACTACAACTGCACATGTGTTTGAATAATTTATGAATATATTTGAATGAAGGGAAGTATAAGACAGCAATTATGTACACAGACTCAAGAGTCCAGCTGTCTCACTAAGAGTCCCAGTGTCAACATAGGCAAGGTGTGGAGCTGTCTGGAGGTCAGTCTTATCACAGGTTAAAATAAGAATCAGAAGGCATTGTGAGGATCAGGTGTGCTAATGCATATGAAACATTTAGATTAGTGTTCAGAAAGTGTTAGGTATTATTCTTATTAGTATGTCATAAATTAAATATTTGAATGACACTGTTTATTCACTTAGACACCTAAAATTCTTCTACATTTCCCAGCAAATAATGGGCATGCTGCTTGATTTCTCTGGATACCAACTCCATCTCAAAAATAAAAGGCTTGGTGTATATTATTTCTAAAGGTTTCATTAGCTCTGTATTTAATGATTCATCTGTGGTAAAGTCATTAGACACTGCAAAGTGGACTAGAGAAATCTACCCTAAGGGAAAAAGCAATAAGAAGGAAGAAGAAACATAAGATGGCCCATGTCCATTTCCACAAAAACAAGAAGCTTTTTAGCTCCTTTAAAATCTGGACCCCAGTAGCTTTTTTCTCTCTCTTTGAATAACTTTCAGAGAGAATTCTTCTCAAGTGGAAAAAGATCAAGAATTTGCCCAATTTTACCTAGATGTAAATCATCTCTCAGTGGCCAAATGAATTAATTTCTTATACAGTAAAATTCATTTTCTCTTCAAATATTTATTTCATGACTATTCTGTCCTCTGTATTGGTTTACTTATCACATAATTGAATAAATACATTTAATTTCTTCTTTATCGATGCCAAATCTTTTTTTATCATTTTTTTAAACTTTTTTTTAAAAGATTTTATTTATTTATTTGACAGATCACAAGTAGGCAGAGAGAGAGAGGGGAGGAAGCAGGCTCCCTGCTGAGCAGAGAGCCGGATACAGGGCTCTTTCCAGGACCCTGAGATCATGACCTGAGCTGAAGGCAGAGGCTTTAACCCACTGAGCCACCAAGGCGCCCCTCGATGCCAAATCTTTACACAAATTTCTTTTAAAAGTGTGGAAGTAGAGTTAACACCTGCTTTCACATGAGGCATAAAACAATGAACTTTCTGTTTTTCTGTAATTCATCTTAGTGACCTATCCCAAAAATTTCAATTGCAAGCAATATCACTATTTTAAGAGTCTTTCATAAAAGAATCCATAGAACCACTCATCGCCAAGTGTTCCATATCAAAGCACATTTAGCTTTAATGTTATTCTCCATAAAGGAAGCTGGCCATCATTGGTATGGGAACATCTGTGGAATGTACAAAGGCCTTAAGTGCAGTGCCCCCTCCAGGAAAGGCATCGAAAGACCTGCCATAACAGTTTTTCCTTTGCGCAAGAAGCTCTCCAAAAACCGCTCTAGCTTACAGCCACATGCTGTATCAAGAGTGTGGCACCTGAGCCATTAATACGTCTGAGTGGACAAGTAGATCAGACTAACAAGCTACACAGACAAAAAGTAGAGTTCAGTCTTTTGATTGAGAAATCAAAGTGGGAAAGAGGAAGGATCTAAAAGCATAGGTATTGTAGGTAACTACATGGAGCCGTCCTGTGGTAAAGTCTGGGCATGCTCGAGGACGCGACATACAGACAGAAACAGTCAAGAAAGACAGAGTCGTTCATTCCACTGAAGATGTATTCAGTGAACACATGTTTTGTGTCAGCCAGCTTTTGAGGTTAGAATAGTGAACAGCTATAGTTCCTATATTCAGAAACCCTATGCTTTGGGGTGAAGTGAAAGATAGGGGGAAATAAGTAAGCAGAAAGGCCTTTAAAAATACATCTGTAAGTATTAAGCGAGCAATGAGAAATAATCAGCTAGCCTAGCAATAACTGAGAAGACCTTCCTAAAAGAGGGGCATCGTAGCTGAGACCTGAAGCATGAGTAACAATTATCCAGGTGAAGATGGGGTATTAGTTGGTTGTCTTGGGGAAGAATGACCTTCTAGGCAGAGGGAACGGCATGTGCAAAGGTCTAGAAAGGAGAATATTCATGTAGTGTTCCTGAGACTTTGAGAATGACTGGAATATACAGGGTATAGAGGTGATGCTGAGATGAGTACTGGTAGTGAATATGAATATGGAAATTTGCTTATTCAAAAGCTCTCTTTGACTGCAGTGTGAAAAATGAACTTTAGGTGTGCCTTGAGATGGAGATAGACACCAGAGAGGGGGCACTGGATGGTTTTCTTACCTTCTTCATAGCTTTATTTAAGCCAAGACCAAACTGCTTGTAAAAGCATCATTTTTTTATTTTTTATTTTTATTTTTTTTAGATTTTATAGAATGCACACTATTCTGGGAAATAAAATTTCCTCACACCCAGGCCTTTTTCCAAAGAACATCTCTTCTGGAGCTCTAGAGATTCTTGGAGAAAAGCTTCCTTCCTAAAGGTACAGGAGTTGCAAAAAGTGATTTAGTTACTCTAATGATTCCCATAAATCTAATAAATCCAAACAATATGTGTGCTGAGTGTCTGGAAAGGCAAATTGTTAGTGTGTGTGTAGAAAACAAGATAAGGACAAATAAACAGAAGAAAAATATCTCTTCCTTGGAAGAGTTTGTACTTTCGTTATAGAAACAAAACCTATAAGGTGGTGAGAAAATAAAGCAGCACAGAGTATTAAACTCTGAAGACATTGCTGAAGAATGCAGATAACTGCTGAGGGCTGCAAAATTATAAACATACAGCATGATCTCAACCATGTAAAAATAAATATGCATGTATAAATATTCAAAGGAAATCATCAAAATTTAACATTGGCTCTGATTTGGTATAAAATTATAGGTCACATCTGCTTTCTTAGTTAGTTGCGCTATTTTATATTATTTTTTTTTCAAAGCACTATTGACTCATCAACAAAAATAATAAAAATAAATATGTTAAGGGAATGGCATGAAAAGAAGTTAGGAATGGGAATGATAAATTGGATTTGACTGATAATCAAATTTCACTTTAACAAGCAGTGGAAGAGGAAGGAGGGCCAAGAATCAAGACTCCCTTGTTTCTGGGCTCAAGTCCTAAGCAATCTGCCTAGTGGTTTCTAAGTCAACTTGAATTATGATGGTGCATTCTTCTCCATGAAGGACTGTGGTTTTGTCCATTAAAATATAATGAACAACAGCGTTCTACTTAAAGTTACAGGTAAATAACAGCAGATTCCTGGCTGCGATGGTAAGGTAAAGTGTTAACACTTTACTCTCAAGTTAATCTGAATTTGCACTGGCTAACTGGCATCGTCTTTTCTTTCTTTCTTTTTTTCTTTTTTTTTAAGATTTTATTTATTTATTTGACAGAGAGAGAGAGATCACAAGTAGGCAGAGAAGCAAGGGGAAGCAGGCTCCCCACCAAGCAAAGTGGGACTTGATCCCAGGACCCTGAGATCATGACCTGAGCCAAAGGCAGAGGCTTAACCCACTGAGCCACCCAGATGCCCCTGGCGTTGTCTTCTCAAAGAAAAGACCATGAGAACCTTGGTGGCTTAATATTAATTTGTCTTCCATTGAATTTGAGTTCAAAACCCTAATGGGGTCTTTTTTAATTTTTGTTTTTGTATTGTTCCTTCCCATGTGTTTTTTTTTTTAACCTGAAAACAGAAGCCAAATTAATTGACCAAACAAAAGTGTTTTGAGTATTTGCTATACATAAAACATCACTCTAAGTAAAGGCTTTCTTTCTTTCTTGAATTATCCAGATAATTGTAATCACAGAGGTCTAGGCTAGAGATTGGTTACAACTTCCAGGAAATATGCCATTAATTTCTGCAGTGGGGAGATAGCATTGCCATTTATGAGCTACATTTTTCTAATTTCTTCTACTTTCTATTTTTCTTTGTTTTCCAAGATTGTATATAAGTTTCATGCAGTGGGATCCTGGGTGGCTCAGTTGGTTAAGCGTCTGCCTTCAGCTCAAGTCGTGATCCCAGAGGTCTGGAATCCAATTCCGAATCCAGCTCCTTCCTCAGCGGGGAGCCTGCTTCTCTCTCTGCTTGTCACTCCCCCTGCTTGTGCTCTCTCTCTGACAAACACATAAATAAATATCTTTAAAATTAAAAAAAATTTCATTCAAAGGGGCCTCTACTGATAATTGATACATGTTCTTTTATCATTGTTATCTATTTTATTGCTCCATTTGGCCTTCCAAGTTCAGTGAAGATAGAAAATGAAAAGTGGTATATTTCTCAAGCTAGAAGAAATGGATTTGGGGTACATATTTCAAGGAAAGGTAGAGGAACTGACATTTTGGGAAAGAAATTGAAACTGAGATTGTAACCTTTATTTGCAGTTGTGGGCTCACCACAGCTGTGTCTTAATCCTTTGATGAAATAAAAGTGACACTTCTGAGTGTCTGCTGAAGTGATCAGATGTTAATATCTCATCATCTTAAATGAACCTCCTCCCTACCTCTTCCTTGCTCCATCTCCTTTCTCCCCTACCTCTCCTGCCTTTTTTCCCTGCCCTTTTCTCCTTCTCTCTCCTTCCCTTTGACCCTTTCAGTTTTCCTCCTCTTCTCTCTCCCATCGCTGTCCTTCCTTTATTTGAAAGACAACTACCTCAAAGCCACAGTGAGGGATAATTATTGAACTATGTCAGTAAAATGCTAGATAAAGAATACAATGCTTTCTTAAGTCCATTTTATCTTCACTAAATTACCTTTCCTGATTAATCCCCCAAAGGACAGACATGCTTTGAAAGTATCATGTGTGATATACATTCTAATGAGGTCCATGAAATTGTTCTTCATGACCACCAAGATAGCCAGCCTCAAAGATACTAAAATAATTGAAAGCCTTTTGATAAAGCTCAGAAAGTAAGTACTCTCCTATCTTGCAGCTCCATGTGGGTTAAATATTACTTGTCTCTGCATAGGAGATGAGGGTGTAGTGGCTCACCTTTGCAAGTGTGTTAACATTTTCTGGGTTGATGTGACATATTTTTCTCAAGTGCATGGGCTAATCTTTGTATTAAGCTTTATATTCTTGGATATCTAGCAAAGGAGCATTTGGATGCACTTGGGAGGTAAAATTTTTAAAGGCTAATAACATTTTTAAGATACCAGAGTAAAAAATTAATTCAAAAGCTAAGTGTGTGTCTTTTCCTTGATAATTTCACTGCAAAAGATTATTCAAAAATCTTTAAAGATTTAGAAAATTATTTTCTGCTTGCATTTCTTGAGAGGAGAAGAATCACTTTTCTGGTTGTCTTTGTTTAAGGTTAATATTAAATAAAAATATGTACATACAAAAACTTGCCTGATGTAGGAAAGAAGTAACCCACTCAAGTTAAGCAAGAAAATAAGTTGGAAGCATATTAAGTTATGCATAATGACTGTAGACTCTAGTTTTAGTAAGATAGGTAAAATTTCATGTTATTTTATTACCTAACTCAGAAAAATCCAGGGGACATTCAAATAAGTGTTTTTATTTTATACTCCTGTAAGATTTTTCAATTGTTAATATTCACTATTTGGTCCCATTTCCCCATTTTTTTGGTTTGGGACATATGGTAATCTTAATAAGTTAGGTGGTAGTAAGCTACAGTGAGTAAAAGCATATATAATAGATTCTCCCAAACTGTTTTGCCAATTGATTTACTTTTTATGCAAAAGGGATTTTTATACAATAGGGGAACATACTAAGGCGGACAGTCTCATAATACTGAAAGTCATCATCACTGTAAATTTACTATTCAAAATTAGGCCAATTTTAGGCAGGTCGACCTACATTCTAGCCTTTGGGAGTTTAATTGCCTCCACGTGATAAACATGATTGCTGCTTCTTCCAGGCACACATAAATATCCCTCAGCTGTGGCAGTTCTAATATCACCTAGCTCTGTTTCATGAAGTTTGGAGACAATGCTTCTAATCAAAATTGCACTCCTCTTTTAGGTCACTTTCAATTTACTTCTGAGTTTTCTAAAATAGTGCCAAACTTCAATAGCCCAATTTTTCATAATTTGACAATCAATGTATTTTTCTTCCACAAATCACTACCTTGCTTTCTAAAGCATAAAACTTTAGCATAGAGAATTCTCTTGAACCTGTTCCTACAAAGGGTTAGGAAATGAACCGAGATCTCTTGCCCATTCTTTAGACAAGGCATTCTAAAGGTATCACAGGCCACATGGCTGGCAAGAGCAGTTTGCCTTTAAGGTTTGGAGAACTTGGGACTAAAATGGTTCTTCTGTAACCAAAAGCATCTGGTGAAGGAGCCTCTCTTAACTTCCCTACTTTATCACCTCTCTTTAAATTTCATATGTAAAAGGGCACCACAAAAAAGCCAGGTGTGGTGATTCTACACCAACATGGTTTCATTTTGTGTTTGCCAGCTATCTTTTCAACCCACGGGATTGTTCAGAGAAATACAATTTCATCAAAATAATTAACAGCAGACTTTGATTTTAATGTTTGCTTCAGTATAATATTTCATGCTTGCTATAACTACATGTTCTCTCTCCAATATTCTGTAACATCTCACAGGCATCACTGATGTTGATTCAAGAATGCCAAGAACATAGTATTCCATTGTGTATATATACCACATCTTCTTGATCCATTCATCTGTTGATGGACATCTAGGTTCTTTCCATAGTCTGGCTATTGTAGACATTGCTGCTATAAACATTCGGGTACACGTGCCCCTTCGGATCACTATGTTTGTATCTTTAGGGTAAATACCCAGTAGTGCAATTGCTGGGTCATAGGGTAGTTCTATTTTCAACATTTTGAGGAACCTCCATGCTGTTTTCCAGAGTGGTTGGACCAGCTTGCATTCCCACCAACAGTGGAGGAGGGTTCCCCTTTCTCCACATCCTCTCCAGCATCTGTCATTTCCTGACTTGTTAATTTTAGCCATTCTGACTGGTGTGAGGTGATATCTCATTGTGGTTTTGATCTGTATTTCCCTGATGCCGAGTGACGTGGAGCACTTTTTCATGTGTCTGTTGGCCATCTGGATGTCTTCTTTGCAGAAATGAAGATGTGGTATATATACACAATGGAATACTATGCAGCCATCAAAAGAAATGAAATCTTGCCATTTGCGACGACGTGGATGGAACTAGAGCGTATCATGCTTAGTGAAATAAGTCAATCGGAGAAAGACAACTATCATATGATCTCCCTGATATGAGGACATGGAGAAGCAACATGGGGGGGTAGGGGGATAGGAGAAGAATAAATGAAACAAGATGGGATTGGGAGGGAGACAAACCATAAATGACTCTTAATCTCACAAAACAAACTGGGGGTTGCTGGGGGGAGGTGGGATTGGGAGAGGGGGAGCGGGCTATGGACATTGGGGAGGGGAGGCGAACCATAAGAGACTATGGACTCTGAAAAACAACCTGAGGGTTTTGAAGGGTCAGGGGTGGGAGGTTGGGGGAACAGGTGGTGGGTGATGGGGAGGGCACGTTTTGCATGGAGCACTGGGTGTTGTGCAAAAAGAATGAATACTGTTACGCTGAAAATATTAATAAAAAGGGGAAAAAAAAAAGGTAAAAAAAAAAAACAAACCACAAAAAAAAAAAAAAAATGCCAAGAACACTGTGTCTATCACAGTGTTAATAGAAAGCCAGTGTATTTCCTCTCCCTCATTGATAGCGGATATTTTCATTCAAATGACTTGATTATATTAAAGTGAAAAGAAGGAGAAAAGATACAGAAGGAGAAATGCAAATATAACAAGGACACACAAAAGACATGGTTTCCAACTTAACACACCCAACAAAGAACCAGTTTTTTAGAGCACCTGCTACACATGAAACTATATTACAGGCGCAAAAATGTGGAAGTCTGGTTCATTGTCCTAAAAACATTCACCATCACTCTACTGCAACACAGGTTCATTTCCCTATAGTTTTGCTAGTAGTCAGAGAATTCTAGGCGACTATGTCACACCTTCCTGTGAATAAGGTGAGAATCTCTCTTTTTTACAAAACTTATGTAAAGAAAACAGTCTAGCATCTTTCATTTACATAGAGGTGCTTTGTGGAAGCACAATTAACTTGGTAAGTGGGTGTCTGCTTTGACTGAGAGATCAGGGCTATTTGAAGCCACTGCAATCAGTTACATAAGCAGGTATTTAGGGGAGAGTTTTCAAATGCATATTGCTATGTCAAGGCACTGTTAAAAAAAAACAATAATAACACACACAGGAAAAACAACACTCCCTTAGAATTGGGGCTGGCAGCTGTCTGGACCACACTGGAGTTATTTACAAGGAAATACTGAGCAAGTTTCTAAGGGAATGGAATGGCACTCAGCACTGAACTACTCCGTTTGGAATCATACTGGATTCTTCTTGGTATGGAAGTGCAATGAGGTTCACCACTCCTTCCAATAGCAGGTTTTTTTTCCCCCTTCAATAGCAGTTTAAGCAATGATGTTTGCTATTTCTTATCCAGAACAAAAAAGAAGATAAGCCCAAGGGAGACCACAGAAGGGTCTTGTGTACCATCTGAAGGCATCTGGAAGGGTTGCTGTTGACAATCTTTGAAACAAGAAGGACCCAATGAGATAGATGTTAGAACTTCCCTCTGATAACAATATGAAGAATGGTCCAAAATGCCTGTGTGCATATGTGTGCGTGTTGGGATTTTACAACTGCATTGATCGACATTGAGTGATGAGGAGGTTCCAATATACTTTCAGGTAAGAGATAAAGAATCCCTAAAATGGCAACAGAGAGAAGCAAAAGAGTTAATAAAGGGATATTTAAGAAGTAGAATGGATAGGACTGGGTGACTGCCTGCATATGAAAAAATGAAGGAAAGAAGGGGGCAGTAAATGAGGTCTCCCCACTGTGGCTTAGGAGCCTGGTGTACCACGGTGGCACTCACCAACCCAAAGACTCCTTGTGTGGGATTGGGGGAGCTGTAATTGAGCTCAATATTTTGAGCTTTAAATACCTGAAAAACATCAAGTTGGAGACACTTACAAAGGAATACATTGCTTAAGACCAAGGCTAGAGAGGAATACTTCAGAGTTACACACATTAAGAATTTGATCTAAGGCCACACTTGTCCAGAGAATGAATAATATTGGAAGACAAGAAGCTTGGGCAGAATCCATAAGAATGAGGAAAATAGCGTCAGGAAAATTAATTAAAAAGTGAACAATGCAGAAAAATAGCCAGCTTTTTTTTTTTTAATAGAGACTACATATGTTGATGAAACATTTCACCAACTCTGATGGGAAAATATATTAAAGAAAGGAGGAATTATAATGGATGGCAACCCATTTGCTGACATTTGTTTAATTATCTCAGAATAAATTTTTGTAGGACATGGGCTTACAGTACACTCAAATGTTCCAATTCATTGAAATGAAAGTGGTTCAGATCCAAAGAATTGTCTTCAGTTGGAATATTTTTTCAGTGCTTTAATAGGAAATTCCCGCTAGTCAAGTGAAGTTGTATCCTGTTCAACCTTTTGAGATGAAGGATTTGCCTTTTAATGAGAAATTTGCATTTCATTATAAGGATGTACCCTCTGTCCTTGATTTGGTTATTCTCTACAGAAGCAGGGACCTGCTTTGGACCATGTGCAAGGCATATAATAATGACAGGTTCCAGAAAACTTATTTCAGACATTTAAAATAAAAAAAGGCGTAGTTAAAAGAAGCGAGTATTAAAACACACACACACACACACACATACTCTCTCTCCTTTGCACCTATGGTGGGTGAGATATTAAAAGAATACACATAGGTGACCTCAAAAATTTCCTGTTTCATGGCCAGGCATCTGTGAAGACAGAACTAGTCATGAAGAGTTGTGTTAGATTAGGTCATTGAATATGCCAAGCATTATTTGTAAAAGGGAGCTTTATCATCAAGGCCACCTGAGTTAGCAATGTATTTTAAGCAAGAAAATAGCTGCATGCATTGGTGTGTGGGGTGTGTGTGTTGGGGGCGGTGGGGAGAGTTCCAAATTCTAACCTAATATGGTTAGACACAAGTTGAATTAAATAATAAAGAAATAGCAAAATGATCTCCTATCTATGAAGCAATAGCACATTGCATTAAGAATAATTTTAACAACTAAACACATTTGCTGCTTGTAATAAAATAATCACATGGTCAGGTTTTCCTGTTGGATCAATATGATCATTAATGCCACGATATCTCCGAGGGAACATCAGAATTGTCTGAGACATGTCAAATTATGTGCAAGAGAGTTTCTTATATTTGGTAAACAAAAGTTAGAACCAACATCAAAAATTTCAAGAACCTTAAACTGGAAGAAAGCTCTTTCCTCTGAAGTCTTATAGCATTTTCTGGATTCCTCAAATACCACTTTTAATCACTATATGTTAGTTTCATTATTTTTGTTTCTCCCTTCTTTATTGGAAATTCCTTAGGCAGAATAAAGTGTTCAATATTTTTATTTGTTTTGTTTTGTAATTGCCTATGATCAAGTATCTTCTTAAAAATCTTCCATCAAACAAAGAGTGGTATGTACCTTACCAACTTAATTTTTTCCTTTCTGAACTGTGTGTCTTTTCTGAATAGGAAAGAGAGGGTTATGAGTACATAAAGAAACCAAATGGCATAATATACATAAGGAATTTCAGAGTTTGAAATGGGCTTCTAGGCAAGATAGTTAATCATCTCTCAGAGGTTATCTAGCTAAACCTCCCACCAGTATCATGGGAAACCTAATTTGCTGGAAACTGTGGATCTAGAATGTTTTAATTAGGAGAACATTTTACATTTACAGTTGTCTCCCTTATCCACAGAGGGCACATACTGAGACCCACAGTGGATGCCTGAAACTATGGATAGCACTGAACTCTATATATATTATGTTTTTTTTCCTACGCTTAAATACATCTATAATAAAACTTAATCCGTAAATTAGGTACAGTAAGAGAACAAAAAAATAACTAATAACAAAATATAATAATTACAAAATATACCATAATAAAAGTAATGTGAATGTGTTCTGTCCCTCAAAATATATTTTTTTATATTATTTATTTATTTATTTGACAGAGAGAGAGAGAGATCACAAGTAGGCAGAGAGGCAGGCAGAGAGAGGGGGGAAGCAGGCTCCCTGATGAGCAGAGAGCCCGATGCGGGGCTCCATCCCAGGACCCTGAGATTATGGCCTGAGCTGAAGGCAGAGGCTTAACCCACTGAGCCACCCAGGCCCTCTGAAAATATCTTATTGTACCTTACTCACCCTTCTTCTCATGACGATGTGACAGGATAACATGCCCTAGTGATGAGATGCAGTGAGAATGATACAGGCAATGTGATGTAACATGAGGCTGTTATTGATCTTTTTTTTTTTTTAATTATTTGTTTTAGAGAAAGAGAGTGCATGTATGAGAATACAGTGAGTGGGGGGTTGCAGAAAGAGGAGAGAATCTCAAGAAGACTCCCCACTGAGTGTGGAGCCCCACGAAAGACTTGATCTCATGACCCTGAGATATGACCTGAGCTGAAATCAAAGAGTCAGATACTCAACTGACTGAGCCATCCAGGTGCTCCTGTTTCTGATGATTTGTCAGCAGGAGGGTCATCTGCTTTCAGGCTGCTTGACTAGGGGGACCTGAAACTGCAAGACATTGAAACTTCAGAAAGTGAAACCACGGATGTAAAGTGGGGGGGTGGGGAGAGACCACTGTATATTTGTGAACATGGCAGGAAGCTGGGAGTGACCCAGAGACTCTGAAAAAATGTGATGCTTTGTACTGTTTCCATCCTTTCTGTTAATATTTGGAGCCCAGTGCTCTCTTCTATCTGTGACTCTAAAGAAAACTAAGTGACGTTATAACTTAGAAGTCCTGTACCAAAATCTCTCCTCTTCCATCACTGCTCAGCCATGTGACTGTTGGCCTCTATCCAACCTGAACAACAAACATCTCAAGGAGCATTGTCCTGGCTGTGCCTCCTGAGCAGGTGATACAGAACTTCACTTTTTTCATCTGCAGATTTAGTGTGAAGTTAGTTTGCTCACATTGCAAACAACACTGCAGGCCCTGTGCTTGGACTTTCTCAATGCCCAGACAGCAATGGTAGGCATGAAGAAATAGTATGCTTTCCGGAAACTCTTCCTCCAGATGTGTGGAGACTTGTAATGCTAGATCATAATCGTAGAGAAGAGCAACATTAAAGTAGCAGGTAGATGAATGGGATCCAGGTAATGAGGTACCCTTTGAGGAACTGTGGGCCTCCTCAGGGGGGCACTACATTTTGTAGAAAATTCTGAGATACTAGATGTTGGAGAAAAAGAAATCACTTAAGCATACTGTACACTTCTGACTAAAATTAGTTTCTTTTGTGTGGCAGATACAATAGTCATTGTCATTTTATTAAGAAACACAAATAAAACAAAACAAAAACCCCACAGGTGCATATGACCTAAAATGCCAAGGGTTTAGTAGGTAGGTTTTAACCTCAGTGATGGTACCTTTGGAAAAAGAGAGATGTGGAAGGACAGTCATTACTAGGCAACCGTCTGTGTTGTGAATGCAGAACCTGTGAACGCAGAACCTGTGGTTGTGAATACAGAACCTCACCAAAAGGGAGTAGAATTAAGGTCTGGACATAAGGATCAGCAGTTGGCTGCACTGTGTTCTTTTAAGCTCCTTGAAAAAAATGAAGATGACCCAGTGATGTTTTGGCTAATATCTTACATAACAAAGCTGAGGGTAGGAAAGCATTACATTTTTAATATATTTTTATGATTTCAGAGAATTTGAGTATCGTTCATATTTGAATGGAGGTTTGCAGCATTAAAACTACTTGAAAAGTGTAACAGGGAGGGTATTGGAGTAGGAGAAAAGGGTCTTTGGGTGGACTGTTCTTCATTCCTTTGCTGTTTCTTTCACTCCTGAAGGTTGGCACACAGTGCACTTGTCCTGATCTGTCAGCAGATCCATCACTCAAGCCCTCATTACTGTCAGCACCAATTCTTATCAGAAAAAACTCCCTTTGCAGTCAAGGAAAATTTTACTTTTCACTGATTCATCTCACTCCCTAAACAATGACTAGAAGACAAAATGTTGTGAAGAACTGAGTAATAATAAGATGTAGTTAAAGGTATCTGGGCAGAGAGCTACCTTATCAGAGACAGCAAAATACCTTCTTTTCCACAAGAATTGTTACACACTCTCTGCATTCACCCTCCCCTCCAAAACTGGAAAGACATTTCTCAGAGTCAAACACTTCTTCCTGATGCTATACTACTCTTGTGCTCTACAATGTGTACCAAATGCAAAATGTAACTGCCTTTTCTTTACTTTTCTTCTTCAAATAATCATTTTTTTTTCTTATTATCTGTGTGGTGACTCTTCATTTTGCAGAGAAATGTGCTGAAATACCACGATTTTTTCCTCATACGTATAACATACCATTGAAACACTTACTTGGAAGAGGGCAACATATGAGTCTGCATGAACAGCTCAAACTCTATCACTTTTAATAACAAAGTATGGGGTTGGGTTACTCTGAGTTGGGAAATCAATCCTTCAGAAGATTCTAGTATTTCATTTAATTACAATGGTTTTCAAAGTGTGTTCTCTGAACCAGCAATGTCAACATCACTTGAAAACTTGGGAGAATTGCAAATTCTCTGAATCAAAAACTTAGGGAGTAGGGCCCAGCAATGTGTTTTTTAATAATAAGCCTTTAGATGAGTCCAATGTACACTTAAGCTTGAGAAGCACTGCCCTGAAGAACTTCTTTCTCCTGAGCTTGCAGTGTCAACTTGATGGCAATGAGTCAAATTTGTCCCGGAAACATGGCAGGAAGTTGAATTTTTTTTTTTATTCCAAAGAAATTAAATATGTGTATGTTAGTAGAGAGATGGCTAAAAGAAGGGGATCAAGGTAGATTAAAATGTAAGGAGAAAGAGGTTGTGTTAACAAGACAGACCGAGGCTCATTGGCACCCAGGAGAAAACATCAAAGCACAAAGATGAGGAAGTAGGAAAGCATTTAAACATGTCACACTGAAGAAATGTAGAGAGACACATACTCTATAAGCCAAGGGTCCTTTTATCATCAAGGAAGTGTACATAAATTTGTGTCTTTTTTTTCTTTTCTTCTTTTTTTAAAGAAAAAAATCTCATTTTGATCAAGCTTGGGCTTAGTCAGACACGCACTATGAACTTCAGAAAGGAAATTTCAAGAGTTCCAAAGAAAAATTTGACAGAAGCTATGACATCTAACTCTATTACAGAAAAAGAAATCTCAAATGTTGGAGAAGTCTTAAAAATATCATGCAGGTTATACTAATAGAAATAATTGCACTGAGGAAGGAAAAGGGGAGAATCCTATAGGAAGTGAGGTGGCAAGGAATGTTCTCCAATGAGCTTACCTTTTACAAAGAGATGTCAAAAAAATGTAAATAAGGAGACAATCTAAAAAACACCATGGATCTATGAGAATAATGTTCAGAAGGCTAAATTTAAAATAAGGTGCCAAATGCTAAGGGTAAGAAAAATTTCTTTTTGTTTGCTGTGAATATTTGACTTGTCTTGTTTTTCTTTTTTTGGACCAAGAAGATCAGAGGAGAAACAGGCTCCCTGCATGGGGCTAGTAATGTAACTCTTGGGGCTGACCAAAATGAAAAAAAATTGGAGAATAAAGCCGCTGCTAAATTTCTGTCTTCTCTATGAGAATGAAGGGGTGGAAGGATATAGGGAAAAAAGGAAATGGGGCTGAGTCGGGAATAGATGATAAACATATTATTGAATGATGCTTCTAAATTGTCTGCTGACCTGGGTGAATTACCACTCACTGTTCCAAGAACATGAGAACATGAGAAGACCCAGAGCTGTCAACAGTGATGTTGATGCAGCCACAGTAAACACAGAGGAATCATTAGCTTGGCAATGGGCAAATGAATTTCTTACACACCTCTATAAAGACTGATGTTGATTTGAGGCCTGATATTTGGGTAAGCCATTAAGATAAGACGTAAGGGATAACATGATGCTGATTTGAGGCACCCCCCCTTTTCTTAACAGTCACAGATAGATGTATCAGAGAATGGCAGAGGACCTAGTGTGCCTCACTCCATCAAAGCAGTCTCTGAAAAAAGCCCTTATGGGTAGTGTCAGAATTCTCACTTATTCTTTCAAAATGTAAATTGCTCAAACTACTTTGGGAGACTTTTTGGCATTATTAAGTAAAATTGATGATGGACAGACTCCATGACTCTGGTATTCCTCTCCTAGCTAAGGAACCTGTACAAATTTTGCACACATACACCAGGAGACATGTTTGCAGGTATAATGCTATAATGGCCCAAAAGAGCAAACAAACCAAATGTTTATGAATATTAGAATAAAGAGTGATGTGAATGCTCAATGTGGCAATGAAAAGGAACTAATCAAAGCTAAACACAAATCACACAATATATCTTTGTGATAGATAACACGAATATAACTTTGAGTGAGATTAGCAAGGAATATATCCCATAGAAATCCACTTATATAATGCTCAAAACAGGTGAAATAATTTTATTATTCAAGAATGTATACTTAAGTGTAAAAACTGTAAAGCAAAAAAGGGAAAGAAGTTATCAGAGAAGTCATGCTCTTAGTGGTTATTACTACTCAAGGTAAGGGAACATGGTGGAAATAGCTGCTACAGGAATCCTGAGCTGCTGGAGTTGATTTATGTTTTAACCCTGGTGCTGTTTCATGGTGTTTGCTTGATAATTGTGCTTTAAACTACACATATCTCCCATATATTCTTCTGTATGTATGATATATTAACCATTAAAATGCTAGAGAAAATGTCTCTCATGGTATTACTGCAAAAAAAGATGAAGAAAACATTTTGGAGGATGATAGTTAATAATTCCATGAATTTGTATTACTGAGCAAGATGCTGATTTAATTACTATATCAGATGAGGCTCGAGAGAATTTTTCAGAGGCATATTGAAATGTTCTGTCTTCAACCTTGTTCATTGTTTCAATGAACACTTTTCATCAGGGACTCAGATATAAATATAAAATATGCATATCAGATCTGAAGCTTGCATTGAAAATGGGATGGGTACAGACCTCGTCATTATTTCTTGGACTTTTGTGTACATACAAATCACCTGGGAATCTTGTGGAAATGTAGATCCTGATTCAGTCAGTCTGACTGAGGCTCTGCATTTCTAGCATGTTCCAGGTGATGAAGATGAAGCTGTGGGTTAGTGGATGTCATTCTGAGTAGCGAGAGAACAGGCAATCTTTAAGGTCCTCACCAATCCTAAAATTTAATGATGCTATGATTTTAATTCTTAATTTAGATACATGCATGGGTCAGTCTCATTCAATTGAGGCCATGCCACTCAGAGGACAATCAGATGGCTTATCCATCTAAGCAATCTAATTTCCTCTTTTTTCACATTTTCCTCACTTTTTAATTTGCTTTCTCCCATTTTAATTTACAATTTATTTTCATTTGTTCTGGAGATCCAGTAATGGATCCCTGATAAGTACTTATCCTAACTTTGTCCTTACAACACATGGAGTAGCAGAAAGCATGGTTCCCCAGGCAATTCCTTCCCTCCGTCCCTCAATGGTACCCAGACTGGGAGTAAGTCTTTTTTGTCTCATGGGAGTTGGGAATGAAAAGAAAAATATCACATGTGCCCTGCTTTGTAGCGCTCATCAAGAGCAAGTTAGGGACCTGGTGGCTCCATCTGCCTTCAGCTCAGGTCAGGATTCCAGAGTCCTGGGATGGAGCCCCACATTGGGCTCCCTGCTCTTCAGAAGCCCTTCTTGTCCCTCTCCCACACACCCTGCTTGTGTGTATCTCTCTCTGTCAAATAAATAAATAAAATCTTAAAAAAAAAAGAGCAAGTTTTAATGATGAGGTATAAATGTGAGGGTCAACAGGATGGTTCTAAATTATGAACAATGGCTGTTTTATGAATAACTTTATATCTTGGAAAAGAGTGGGTTTACAATAAGGAAGAAAAAAAAAGGTGTATTTATTGTTTGTACTCTATGCCAGATGAGTTGGCAGGTGTTTTCTTATGTTTTAATTCCTTCCACCACTCCATGAAACCGATGTAATTCTTATTCACATTTTATAGAGAGAAGTCAAATGGCCTGGCCAAAATTACACATCTCCTAAGAGATAGAGTCAAGATTCAAATCCAATCTTCTACCTTCAGAGACGGTGTCCCTTTTGGCCCACCATCCTGCTTCACTGCTGCTCCAAGAAAGAAGCAAAATCTCATTTTGATGAAGTATGGATGAGAGGTACCATTATTTTTAAATATCCTGAAAATTGCATCTTTAATATATATAAAAATCCATGGTGATGATCATGGCAGGTATCCATTCTGAATATCTTTTTTTAATGAAAATTCAAATGTCAACTCATTACAAGTAAATGACTATTTTCGCTGGATAACAGTGAAAGGAGCTTTGTTTTATAAACTAGTTTCTAGGGAACTTAGCAGTTACAAGTTCAATTTTGTGAGTAAAGGCATATCTCAGAGATAGTGAGCTTTTGATTCTAGATTACTGCAATAAAGAGAATATCACAATACAGTGAGTCAAACGAACTTTTTGGTTTCCCAGCCCAATCAAAGTTATGTTAGCACTATACTGTGGTCTATTAAGTGTGCAATTCTGTTATGTCTAAAAAACAATGGACATACCTTAATTAAAAATATTTTATTGCTGAAAAATGTTATCATCTGACCTTTTAATAAGGCACAATCACCGATCGCAGATCACCATAACAAATACGATAATAAAAGGAAAGTTTGAAATATGGTGAGAATTACCAAATTGTGGCCCAAAGACATCAAGCAAGCAAATGTTGGAAAAAATTGTGACAACAGACTTGCTCAACAAGGGTGGCTAGAAACCTTCAATTTATTAAAAAATGCAGTATCTATAACATGCAATAAAGCAAGGCATATTAAAATGAGTTATGCCAGTTAAATGAGAAGAAATGTGTCTCTTCCAGGGGGTAATTTAGTCAGAGTATCAGTTTTCAGAATAGGGTATCAGCCCTGTTACTATCACCACTGGTTTCCCAAAGTGCTCACCTTCCCACACTTCGTAATATAGGACATCAGCTCTTTAGCTCCCTATCAAAGCATGCAACTTCAAACACTCTGAAATCCAACTCTTACCAAATGTTTAGCTAAATAAAGTAACACTTGGTGGAGACTACATAAGGGACACACTGCCCACTGACTGTCGGATTTGTTAAAATCTCTCCTTGCTACCAGTTAGAACACAACAGATGTACATGCCCGGCCCTCCATGGGTTAGCAGTCTCAGAGAACTTCCACCATTAAAATGTTTTCATGTTATGTTCTCATTTTTCAACATAAGTTGCTGATCGCCACAGCTACATACACTTTCTCTCTGTGCTTGCCAAAAATGTCCAGTCTATCAATCCTTTAAGAGTCAGTGATAGAGAAGACTGGTAAAATCATATCTTTCCTGCTGTGAGGGTCAAGCTTTTTTTAGTTGTATCTTTTGGGATCCAGATAGCTGATCTGGATTTATCAGCCATTCGATCACAACCGCTACATATCTTTATTTTCTTCTTTTATTCTGTTCCTTTGATCTTTTGAAAGCCATTTGGAATTATTTATGATTTTTTTCTTAAGATTTATTTATTTATTTGACAGATGGAGATCACAGAGAAGCAGGCAGAGAGGAGGAAGCAGGCCCCCCGCGAAGCAGAGAGCCCTGGGATCATGACCTGAGCTGAAGGCAGAGGCTTTAACCCACTGAGCCACCCAGGCGCCCCTATGATTTTTTCTTTTTTAACAAGTAAAAATTCTCAGAGTGTTTAGAGAGGTGGGGGAAAAAGAAATCCACTGTAAAAATACCTTTGCTGATTGATATAGTTTACGACATGTACAGAAATATTGATGGATTGATTAGAATCTTGGTGGGCAAGGTCATAACGGTAGGAACCAAACAAACTGGTCTCTTTTGAAGTTCACACACCAAATGGTGGGGATATTAACAAGAGGCCACTGATGTGTTGTTAGGTATAAGCACTTTCTTCTCTTCTTGTGGATTAATTCCAAGAAAGGACAAAGAACAGCTGTCACTCCTACTACCACCACTCATGCCAACCAGTTTTAAACTCAAATCCAGGCCCATAAACTGGAGTTTCCCAAATGGGAGTAAGTATGGCTCTGCATATAGCTTCCTGCAGGGCAGAGTGCAGAAAGACAATCATCATGAACCAGGAGCCAGAAGGTTTTTTTTTTTAGTTCACTCTTTTAAGCTTTGTGTCCTTGGGGAATCACTTACTTCCAGGAATCTTAGTTATTTGATATTGAAATGAGGACGGCTAATGCAAATGTAATTCAGTACAATAGAAATATCAGCTCCAAACTAAGTCTGGGCTAGCTGACCCCAGCTCACTGTAAAACAAGTCCTTCAATGAGGCTGAAAGGTGTGATGGAAATATCAGTTTAGCACTCTGGACTGAGAAATGGAAATTGATTAGCATGAACAGGCTGCCCTTTCCAACCAAATCACTGACCTAATCTTGTTTTTCTGGTGCTGTTTGCTGGACTGCTCTTTCAGGCAACTCCCCCCAGGCCACTGCATTGCAGTTTCTTCCTTCCTGTTTTTCTACCCTGCAGTTCTATTTTGCAGTTTCTAGCTCTTGCCTTCGTCCAAACACTAGGCAGACATCTGACACTGTAGACACTTAATAAATATGACATCAATCAATAAAGTAATTAATCAGAAACAGCTGCCAGCTAGATCCAGCGCCACAAACAGTTGCTTGTATTTTCTCATTTGCTGAATTTTTATCCAAGGAATAGTGGCCAGGAAGGAAGGCTGCCAAATTGTTGTCTGCTCTGATTTCTGACAAATGTCAGTGGCGTTTGGTCTAGTTCCTTTGCTAATGTATCAAATATACTTGTTGAGTGTCTACTACTGTGTACTGAACTGAGGGATGGTATTAACGAATAAGTTGAAAATATGAGGGAAACGAATACTACAGTTGGGACAAATTAGAGAAACACCAGTATATTTATCAAAAAAGTCTGAAGGTGTAAGCAAATCCACATATTAAAGGTATTCACTGCTAGGGAAGCACCCACATATCTTTAATATAGATAAATATGCACAGACACTTTTCGACTTTAAAGGTATTTTTCATTTCAATAAATTTCCATATCAATCCCAAGCCTTCCCAGAGTGGTTTATAATTTTCTGATCCAAGCTGTTCTTTTCAGCATCTATAACAATATTAGTAATGTCCAGATGCCAATCTCAGGCATACACTTCACAGAATCACTAGGGGAATATTATTCATTCCCTCTGATAGTATTCAATAATTTTTTTTATGCTGAGAGGCAGCATTTTCTGATGTCCAAAATTAGATTAGAACTGAGAATGTCAAGATTTTATTTCCTCACCATGTTCGTCTTAGTTTTAAAACTTTTACCTCAAACCCACTTGCACTTTCTGTACATTTCTTCATTATTAGTTTAAATCATTAGAGTGATACCTTATATCATAGGTTTGCCATAAAGCGTGCTTTATCATGTATGCCATGGATATGATCTCAAATCCAAAGTGTTACCCCTCCTTAAATTCAAATAAATGCCGGTGTTTGCTTTTCTCACTATGTAAAATGTCTCAAAGAAATGCCACCAAAAATAGGTGCCGAGCTCATAACAATATTCAAAAATGAAAAACGTGCTTCCAGATGCCAAGTATTTATAAAAGTGAGGCTGTCTGCCTCCTTGAGGGGATATAGCTTCTCAGATGCACTGTAACATTTATACTGAATGCTTCGGGATAGAAAGGAGAGATGCTATTTAACTCCAGGGGGGACAGAGCAGAGATTTTGGGCTTAGAGCTTTATCCCAAATCTAAAGTAAAATTTAGTCTTCAATGTAGGAGAATTAGAACACAAAACTCATGGGTTTGAAGGAAAGAAGAGGGAAAGGAACAAGAAGGGTAAGCTCATTATTCCTGATTGAGCCTGATTGCAAGACCCAGTATTAGTCCTATTTTATGAGGCCTTCCTGAAGGGGAATTTAATGCTGCTGTCTTATGTATTTTCATTAATATTTTAATTTTTGCGCTTGCATCCTGAGGCATTTTCATGAAGGCAGAAATCTTAGATATGGAGGAAGAAGAATATAACATTTTTTTCTCCTTGCTGCCATAATATTTTAACATGCCATAAAGATATCCTTATCTCTTTGGGAGCTAGGCTTTTTTTCTCTGTTCTTACAGTGTGGGGATCCTTTCTAAACTGAATCCAAGTTTGTAATACAAATCTGTAAACATTTGTCTAATTTTCTTTATAGATTTGAGTCTTCCTATTCTAAGTGTCATTCTAGATGTTATATTCTTTTCTTGTTTTTTTTTTTGTTTTTTTTTTTTTTTTTAGATGTTCCATTCTGAAGAGTGAATGAAAATTCAGATATATAACCCAAATTTGAGGTAAGGGTATCTGGTACTCAGCAGAAGAAAAATGTTATTAATTATTTTGAAAAAAAAAAGAGAAAGACTTAAAAATTGCTAAACTAAGGGTTGGCAAACTAAAGCCCACCAACCAAATCTGGTTTTTGTAAATAAAGTTTTATTGGTACACAGTAGTATGCATTTGTGTAAGTATTGTCTGGAGCCTCACAGAAAAGTTCACTGGCACCTTGGCTAGAACATATCTTTATGTTCCAATTGTATTTCCTATTTTGTTTTATTGTGTTTAGAAGTTTTTTTATTGAAATGAGTAACTTACAAATTTTGAAAATGAACTTGGGAATTTTCAGGTTTAAATTTCCAAATATTTTTGGCATGCATTCCAAATGACAAAATCCTGTCAAACAACATTTTATTAACCAAAATGCTATCAAGTTTCAATGTAATAGCACCATAAGATTTAGAGGTTGCAATTCTAGGCAGAATTTGGAAACAGAATTCATATGTTGATATTTCTGCCTCAAAACTTGAAAAGAACATATGATTTCATAATTGCAGAATATGCCCTGTTCCTTATTAAAAAAAATAATAATAACTGCTACCTTCTTCTCCTGACCTTTTACTACAGCCTTTCCATCTCTGTCACAATAGTTTATTATATCCTGTCAACTCTGCATATCAGCCCTATATCAATCATAGGAGGAGAGGAACATCCTAAAGATTTCAAACTTCTGGTTCCAGTCAGCCCTGCATGCAAACCATCCAGAGAAGAAAGCTGCATGTCATCTTTCTAAAAATACATTTTTGGGGTGATAAATTTTACTAACAACCTTTAGAACTTGAAAGTTTTCTTGAAGCCTAATAATATACTGTAGCTTAATTCTGTTCCCTCTTCTAACTCAGAAGAGATAAGAGCATTCTCTTGATCTCACTTAAAAATATTTGTTATTATTATAATATTTCTAAAATTGCAGGTTTTGATTATTCCCATAATGGCTTCACCCACATAGGATGGTTCATTTTCATTCTTTTTGTTCTTGAGATGATAGGACAACTTAGGTGCCCCCACTTTAGAGACCCCCTATGATTGAATTGTGTTGTTTTTTTTTTTAATGTATTCATTCCCTTTGGAGCATAAGCACTAACATCTACTCATTGCTTATATTAGTAAAGTTACTGAAAAGTATTTCTCATCTCAATCCTTCCAGGGACCTCACAGGATATTTCCTTAGAGAGGAAATGTCATTTATCCCAACATCACACAGCTAGTAAGTGACAAGGCTAGAATGACATCTTAGATCTCCTGATGCCAGAGATGGAGTTTTTGCCCACTGAGTTCTGCAGCTTGGAAGGCAGGGGTTGAATATAACATGCCTTTGTTTTTCCAGAGTTCAGCACAGATTTTGGCATATGGGATAACCTCACTAAAATGTATGTTGAATAAATGAGTGGCCAAACAAAATCTGAACAAGCTGTTCAAAGTCTATGCAGAAACATTAGCTATATCTTCAACAGTTGCCATGTCTGGTTTAGCTGTGACTGAGCCAGTTCTGACTACTTCAGTTCTGACTACTTCAGAATTTGCTTGAACACCATTCAGACATTTAAGAAAAATGGAAAATTGGAGAGAAAAATACTCACAATTTACAGATTAAATAGTATCAAGGAACAAGTAAATGTAAGTTACTTGGGAGAACGCATCAGAGCATTACTCTAAAACTTGCCATCTCTGAACTAATTTACTTTAGCTAATTTCTAAATTTCTTCCCTTAGGATTATTGGGTCAATGTTCCCAGATATTCACCCACATTTAAATTTGTGTGTCTTACTCATTCCTATTGGAGCTGCGCCTTTATAGAAATAAAAGAATTCCAGATGCAAGTGGCTCTGTTGGGAAGCCCTAATCCTTTAGAGTTTTGAGTGAACTCTCCCAGGCTCTCTTGAGTGAAATATAGGCAGATGGAAAGTTTTAGTCATATTACCAGTACCTTGATTTTATGTTAAATTAAGAAAATATACATTCAATGATAAGATGGGTTGATTATTTTCTATTTCTATTTTGTTTTAATATTAGTTATAAACTAGTATTTTAACAGGGTTAATGATACAGTCTTTAGGGATCCTTTTTTTAAGAGTCTCAAGGAATTTCCCCTTTCTTTCCGCTGTGTACTTCTGAACTTACTGATATTTATATGGGGAGAGCTGTCCTAATTGTTCTGACTTTTATTTATCTTGTTTAAAAGATTACCTGCTTATTTGAGAGAGAGAGGGGGGGGGGCACAAGATGGGGAGGATCAGAGGGAGAGGGAGAAGCAGCCTGCCTGCTGAACAGGGAGCCAGAAGCCAGGGCTTGATCCCAGGACCCTGAGATCATGACCTGAGCCAAAGGCAGACATTTAATTGACTGAGCCACCCAACGCCCCTGTTCTGACTTTTAAAAGGTCCTTTCATTTATTGAAATAATACATATTTTATCATGCAGCATCATATCTGATTTATGATACAAGTTGTCAATTTTTGAACCCAATAAAATGCACATAGAATGAGGTTTCCCAAGAAAGACATTGTCGAAAAATAATAGAATGGAGGTTGTTTGAATTAAGTGCTCCTGTTTAGGGTACATTAAAGCAAGCTGTGTTATTAGGAAGTTAGAGTAGCTCAAGTTATATTTCTAACTTCATCTGGAGAAAACATCATAAAGGGAAAAAAATAGTGTGGATGCTCATAAAAGCTCCCTTGGCACCACTGCCATAAGCCAAATATTGCCTGGGAAGTCTTGGATTCATTCAGAACTTGATTATTGGGTTGTCTGGCCCATGGTCCAATCACCAAAATGGCTCTTTTCCCTTTGTTCTTGTGAGATGAGGAAAGGCTTTAATAAGTGAACCCAAATTGAGATTTTGTTTGATAGAACTCACCCTTCCTTTCTGTCTTCCTTGTGCTAATGACTACAACGTCTTTTTCAAAAGAACATAGCTGTTAAAAAGCACATCTGGCCAATTTCCAGTTGGAAAATTCAATTTTTGTCTATGTACCCTGAGAAAATTCCGTTAGATAAAGAACCAAATGATCTTTAGAAATTTGTGTTGCCTTGATAACTGCAATGGTTGCATGCAGACTTCTTCGATTGTCTTTTACCTTTGTCTGTATTTACTGTCAGTGAAACTAATAAAAAACTACTGAGCTTGATCCATGGAAAAATTTGGAGTTTGGTAGCTTTGATTGCTTATATCATATGCAGTCAACCACTCAAGCAGTATAGATTAAAACATAAAAATTGCTGCAATCACGGGGTATTATAGATTCTCATTAGAGTCCCACAATCAAGAAACTTGGATGAGAGGAGCGTACAGGCGTAGTAGCACACATATGTACCCTATCACAGATGAAGAAAAATCGTGTCTTAGTAAGATGTAAAATAGGTTGTCTTCTAAGAAAGTTACCTCTTTCAGGGCACAGAAGTAAAAATACTAAGATTACTAGTTACGTGAAAAACGTGTTAGTATTACTATGGAACACTGTTCTAGAAGCTGTGCATTCTGGAGATTTCGTGCGGCTTTGAAACTATTACGAAAAGCCAAGATGAGCCTGGGACAGGTATTAGGACAACTTGGACTAAAATAGATTATGCAATAAATAGCCAAGTGTGAGACTAGAACCACTAATGAGAAATATTTAATAACAAGCAGTTGCTCAAATGTCACCTATTTTCTACAAACTGCAACACAGCAAGTGGTCCCCCAGTTCCATGATTACCTTTTGATTTCCGAGAGAAATACGTTTTAGAAGGGTCAAAATACTGCACTTGAAAAATGAACTACAGGCGTGAGTGAAACTGGCATGACTATATAAAATGTAGAAAGGCTAATTTTTCTTAACTGAGTTTCATAAAATTCTCTTAGGGCAACCTGTCTTCTCTGTGTTAGCAAAATGGGGAAAAATCAGGTGAGCAAACAGCATATTCTTTACAGTTCTACCAAAGCTGTGGAGGGTGGCTTCTGCGATTTAGCGGGCCTTTTCCCTCTTTTAAGGCAGGAATTAGGTTTTGTAATATTACCTTGAGGATTTAGCATCTTGGCTTGGCTGTTTCTGACTCTCCAAAATGAGGAAGATGAATTATTTAACATCCAGGAAGCAGCAGCTGTGTTCTCTCCTAAAACTGAGCTTCCCCCACCAATGGGATTTACAATTGAAATAGGTTTCTAGTCTAAATAGGACTACAGTTTTGACAAGTGAACAAGACTAGGGAGTTTTTCCTAAGTGGAGGAGAGACATTAGTGAGCATTTCTTAGTGGTTTTCCCTGGGTACTTAGAAATCTTCCAGATTATAGCCTCGTGTCTTGCCGAGCGGACAGAGTACTCCTGATACGGAGGCACAACTCTGAGGCCACTTCAGAAGAGGATTTACAACATGCAATAGGAGAGAATCTAGGTTAAGTACAAAGACAATTTTCCTGATGGCTGGTATTGCAGAAGGAGAAGAGAATCTGAGAGAGCTCTTTCCCTCAGTGTTCAGAGAACCAGAGCAGTGGCTCTTGATGGGGAACAATTTCGCATTCCAGGGACATTTGGCAATGTCTGGACACATTTGTTTTCGGTTGTCAAAACTGGGAAGAGGAGCAGGATACTACTATGTCTTGTGGGTAGGGGCCAGGGGTACTGTTAAACATTGTATAATGTGCAGGGCAGCCCCTCCCAACAAAGAATTATCAGCCCCAAAGTGTCAACAGTGCCAAGGTTAAGAAATCCTGACCTAGAGAACTTATGCATTTTTGGAGTTCTCTTAAATGTTAGCATACTATAATTAACTGTTAAAGAGTGCTTTCTGTGACTCTAATTAGCCTACCCGGGCCAGTTCTAGGAAATAAGATAATTCTCCCTGTTCATTTACTGAGAATAAAACTGCCGGTTTGCCACCCAAATGGGTGTACTCTAAAGATGGGTTCTTCTTCCATCCCAGGTGCTCTCCCTGTCCTCCTCCAGCTGATTCCAACCTTTGTTCTTGGAACTAGCTCAAGTCCCACTTCATCCCGAAAGCCTGAGGGAAAGACAAAGGTGATCCATTGTTCCTCTAGACTCCTTTCTATAGCAAGTGATGTCTGCATACCCCATTGGACATTGACTGGCTCATTTACTTACCGTACGTATGTGACAAGACAACTGCATTGTGAACTTATTCAGTCAAGTCAACTAAATTGTAAATTCCTTACTGGCAGGGATACTGCTTCCGAAACACAGAACGTATTACCAGCTTGCACATAGTGAGAACTCTGTAATCCTTTATTCATTATGTGATGATGAATATTCAGTATCTTCATATATTCTGAGTACCCTCAGAGTGGTAGTTATTAAATAAAATTAGAAGGACTTTGGTTGCTGATTTTCCCCAGTCTAAATTGGGGTGGGAAGAGATCATATAAAAATTACATAAGGGCACATATTGTATAGAGCACTGGGTGTTATACGCAAACGATGAATCATGGAACACTACATCAAAAACTAATGATGTGGGGCACCTGGGTGGCTCAGTGGGTTAAGCCTCTGCCTTCAGCTCAGGTTATGATCTCAGGGTCCTGGGATTGAGCCCCACTTCGGGCTCTCTGCTCAGCGGGGAGCCTGCTTCCTCCTCTCTCTCTGCCTGCCTCTCTGCTTACTCGTGATCTCACTCTGTCAAATAAATAAATAAATAAATCTTAAAAAAAACAAAAACAAACAAACAAAACTAATGCTGTACTACTGTATGTGACTAATATAACACAATAAAAAATAAAAATAAAAACAATACTAAAAAAATTACATCAAATATGTTTCTATTTACAGTGGTTCCTAGTCTACAGAGCTGGGATGTGGACTTTGATATCTGGTCTTTGTAAGAACTAGGTATCAGCATGACTTACTAGAAAAAGAAGAATTATTTAGGGTCATTCTACGTTGTTAATAGAAAAAGGAATAATGGAATATCATAATAAAGAGAAATAGTTTTATAATGGAGAATGTCATGATATTAGTCAGGTTTATTAAGGCTTCAGAAGAGTATTCCAAGAAAAATGGCAGAAATTCGATCAATTAAGTGAAATGCACATAAATTGAACTTAATAAAACTGCCTAAATTGCTTGGGAAAAAATGCTGTAGGGAATACACTTTTATTAGTTCTGGGTAAGGATGAATTTGATGATACAGTGAATCCTTTTCCATTTTCAATCTTGAGTTTCATGAAAACCATCAGGAATAACTTTAGGAATATTACGTGCAGGGAACTGACGACTGAAAGACCTATGTGGTCAATGTGTGGTCACTGCTATAGTAGTAAGAATGTAGGCACTGCAGTAAGAATCCTGGCTGCACTCCAGTCTGAGTGGACTTCGACCACTACTCAGTCTCTGTCAGTGCACACCCCCATTGTGTGCTAGGACTGCTCCCAGAGAACTACAACACACAGGCCATGTGCTAGCCTGGCCTCCAAAAAATTCAGTTCTCCAGAGATCAAAGAGACTTCTTGAATCTGTGGTCTTCCAAACTCTGAATTAAAGCAAACAACAGCAATAAAAACCAAGAGAACGGAAATGATTACTGAGATAAGTAAAGCAAAATAAAGGTGTTGCTATAGGAGAGTCAGATAAATATATCTAGATTTTCTTTTATGAAGACTGAATTCACTGGGCAATTATTTAATGCTGCACTTCACTTTGCTAATACAAAGAATCCTTACGAAAAAGGCAGAAGGCACAGTTCTATTTTATGTTTCTCAACAAGAGACCTGGAATCCTACAATTTCTACATAAACATTAACTCTCAGAACCACACATCGAACATCCTGCGATCAGTGAAAGTGTGAGATATCTTTGCAGATTGTATTTACCGATTTCGTTATGGAAAGATTTAGCGTGACCTTGTGCTAATGATATAAAAGTGACTACTTTGTTTAATGGAGATAAAAATGCTGATTTAGCACCCCAGTCTAAGAGACGTTTATCAAACAGATATCACCCAAAACAAAAATAGGAATTAATTCCTTATTCTTTGTAATTATTAAAAATGCTCAGCATCTTCGCTGTGGTTGTTTCACAATTTCAACACCATTGCCTCATGATTTCTACAAGGTGTCTTGTACTTGTATATATGGTTTGGTTTTGCTGCTTAAATAATCTCCCAATTGAATAAAAGTTACTATACCTCAGGGAGGAAAGACCTGAAGGTGGGATGATTTTGGGGTCATGGAAAGTTCCACTATTCAACAATCTTCTGGCTAGGTCTTGTTTGTGATTAATAACCCTCATGCTCTTTCATCTTGATATTTCTTGGTCCATACTCATAAAATTTTCCTTCTTTGTATTCATTTTTTAAGTCTATAACATTATTGGGATTTTATGCTGACTTCATAACCTTCAGAGTAACTGATCATAGCAAAATATTTCCTTCCTTATGGAGAGCAGTTTTCCATTGACCTCAATTTCTAATGAATACATTTTGAAAAGAAAACATTTATTACCAATTGAAATAAGCATCTCTGAAAGACTTCTCCCACCGGTAAAGAGTAATTTTTGTATTGTTTTGGTTTTCGTACCTGAGGAGGCTGAATTATTCAAAGCTCTGGATCATTTGACTCACCTTTAAGATTTAAGTTACCACACTGTACTGATTACTACCCATTTAGTTGTCTTCCTTCTTCACTAGACTAGGTTTCTAGAAGGTAGGATCTGCAACTTATCTCTGTAACACCCCAGCCTCGTGCAGTTTCTGAAACAATGTAAGCATGGAATACATCTCTATTGAGAAATGTTATTTATTGAGATAAGGCAGATACAGAGAGAAGGAAGTTTGGAGCACAGAAGAGACTTGCATATCTTTATAAAGAATGAAACATATGTGTTTAAGACCGAGGAGACACATCAATTTCCCAAACTTTAAAGTCTGCTGAAAACAAAAAGGCTGTGAGGTGGAGAATGAGGTCTACATATAAGAAATTATGCAGCTGGAGAGGAAAAGGCCACGAGAATATAATGACCATTTCCAAGGTCACAGGTAGAAGATAGATTAAAAACAAACAAAAAACCCCAAAAAACAAAAAAACAATGAACAAAAGATCATAGCAACCAGGGTTCTCCTTCTTCACTGAAGGAAGAACAAATAGAAATACCTGTTTTAAAGAGATACGAGGAATAATTTTCTTCAAGAGGGACATTAAATAGTGAATAGGTTACTGAAAGTATTTATATACAACAAGGCTTTCTGAAATGTGCAGATTAGATAACCTTCCAAAATTTCTTTTAATGAAGCCTTATGAATATATATGCACAAAATATGATGCTTATGTCTGATTCCTTTAGAAATGCATGCCATAATTACTGAATATTCTTTAGAACAGTAAATAAAAGAGAAATCAATTCCCTATCTTATATGTCTCTGCAAAATATGAGTATAGATTCAACTTTCTCAAAAGCTTCTGCTTTTTGCTGAAGTATTTAATATAGAACAGGAGTGGGGTACCAAATGTTTAATTTCTTTTTGTGATATATAAGTTCAACTTTTCAGTGGCCAGTGGCACACATCACATCATTCATAAGGATTAGGAAAACATCCCTTTTACCTCATTCTATTAAGTGATTTATAATTGCCACTTAAAAATAATAAGCGAGGGAGTGTATGATTTGTGAATCCACTAGTCTGCTAACGGAAAATCTCTCTACTGACCCAAGAAGGGCGCTTAAATTGTTATGGCTCCTATGTAGTTGGAACTGCTTTAAATATTCATTGCACTTTAATGAACATACTTTTCCTTTAATTAGACATGGTGTTAATACTGTTTTAATCTGAATTGATTTGCCACACTGATCTGAGGAGGTCTGAATCTGTTTATGAATGAGTTCGAAGTCTCAAGCTTCCTAAAACTAGTAGTGAACGTTCCCAAAAATCTTATGTCTAGAAAAGAAGTATAATACTATTTTCACAGGTGAAAAGATACAAGCTATGGCATTTAGCTGAAGGTTAAATAAATTTTGGGTAAAGCTAAGGCTGGGAATATTTTGAAATTCTTTAATAGCATGCTTTTAATACTCAAAATATGACAATTAAAAAGATCATTAATTCACTTGACCTTTCATTCATTCAGCACATATTTATTTCCCACTATTACTTATCAAAAGGATGGGCTAACAACGGATAGCATTAATAAATTATTTGCAAGGTAGCAAAAATGACCACCTCACGATATGAAGAAATTTGGTTTATCTTGGTGAAAATCAAGGAGGTAATAAAAACTTAAAAAGAAGTGGAAGTCTATTTCAAGTCCTAGTATTATACTTTTTTGAACTCTCAAGATTTATTACCTTTACCTCTATCACCATAATAATATTTATCATATAAATATAATAATACTTATCATGTGCCTACAGGTTTTTTCATTAATATTTATCATGTGCCTACAGGCTTTCTTCATTAATCTCCTTACAAAAATGTATTAAGTAAGCATGCTAAATATATATATATATATATATTTAGCAATCCAGGATATCTCTGGAGCATCACAGATTGATTAAGACATCATATTTCTGGCCAGTTAATATCAGGTTAAGGAATTATAGGTGAGGATGAAGTTGTTTATTTGCTTAGAGAGCTCATGAAGGCAGTTTACCTGGTGGGGATTTGGTACTGTGAGTGTTGGTATCGAGGCAAATGCTCTCTCCCTTGAGACCACAGACAGGGCCCGAGGTTAGTGTTCAGGAGAAAGAGCATTTTCCCCATCCTCTCATCCTCTGCAAAGTTGCTGAGGAGGATGGCGGGATCTTTCTGGTCTAAGGTCCTTCAGTGTTTCTCAATCTGGTTATCCACCGCAATCATATAAAGATTTTGAAAACACTAATGCTCAGGCTCTTTCCCCAGAGATTCTAATTCAATGGTCTGGGGAGGGGCTCCAGGGCCTCCTAAAATTGGAAAGTTCATCAATTGTTTCTTTTGAGAATCACTGAGCTATAGCAAGTGAAAAGCAGTAAAAATTATTTTATAATACGATAAGCCACAAGCTACTCTTAGAAGCATAATCTTGGATGTGGTCCTTAAGTAAATTACAGCATTTTGGAATTGGTCTATAAATAAATCAGATCCTTCTAATTTGTATACAGGGTTTTTCTCGGGGCACCTGCTCCCCTGGAACTTGTTGACCTATATTTGTATCTTGCATTCATAAGTGCCTATACTTACCAAAGAAACACTTAAATCACATAAGAAAATGCTCTTTTCCTACAGCTTCTGTTGACAAGCCAGAATATATTGCTTTCTTCCTTATGCCTATTAAAGATAGTGAAAATCAGTTCCAAAAAACACTGCCCCAGAAACACTCTAAAGATAACAATAATGAGCAATTAAGTAAATTATGTCATAGTTACTTGCCAAACTTTGAGCAACTGATAAATTTTCTCAAATGCTTATGAAAAAATGAAAATAAACAGGACCAAAAAAGACATATACCATATATGACAACTATGTATTTTATAGTTAAAGACTAGAAATACATCGTTTATAGAATTGGTGAGTGGAACTGTGAAAGATTTTTCACTTGGTTTCCTGATCTTTCCTTGGTATTGTTACACTGTTGGAATGGTTTAAAAAATAGCTAAAATTTATTAAGAAACTACCAAGTGCCAGAAATTTTGAGAATCTATAGAATGGATATTAATAATATTATTTTTTAACAGAAAAACTGAAGGACAAAGACATTAAGTAACATGTCTGAGTCATAGAGCTAGTAAATGACAAAATTAGATTCAAAGATTTGTCTGTTTCCTTTTTATTACCCTCTTCATCATTATTTAAAAAATTTGAAAGAGGTACTCAATCAATAAGAGTCCCGCCTCTCATCTCAATCTGTTAAGAAATAGGACCCACCTCAATAAAAACTTTAGTTGTTTCAGGCTGTATGTTTAACATCCCAGTATGCTTTCTGGATACTAAGCTGAGGGAGATGCAGATTAGTAGTGAGGATCTCTTATCAATTTAGTTATCAACTAACAAAACATCCTTCTATTAGGAAAAAGTCGAGTAGGATAATATCAGTTTATAAACAACTTTTTGAGGTAAGTTAAGTAAAAATATAAAGTTGGGCATTGTTTAATAAGAGACATACTGATAAGATGTGATTAGTTGATAAAAGTCTGAAGTTTCTCAGCCTAGAAAGATTCAAGTCCTTAAAAATAATCCCCAAGGTAAAAAAATGGCTGGAAAGAATGAAATGATAATAAAAGTCAATTTGCTAATACCAGTTTTATGTGCCATTCCCTTCGAGAGATACGCTCTATCTATGAAAAGGGGTCATTAAACTAGTTCAGACCCTGAGCTTCTCAGCACCCTGGGAGCTCTAGCAGGTTGTGTGTCTGTCTTGGGGGGCACTTACTGGTGCCCCACCACTCCTGTCCTCATACTCCGTTACTCAGGCTCTGCCTCTTCTGCCCAGGAATTGGCCCTAAAGAGATCATCCTGCAAAATGCACTGAACAAGGAGACCTGGTTCCTGGGAAGAGAGAAATGAAAAACTAGAATTCTCTTGCATTTTTTTTAAAGCTAGAAATATGAACCAGCTAGAAATATGAACCAGATATGATCACTGTCCTTAAAAGTCTTATACTCTTGAAGGAAAATAAGACAGATTCTAAATAACACATACACTCCTTGGTGCTGTTATACACATGTTTAATACCATGCTTCATCTTTGTTTCTAATGCAACATTTCATGCATGGAATGGGTAACCTATCCTGTCTAGTGTTCAAATTTTGCTTTGCTAATATTCCCATACTATAGATTTTCCCTAATCTATACCCATCATCTATATTCTTTAATTAAATTTTTCTCTTGTGTATAAATATTCTTAATCTTCTCATAGATAAAATATAAAACAAAAGACATTTCTGCTAAATGGAATCTTTTCCCTGTGTAGTCTTTAAGTAAGTTTTTTTTTTATTCATTCAATTTTCATTTCACTAGCAAACACTTGGAACCATTAAAACAATAAATGTAACTTGGGTTTCCTGTGGGCACAATGTAGAGATAAGGTCATAGTAAGAAGAACTTGTTTCACTTGCTTGTATCCTCATTCTGAGACAGGAAGTCTGCCCCTGAAAACTTTTACCCATGCATCTCTGGGAGTCCTTCTGCTATCTTTACTATATCCCAAATAGACTTTTCCTGGTCTCCTCCATCTCCCTGGTTGATTGCCACTACTGTGAGTCAGCACTGGTGTTGGTTCCTGGGACTTTATGAAGTCAATGCTGTGGCTTTCAGAGGTGAATCTGTGAATTTTCATACCACTAGGCTGCTAGATAAAATATTGGACATCCAGTTAAATCCGAGTATCTGATAAATAAAGAGAGCAATATATAGGGGACATACGTATTTTAAAAAATTATCCTTTGTTTATCCAACATTCAAATTTAACTTGGTGTCTTGTATTTTTATTTGCTATACCTGGCAACCCTATCATGTACCCAAGCCATGTTATGCTCCCTGCAGTCTCTCCTGAGCTAAAGTCACATGTGTTCTGTGTACATGTGGGGAAAATCTCTCTCTCTCTCTATCTCCTTCTTCTGATGGTTTTTTTTTTTTTTTTTTTTTTTTTTTTTTTTTTGTCTTTTTAGCCCAAAGCTACCTTGCTTGTGCTTCATATACCTCAGGACCCTTCACAGAAACAACATTCAGTGTCTTTCTGTGGCCATCTATCTTGAGGGTTTAGACACAACCTAAGAATGTCAGGCTCACTGGCATGGGCTTTTTTCCTTTTCCTTTTAGAATTTCCCCCAAGGGCTTGCCCTACAGATCTCCTTATTGGCTAGCTCCTCCCAGGCAAATCAATTTTTATAATGAAGGCTCCCAGCTCTATCAGCTTATGAGGTACATACAATTTTATTTCAGCAAAGACTTACAACAAATCTGTAATCATTGTTAGACTGTGATTATGGGAACTGACTTCAAAGTACCTCTAAAGTGCATGGAAGAGTTCTCTACCTTTGGAAGCACTTAGAGAGACTCCAGGGAAAAAGCGGCTTTGGGGCCTCAGCTTTTTAGAAATGTAGGTGAGTTTGACAGTGTAAGAAATTCCAAGCAAAAGGAACAGAATAAATGGAGGTAAGAAAACAGGGAAGTTCAGGGTAGGCTTACTTTGGTTTGGTGACAGCATATGATACAGTGTAACCTGAATCTGTAAGGAAAGTTGGTGGTTTGGCCAAGGAAACTTCTCCATGTCCACGGTCAGGAGCTTGTAACTTCTCTAAGCAATGGGAAGCACTTACAGGATTTGGTTAGAAGAAAATAAAATCAACAAAATATAATCAAGTCCTGTTACACAGATTATGTTTCAAGTGTGAGAAATTACAGGAGAGAGATTAAATTATCAGACAAATAAAAAAGATAATGGGTAATGAAGGCCCAAGGGGGAGAGAAGAGAAAGAAAAGGAAAAAATAATTGAAAAGGAGACCTTGGTATTAAACCTTTGTAATCCATTTTAATCAGCAGAGGAGGGTTTTGTTTGTTTGTTTGTTTGTTTATTTATTTATTAATTCCAGGCACCCATGCCTCTTCCAGACTAATTAAGTCAGAATCTCTGGGGATGAGACCTACGTAACAGTATTTTGAAGGCCCCCCTCATGATTCCTCTACTCAGGCAAGATTGAACACCATTACTGTAGAACAAGTGTTCTCCCATTTTAATAGGAATCAGTCACCTAGACCTTGTTGGGTACCCCTCTTAAAGTTTCAGCAGATAAGGAATGAGGTCTGAGGATTCACATTTCTAACACGTTCCTAGCTGGTTTTGATGCTGTTGGTCCAAGAACCATGTTAGGAGAACTCCTGGCGTCAGGACCAGTAGTTAATTGGCTATTACTGTGTATGCATGTCTTGGATGGTTGCGGGTAGGGGAAAAAAGTTAATTATAGATGATGGACATCCTGAGCCTTAGTAAATGACACAATAGAGATGCCATTCAAAGAGTCATAGATGTAGAAGAAAATAGAAGTTTGGCTTGAATGAGAATATTGAGAGAAAAGACAATGAAAAAGAGTGTTCTATGGGGGCCATTATAAATACAGAGTAGTAGGAAGAGGGAGCCAGTAAGAAGTAGAGAACCATCAGAGACGGAAGAAGAGAACCAGAATGACACAAATGCCTCTAGGGGAGAGAGTGGTCAAGACTACTGTACTAAGAACATCATAAAAATGTAACCTCCAAGATACTTCCAAACCCACGGAACACAGAAACCAAGGTCCCACACTTTCCTTATCTTCTCTTTACTACCCTTAGCAAAGAGAGGTCACATTCAGAATGATAACCCTGGAGGCAGCTTAAGGTCTTCAGTGCAAGAAACAGAGGGATCTATCTCCCTTATACTGTACTTACTAAGGAAATGAGGATACTACCATATGACACAAAGATTTTTCAGCTTTGAGGGTTGAAACAAAAAGGGTTTTTCACTTAATCGGGATAAGGACAAAGTATCAGCATGCAAGCAGTTAAGACACCAGCAGTTGTTAAGAATTTACAATGAACCGGGTGCTGTTCTAATGCTGCATGCCGTTCCTGCTCACAATATGGTTCGTGGACTAGTGGCATCAGCATCACCTGCTAGAAATGCAGACTGTCACCCACACCAGACCTACTGAAACAGAATCTGTTTTTTTAACAAGATCCCTGGGTAACAATTAGAGCTTGAGAAGCATGGCTTTTAGGTATCATGAACTCATTTAACCTACTCAATGCTAACCTACTCAATAGTAGGGACTATGAGAAGGGAGCTGAATTACAAAGAGGTGAAAAAATATTTGTACAGAGTCAGAGAGCTCATGGGGCAATGATCTAAACCAAGACAGTCTAGGTCCATAGACCTGGATCTAACTTGTGTTACACCAACCCTCAAGAAAGTGTCCAATGGCCCTCAGCACCGTTCCCATCATTGCTGGAAACTTCCATCTACGGTGGCTCTTGTCCAATGCTTCTAAGGTTCATGTCCTCCCTTTTGTGCTCTGTGTTACCATCCAACTTATACATGTTAACCTCCTCAGCTTAGATCTCAACTCACAGTCACCTCCTCAAGAAAATAATTTCCAATACCCCAAGAATTGGTATTCTACTCTTTCTACTCTCACGGCATCATTTATTTTTCCTACTATGATAAAAATTTATGTGATTTTTGTCTTTTTTATGAGGCTCAAGCTCCTGGAAGGCAAATGCACATGTGTTTTGTACCTCACAGGATCTCCAATCTGCCCAATACAAAGCCTGGTATGTAGCTGACACAGTTGTTACCTGGATGAGTGTGTGCAGGAGTGGCTTTTGAACCAAATGTGCATCTTGTCCATATTAGCATGACCTGCAATGACACTCATAACTGAACATTCTCTCCCTCCACGGAATTAAGAAAACTGGTGAGGCGAAAGCACAGACCTGAACAGTCAAAGGGAAGTACAAACTTTGAGGCTAAACCCTAATCCTCCAGGCAAGTTCTGAATCTGCCATGAACCTTCAGGACCTCCTGAAGCCATGAGAACCCTTTGAACATATCTCTGCTTTCCAGAATCCAGAGCCTATACTCTGCCTTCAGGCTTTGAGACAGCAGAGAAAAGTCAGAGTGGCCCAGGTGAGGCCTCTCCATGTTGGGAGGGTAGATCTGGAGGGAAAACATTGGCTGTTCTAACACAAATCCTATAACTAAACAGAGTCAATTCATTCTGAGCGCTGCTCATCAGGTACCTTTCAGAGGCCCTGAATTCCCTTGAATGACAGAGAATAAGCCTTGATTTCAGTGAATGTCTCTACCATAATAATCTTATCTGAGAAAAGTGGATTGCAAGGCCACTTTAAAAATATACTCTACTGTAATTTTGTGCTTCATTTTCCCAAATACTCTTGCTCCTATGGATAGTTCCTATACCTTGTGTTCTCATATTATATTAACATAATTAGGCTAACCAGGCCTTAATGTTGCTACTCTTGTAAAATAACTGCAAAGGGTCTTGAGAAAAATGCTGCTGATGTTTTTTCTTAAAGAGATGGTTAGATTTAATTTCAACATTTTTGGAAAATATTGAATGACAGTAATCAGCTTTAAGCTTAACCAGGTGACGGTCCCGACGACAGATGACAGGGATGAGGGTTTCTCAGTGTGGAATAGCTGCTTGCTAATTCTCCAGGAATTTCTTCAATGTCTCTACCACATGACTCAATCATATGGATACAGGCTCAACTACTCAATTTTCTTACGGGTGTTTTTGGTCTGAATTGACACGTGCTACTTCAAGCTCAGTCACAATGAAGAATGCTTAGGTCAACCTTGTGTCTAAGACCTGAATTTCTCAAACTCTCAAATGCATACGAGTCATCTTGGGGCCTTGTGAAAATGCAGATCCCAGTCAGGTATGACCTGGGGAGTTTTCAGTTCTGATAAGCTCCCAGGTGATACTACTGCTGTGCGTCCATACACAGCACTTTGGGGAGCAAGGTCTTAGAAAACAAAATGACATTGATTTTGTGGTATGCAATGCAACCTGGCACCCTTATAAGCCAGATGCATTGCCTAAATGTTGCTGTGTGCCAAGGCTGTGACGAATGTAACCCTATCCACCAGCACTCGGGCAGAAATAATCCAGAGAAATGAGTCACTTCCAGGATTCCACCTGGGGGTGGGGGTGGGGGCTCTGGGGTGATCTGTTTGACTCAGGGAAGAAACAGACCTGCTGTCCAGTCTAGAGCTGTCTTAGGCAAATATAGAATCTTGGAATTTTCAGGTTTCCTCTTTAAAAATATTTATACTGAGCACATAGAGATTTGGATGTATCTAGAATAGGTTTGAGCATATGCTGATCACTCTACAATTGAATTAAAAGCAATGTGGTCCAATAATTGTGTAATAGCTACCAGGTTAAAATGGAAAATGCTCTCCAAACACAATATAAAAACAAAATAAATTAGCTTGTTTCAGTTAAATAATGTGTATCATAGAAAAGATTACGAAAACAATTGTTAGAGCTAATTATTGCTTAAAGTGGCAGGAGAGGCAAGGGAGTGGTTCATTTTATTCCTCCTGTTCTTCCACCATGTTGGATGTGTCAAAGAGGAAAAGGTAACTTTTCCTTGCCCTTACCCCAAGCTCCTGGTAGTCTTGTACCACTGAGGGAAGTACCAGAAGATCAACTGAGAGTAAGAAAATGAGAAGAATGGAGAGAATCATTTCTGTTCCTTTAAAAAAAAATCCCTTAAACCTTGATTTTCAAAAATGAAAAGAGTACAAACAAAATTACGAAAATTATTTAGTTCAGTTAAAAACAGGTCTTCGTTAAAGTCAAGTAGAAGGAGATAGACCCCCATACGAAGAAAGTTTTTTGCCCACTTGGATACTCAGTGCTGGAGGAGGTCATCAAGAGGACCTAACCACCGGTTGACCCATGAGCTGGACCTGGACCTGAGGCTCCTCACCGCCTCACCCCTGGCCTTGGAATGTATGTTCTGTCCACTATTCTTACAGTGGGAGACGTTTTCAAGGATGCAGACCTGAGAGAGCAATGTGTTGTTGAGACTATCTGGACAGTGTATGTGACAGAACCCACATAGGTCTCTATATAAGCTTTTAAGATTCTTGGGGGAGGTACAGAGGTCTACTCATCTTGGGGTTGCCCAAGACAAGCCTCGTAGGTAAGTTCTCTTGCTCATTACACCTGCTGCCTTCCAATCTAGAGCAATCTGCTTCTTCCTTTGGTCTCTCCTTGCCCTCTTTGTGTAGGGACCAATTTTTAAACCAGAACTCAGAGAGATTTAATTAACTAATCCTGACATGATGGCTAGGAAATAGATGTTACAATAATTTCACTAGGAGACTATGATTAACATAATTCAATAGCATAGTTCACATCTAACCAAATACATCTACTTTATTCCACAGGAAAAAAAATATTCTAGTATATATTCCCAAATCCACTGTGATGATATTCATCTACTACATAGTGGAATGTTACAGAAGAATATTAGGACTTGAGGCCCAGACTGGTGATGGGACTTGTCCATTGTCACACAAATCTTTAAAGAACTAGGTTTAGAACTTAGATGCTCTGAACATTTCTCAATTTAGTCTGCATTGTTTTATCTCATGCTATCTAATCAATCTTTTTTCCTGATGCCAATTTAAGACAAAAATACCCAAGCTTGTCTGACACAAAATCCTCTGTCCGAGAACCTGGGGCCATATTATAGGCTTCCCACTTATAGTTGATCCTGAACCCTGACGAGGGTTTGTTCTGAGTTGATGTGAAATGATATTAAAGATGAAATCATGTGTCAGTGAGAAATTTGCTAAACAATTTGTAGCAGGTTCCATGGTACGCAGAGGGTAGGAGTTCATCCAGACTGGAAGTTTCATTCCCTTATGGGTGAATAAGAGAAGTGAGGCTTCATTTCACCAACTTGTGGACTGGTGATTGGCATTAGATTTGTCTTAGTACAAAGGTCTGTTGTTACAAAGAATGGTACAGGGTATGATAGGACCTAATATAGCATTGGGATTAAGAATATGAACTTTGGTATAGACAGACCTGCATTTAAATCCCAGCTCCAACCTGTACTACCCTGGAGAGTCTTGTAGAAGTCATTCAACCTCATGATCTTTAGTCTCCTTACCTATCAAATGACAATAAAAGTATTCCTCTGACTTATAAACTTGTAAAAATAGCATGGCGTGTCTGAAACACCGGTATCACATAGTACACAATGTGAACATTCAATAAGGTAATAATGTTTTCCCTTATTAAAAGATAGAATCAGGAAGGTAAGCTTAAATCAAAATATCCCAAGGTAAGATCCTGACATGGATGTCTAATAAGATTTTAGGATAAACTAGGGAAAAAGATCTATAGAATGACCTTTCGTGGAAGTTTCTAAAAATAATGTCGGTCCTCATTCTCCATGTTGGCTTAAGTTGTCCTTCCACTGAGACTGGAACTAAGTAATCAATGGCAACATCTTCCAAACTTGGAAATGTACCCAAAGAAACACTGTCCCTCATGAAGAAACAGGAAAGTCTTTTTTTGCTCCTGTTCTTAAGTGCAGAGTATTGAAGCACGAATGCTTCAGTTAAACATCTGTTCATAGGTATGATATTAATGAAATTTAACAGGGAGGACAGGCTGCAGGGGAATCAAATCTGCTTCATTTCCTCCTTGCCATTTGCTATGGACTGCATTTGTCTGTCTCTTCTTTTTTTTTTTTTTTTTCCTTTTTATTTATTTATTTTTTTCAGCGTAACAGTATTCATTCTTTTTGCACAACACCCAGTGCTCCATGCAAAACGTGCCCTCCCCATCACCCACCACCTGTTCCCCCAACCTCCCACCCCTGACCCTTCAAAACCCTCAGGTTGTTTTTCAGAGTCCATAGTCTCTTATGGTTCGCCTCCCCTCCCCAATGTCCATAGCCCGCTCCCCCTCTCCCAATCCCACCTCCCCCCAGCAACCCCCAGTTTGTTTTGTGAGATTAAGAGTCATTTATGGTTTGTCTCCCTCCCAATCCCATCTTGTTTCATTTATTCTTCTCCTATCCCCCTAACCCCCCATGTTGCTTCTCCATGTCCTCATATCTTCTTTACCTGTGCTTTTACTGTGGTAAAAATAAAGAACTGGAGACATGGAAATTGTTACTTGCTTAGAATTAGCCAGATGGAAAAGTGAGATCATGATGGCCTACAAGGAGAAATACCACCCGCAAACACCTGGGCCACTTGAATAATCATGGAAACATTTCTTTGAATCCAGAGCAGTCCTTGCTTAAGGATTTTGATGACTGATTCATTTTTTTCAAGAGCCTGGTCCAGCAAAATGTTAAGTATTTGATTTAAAAATTCAGTCTGGCCACATTGTATTAACCTATATAATATGTAGCTTTCCTAAGTGGGGGAAAAACAAACAAACAAACAAACAAATGCCTCCAAACCAAAACACCTTATAGAGATCTGGAGAATGTAGAGGATACCTTTTAAAATAGAAACATGCCACAGAGGTTTGAAAAGTGGTGATAATTTTGTGATATCACAGTACAAATGTCCAAATTAATAGGCTAATCAATGATGTGAATACTATCTACAAAGAATCAGATTAAGTTGGAGTGGGGGAACACAAAGAGCATGATCAGAAGGAATATAAGACTTGAACTTTGTACCTAATTGGTGATATAATAATGGATATGATAATATAATGATTTTAGTAACAGGTACACTCATAGAGTTCGTATTTGTAGATTTTGGCATATTTTCTACATAGTCTTTGAAAATGTGTGTATGTTTCATATCTTCTGTAACATCTTTTTTCATACCAGCTTCATTTGAGCCTCTCTTTGGAATTCGATGCCAGTCAACTTTCTATGTCCCTGCTTCTCTGGATCACCTTGTCAAGATAATCATGTTTATCAGAAGTTCTAAACCCTTCTGTGCTCAGGACTACTTGGGTGTCTTAATAATATTTGGGAGATGCCTTTCCAATTGTCAGAGCTGTTTCTGGCCACTTCTTTCTGTCAAACAGTGTTTACACATCTACAGAGGATCTCCAAGAACTGACCTACTGCTTCTTTCATGTCAAGAGATTGCCAATTATCCAACCAGTGCTATTTATTATCCAACCAGTGCTATTTATTTAGCCACAACTCCTGCTTCCCTGGCCCATCAATAGCATCTTCCATCATGAAAATTTTCCATATTGAGTTGGGAAGGGCAGTGACCCAAGTATGACAAAGGAAAGCAAAATCAATTAGAGAGCTATAAAATGTAGTATAAAATTTCCCCTCAACTTGCATACACCAGAAGTTCTCAAACTTTACCACACATCAACATTACAGGGACAACCCTTTGAGAATCACCGCCACACACGAATCAAAATCATTTCCAAATAACATGCAATCCAAACAAAAGACCCCCTCATTTTGCTCTGTGACAAGGAGTTCTTAACCTAGAAGTTCTTGGGGACACTTTGATAAGATTCTAGGTATTTGTGGTACTGTACAAATTATATATTATATTACATTGGCATGGGTGCAGTTACCACTGGATGCTTGAGAAAGCCCACTGCTCTCAAGAGACTCCAGGGATTCATTTCCTCAAACAGCTTCTACAATTCCCACTGAGGCCATGCACAGAGAGTCAAGCCAGCACACTGAAGGAGGCACTGATATTAGAATGTAGCATAGTAAGGTCTACAGATCCTATGTGTATAGAGCCAATGTGTAATTCTCCTGTTCTTTTTATGGTAAATAGAACAAATTTACTACTACTACACTGACCTTTGTAATCAATTACTCCATTCTTCTATGGTTACCACTGACTCTTACTAGGATGTAGATCTACCAACCAGTCTGCCAGGAAGTTTAGATGGAGCCCCTAGTAAATCAGAGGAGCACAACCAATCATTAAGTGAGTACATCTAAGACCTCAGGGGTTTATACTGTAAATATCATAATGATATTGCCAGGTAAACAAAATATTTACAGTGGCTGATTGGACAAAGCTCTTACACCTCAGAGTACTGCTGAGTAAAGGAAATAAGGGACCCAACTAATAATGCATATGAATAATCAGTAAACTTGCCTCAATGGGTAAAACAAATTGATGCTTAAATATGAAACAGTTCCAAACCTTAAACCATCTTAAACCAGATGTCTGGCATAGCTAAGAACTCAGGTAAAAGACTGTGGACTAGAAAGATCACCTCTCCACTGCATTCTTTTCTATAGCAAGTGATAATGTTGATGGCAAAAGATTCAGGTAACAAAAAAGCATGCTGCCCAACCATATATTCATGCTTCCTTCAATAAGTATGAAGCAAGTAAGCCCTTACCTAGATTTCAAGCTGATGAATCATCTGTCTAGTTTCAGTAAACCCCAAGGGACTGCTCAGCTTTGTAAAGCTGAAACTGTGTCAGCCTCTGGATGCATTTAAACAAGGACAACATGCTAAAAGGAGGCAAGTTATGAGGTTTCCTGAGGCATCCCTGGTTTCTAAGTGCATTAAGTCCTCCCTCATTGCACACACAAAAAGAGCTTTTTAACTAAACAAAACCTGGAGAAAGTTCTTTTTAAATCGTGTATGGATGCTGACTCTATCAAATCCATGAACAGAAGTATTAGTGATTTCCTATGTGAGGCCATTCATTTATCCAAACTGACGTCCTTCCTATTCCATTATCTCCATGGAAGCACACACACATATATACATCAGAAGAAAGAAATTTTCTCTTCCTTGGGAAACACCTGTCTTGGGAGTTCTTGGTTCTGAGCATGCACAGGGTCGAGCATACAAATGGTGCAGTGACTCTTTTTAGAAGTCACATTTGTCCCTGAAACTTCAGTCACCTGGAGACTGCATGCCTCATTGCCTGCAGCAGCTCAATCCTGACAGTGTAGAATGAATTTAGAAATCTCATTTGAGGAACAAAATTTGACTTGAGAGTTTAAACAACACAATATATCTAATGCTGAAATAATCTTTTTTTTTTTTTTTTGTAATTTTTGCTGACTGTAGAATCAATCTCTCTTTCTTTCTCTTTCTTGCTATTGGGCTGTTATAATAATTTTGGTTTGGTTTGGATTTTGTCATGGAAAAGGAAGACGACAGGACTCAGTAAACTAGTACCTCAGTGAGCTGCATATCTCCATTTTTACACACAGAAAATTTCTGCTTCTTTTGCTATGTTAACACACTTACACATAATTCCTGGAATCCCTACTACATTCATATCCATTGCTCTCAGACACACACTCACAAGGCACCAAAACACAAAATCTCTGCATGTCAAAATCAAGCCAGGCTGAAGATGTAGATAGGTGGATATGGCACCAGGTGGATGTGTAATCAGTAATAAGAAATACATCGAGCCCCATAATGAAAAGAAATCCCCCAAATTGTTCAGGATTCCCCCTCCCCCTTCCATTCACTGATTTATTAACCCTGAACAAAGATGTAATTGCAGGGTCTCAGAAACAACTTTTTTCCATTTTTTTTTCATTTTTGGCATTTGTTTTGTTTGGCTTTGAATTTCTTAATATCTAGTCATACCATTCATTGCCTGTTTTCTTCACTCAGTTGCCCATCTTCCCCTCCCCCCAAAAATGAATGAAGCATTAGCTTCTGAGTCTTAAGGATGAGACCTCTGCATTTTCTTTGCTTGTTTAGGGCAAGAAATGAAGTGCTGCCTCTTTAATTGGCAGAAGCATGCAGGAGGAGCATACCTTTAATTTAGTGTTGGGATACCTCACTTGCACCCTGGCTGTTGTCTTATTGGAGACGGCAGCCTGCCTGAGATCCTCTAGCACTGAAATAATATCATCCAGCACGCATTTCTTATCCTGATTTTTCAACACACACAGATGGGAAAAAGTATAATTATAGCCCTTGTGGTTCACCTTCATTTCCAGCACGGCTCGGTGGGTCTGCAGGATCCCCTCAGCCTGGAGCAAAATATTGTCCCCGGGTGGGGAGAGGAGGATCACCCTGCCATACCTCCCAGGGGTGTGTAAGTCCGAATAGAGCTGGCTTTTGGACTGGTCCAGGGGGAAAAGGCTGCTGGCCAGGCTGCGCTCGATCTTGGCCAGGCTGTGGCTGGGAGCGACCAGGTGCTCCAGGTCGCCCTCGGGCTGGAAGCGGTTGAGCGCGCTGAGGCCGAAGGTGATGGTCAGGACTGCGGGCACGGTGAGGAAAAAGACCGGGTGCCGGCTCACGCACAAGCCCAGCCTGTGGCAGAACGACTGGAGCCCTCTGCGAAGCACCTGCCGCAGCATCCTCCACCAGATCCAGCTCGCAGGCGCTCCCGGCCGTCTTAAAAAGCACATGTGACATGTGTAAGCGCCGGACTTCCCCTCACTCCCCCATCCCACCCCCTCCCGGCCAGCCCCCTTCCCCACACCGCCGCGTCCCCACCCCCGCCGCTTCACCCCAGCCACTCCGCCTGGTCTTTCCCCGGCCCCACCTCCATGCGCTCTTACTACTCTTTCAAACACTGCAGCAAGTTGCAGCAAGGCGGGCAAATATCGACAGCGCGCGTGGGGGCCCGCGGCGGGCGCTGCGGGGGCACCGCGGGGCCCACCCCTCCCTGGCCTCCCCGCGCCCTGGCCGCCTCCTGCGCCCCTCTCACCGCATGAGCAGCGTTCCCGCGGTCTAGCCCTTCATCTCGGTGCTGCAGTCCCCCGGCCTCCCTCGCTGGAGGTGGTTCCGTGCGGAGCGTCCCACAGATGTGGATTTCCTCTCCGTCCTGATGGGGTTCGGTGCCTAACTGGAACCATGTGCCTCGGTGTTGTAAGAAGCAGACATGTGCCCCATAAGGGGCGGGGGGGGGGGGGGCGGGGAGGAGAGAGACTAGAAGGGAGGGAGCTGTTGGGGGGGCCGCTAAGCTTTTCTTTTTTTAAGATGCTGGCAGTTATTTTTAGAGTTTTGTTTTCCCTCTTCCCTCCTCGCTGGAGTGAGTGGAAGAGGAAACGGGTGAAGGTGCTGCTGGCCCATTGGAGCACTGGCAATTAGAGCCTGAGGGGAGGCGGCGTGGAGGGAGGGAGCTCGAGGGCTCCTGGAGGCAAGCGGCGTTTTTGCCCCTCCAGTTTCCCTGTGCCCTCGAATTCTGCTTTTCTGCTGAAGAAAAGGGAGCAGAGAGGATGATGCTGCATTTTTAACATACCACAAAGCATGCAAGGGATTTCCTTGCAACACCTTCCACGCTGTCATTCCACAGACTAGCAGGCTGCAGCCCAGGGCTGCCAGAGACCCCATCTGTTGGTGGTGCCTTTGGAATCTGGGAACCTTTCCTAGCTGTGGTGATTTGAGGTGAGGCATTTGCCAATAGCTGTCGCCTGTGGCTTAGTGTGTGTGTGTGTGTGTGTATTCCGCGCGTTGGTAGTGAAGATCCACAGGCAATGCGTGGTTTCCCATAAAATATTACATTCACTTTCTGTGCTTGTGAAGTTTAGGACAAAAAGTTCTTAAAGCTGGTTTCAGTTCCCTTCCCCCATTCTCCCTTCCATCAGGTTTACTCGGATAGGAAGTGGACCAAGAGGCTATCTAATTTTCTCTTGTGAGTGGAATTCCAGAAACAAACATTTTGGGACACCCATCACACAGTTTTTGCCTGAATAAAGAGGACTAGTAGGCTAGGGGGAAACAGCTTAGAGTCATTTGATGCGTAAAACAGTGAAGTCTATTTCACCACAGAGGAAAGAAAACTGCCACCAGGTACAATTTATCCCTCAGGACCGACCACTGCGAAGGTGAGAAACTCTCACCAGTAGATCCCATGAACTTCAAAAGCTTTAATATTAATAAATGTGTGTGTGTGTTTTATTTTTTACTGATGGGACCTTTCACAAGGCCCAATGTTCTGGAAAGGATATGAAGTCTTGAAGACAAGTTCTAAATTTGGTTGTGAACTGGAGACCTGCCTTCCAAAGCTTCTGTTCTTTTTGCATTGACTTCATAGAGAAGATTGAGTTTCAAGAGATGATTCATTCACACTTTCTTAATCATAGTGAAAGGACCTGTTCTTCATCACGTACTTAGAGATGTGTCCATCTATGCATATAAACAATCTGAAGGACTCATCCTCTTAATAGACACCTTTGATTTTTGCTAGTGGAATAAATTTTTCAGTTAGGACACCAGTGAGACTGCGGACAGCAATGCTTAAGGGTAATAGTTTAAATGTAGTGTTATATATAAGATTAAGGAAAAATTCCAGTCTTTTAAACTGAAAGTGACCTTGGAGACCTTTGAGTTTGCATCCCCACTGTGGGCAAGAATGGCTTCTATAATACCCCTGATGGCTCTCCACCCAATCCATTCTTCTATATGTCATTTCTATTCTGTTCTATTCTATTCTATTCTATTCTATTCTATTCTATTCTATTCCGTTCCACTCTATTTACTTGATGCTTTTTAGAAAGATTTTATTTATTTATTTGACACACAGAGAGAGATCACAAGTAGGCAGAGAGGCAGGCAGAGAGAGAGGGGGAACCAGGCTCCCCGCCAAGCAGAGAGCCCAAGGTGGGGCTTGATCCCAGGACCCCGAGATCATGACCTGAGCTGAAGGCAGAAGCTTAACCCACTAAGCTACCCAGATGCCCCTTGATGCTTTTTTTAAAAAAAAAAAATTATTTATTTGAGAGAGATAGAGAACATGAATGGGCTGTAAGATATTCCAGGCTTGTCTTGTATCTTTTCTGCCCCAGTATCAGCCATTTCTCTAAGAAGCTCTGGTTTGTTTTATTAGACAATGGTATTAGAAACAAAAACCTGGTGCAAAATGTGCTACTTGCTGTTGTGGTGCTATCACTTCTAAGCCTTCTCAACTGATAACAAGGAAATACACAGTTGTACAGATCTTCCTTAACTTATGCTGGGATTATGTCTTTTTTTTTTTTTTTAAAGATTTTATTTATTTATTTGACAGAGAGAGATCACAAGTAGGCAGAGAGGCAAGCAGAGAGAGTGAGAGGGAAGCAGGCTCCCTGCCGAGCAGAGAGCCCGATGCGGGACTCGATCCCAGGACCCTGAGATCATGACCTGAGCCGAAGGCAGTGGCCTAAACCACTGAGCCACCTGCTGTAAGTTGAAAATATTGTAAGTTCAAAATGTATTTAATACCCCTACCTACCAAAATTATAGCTTAGTCTAGTCTGTCTTAACATGTTGAGATCATTTACATTGGCCTACAGTTGGACAAAATCATTTAGCATAAAGCTCATTATCATTATTTTTTTAAGACAGAGTGAGTGCACATTTGTATGGAGGATAGGGGCACAGAATGAGGGGGGTAAGAGAGAATCTTAAGCAAGCTCTATATGGAGCCTGACCACAGGGCTCCATCTTAGAACCCTGAGGCCGTGACCTGAGCCAAAGTCAAGAGTCGGGTTCTCAGCTGACTGAGATACCCAGGCACCCAAACATAAAGCTTATTTTATAATACAGTGTTGAATATCTCATGTAAATTGATTGAATATGGTACTGAAAGTGAACAACAGAATGTTTGGAAGTGACATTGGTTGTTTACCCTGCTGATTGCATGGCTGATTGGGAGCTGTGGCTCATGGCCATTGCCCAGCATCACCCAGAGATTGTCTTACTGCATGTGGCTAGCAAAATTCAAAGTCTGGTGTCTACTGAATGCTTGGACAGTATCATGAAGTTGAAGAATCATACATTGAGCCATTGTAGATTGGGGACTGTCTGTATACTAATCTGTGCATTGTGTATCTATGAATAGTTCTATATGGCTCTCTAGATCTACAATAAGCTAACAAGAGTTATACTTAGGTCCTCTGACTCTAATCTGTTGCCACATGGATCACTGAAGCCTCTTTCCCATGCTTGCCTATAACCTCTCACTTCAATAGTGACAAACAGGCGCAGTAGGTGATTTTTAAATTGCTTCTCTATAATGAAAACATATTTTTATTGGAAAAAAATAAGGGATAAAAGAAAAACATGGTTCCTTAATTTTGATACTGTAAAAAGCTAACGTCAAATACTAGTATGGCTTCCTTAGAAAGATGAAGTATATGCTCAAAAGAAGAGAAATGTTAGCAATATTCCAGATCAACCTATAGGAAGTTAATTTGCACTAAAATATCACTGGATATCAATCACATGATAATTCTAGCAAATCTCATTTAAAATCAAGCTTAGTATAAACCCGAAAGCAGTACATTTAGAGGCCAATCAGCCAATCAGTAACAATACAAAAAAATCTGTGCTGTTCAGTACATATAAGTAGTGTCTTTTCTGATATATGTTGGTCAGTATCAGTTTTCAAGACTTGGAACCAAGTTGGACTCAATCCAGTTGGTCTTTTGTAGGATAGGACACCAGAAGAATATGAATTTGCACAGAATGGCCGAGTTCTAGGCCAGTTTCACAAGTTACTTCCTGGGTATTTTGGGCAAGACTCCTGAGTCTCTGATCCTGTTTCCTTATTTATGAACTTGGATTATGGTCTTTTCTTTTTTTTTTTTTAAGATTTTATTTATTTATTTGACAGAGAAATCACAAGTAGGCAGAGAGGCAGGCAGAGAGAGAGGAGGAAGCAGGCTTCCCACTGAGTGGGGAGCCTGATGTGGGGCTCAATCCTAGGACCCCAAGATCATGACCTGAGCTGAAGGCAGAGGCTTAACCCACTGAGCCACCCAGGCACCCCTTGGATTATGTTCTTTACCCACTTTTCAATTCATTCATATACCCATTCACCAAAAACACTGTAATTCTTGTTGTATAACTAATGCTGTAATGCTAGTGATTGCAACAAATAAACCTCGAAATGTTAGCAGTATAACACAATGCAAGTTTCTATCTCATTCAAGGGAAATAGTTCATTATGGATCTTCCTGCTTAGCGGGAAAAGGTAGACCTCGGTTCCACAAGTCATTCATTCTCCTTTAACTCCTGGCTTCCAAGGACATTCCTGAGGTCATTTCGTAGCCTGCCAGCTGCAAGAGGGAACCAGCCTAGAGGAGCCCACTGGGGAGGTGTTACTGGCTCAGTGTGGAATAGATACATCACTTCCTCTTGCATCCTAAGATTAGAATTTCATTGCAACAGAGACTGAATAATGCAGTTTCACACAGAACTCATTCTACCATAGCCACCTCAAGCAATGCTGGCTTTGGGGCTTCAAGAAAATGTTCTTTGAACTTCTTCTGTGGTAGCTTTAAGGAGTTTGCGTTGTACCACCATACCTCTTTGTCAGGCCTATTGTATCGAGGAAGGACACATTTTTTTATTTTTTAAAGACTTTATTATTTATTTGACAGAAAGACAACGGGAGAGGGAACACAAGCAGGGGGAGTGGGAGAGGGAGAAGCATGTTTCCCGCTCAGCAGGGAGCCCAGTGAAGGGCTGGATCCCAGGAGAGTTGTAAAGGCAATTATGGTCTCGATCATTTTGGATGTTCCTGGCTGAAACTGGTTTAAACAGTAAGGACATTTCTTATCTAACACAACACAATGCTCGGAAGAGTGGTAGTTTTAGAGCTTGTGAATTTAGAGGTTCAGGGGTGTCATTAAGAACGTAAGTCCTCTTCCTTATTCTGCTTTGCCTATCCCCAGAACATGAGCTTTGTGCTCATTCTTGCCCACAGACCACACAACAAGCAAAATGAGATCCTGGGGAAGAAGCAGCTGCCTCTTTCTGTGCATCTCTTCTAAGAGTGAAGAAACCTTCCCCAGAAGACCCCCCAACGGATTTCCTCTTAAATCTTATTCCTCATGCCCATGTCTAAATCAATCACTGGTGAGAGAAATGGTAACACAGTAATTGGTTTAGACCAATCTGGACTCAGATTGTGGGGCTGGGAATGGAGCCAGCCTCCTCTCTGAGAACATTGTCATGTGGGAATTTATGTGGGGTTTACTTTGTTAGTTTGTTTTGTTTTAAACAAAAGTTTCTTTAGGAAGAAGCATAATGTGATGGCAGGGATGTTTGGATGTTGGGCAGCTGACATTAACCTTGGGTATTGAGTTTTTCTGCTTGGAGCAAATTAGTTTCTGGAGACTGGACTTTCTGAATGGGAAATAGACTCATTATCTGACAAAGGAATTGTTTTTCTGATCTGTAATCCATTTATGTTAATAGTTTTATAATATGGCACAGAGGAAGTCCAATGATATTTGATATTTTAAAAATTACCTTATTTCCATAGGGTACAAAAGTCCACTATCTCCCATTACCATTTCTGTGTGGGTAGGAAATGATGGATGGGTAATGACTGAAGAGTTTATGCAAGCATGTGATTTAATAAAAGCAATAGGAAGTTTGATAGGATTTCCATTAATCGATAACCAAAAATTCATCATAGATAAGACTTTGCATCAAATGTGGCTTAGACGTTCAGTCTCCTTGTCATGTTGTTGGACCCTGTGCGTTTAAAACAGAGCATAAACACCATTCTCATTCCAGTCATAAAATACCCACATTGTGTATCCAAAAAAGGAACAAACAAGTGTAGGCATCCATTATTCTACCATTTATAAGTAAATCCTCAGTACCAAATTTTTGCCAGAATTCATATTTTTCTATGGTGGAATTTAAAGTTAAGTTCTAGAGAAGATTTCAAACAATTAAGGTTCTCCTTTCTCTTAACTTTCAGTTAGGGTCTCCTCTGGCTTCACTTCTGTATCACTTTGGTTCAATCATTCAGTGTCAGTATGCCTTAGATCTACATCTGTAAACTCATGCAAAATTGTAGAATTGGACTAAGTGATCATTACCCTGACCTTCTGCGATGATTCCATAATCTTCTGGAAGTTAAGTTCATGGGGCTCATTTGCTAGGTTTGTTACATTTTAACAAGGGAAACTCCCATTCCTTGCTGGAGTCCCTGCCTTGCTTTCCTGTTTACTCTTTGCACAATATCAGACAGAGAGTCACTGAGGGTTGGAGTGGCCCAGCACACAGGAGAATGTGAGCTTTGGTTATGGTCTGGGAAAAGATAGAGAGGCTGGAAAAATTCTTGGAATATTGTAGTCATGGGAGAGTGGTTAGACTGAAGATGAAAGACTGCTTGCCAAAATACAGTTCAGTGCAGAGACTTATCGGATAATGCACAGAGATGACATGTTGCTTTGTACACATTCCATTTTCAATCATTTAAATAAAAATTTTCTAATTTGGGAAGAAGTAGATCATACTTTTTTTTTTTAAAGATTCTATTTACTTATTTGTCAGAGAGAGAGAGAGAGAGAACACAGCAGGGAGAGCAGGAGGCAGAGGAAGAAGCAGGTTCCCTGCTGAGCACGGAACCTGATGCAGGACTCCATCCCAGGACCCTGGTATCATGACCTGAACCAAAGGCAGGCACTTAACCAACTGAACCACAACCACCCAGGCATCCCTAAATCATGCTTATTTTTTTTTTTAAATCATCTTTTAGTTTTTTCCTTAAATCCAGATGTAATACAGATCAATCAGTTGGCTCCACAAAAAACCCTAAACGATTTCCCCAGTTTTGTTCCTTCCTTTTTGTCTTCGCTTCTTGCCTTCCTTCCAGTAGTAATTCCTTTTTTTTTTTTTTTTTTCTGAAATGTTCCTAGCAAGACCTCCTTGAAGTTACTCTGAAAAAAATACCTCTCTCTTCTGGTTGAACTCAGTAGTGTACATCTCTCATATTGTTTGTTTTAACATTACACGTCTTCCAAAAAGTGCAGTGCTCATAATCAAATCGAGTGGGTGATTATCAACCTGGGACTTTAGTGGTATTACTGCACCCAGAAGGAGCTTCTAAAGGACAAGTTGCTCATTAATTTCAGGTCTGACCATGAAAATGCATTCTATTTCCTGACAAGGCAGTTGTCTCATCAGATCCTGGAAAATAAAGAATTTTATGAAGCCAGTCATTGAGTGGAAGTGAGCATCCGACTCACTCTGGAAGAGCTACACTAATGGGAAAGCACTAGGGGTGTCGCACTGTGTTACAACTCCACATTTATTGCTGCATCATCAAATACCAAGACTGATATCATTACAGACAGCAACAGAAGATAACACTCCCTAGCTCTGGTAACAGCAGTCTTCGCCCCTCGTAGGGTCTGAGAGAAAGAGAGATATGAGTACCAAGAAGAGGACTTGGAGAGGAGACAGAAAGGTCACATAAAGCATGGTCTATCCTGGCGGGGAGGGGAACTACACCACTGACATCATTAAAATGACAATGAAGGGCAATAATAAAAAGCAGACCAGATTTTAGTCAGTTTTAACATTTCTTTAAATTTCCTACAGTCAGTGCCATTACTGGCTACGAGGGAAACAGAGTGCTCCTACTGCCTTGCCTTCCCCCACACTTGGTGCACCACTGGTCTCAGTGCTTGCAACTGTGATTTCTCAGTAACTTCATGTCATGCATATCCAGTGTTGCATATTGCTGAAAAGATTGGAATAAGTTTGCAGTCAATATGGAATCACAATACAAAAGACTGAGTTGTTCCGCTCCTATGATTATAATGCATGCCCCCTGTGATGACCCCCTCACCCCCACACAAAATGGTATCAAAATTGAGGGGAGAGAAATGGAAGGGCCTGACCCCTGATATAACAGGTCCTGCATAAGACTTAATTCCAAATAGAGTTCTCTCGCTGAGGAAAACAGGTTTCTTCAGAAAAAATGGAAGTGAAATGGCATTAGACAACAGACAAACTCAGACTACTTATAAGCGTGTTTGACATTCAGAAATTCGGTCTTCAGCCTGTCAAACAAGGTGAGGAATTCCACTGCGAACTTTGGGAAATTTTCAGCCTTTTGGCCAGGAAAATCGGTATAAACAAAATGAGTTAATATTCAAATGAAAAAAAATTAAAAAAAAAAAAGCTTCCTATGACCATTCACATTTATATGTAAACAACCCATCTCTAGAATAATATGGACTAAACTTCTGGAGATTTAGTTATCTTGTTGACATGGGCAAAATCAATAGGCCTCACGGTGAAACCTTTCTGTGGGCCTTTGTCTTTGGTAAAGTGGCCCTTCTTTGCAAGCAGCTGTGAAGCTTAGGGAAGTCTTTATTCTGTTGTGTTGGGATAATCTATGTCTCCCTCCTACAGAGACCATAGTCTTCATGAGGGCAATGCCTGTTACCCTCTGGACTCGTACCTTCAGTTTCTAGCGGAAACCTCATATACAGTGAACACACAATAGCATAATAGCTACTTACTTTATCCCAGAATGGCTCTCCCAATGGGAGTGATGTATTTAAAAAAATAAATAAAAATAAGGAAGAACAGGAGAAGTATAAATGTCACTGAGGATAAGACACAACAAATTACTTTTGAGCCAGAGGTTTATTAGTCCTTGCGGTTGATGACATGGGTCTGTACTTCTGTTTGCCTTGTGTCCACTGTCCTTTTGTTGTTGTTGTTGTTGTTGTTGTTCCTGAGTATCTCCTTGGCCCTTCTAGCTGCCCTGTCACCAGCCTCTGCCCTCCTCGTAATATCGGATTTTCTGCACCTTGGAGTTTACCTTTCTCACTCTTGCTGCTGTTTGTTTCTGAGAACTGTTTCTCTCTTTGATGACTTTCAAAGTCTAAACAAATTCTATTGTAGCTGGAGAGTAAATTCAAGGGCAGGAATAGTAAAAGATGAGACTGAGAGATGAACAGGTGCATGAATTAAAGAAGCCTGGAAACTGGGTTCCTGCAGCATGCTGACTAAACAGAGACTTCCTGAATAACCAAAATGTGCAGACCCCTTCTATGCTAGGTTGCTGCTTTCATGGAGCTTATACAGTAGGGGGGCCTTAAAGAGTTGGAGCATTTTCCTCAGAGGAATATGGAGTTACTGAAATGTTACAAGAATAGATCGGGTTTTAGAGTACAGGTGGGCTGTCAGGTAGAGAATGAACTGGAAGGTGTAAGAGTGAAGACCGGTTGATCCTGCAGGAGGCTGAAACAGTCGTTTGAGCCATGACAAGAGCAGCCTGCACTGGGGTCCTATGGACAGGGATGGGGAAAATGAAAGTATTCGTGAGTTACTTACAAGTGAAAAGAGAAATGATGGTGATGGAGTCAATGTGGATGTGTATGCTAAAAACAGGTAGCGCATCCCCTGAAGGCACCTTCAAAGATAAGCAAGAAAGCAACCACGACAACATTTCTGCTCTCTTTTGGGGTGATGGCAATGCAGCATACAGATATCTGGACTCTGGACACAGACACATCCATGTTCAAGTCCCTCAAATCCCTACACTGTCATCTTCGAGTGATATTAGGTTGGCCAACTTACTTAACCACTGTACACTTTAGCCTTCTCACCTGTAACTGTGGCATAAGAAAAGCTCACACCTTGCAGACGATTTTGTGGATTAAGTGGGATACTAAATGTAAATATTCAAATACATTACTAGAAGCAGGATGCATATTATATGGGGTTATACAAGAATTATTAGATGTGCTTCTTGCTTTCAAAAGAGCTAAAATGAAAGGAAGTACATAATTACTTGAAAGTAAAACAAATAGTTAAATTAATTTGCATATATTTAAAAGCTGTACCTAAGTTTATATACATATATTGAGATGTCATTCATATGATCATAGACACTACAAGGGATATAGTTTGGGGGGAGAGATTTATAATAATAGGCAGAGAAACATCTTTGTTGAATGTTTACTGTAAGCTAAATACTGTGCTTGTTATTTTATATTCATTAATTCATTAATTCCTAAGGAATCCTTGACATAATATCTCTTACTATTACAGATACTAGAACTGAGGTTCAGAGGATTAAGCATTACTGGAGTTTGAAAGCAGGCCTGCTTACTTCAAAGCCCCTCTTCATTCTGATATTCAGGCTGCTCTGCATTTCTGTGTTCTTAGCCTATCTTGGATATTTCCTTGTTATAAAAAATTGTCTATCTATTGAGTTTTCTGACTTTGCCTATTCATGTACCCAGGGAAAATATTCCACCTACCTATGTCAGATGTGCCCCAGGAGAAAAAGGGCCTTTGCTTAAAGATTTCCTTTCTCTTAGTGGGAAGGGAAAGCTTTCTATAACCAGCAGAATTCAAAGGTCTTCTCTTTAGGGAGTGAATGTAAAAGGAAGATATTAGAACAGGAGACTTAAAAGGAAAAACATGATATACAAAATATCATTTTCAGGTCCTGTGAGATTTCATTCAATTTATATTTCATTCATTTAGCTCTGGCTTCTTTGGTCAAAGGGAGCAAATTGAGGAATTAGTTTTCTCAATTTCTCAGTCATTTCTTGTTTTATGGAGTATCATGCTTTCCTGAAGAAAAGACAGCCTCCAACATATATTTCTTTAAAAAAATAAACCATAAACACATATACACGTGTGCAAATTCCATATTTTTCCACTTCTATCAAAATAAAATCCGGGGCACCTGGGTGGCTCATTTGGTTTAAGCCTCCAACTCTTGGTTTTGGCTCAGGTCAGGATCTCAGGGTCCGGGATTAAGCCCTCACATGGGGCTCCCTACTGAGCTGGGAGTTTGCTTGTCTCCCTCTCCTTATGTTCCCCCCACCCCCATGCTCACTCTCTGTGAGAAGTAAATAAATAACGCTTTAAAAAAATAAAATGAATCACATACACATACACAATTCCATATTTTTACACTTTAATCAAAGTAAAAATCAAATAGTGCATAGACCCTGTAATGAAAAGCGCGAATCTTTGTTCCACATCTTCCTGCTCTCAGGCCCACTCCTTAGGGACAAACCCCATCATTTCTTCTTGGAGATTTCTCCATATTTCTAAACCATATTTGTAGAGCTCTATTTCAGGATTAACCACATTAGACCAAAGTCTCTTTTTATTGCTTCTTTAATGATCCTACAAAATTAAGTCAATTTGTTTTATAAAACTTTTAATTATAGTTACATCTTTATAATACAATAAATGTACATTAAAATATTAAAATGTAAATAATCAATGGCAATAAAAATAGTTACCATTTACATTTATCATAATATAATTTTAGTGCTAATTTACTTGAGCTTATTTAACCATCCCCCTATTGGTACATACTTGGCTTTACTATAAACTTCTTTGTAAATGATACTGAGTAAACAAAACTGTTGTTAAATTTGAGCGCACTTTATTTCCTATACATACCTTATTTCCTAGACAAAATTTCTAGACAAAATTTCCTTATTTCCTAGACAGTAATTCTAGTAATATAATTCCTGGCACAATTTTTTAAAATGTGTTTTGTTTATTCATTTTCATTTTAGTTTGTGAAACATTTTGCTAAACTTCCTTCCAGAAAATCTATACCAATTTATTTTTCTACCACAACATAAATCAACAAATTTTTCTATAATGGGCCAGGTAGTAAATTTTTTTAGGTTTATGGGCCAAAAGGTAAAGTTGAGACTGTTAGACAACTATTTGTATAACTAGAGACAAATACACATTTCTGTACATTTTTAATTAACATAATTCAAAATAATAATAATATATACAATTTTTAAAACATGAAGCTTCTAATAAAAAGAATGACTTTATTTTTTGGGTAGTAATATTTTGCTCAATTGGATATGGTAGGCAGAATAATGAATGACCCATGAAGATGTCCATACCCTAATCCTTATGTCCTTTAACTATGCTATATAGCAAAAGGGAAGTTGAAGATATAATTGAGGTCACGGAGGTTAATATGGGATAGCTGCTTTGTTTATCCAGGTGGGCCTATTCTAATTAAACAAGCTCTTAAAAACAGAGAGAATGCTTTTAGGCTAAAGTGAGAGAGATGCAGGGGAAGGAGAAATAGAGATTGGAATCATGAGAGAAAGCAAACTTGTGGTTGGTGGAAAGGCCACATGGAAAGCATGAGAAAGAACGTGCGAAGTATCAAGGAACCCCAAACTGGCCCCTGGCTGACAGTTCATAAAGGAAATGAAGGCCCCAGTTCCATAACCATAGGAACTGCGATTGTCCTATAGGTTGAATAAGCTCAGAAGTGGAATCATTTCCAGAGCTTCCAGAAAGGAACATAGCTTTACTGACACCTTGATTTTGGCCTTGTGAGATTTTCAACTGTGAATCCAAGTGAGCTGTGCTCTAACTCAGACTTCTGACTCACAAGGCTGTGAGGTAACAACAAGTATTTTTTTAAGCCGCTAGTGGGGTCATTTGTTATAGCAGCGATGGAAGTTCATACTTTGGGGTTTCAAATTTAGTGTTCTCGATCATCAAAATTAGTTGCAAATGTCCATCTCCTAATGTTGATCTGTATGAAATTTTGTGTATATTTCATCTATGAAATGTCTTTTCCCACACAGAGGTACTGATACTGATAACCTTCCACAAAAATATTATTTTAATCGAATATATTCAATCTCTTGGAAGGAATTTATGGATTCTATCTGGTTCTCATCTTGATAATTGTTTTTTAACATATCCTTACATTGCAGAGGAATCACGTCCATTTGAAGGTACAACAAAAGCTTCTTGGTTGCACCATTCAATAGATTATAAATTATGTACAATCCTCTGCACATTCATTAAGGTAAGAAAAATGCTGCTGTAACTATAGTTTTAGCTCAGAACTGTGGTTTAGTCCACTTTACAATTTGTGTACAAGTGGAGATCCAGCTTACTGTTTTAACTTTTGACAACACTGGTCTTATAAAGTACTTTGACATTACTTGTGATTCGACCAACATCAGTATTATGGAAATGATTACACTAAAGTATACATTTCAAAGGTAAGCACTCTGCCTACTCCTTAAAGAACATTATCAAGTTCCTAGCAAATGTGAATTTCAAAGCTGCTCGATGTTTGGTAATAGTGGCTGAAAAAAAATTAAATGCTTGATCCTAAGTTCAAAATCATCCAAATGACAATAGTTAAATCCACAAAAGTAAATGAAGTTCATTATTGACAAAACTGGTTCGACAATAGAGCTTCAAATACTTTCTGCAAATGACCTGTGGATGAATGATACAGTGAAACCCATAGGCTTTAAACACCTTACCTCTTCATAAGCTTTGTGAATTCGTGGGGAGCTGGGGTAGGGTGTTCACCATCAGTTGTAACACATCTTAGCTGATTCCACTTCAGGTTGTTGTGTATGAGTGTTTTCTCAACCTATTTGAAACTATTTCCACCTGTATTTGCTCCACACAGATTATTCACAAAGGTCACTTTTCAGTCACTCCAAATGCATCACTGACTTCACTAATAAGCAACAACCAACCAGTATTGTCAATATCTTTTGACTAATGAAGAGCCAAGGAAAACTACTCAAGACAATTTGCCTTGTTTTTAATTGACTATTGATGTTGTTTCCAATGTTTTTAACTCTTTGAGCAACTATTCTTGCCAAATAGTTGACAATCTTAACTACTTTCTCTGGCCACACTTCTTTAATTGATAAGTTAACATCAGTAAAAGCATTCTCTTATTTGGCTAATAAATGAGCTGCTTAGAAAATTAGTTGCAGCCTCTTTTTTTTTTTTATTTTTGTGAAGATATTTTATTGTAATGAGACATTTTATTTAAATGGTTCTACTTTTTTCTGATTGTTGTTTTCCCGTGAGTTGGGAGATGTAGGTGCGTACTATGGAAATGCCAATGCTTATTTAGCATTGTGATAGAGTCCTTGCTTAATACAAAATATTTTGCCATCTAATTTGATAATGAAATAACCCACAGTCCACTGTACCTTAAGACTGACTTATTCAAAGTCCACTTTTTTCTTTTCTTTTTACATTACATACAAAAGTAACAAAACAAATGTTGCGGTACAGTGATAGGCATAACACCAGAAATGTTGTAGAATTATAACAGTGATTTGTAGTGAACTCACCGCTGTGCAAAGCAGTGAGCATGCAACTTATGCTTTGTGTCACAACTACTCAGTTCCACTGTTGGAGCACAAAAGCAGCCCCAGGCCATGTGCACATAAACAAGCGTGGGTATGTTCTAATAAAACTTTAACTGGGGACACTAGCATTTAAGTCTCATATAATTTTTGCATGCCATAGATTACCACTTTTCTTTTGATTTTACTTCAACAATTTAAAAAGGAAACTCATTCTTAGTTCATAATCTATATAAAAACAGAGAAGTCAGAATTTGGCCTTTGGGCTGGAGTTTGCAGACTCCCATACTAGAAGAATATGTTTAATAAAAAAATCAAAATTTCCAAATAAGCTGAAATCATGAAAATATTTACCATCTCGGTCTTTTTGTGATTTATTTCAGTGGGAAAGAGTAGGGAAGAATGGGGACTATGGAGGTGAAAGGAAAAGACATGTTCACTTCTTTCTCAGGGCAAGTCTACTTATAAATAAACAAATTAACCAAATTCTGTGTCTAGTATGAGTAGGGGGCACTAGAATAATGTAAATGAAAAGTGACATTTAGATGTTTTCCTCTTATGTTTTCTTACTTTAGTCGGGGGAAAAAAAGCTTCAAATCAAGAATGTGAGAATGTCTGTGAAGAAAAACATCACACATCTAGAAATAAAGGGAGCATTTCCACCATGACTCTCTGTAGTTCCTAGGTGTCTTTTGTTTTTTATCATTTGCACAAATGACAAAATTTGTCCTATCATTTTTAAAAGATTTATTTATTTACTTATCTGAGAGAGAGAGAGCATGAGAGAAGAGAAGGTCAGAGGGAGAAACTGACTCCCCACGTAGCTGGGAGCCCGATGCGGGACTCAATCCAGGGACTCTGGGATCATGACCTGAGCTGAAGGCAGTTGCTTAACAAACTGAGCCACCCAGGTGCCCCTGTCCTATCATTTTTGTTATTCATATTCTTTTCTAAAAGTGGAAACAAGAAAAATTTATTTACATTAATATTTAAGTCTTTATTTTGATACCATTTACAAAATGACATCATAAAAACAAAAGAGCTGTTTGTTCCAAAGTGGGACTTTACGCAGAGATGGAGCAACTTAGCTTTTAAAGCATTGGCATGGGAGACATGGTAGCCACTGCCAATTGCACTTCCGTCATTGACTTACCTAGTCCTATGGACCTCCCTGTTCCCCTCCAGGCCTGTCTTTATGTAGTAATGTAATACTTCATTTGTTAATGATGTTAACCATAAGTAACATTTATGGGACCCTTACTAAGAGCCAGGACCTTTTCATATATTGTTTTAATTAACCCTCACAAAAGTTCTGAGTGGGCAGTATCTATTGTTATGACTTTCCAGAAGAATTGAGGCTTTAAGAGGATCATTACTTTTCTTAAGTTCCCATAGCCACTAGATGGCAGAGCCTGGATTCAAACTCAGGTCTATCTTGCCTCAAAGCCTGTGATAGTGACTCTAAAGAGAAAGCAGAGAAGGCAAAAGAAAAAGTCACAACTATCTAAAAAGAATTAGCCTGCCATTAGGTGATCTATCATTTCCTTCAGGTCTCAATTATTAGTAAGTTTAGCACACGACAAGTGTCAATTACAATGTCTATGTATTTCTACTGTCAATGGAAACTGTTATTTGGTAGCCTCTTTTGAAGTTAAATCTCAGGTAAAATGTATAATAGAACATATTGATGTAACTTCTTGGTTAAAATATAAATATTATTTTATAATATAATACCCAGTTGGCCGCAATAATCTGAGTGTTTAATAATTGTTTCAGAATCAAAATGATCTTTTGAGTGGACATGTTGGGTTGCAAGACCGTCAACAGAAAACTCAGGATCTTCGATGCCTTGTCATTTCGTTTGTTTTTTTTTTTTTTTTAAAGATTTTATTTATTTGATATATAGAGATAGATCACAAGTGGATAGGCAAGTAGAGAGAGAGGGGGAAGCAGGCTCCCTGCTGAGCAGAGAGCTCGATGTGGGGCTCGATCCCAGGACCCTGAGATCATGACCCGAGCTGAAGGCAGAGGTTTAACCCACTGAGCCACCCAGGCGCCCTGCCTTGTCATTTCTTATAAGAAATTTTACAGGGTGGCATTCAGTGTTTGGTTTATCAGATAAAATATGAAACAGAACTCTATTTTTCAGAGTTCTCCATTGACAGCATTTCCGTGTCCCCTGGTTGGAAGGGTGGGCGTCTCTTTTCAATACTGATTGATAACCTCATTTAGCATAGGTTAGCTCCTCAACAAATACATTGATTTGACTTAAGAAGAACTATTTTATGAAAACCCTATGTTCTATAATGGGTGATTTATAGTTTACAATGCTTCCTTTCTTCATAAAAGCAATTGACTTTTGGCCCTCTGTTTAATGACTATCATTTTAAAGATGACCACAGACTGGATCAGACAGAATCAGTGCATGAAATGAACAGTCATAAGTCTGAATGATTGTGTAAATGTGAATATGAGTTGCTGAAGATGACTTATTATTTCAAAGCTATGATAAAAAATTCAGTAAATCCGACATACTGTAAGAATATCATTAAGTGTTTGAGGGACTAAAAGACTATAGTTTTACTGTAGTGAAACTGTACATATTTCACTAAGTCAAGTATTTCCTTCCAGTACATAGACTTTGCCCAAATCTCTGGCTTAAGAAAACATGGGTAGCTATCACTCTGGTGCACGCTTGCCCATGTTGGAGACAGAGATATACCGGCGCTGTAATGGGAGGAAATCAATAGTAGCAAGGCCAGATAAGGTGGAAATTCCCAGAAGACTCATATTAACTAAAAGGATAATGAAAGCAAAACAACTTACAATGTACTTATTTTTGGATAGATGTGGTTTTATGAATATTCTAAATATTATTTAATACTTTCCATAATACTGGACTCTGAAACTCTAGAAAGCTATTGCCACTAATTAAGAGGTGGATTGGTTATATAAAGCCTATCAGTCAGTCTCCATTAAAAAAGAAGAATCACCACTAGCTATACCCAAGTAGAATTTACTGTTTCACCGGATTCTAATGATTTGTATTAGACACAAAATATTAAGACATTTTAAGGTATTTAATCACTCATAGTAAAAACAGTTAATAATCATATTTATATAAGACATGATTGGAGTTCAGTGAGAATGAACATATAGATTATTGGTATAATTTTGACACTCACTGTCATAGCCCCTATTGCTGAACTGTACTCTGAGATTTTGTAATTTCTTTTTGTTTTTAAAATTGAATTCCTTTCATCAGCACTACAAATAGAGTAGATATTTCTCATTCAGCAGGTTGAGAAAAATCTTTTCATCATGATAGCACTCAATGCCTTTACCAATTGCATTAGAAATTCTTATTCCCCATGTATAAATTGAAATTTTATGTCTCACATGCGTTCCATTTTATGTCTCCCATGTTGGTTATAACTTGTTAATTGTTCACATTCTGTACTACCAAATGATTACTTTGCTTTTCATTTTTATCTGTTTTCTTTTTTTAAATATTATTCATCTGCCTTTTTTGATACAGAAATTGTTTTGGTTGAAGGGTCAATTTTAGATATCCCTTAATGTTTCATCACTATTTTTCTATAGTTTCTCTGAGCTATTTCATAAATTTTAGTACATTTACTACTTTGTAGTATACTGAACTTTGATTTAGTTAATAAGTATTCAGAAAACTTCCTGTTATTATAAAAAATAATTATTGTCTGTTTAAATTTGAAATAGGTAATTTAATGTTAGAAATTGCAAACTTATTTGTGAACAACATGCATTCAGAAATGCACACAAGTCTTATAAAAGTTATTACCCATCTATTACCTTTTCTTCCATTATTTATAAATTAACAAGACTGTTTTTGGATGATCATTGGATATTTGATAGGAGGGTAAGTCATTCCCAGGGAAGCTTGTAAAAATATTGTTCCTTCATAGAAAATAGCTGCTATCTTCAAAGGTCACTTAGCTTATATTGTCTTTAATCCTCGTGGCAACCCCACCAAGCAAGTATTTTTTAGTGCCATTTTGTAGCAAGCTCAGAGCGGTGATCCTATAATGATTATTTGTACTTGGATTTGAACCGAGATCTGCCTGATGTGAAGACCTGCAATTTTTCTACACTAGGCTGCAAAGGAAACCAAAATCTCAGAAGGGGAAAAAATAACGGTTCTATGAGAAAATCAGGTTGCCGGGGGCAGCAGAATCCTTATCCCTCATCATCCTTCCATGCATGGGGCCAGTGCTTAATTATGCAGACAATAAATCAGAATGTAGAATGGGCATTGGTACCTAACTGGAATCCCATAACTGAATCACTAGAAGAACTCATGTGGAATATTCTTCAACGGTCCCACTTCAGTCTTGGCTTTGATTGCTTTATTCTTGACAGAAATGTCCACAACATGTGTTCAGCCATGCTTTAAAAGAGCATTCTCCCGAAGTGTTTAAAAAGAGTCAATTTTCCACAGCTTTAAATTCACACCAGTTTTCAGTTGCACACTTACTATATAAACAAGTACCTAGGATAATCTATTTTTATTTTCTATTAAAATAATAGAAAATTATTTTCTATTAAAATTTTCTTGAAAATTCTGCAATAAGCAATTTCTGATAGTGCCTGTATTAGGAAAGCTCACCATCTCCTTTTGGGTTGACAGTATCTAACAGCAGGATAAATCTGGGTAAACGTACTATAATTTAGGACAATTGGTGAAGGAAAATGTGGCTAGATGGCATTTATATATTTTAACACACTTCACTTACTCACTTTAATCTTCTAAAATTTTGGTAGCTTTTAATCTCCTTTACCTAAAACAAAAGCGTTATTATATGTTTCATTATTCAACCTCTGGTGATGGCACTAACAATGAAACTGGGCAAGATATGCTTCAGAGTGTAGAGCCGTGGTACTCAAAATACGACCCTCGATTATTCAACCAAGCATTACCTGGGAGCTTGTGAAATGTGCAAATTCTCAGGCTCCACATTAGACCTGCTGAATCAGAATCTCTGCATAAGGTCTGGGGCAGGGCCTGGGGATGTGTGTTTAATCAAGCCCTCTAGGTGATCCTGACGCATGCTAGAGTTTGAAGACCATTGTTGTGGAACACTGCTGCATGAGGTCCTCAGACTGGCCTGAGTGCAGAATCCTGGACCACACTGAAGCATCTTGAAGGAAAAAATTTTATTTTATAACATCACTGTGTTATCAGATCACACACTAAATAAAGACCTAAATCATATCTCATGAGTGGGATGCCTGTGTGGCTATGTTGGTTAAGCAACTGACTCTTGGTTTCAGCTCAGGTCATGAGCTCAGGGTCCTGAGGACAAGCTACTCATCAGGCTCAAGCTGAGCATGGAGTCTGCTTGTCCCTCTCCCTCTGCGCCTCCCCGCTGCTCACTCTCTCATAAATAACAAATTTAAAAAAAAAATCTAGCTAGACAAATAACTGCAATGTATTTCACACATATCTCCTGTCCTAAAATTGCAGATGTTCATCTACTGTGAACAAAAATAACTCTCTGAATTTGATGATTTTAAGTCTAATCTTGCCATTCCATATATATATGGAAAATGAAATGTAGAAAGGAATTAAAATAATAATTCACTGATGGTTAATGGACTATGGACTACCAGTCATTTATCTTCTCTAGATGGTGTGGTGGAGCCCGTGCCAGCCCTTCCAGTGTTGGTGTACAATATCCCCTTCGCAGGCCTTGCCAAGTGCTAGATTACCCACTTCTTTTAATCTTCTGGAGTAAAGCACTGACGGCTTCATCAACATGCAGTCAGGGAATTCATTACACCTCCATCGACTCGTATTGAGACTATAATTAATTTATAAGATAATAAGCTGTGACGAAAGTAGCATTGATTAGGAGTCACAAGTCTGCTACTCAACCTTGGTACAACTATGTATAAATTGTGGCTTTTGAAAGTCCACTGACTACTCTGAGGTTTAGTTCATTGATATGAGAAATACGAAAAACAATGAATTAGTAAGTTTAAGTTGTCTTGAATTCTAACTCAATGATTACTTGGATCATTGGAATGACATCATCAAACAGGTTGCTTTGATGGGCAAAAGGAGTCAGGCAAGAAAAGGTTCATCATGGTATATCACTGGAGATATACCATGCAGGTGATGTCCAGAGATAGCGCCAGTCCTTGTCCCTAGCTTGTGCATATGTTCTAATAAGGCCACCAAGGCAAAATCCTTTCATGGACTCTTTTCTGTAAGCATTAATGTTTATGTGCGTGTTACCACTTCCTTGTTTGAATTTCAGGAATATATGTACTATGCATTCACCATGATTTCTGGTTCTATAGTGGGATTTTTGTCCCCCTTTCCCCTTCCTAAGATGTGTTGGGCACAGGCAGCGCTGGGACACTGGCAGCAGCTACCCCAGGCATAACAGACTTCCCTGGCATGCGTCATTTAATAAAAATAGTTCTGAAGCTACCATAAAACCTTTCGTCTTTGAGTCTTAAATTATTTCACAAACATTTATTCTTATAGAATTCCTGCAGGGCAGACATTATAGAATCACATTCATGAAGACTTGGAGATGAAGGGAAATTCAGAGATCATTCACTTCAAATCACTTCATTTTTCAGGTGAAAAAATTAAAATCTCAGAAGGTGAAGTGACTTACCCAAGCAGTTCTCTTCTTTAAAATGTGAAAGTAGGAGTTAGGTGGATAACTTTAAGCCATAGAAGGCATTTTAAATTATTGTATGAATTAAACTTTAAATTTTATTTACTCTAGCTTTGGGAGGAAATTCAGTCCATCTTTTTAAAGGCAGCCCTAAGTGGTGGAGAAGTGGGTAGAGATGGGTTAATAAAATGATGTCTCTCAGTAATGAGTGGTAATTTAAAGTAGTATACAAGTGAGCAGAAGAAACAAAGTTATTTCTACTAATTTAATTTGTTGGTGTAGAATGGGAAAAATTGTTAGAAATGAATCTCTGTTGAATCTGACAACCTCTCCTCCTATCTTTAATCCTAACCCAAACCCACCACTTACAACTTTTTCACTGCCCCCTTTTCCACCTCCACATATTAATAATCATCTTCCACTTTAAAGAATAAAGGAATTTCAGGGTGTTTGGCTGACTTAGGTGGTAGAGCATGCAATTCTTGATCTTGGGGTTTGAAGTTTAAGCCCCACATTGGGTGTAGAGATTACTTAAAAAAAAAAAAACTTTAAAAAGTAAAGGATGAAGGAATTTGGAAGAAAAGAAAGGAAATTTACCCAGAAAGAGAACTACTGACCCACAGGGAGGAGTGGTGGGAAGATCACCATGGAACCTTCTGCACCTGCTCAGAGAAGGGAAAATGACACAAAACTACTGAGACAATATTTATTGCATGGGTGCAAGGCATTTTCAAAGATGCAAAGCTGTCATTTGAGAGTTCACAGGAAGATATCTTATGTATACTTAACTCTACCACAAAGTTAATGAAACTAAATGCACAATAGTTGTGCAAAAGAAATGGTATGGGAGCATATGGAAAACTTTAGACTTTGAAATGGGTGGGTTTGGGAAGATTTGGGAAAGAATTCAAAGTGAGGCTAGAAAAACATTGTTGGTAAAAATGAGATTGATAGGGAGGGCACATTCCAGATAAAAATGAATATATTTTACCAGAAGCATCTTGTTCTTTCTTTCCTAAAAGACGAAGACAAAGAGAACAGAGTCTCAGGGATGAATAGCAGTATTAGGGTACAGCCGAAGGATTGATTTGTGGAAAGGAATGCAAACAAACGAAGATATGAATCATGACTATTGACAATGAGAAAGTTCCACTGGAGGGAACTTATTTGGAAAATTTGTGGAGAAGTTACTTCTGGATGGATGGATAAAATGAAAAAAAGGGGAAATAGGGTTACATTATAGGAAAAATGGAGAAATATTGAGATCAGGTAGTATTTATTTGGAAATATTGAGACAGGAAGTCTGCAAAGGCTCTGATTCATGTTGTGTAATACAATCAACTAAAAACAGCATTGACAGAACATTAGAAGACATATGGATCTGACTGGACCATAAAATGACTATACCTCTCTAAATTCTTGGGGCTAGCTTTTTAAAGCTCTATTTTTCCAAGAGATATGATTAAATCTAGAACTATATATCTGAAAGGATAACACAGTAGAAGAGATCTGATTGATGGCCTAAGAAAATGAGAAAGAGTTAGGGTGATATGATAAATCTGAGTCAAAGATAGTAATAGTTTAATAAGATAAGTGTGATATTTCCCCCTTGAAATCATAGCAGGTTAGAGGCACTAGTGACTTTAGGGATTGTTATTGAAATGCATAACAGCATGGATGAATCTCAAAATAATTATATTGGGTGAAAGAAGCCAAACCTCCCCTCCCCTGCCATAAAAGAGTACATTTATGTAAAACTCCAGAAAACACAAACTTATCTATAGGGACAGAAAACAGATATGCTTGAGGTTGCTTGGGGACAGGGGCAGTATAGGATAGATCATAAAGGGCATAATGAAACTTTTGGATGTTATGAATATGTTCACTATCTTGATGTATAGTTTAATAAGAGTGTGCTTTGTGTCATAACTTATCAAATTGTCCCCTTTGTACATGTGCATTTTCTTGTATGGCAATTACCCCTCGATAAAGTAGTTTAAAAAAAGAGATAGCATGAATGACAGAAAATCTATTTGCACCCAGAATATATAGTAATTTGGCAAAACCTTCCTTGGATAGCACCTAAGAACATAAGCCTATCTAACACAGGATATTTCTTCTTCCTGTGGAACAGGGGAAATTACTAGAGATTTTTAAAAACAGAAATATGACTTTTATATCTCTATAAAAATAGAGTATTTTTGCAATTCATTTGTAGAGCAGGAAGGCTCTGGACCTCTTTTTCAGGATGCCTGTTCTCTGATGCCAGCTATGGCTCTAACTTACTCAGTGATTTTGGAACTTAATCTCATTTTATGACATGCAAAATGGAAATTAAAATATATATGCCACATTTCACAGACTTAAAAAAAAGATGAAATTATTTAGAAATATTTAGAATATTTTTGTTGGTACTAAGCAAGCTTGTGGGGATACAAAATAAACAGGATGTGTTCCTTTCTCTCTAGATGCTTGTATTTTTCTTTTTCCCTATAGACACATAGGTAAGTAGGTAGATAGAGATGCAAATCAAGTGTAAGATATTCTAAATTTTATAATTATGTTGTGAACAGACTACAGTAGAAGTATAGTAGAGGAGGAAGGATCTAAATATCTAAGGGTCAAGCAAGTAATGTCTCAGTTGTTTTTGAAGAAATAGTTCAACAGAGAAAGAGCATAAAGATTCCATGAAGAAATATATGCAAAACCCTACAGACATAAGGGGACATAGTACTTGGGAGATATCTTAAATTCATTGTTCTTAAATTCATTGTTCTTGATGGAGAGGTTAAGTGTGGGAGGATTTTGAATGATGAATCTGAGGACAGTTTAGGACAATATTGAGAGGGACCTTCCATGCTACCTGGGAGAATGTAGACCAAAAGGACTAGACAGGAAAAAAGTTAGTGAATATAATTTAAAAAATCATGAAAACAACAATTTATTGATTAAATATTTGACTTTTACAATGGATACTTTTGTAGTTACATAAAAAAGAATTGATATGGGAATCTCACAAAAATATTCAAAATTTTATTTCCTATTAAAATGCTTTTGCAATGTAAGTCAACATTAATTTTTAACAACTAGTTAAGTCATTATTATACTTCTTTGTTTTTTAATTTAAAAGTTGAATAGTAGTGACTTGCCATAAATCAAAGACTGTTTTCTTAGAAAAATATTGATTAAATTTAGTTTCCTCTTAGGAAATAAACCCTTGTAAAATTTAAATGTGATTGAGAAATGCAAGCACAGTTTTAAAAAGGAATGGTATTAATGGCTTTTTAATCAAGAAAATGGCTTATTAAAGCAAGGCAAAGTAATTAATAGATTTTTTTCAATTGCATACAATTGGAAACTTGTAACTGGTTGAATGATGACCCTGACTAAAGTCAGTATCTTTGTTTGGCCTCAAAATTTTCAAAGATTACTTATGGAAACAATATTTATATTTATTTTGTTGTTTGTTATATTGTTGTATTGTTGTTTCTGTGTGGAGTTTGGTGTTGGAAAGGACTGAGTTTAGCACAGATCATGGGAGATTCTTGCTGGTAAACTTCAGCAAATTATTGGACCTCTCTAATACTCAAATTCTCCATCGTCAAATGGGGATAATGATATTCAAATCATAGTGTTGTTGCAGTGCTTAGATGAAATGGCGATTCTGAAATACATAGCATAGTGTTTGATATACAGTAAATCCTCAATAAAAATAAGATGTTGTTTCTCTTGCTACCTGGACTTGTCGGGACTGGCAGATCAATATGGGACCAATTTCCTGTTCATACTGAGTACATGTGTAGCTAGCTCTATGTTGAGTAGAATAAAGGACCAGATTGAAAATCAGGGAATCTAGCTCTTGCCACACTCTGACATTAGCGAGCTATGTGTTTTTGAAGATGTAATTGGATGTCTCCAATTCTTTTATCAATAAGATGAGGGTGCTGGACCATCCACTAGATTTGAAAAGTGCATTTGAAGAATCTTGGAATATCAGGATTTCCTTCTGTTGAATTGAGAGAAAAGGAAGGTGATGGGATGTGACTCAACTATCTCCACCATTGCTTCAACATCTGAATTAACTAATTTTTGGTTTTGGATTATCTAGAAGGATTTTGCTTGAACAGAGCATGTCATAGCTATGAAAGCTTGCAAACCACTGGATTTCCCAATTTCTAAGTTTCCATTAGCTCTACAGTTTTGTTAATGTGTTTAATCATTAACCAAAGTCCAAAACCTTCCCTGAATGCAATTGTACTAAAGATGGAAATAATTGTATTTTCTTGTTAGGATAGAGAAATTAAGATGTTATGTGACAAATATAATGATTAACAGTTTTATGTCAATTTAATCCCTATAAGAATCTTATAAAAAAGCATCATTATTCCATTTGAAAGACAGGCCAAGGAAACCAACACCCAAGAAGTTTATTTATTTATTTTTAATATTTTATTTATTTATTAGAGAGCACAAGCAGGCACAGGAAAAAGCAGGCTCCCCACCGAGCAGGGGACTTGATCCCAGGAACTTGGAATAATGACTTGAGCTGAAGGCAGACACTTAACGGACTGAGCCACCCAGGTATCCCACTCAAGAAGTTTAAATCATACCATATATAGATAAATGATCAATTTGTAATTTAAACTCAAATATTATGCTCATTTCAATTGATAAATCACTAATGAAAAAGTCAATAATACAGTAAGAAATAACTCAATGAATCATTTAATCCACTTTTAAAACGTCTGTCTTAGGTCTTTGAATTATTTAATTGAATAAGTTTTCTCTGAACACTTTGTGTCTAATACCTTAGAGCATACAAAGATGAGTAGTATAGAGTTCTGACTTCTAAAGGCTTATAAACTAGCCAGGAAGATAGGCCCTTAATAGGAAGCAATTATTTAAAAAATTAAATTAAATTAAATTAAAAAAAATAAGAAGAAGTTATAAGAGTGAACACAGGTATATGACCTGTTTAAGTTTGCTGGGGGAAAGAAAAACAAAAGGGACCATAAATACATAAGTTAAGTGTAGTTCATCTGCAATTAGTAACAGTTCATCTTTCTAGATATATGTGAATAGGGTGAATCTGGCCAAGTCCTGATACAGAGTGGGAGAGGGGCAGGTAACTCTTAACACCAATTTCAGAAGGAAAAGTAGTGGTGAGAGAGAAGAGGCTATGTTAACAATTTAAGTCCTTGGTTAGTAGCTTGCCCATGATCTGTCACATCAGAGCAGCCAGGTCTTGGGGCATCTGTAAGCATGACCTGTATTTCTTTTTAAGGCTTCCAGCCGCAATCACCCAAACTGGAATTCATAGACATCAGGAAAAGACCAGGAGCAAACAAGCACTGAGGATATCTTTAAGTATCATTAAAATCATGGTTTCACACCATAATATAATTGCAGCAAGCAAGAAGTACTGATTTTTTTTTTTTTTTTACAGAGAGAGAGAGAGGGAGAGAGAGCACAAGCAGGGGGAGCAGCAGGCAGGGAAGAAGCAGGCTCCCTTTCAGGGCTCAATCCCAGGACCCTGGAATCACGACCTGAGCCAAAGACAGCTGCTTAACTGACTGAGCCACCCAGGCATTCCAAGAAGTACTGAAAGTTTGATGCAAGGTACAAAATAGCAAACAAAAGAGTTTCTTTGGCTTCAAAGGTAAAAAAAAGTGAAGAAAGTGCAGACTAAAGAATAAGGCGAAGTAACTGGAATTTTAAGATGATGAAATTGATGTTTCCCCTGGCCAAATTACACTTACGTTCAATGCTGTTTATTGCTACCTGATGCTGGCACAGAGTGATCTTTCCAACACAAATCCTTTCTTGGTTTTGAGAAACTCTAGAACTGTCCTCATTCTATTTGAGTAACTATGGGAAAAAGAAGATTCAAATGATGGAAATATGAGTTGCCATCAGCTGTAAAATATAACTAAAGATTGGGAGTAAAATTAAGTATTATACCAGAAAAAAAAAATGAAACCCTTTAAGATGCTCAATGAAGAGCATATTTTATCATGTGTTCTTTTTGAAGATTTAAGTACCTAGATGCAGATTCCTTAAAATGAGAACAAGCTCTGTACCTCTACAGCAATTTACTTCATAGTAAGTAGCATTTCAGCTATTTTTGTCTGGAATTGGTATGACAAAGAAGCTTATTTATCTTCTTTTCATTTGAGAAGTTGCTTCCTTCCTGGCAGTAATAAGGTTGGCATGGCTGATGCAGACCAGATCCAGATTTCTAATGCACCCTTGGAGAAGACTTCTCAAACTGTAGGAACCCTGGTTATGTTCGTTGATTGGCACCATTCCATTCCTTAAAGGGGTACCTGCTTCCAACATCAGGAATCACTAGTGTGGCTGGCCTTGTGGTAAGGAGCCTCCAACAGAAGCAGGTCTTCTAGACACCGTGGAGTTTCTATTCTTCTGGAACTTGGCATCATGACTTTTCCTACTTCCTGTGTCATGGAAGTAACCCAACCTTGTTGTCTCCTTTTCTGCTTCATGTCCTGGGTACCAGGCACCAACTGCATAGGCTACACAAACATGAGACCCATATGAGAATAAGGTTAGCTAAAAAGGAGAACCATGGCCATGGAGATGTAAAAAGCAAATAGCAAGTACAGTCTTGACCAGTTATCCCATGACCCAAGAACAAACAACCTCCTTTCAGTCATGTTTTCCTCATTATAATTCAAGCGATGCATCTGTGGATTCACAACAAAGGAAAAATAATTATGACAGGAGGTTTAGGACAGAGTCTCTGAGTCCCAGAGTCTTTGAGCCACTTCTGCCACCACCTCACTGGATGTCTGAGACAAATCCCTTAAAGTCTCTGAACTTCATTCTCCTTGATGGTCAAGTGCAGACCAGGGAACTTCAAGGTTCTTTCATCTTCTAAAGTCCTAGGGTATTATGGTTTTACTGATACAGAGCCTAAGAGATGTTTTAATAATCACAGAAATAATGAATACAAAAGAGTTTACACCTCAGAAAAAGACATTTCATATGTAGGGAATATCAATATATAGATAACTATAATAATATCTAGAGCACAAGTTAGTTTCTCTATTTCAGGGTTTTACTGTTCACTGATAAATGATAAAATTTAAGACTGTCATTTAAATACAAATGACAGTTTTGGTTTGTGATTTGTGTTAATTCCAATGGGTTTTTTCAGTGCTGAAACAACACAGGTATTCTGAGCAATCATTCTCCAGTGATGACCTACAGTTAAGATTTCATTTGGGAAATTGTCTAAAACTGCCCAAAAGTCCAGATCCTAAATTCCCGAGTTAAAGCTGACTAGTGGTTGGTGTATGGCACATTATATATTTTTTCCTTAATCTAATGCATTGGATTGATAAATGAAATAAATTTATAGTTAAACATAATGGCATAATATCATAGGATTTCAGGTATACAAAGTATCTCAAAGATACTTTATATTTTCCAAAATATGCTAAGATTCTATGGTACAGGGTGGAGTGTTCAATAAAACAATTGCTCCTGGAGTTGGGTCTGAAGCTGAGTTCTCAACCTTTCACCTGGTAAAGCTTGTATTGTATTTGTATATTTATACACCTAAAGTCTTATTAAGCTTGATGTATATTAGCCCACCACTTAAACTCTTTATATCACTACATCTTCTAGATGTATTTCTAACACAAAGCTCAAGAAAAGAACAACTGAGATAATAAGTTCCCATGATAAATTAATACCCTAAAATAATTTACTGGATTTAAATTTCATTATACTGAAATGAGTAAAAAAAAAAAAAATACATCAGAAGTACTCAAAATAAATACAAAGGGTTACGTTTTCTTATGAGACAGATACCATTGGACTGGGTAACAAAAGTTAAATAGAGAAACCCAGAATAAAAGCAAATAGATAAGGCAAACAACATTACTTAAATGTTACTTTCAAGAAGCACATCCCAAACAAAATGACAGTTTTAAAATGCAAGATGGAAAAACATACCAAGAAAAAATTTATTTTAAAAACTACTGTGACAGTATTAATCTAGAAAAAAGTAGAACTCAATATGAAGATTTTTTTTTTTGGATTAAAAGTACTATTTTATTATGACACAGTATATTTTAAGAACTTTCAGTCATCAGGAGTCTTTATTTTTCTAGTCACTAAGTTTAAAATATGCAAGCAAACCGGAAGAAACACGTAAGGACTAGTATATAAAGACATAGCCAAAATGGGAGACGTTAACACTTCCTTTCAAAAATCACCAGATCAGGCAATGTAACCACAACGTGAGCAAACATGATTCAGGGGATGTAGTCATAAAGGGACTCCGTTTTGCATCTCATCGGGCTTTTGCAGGTCTTCAATGGCCCTATTTCCCCCTTTTCCTGGCTCAGGTTAACTGGGCAGCCCCGTAATTTTCCCTAAAGAAATAATTCCTGTTAATTTCATCAAACACAGTCTCAGTTCAGCCATTAAAGTGTTCAGTCCGATGTAATTGTTAAAAGCTCTAACCTTGATTTATGACATCTCTCCTTATGGATGCCAAGAGCTATTGCAGGCAAATATCTAAGCAAAGGAAGCTTGTTGGTTTTTTCCTTCTGGTATTTCTTCTACTCCTTCTCTTTTCCTGACTAATTGATGCCTCTGATTAGCTGGGATGGGTGGATGACAACTTTGAGAGGGGCCAAGTTTCCTTTTTTATAGATGTCTGGTTCATGGAAATTGCAGTCTTTCCTGCAGGACTTTGAAAGAGCACTTTCCTACCAAACTTCGAATTACTACTTTGTTCCCATTGAGGTCACTTTAGTCAGTATGTCGTACTCAAGGTTCCCAGGCTTAACTCAGACCCCATTGTACTGCTTCATCTTCAAACTGAAGGGTCCACAGGTTAAACTTTTGAGTAGCCACCTCCAACTCCTCTCCTAGTGATGGGGGCTGAGGAGTAGCACAATCCCCCTTCTTCTTTCCTGTGGGAATCAGAGGGATTATGACTCCAAGCAGAGTTTGATCTAGAGAAATCGTCCTCAACAATTTTTTCCAAATTCAACTCTGACTCATTTTTTTTTTTTTCAGACATGATTTGTCAGCCTTTATTAACCAAGAGCAAAGCCGAGCCCTAGAGTTTCCTTTTAAAAAACCCAACCTTGTTTATGGCAAACAATGATTTAATTATATGTTCAATACTACAGAGCAAGAATTGATCACTTTCAATCAGTTATTCTTCTGAGATTAAAATACAAGTGTAAAACGGTTAAAATAAGATTCTCCCCAGTGATTTAAAAACAATTCCAATTGAAAGACATTTCAAACACGATGTGTAGAACTCAGGACCAAAAAAAGACCTTAAAACATTTTACCTTTGAGGTAGCACAATAATGCTGAATTAGATCTCCTTTATTACAATGAGCTTAAGAAAAAAATGAGGAAATGTACCTTTTGCTCAAGGTGGGCTAAATGGTTTTCTGCAAATCCCCCATGAGGTTAGTGACAGATTTTTTTTTCTTTTTTTCTTTTTTTTTTTAACGTATAAAGATAGCCCTGCAGTGTGTAAAAGGAAACCCACAGGGGAAGGCTGCTTCCCATAAAATAGACATTAGAATCATTGAGGAACGTCAGCAGTCAAGACAGGAGGAACAAGAGGTAATTGTAGTGAAAAACCAAAACAACTTGTATCTTGGCAAGACTGGTTGGCTATATCCTAGCTATGTGTGAGGAACTTAAGAGTTTTCTAAAGTTTCATAAAAATTTGCTTGAAAATTCTGCATTGTGGTTCTGCCACCTAAACTGGGGATGATGTTTATAGTGTTCATGAGTGTCAGCCCAAACTTCCATTTCAATATCTTCTGAGATAAGCAGGGGTGAAAAGTATTTGAATAATAACTTATTCTCACTCTCCCTCCCAATTCTTAGAGGAACAGTTATAGCCTTAAGATCATTTATTAGAAAATGAAATAAAAAAATAAATATACTAAGCCTTTAATTTGAGATATCAGAAAACAATTCCAAGAAGAACATAGAGAGATGGAATGAACAATGATAAATTCAGCCTTCATAATACAGATAATTTTTTAAAGTATATGTGATTTTAAGTACCAAAATGTAAATTTTAAAACAATTAACAAATAAAATATGAAGAAGTCTAGCAAATCTGATTAACAGGAAGGGGAATTTACTAAAAATCAATGTTAGGAAAAAGAAACAGGATATAAGTACAGATGTGGAGAAATGAAAAATAAGAAAACACTCTGTACACATTTATAGCAACTTATGTGAAAATCTAGATGAATTAATCATTTTTTAAGAAGATATGAGTGTCAAAAAAAAATGAAGAACAAGCAACATACCTTAAGAAACCAACAACAACAACAACAACAACAAAAAGAACAGAAAAAGAAAAATTAAATAAAGCAGCACTGCTTTAAATGACATCTGTTTAGCTCGTGAGTTCAATCAAATCCTACCAGGCACTTAGAGGTTGTCTCTAATTCATGTTATTTAGGTTATTTCAAAGTGGAGAAAAAGATTAAAGCTTCCTTACTTATCACAAGGCTACTATAGCACTAGTCTAATAAGGCAAGACCATCACATAAACTTTCAGCCATCAGGAGCTCAGCATCACATATGAACACAAGTATAATTTTTTAAATCAACAAATTAAGTCCTTTACTGTGTTAGAAGAGTAACATAACCAAGTATATATATATCAGAACTGCAAATATGATTCATCATTAGTTTATAATAGAAATGGTATTTCAAATAATTTGGGGGGAGGGAAAAGAATTGTTATTTAGTAAATAGTACCTAGCAATTGGATAGCCATATGGGAAAGATTAATTTTATAATCTTACCGCTCATCATATGTAAAAGGAAACTCCATATAAATCAAACACCTATATTTAGAAGTTCACAGAGTTGTTAGGAAAAAAAAGAGAGAATATGTCTTTATTCCCTTGGGATAGCAAAAGTCCTCCTAATACATTATAAGCTCAAAGACCATGAAAGAAAAGATTAAGAAATGTAACTTAACAAACATTAATGTGTACTGTAGAATGCAAGATACTTTAAATGAAGTGACAAGACAAGCACCACATTGGAAGAAAACATTTGTTAAAAAAATATAAAAGTTTATTTTTATTTTTTATATTTATATTTTATATTACACTAATTAGTATAATTTTCAATGTTAACAATTTTTAAAAAGGCAAGTAATCCAACTATGATGAATAATTCATGAAATTCATACTAATAGCTAGTAAATATGAAAAGACATGCTCAACATCACAGGTCATCAGGGGAACACCTATTAAAACAACAGTGGTGTCCCATTTCCTGCTTTGATGATTGGGAAGGTGAGATAACAGTGAGGTTTTACAAAGGAGAAAGTGGCACTCCCATGGGTGATTATGTGAATTGGTGCAGTTTTCTGGAGAATCATTTGACTGGGTCTATTAAGTTAAAAAAAATTGCATTTCCTTTGACTCAGCAATTTTATGTCTAGATGTCTTTTCCACAGAATTACTTATCTGTGTGCACAAAGATGGGTGCTCAGGAAGATTTATTTCATCATTGTTGGTATGAGGAAAAAGAAGAGAAAATTAGATACAACCTATCATGTTCCATCATTGTAGAATGGTTATCGAGTTTATGCTATTGATTTATTTAATGAGGCAATATACGTAAAGCACTTACAACAACATCTGGCACCTGATAAGCACCAGATATGTGTTAGCTTTATTATTCTCCCACCCTGGAATTATAAGCTCTTTGAAAGCAGCACATTTGTCTGTTTCACTCATTATTGCAACCCCTTGGCCAAAAACAATGCCTGTTAGGTAGCAGGGTAGCAGGTCTTCAATCAACATATCTAAAATGATTCCTAAATATGTATAATGCCCTTTTTCTGTGATTGCCCCTCTATATCCATTTTTTTTGCCCTATTCTGATTTCTAGGAAGCTGACTTGGGTTTCCTTTATCCTCTGGCATTCAGTTTGTCACAGCCCATAGCGTCACCAACAGGATTAGAGAGTGGAAGGCATTGCGGTATTTCTCCTTTGAGACTTCTCTGCCATACCAGTAATTGCATCCTTTAACTATAGCCAGACCTCACTGGTTAAGTCTGGACAAGCAACCCGCACTCCATCCTACCCCCCTCCTCCACCCATGGCCACAGATCTCTCTAGGTTCCAATAACAAAGAAAATTCTCTTCCTGTTTCTTCAGGCTTCAAGGTGGTGACTCCTTTCTTCTGCTGTTAAAACCTGGATGCTTTACCATACCTTGCTCGTTCCCTTGACCCTGCTCCCACACATTTCCCATTCAGTCCACAACTGATCTACAAGCTAAGCATTATCATGCAGCTATTAAATAGTGTGAGGGAGAATTGGATATACTGACATAAAAACAATTCCACAGTGGGTATGTTAGATTTAAAAAGGCCAAAAAACCTGATACCCGTATATGTATCATTTATCCACAGTCAACATTTGCCACGTTTTGGTTTAATGTTCTTTTCAACATTTAGATATTTCAAATCCATGGTGCACTATAATAGAAAAAAGATTTGAATGTATAACACATACTTAGACGATTCAGTGGTTTAAAAACAGCTTTAACTCTCTAAATATATAAATGACTGTAAATCCTAGACAATCATGCCATGCCAGCAACAATGCTGGGACAGTAATGCAACCCCTTCCTTAGGTTCCACACCCCCTGGCTGTGTCACAGAGAACAAGGATTCCCTGGCAATACCTACCGGTCATTTGTAGCATCATTACCAAATGTAATGCATGATACAGCACAACAGCATTGTGGAGTGTCATTCCTTGAAATAGTATGGTACTTTGATTTATAAAGTGATGATCAAAGAGCAGACCGTTAAGTCTTAAAAACTTTGGGTGTTTAAACATCCAGTGCCATATTTAAACGCGACTGGCTCAGAACCTCAGGAGTTTCCCTGGTGACATTCAAGGCTGCTCTCAAACCTGAAGGGCAAGGAGAGGCTGAGGAAGGAGGCAGACAGACCACCCCAGACTGGAAGGAGGCAGATTCAGTAAGCAAGGGGACTTACATACAAGGCTTGTTTTGGGTGGCTGCAAGATGAGTAGATCTCTACACTTGTCCCCCTGAATCTCAAGAGTTTATATGAAGGCCTTAACTGGGCTTAGAACATACTCAGTCTAGATGCTCTCAACACCACCTTACTTTCAAGGCTGTGTTCTTGAAACAGTCCCCACCTTGGGAATGGTGGGTAGAATGTGTGTTTCAAGGACTGTGGGTATTGAGAAGACTCCAATTGCCCTGGTCAGCTTACAGGTTAACTAGTGGTCATATCCTCTCAACGGCTTTCCCAATAAATGTCTAGAACATGATATTAAAACATCAAAGTATGAATGACAGCTACCTCTGGGTATAGAATTGGAATTGGTATGGGCACAGGGGAAATTAACCTTTTATTTCCTTCTAAACTTCTGCATTATTGAAAAACAATTTTACAGTGAGCCTACCTTAATTTTCTAATTATATAACCAAATTAAAATAAAATTTGAGATAAAAGAATGACGGGATCCTCTAGAGTAGAATTCTGACAAAATTTTGGTAATTGTATGCAAGAGTTAAAAGAACAGAGAACAGGGCACCTGGGTGGCTCAGTGGGTTAAGCCTCTTCCTTTGGCTCAGGTCCTGAGCCCTGGGATCTCTGGGTCCTGGGATTAAGCCCCGCATAGGGCTCTCTGCTCAGCAGGGAGCCTGCTTCCCACTCTCCCTGGCCTATCTCTCTGCCTACCTGTGATCTCATTCTCTCTGTCAAATAAATAAATAAAATCTTAAAAAAAAAACAAAAACAGAGAACAAATTAACTATACACAGAACACTCTGGTATCAGCATTGAAAAGAACAAATAAAACAAGAGGAATTGACACAGAGAGGTCACCAAGATCATTAACCTGAGAGTTGGAATGGAAGTCCTGAAACAGTAGACAGGTCTGAAGCAATATGGTCAGGATAGCCCAAGCCCAGATTGTCCTGAGATCTATGGGGGGAAAAAAACAAACAAAACAAAACAAAAACAAACTGAAGGCAATAAAAAATATATATGTTTTTGGTAAGAAACAACAACAAGTTGAACAAGGGAAGGAACTGTTTAGGGAAGATGCACACTTTTATTAACCTGACAGAAACACCACACACACTCAACTATTCCTTTCTTTTTTTTCTTTAACAAAAAGATCTAAAGAAAGGGTGTCAGGGAGAATTAAAACTCAGTACAGGAGAGAAGATAGAAAGTAAATGCTTAGACCCTTAAATGGTATTGAGTTTTCAGACACAAAAAGATTATATTCTAGTGTAATAAAATAATTAACAAATGTGTTCAAGAACATTCTGAATAGGAAGGGTTTAAGGAGGTGAGCCAATGTTCCAGTGTTTCAAAATTCTGAAGACTCACTCAAACTCAGTTCCTGTGTGTGTGTGGTGTGTGTGTGGTGGTGGTGTGTTTGTGTGTGTGGTATGTGTGTGGTTGTGTGTTTGTGTGCATGTGTGTGGTGTGTTTGTTGTGTGTTTGTGTGTGTGTGTGTGTGTGAAGTGATCTTTTTTTCTTCTTTAATTCTATCAGTATCTTACCTGTGCAGAGATGCTTAGTTTGATGGGCTGTCATAACAAATTTACCACAGAAATGTATTCCGTTCTTGGCCTCAGTTTGAAATGGCATAATGGTAGTTGATGAAATGCAAAAGCAAGAACAGCAACCACAGGCTCTTTCTAGATTTCCAAATTCAGAAGTACAAGCTTAACTTTCTAAATTTTTAAAAATAAGTACCAATAGATCGATGTTGGCAGTCTTTATGATCCTTCTAATATGAAATAATTGTGAAACAGTATTGTTTATTAAAGAATCAGTGCATCCATAAACGTATCTAAACTGATGAATGCAATTTGACGGACAAAATGAAATCAGTTGGTCAACTGTTAATTAATTATAAACTGTTATTTTTTTAAAATTAGGGTAATGTACGTAAATAGTACACTGCTTCATAAGTAAGACTGGCAACTCTTATTAAAGCATGTTTTTTAAATCCTTTCTGGTGTGGCACCCACGGTTGCTTCAAACATGAAAGGAAACAGAGCATAGTGATTATGAGGATGTACTTTGAAGTCACATAAACCAGAATTTTAATCTTAGCTCCTCTACTGACTAGAGGTGAGAGCTTGGGCCTAAGTTTCTTTATCTTCTTGAGGTATTAGTGAGATCTATCCTATTGGGATGAAATGGACTCATGTATTTCAGAAAGTCCAATATAGAACCAGTTACTTAGAAGACCCTTATCAGTGGTACTTATTATTAGTATTGTGCAGCCTTAACTAAATTTCTATAAATAGTAAAAGGATACCAAAGAGACAGTAAGTATGAGTACTGTATTATTACCAGCATAAAAAGACAAATAATTGCAGTGCCTATAGTACATTTTTCTGACTCATAATGTTTTCTCAATAGACGTCACTTTCCTTACACTGAATTCTTGTGCCCTCTGCTTTTCCGTCAAGTGTATGGATGACTAAGGGCTTTCTTTAGTAAAGTACTCTTTACTTAATCAAAAGAAAAGAAAACAATCACAATGAGAAATTTTACATACATTGTGAATAAAAATATACTTTGAGAAATGCTTTTTGGTTGAAGACCCTTGAAGCAAGCCGCTTCTGAGTGGAAAAATGACATATTCTGTAGCTGCCTCTCTCTCCTCTCTGATTACTGTTGTTAATAAGGATTCGAAAAGGAGCCATGACAGCTCTTGGAGTTTGTAATGTAATCATTTCTATACATTCTATAGAAATTCATTTCTTTAAAAAAATATTTAAATTCAGCCAATTAACATATAATGTATTATTATTTTCAGAGGTTGAGTTTAGTGGTTCATCAGTGGCATACAACACCCAGTGCCCATTCTATCACGTGCCCTTCTTGATGCCCATCACCCAGTCATCCCATCCCTCAACTCTCTCCCCTCCGAAACCCTCAGTTTGTTTCCTCGAGTTAAGAGTCTCTTCTATATTCATTTTTTATTTGCTTTGCTGATCCTTACAGACATCTTCTGGTAAACAGAATGTAAATCAAAAGACTATGGTGAGTTTGATTTTAGTTATTACATTTGTATTTGTCATCCTCAAGGATCTCCTTAGCATCTTTTCAAAGTCACTGTGACAGTTCTTATACTTTCCTATTTCTTGCAGATATTTTAACCTTTTTATGTTAGTTCATTAAGTATAGTAGTGTAAGGAAGACTTTATTTGAGAATAGTGCAATAGGGGTATTACAGTAGGGGAGGGACAGCAGTCTTAACTCTGAAAGTAGCAAAAAACAGCTGGGGATTTATAGCCAACAAACAGAGTGAAGGGGGTCCATGGATGGAAAAGTACTTAAAGGAGTCGTCAAGGGTAGGGACATTCTTGTTAAACTGACCTAACATGATTCCTGCTATCAGCAGTTCAAGAGCTTATCCATTAAAAGTAGGAGATGAGGAGCTAGATCAGATAATAAGAGTGTGGGAGTCTCATAGAGGCTCTTAACTCTAGGAAGAAAACTGAGGGTTGTTGGACGGGAAGGGGGTGGGGGGGATGGAGTAACTGGGTAATGGCATTAAGGAGAGCACACGTTGTGATGAGCACTGGGTGTTATATAAGACCGATGAATCACTGCCCTCTAACTTTGAAACCAATAATATGATAAATGTTAATTAATTGAATTAAAATTTAAAAAATGGAAAAAATAATCACACACACACACAAAGAGTGTGAGACTGTCTGAATCAGCGGGATTCTTGCTAACGCTCATCAGGCCAAAGACAAGGTGAGCGAGAAGGCTGAGGCCTCGTCAGAAACAAGGTTTGGCAGAACCTGACTGTGGTTTGGTCAAGGAGAATTGTGATCAGTAACACTGTCTTTGTCAGTAACACCTGAATCCTGCAGTTTTGTTCTGTGGACCATTGCTTCCTCTGGTTCTCGCATCTCTTCCCCTGATTGTCTTGGAATGGGCGCCGTCTATAGGACCCGAGGCCCAGCATGAATGTACCTTCCCCCAGAGATGTGTGTTAACTTCCCCCAAATGCCCAGGGGTTTTGCCTGTCCGAAGCCACCTGAAAGTGAGTTCAGAGCCCAATGTGGGTTGAGTGACTCCTGCAGCAGGAACTAGAACCTACACAGAGGTTTGAAGGCTGATTCATGTCAGATCCATGTTTACGTTGAGGATGTAGCCCTTTTATGCTTCAGATTATTTTTATTTTTTTTAAAAGATTTTATTTATTTATTTGACAGAGAGAGAGAGATCACAAGTAGGCAGAGAGGCAGGCAGAGAGAGAGGAAGAAGCAGGCTCCCCGTGGAGCAGAGAGCCTGATGCGGGGCTCGATCCCAGGACCCTGAGATCATGACCTGAGCCGAAGGCAGCGGCTTAATCCACTGAGCCACTCAGGAGCCCCTGCTTCAGATTATTTTGAAAAGTAGTTCTGCTAGGATCCCTGTCACTCTGGATCCTCAGTTTTGATTTTTGTCCCCTTTGCTCTGGTTGGCCATCAACATCAAAATTCAAATGTGACAATACTTGCAAATACCCTCAGGGCAAAAGCAACTTCTTACTCGTGGACCTTTCTGTATGATTTCACTTCACTTACACTGTGTACTGGTAATTCCTTATTACTGTATACCTTTCATGAAGATAATTTTTATGTTTTACTCTTACATAAGAATTTTCAGAAAACGTTTAGTTTTTTTTTTTTTTTTTTTTAAATTGGATAAAGATGAAGAAATCCATAAAACCAAAGGGTGAGAATGGAGCTTATTTAGACAATGAATGTTTAGTAACAAGATAGAAATGAAGACAATGTTTGGGGAATTTTTTCTTTGCATCCTTGAACTGTCATATTGTTACTTTGTTGAGTCCTTTTGTATGTATTGATTATTGATTACGTGCTTCAGAACTGTTAGTCTCTGAGTCACACTTTTAACATAAGACTGTCTCTATTCTTTGAAAATAACCTCTGGAGCAGGGAGATTGTCCGCATGAATTAAGTTGCACCAGCCTTGCCCACGTTTTTAGTTCCTAATCTTGATGTTCGATGGTAACTTTGAGTTTGATATTTGTTTCCCCACCTGCCTTGATACCTGAAAGCTTGATGATTTCATTACCATTTAACTCTGCCTTCAACACTCTTTTGGGTTTTTGTTTTTTTGGTTTTTTTTTAAACCTTGGTTAATTAATCAATTACGTCCAAACCACAGGAGCTGAATAACCCAATCCTTAGACTGGGTTCCCTGGAAGGAGTCTTTGAGACATGAAGTTGCATGCAGAAGCTTTTTGGCGAATATGCTCTGGACGTGTTTTTAAGGAAGTGAGGAAGACAGAACAGAGCAAAGACAGAAGCTGGTCTTGTATGGGGATATAACTGAAGCCTTCAAACCTATCAGCTCTCCAACTGGGATGCCTTTCAGCAGATTCCCAAACCCAGGACCAAAGGCTTAGCTCTTGTATTCCCCCATCAGCCAGTCGTATGCCCTGTTTCCTTCAGCCAGCAGAGGGCATTTCCTAGTGAGGACACAACTTGACCCATCAGGCTCTGACATGGATATTTTGGTCCTGGTGACCCTGATACAATTTCCAGGCATCCCCTATAGTAATTCAAGGTCTAAGAGGAAATAAGGTAATAGGAAATGGAAAAATATATTAGAATCATGACACTGTTTTGCAGTTAACATTAAGAACTCCCAGATATAACCCAGGAATGCATTATTATTGTCAACTGGTATTGTTTAACTCCTTAATGAGGTGTTCACTTATGTAATCCATGGAGTTGTTGTCTTTACCCATCAATATATGCCCCTAATGGGAATATAGCTGTCTGCTTTATACTTGAGAATTATTTGAAATTTCATGATTTGTTATAAAAATTTTGTGAATTTTGTTTTATTCTCTAAAAATGTTTGTGATTATTTTAATATAAAATAATGTTTTATAAAATTATCAGTTTAATTACTTGATTTTTGTTCCTCAAAAATCCTAAAAAATTGCTTCTGGCTTATCCTAAGGCTTAGAGTACACGCCCAACACACCATTGTAGACCTTCAATCTGTTACTTTCTCAGTTCCAGAAGAACAAATGAAAGAAGAAGTAATAATAATAATGATAATGATAATAATAATAGTAGAAGTAGTAACAATAAGAATAATAGTAACCAACATTCGTACAATATGTCTGAGTTTTCAAAGTGAGAACGGCATAAGACAGGCAAAACAGGAATGGAATCCAGAATCCAGATTGATTGTGTTAAAATCTTAGTTTAGCCACTGATAAGCTGTTAAAGGTTGGATAAGTTGCTTAACCTTTCTGAGTTTCAGTTTTCTCATTGATAGGTTGTGGATAATAATAGGCCAACTCACCAGTTGTTTTGAAAACTAATGGAGTTGATGTTTATAAAACATTTCAAATTATGTTCTCATAATGTGAACATCATTTAAATGCTTGGGTGGGACAATATTTGCTTTATAAATAACATCATTTTAAATATGATTCCATACTGTTTAAAAGTAAACACTATTTAAAGTTGGCTAAATAAATATTTCATTTGATCTTTAAAGCAAGGCTGCTAGTAAAATAGAAAAACTTAGTCATAACTCATGGATGGAGATTTTGGGGGATAGTAATTAAGATCATTTGCCCCAGCTCATACAGCTAATCAGTGGAATATTTAAGTAGAAACTCTGTTTCTTAAATCTGAATTCCTCTCAGTTCTTGGAAATCTTGTCTTTGGAATAGCCACTGCATACCTACTCTGATAAACCTCATAGAAAGAAGGGGCTATACTTTTTAAAAATTATGGCAACAATATATTTTATCATGTAATTGTCAAAGCAATACTCTAGACACTGAAAACATTTGGCTAAACATAATAAATGTTTTACTGAGTTTAATTAACTTCTTGGGAGTAGGAAGATGAGAGATTAAAAAAAGTATCCTTTTCTTCTCTACAAAAAGAAACATAGAAATCAAAATGTTTTTGAATAATCCCCCCCAAAACCCTTTGTGGCTTAAAATAATAGACTTCCCCCCTCCTTTTTTTTCTTTTTTAGAACTAGAGGGAATGTCAGACATGCAATACCTTAGTTTGATAGAATATGAAATTGAAGCTCAGAAATGTAAAATGAGTTCACAGAATTATGGTACTAATTAGACACCAGGCTGGCATCAGGAAATATGTTTTTTTGTTTTTGTTTTGTTTTTGTTTTTCTGGAGTATACTGTTCCTTTGTTATAAGAATATTAACTATTTTATCTCCAGTTTTTCCCTTTACGGAGACTCTTAAGTCAGTTTCTATTTAAGACCAGAATACTCCTTCATCTGGAGTTGAAGCAGATAAGGGCTTTAAAAAGGGGTCGTGCACTTTGCTGTTTCATTTATAAAGCCAGATCAAAATATAGGTATAGCTGTTAAGAAAGACTTCTTTATTCCTAATTCACACATGAGACAAAGTTAGATCATTTACTGTGTCCTCCTTTTTCTTAGTTACATGTGCTGACCATAGTAATTGTGTTTAAGGAAAGCAATTACTGAAAAGTTCCTTTAGACATGCAAATTTAATGGCCTATTTCTATAGTGCATGAAAGAAAATTCTTTGTGGAATTATAATGCTAGTGTATTTGAAGTTATCTTAAAAGGGTTTATAATCCGCCTTCTTCTTTAAAAAAAATGTGGAAGAGGGAATTTGGGCTAGTTGCTGCTGAAATAAACAATAATTTTCCCTTCTAAATATTACTGCTGACATACTGTCTACTCCCATTCCCAACATAAATGTACACTCGGCCAGATTTATTTGGTTGTATGCATTGGTGTTTTGGTTTAGTGACTGAAAACTGGAAACAGAATTTGTCTTTGGTGGTTTATAGAGACTCAGGGGATTAAAAAAGGAGGAGAGAGGGATGGAGAAGAAGGATGAAGGGGATGTGCAGTCTATTCCCAATTGGTCCCTTGGCTTGGCTTTAAACAGACAAGATAGAGACTGAGTGACAGAGACAGAGGCTGATGTTATTAAATTGGGATTTTTGAGAGATTCTGGGCCTGGGCAGAGCTGCTCTAGGACCCAAGAGACGAAGGAGGGCCTTGAATTGTGGAAACTGGCCTTGTTTCTGCATGGAAGCCAGAGCCATGGAACCTGGCATCAGAAATCTCCCGATGTGGTTTTCATGGACATGGTATCCCCATGACTGGCAGTGAGTGCTGTCAGTCTACTCTGATTTGCTTGGTAGATGTGTATACAGATCAGATCTGTATACAGATGCTTGATGGTATCTAATGCTGATAGGTTTGACTCAATAAAAGTGAGGCACGCTGTTGGTTACTCTTAGATATCACTTGGAGATGATTTGAGAGAGGGCTGGTGTCCTGCTGCTTTAGAGGTGAGATACTTGAGGCAAAGCCACATCACTTACAAGTATACATTTCAAGTGATCCAAAGAGATTGTGTAATTGCTTTCAGTTACACTTTTTACAAGTCTCAAGAATCTCTGTGTCATCCATTATAGAATAAAAGACTCACAGTCGTATAATTGGAAATGGATTATTTTCATATCTATATGTTCACGTATGGTATATGAGAAATGAATACTGTCACCTTCAAAACAATGCAGAGACATCTCTGCAACGTATCTGACAAACCATCCTTTAGTTCCTCAGCTTTGTCAGCTCTAATTTCTTTTTTATTTTTAAAGACTTTATTTATTTGAGAGACAGAGCATGAGCAGGGCCAGAGGGAAAGGGGAGAGCAGGCTCCCCTGCTGAGCAGGTAGTCGGACATGGGGACATGGAGCTTGATCCCAGGACCCTGGGATCGTGACCTGAGCTGAAGGCAGACGCTTAACTCCTGACCTACCCAGGCATCCTTAAATTCTTATTTATGGTAATTAATTCCTATCTAGGGTGAACCCAAAGCAGTGCCTTCGTAACGCTCACTCTTGGTTTCTGCTTCTGTCTTTTGCAGTGGTAAACTGACCCTTCTATATGACATCTCTAAGAGTATTTGGAGACAGCCTTTATCCTGCATTTGGAGACAGCCTCTGCATCCTGCATTTTAATTTCCCAATAGACTATTTTTTTTGGTTCTTCAACTCTTCTATATCTGGGGTCTATATCTTTCACTATCATGATCAATCTTCTCTGCACACTGATTATTTGCCATTTCAATATGGCATTCATAGTGAGATTCAAGACTTGAAGGTGGTTTAACCTTAAGTTGTTCCCTCCTGTGATAAGGAAAATGTACATCTCTGCTTTTTAAAATAACGACTTTAAATAAAATTACTAAATCACTGAATAAAGAGGAATTGCAAGTAAATCATTTTATATCCTCAGTAGCTGCCTTCTGTGAAGGCATGTGAAGGTAGTTAAGTGTTGTAAAGTGCCTACTGAAAACTTGAAATATATTAGTAAAATCGTCACAAAAATACTATAGGCTAGGTATTATCACGTCCATTTTACAGAGGGGAAAACTGAGGCTCAGAAAATTTCCAAAACTTGGACAAGGCACAAAGTTGGCAAATACAGAATCTGAATCTCCATGTTTATATAAGTACATGGATTCAAACACAGGTTTCCTTGACACTTTTTGGTGCTTTTTTCAAGTTCTTGCTCCTCCAGCCTAGGTAATAATTTAGAAGAGGAAAAGCATCCAAAGTAGCCTCTTGTATAATTAAAACACTTACACATTCTAATTTATAAAATAGAAGTAGGAGTGGATAGATAGGGCAGGACAAAATTTCCATGGCATAGAAAACAGCAGCAATTCTAAGACGATGAGTTTCAGGCCCACTAATGTAGTAATGGTAATGACGTCTCCATAGAGAGAACTTATGGTTAATTCGTGTACCCTGGGATTTTCACAGGAACCCATCTTCTCTCTCTTGGATGTGTGTAGTTCATTTTTTTTTTATAGGAACCAAATATGGGTATTTGGCTCAATTCCTGTTAGATTTTAACATTTTTTTGAGTGCTATTTGTCTGGACTGTTGATTTGGCCATCCAGTGAATTTGTTATTTATATCAGTGTTTTGAATAAGTAAGAACTCTGGGGTTTCATTCAGCCTCTGATGTAGATCTTGAAGAGGGACAAATGTAGGGCAGTGAGGTTTCACAGCTTTCTATACCCTGGTGTATACAGAGTGAAGATCAGAATTCAAATGATGAAAGGCTTCCTATGAAAGTATGGTTACTCGAGAAAATTCTCTCTGGAATTACTAACATCGGTGTTCCTTTCTTTCCTTATCTATAAAAAATGCAGAGTAAATAAATATACATATATTATCATAACTATCATATCTAACAATATCCCAATGAGGCAGGTAATATTAATTTGTGTTACTGATAAGTTAACTCAATTTTTGTAACTACAAATAAATCCCTTAACATCACAGATCTAGAATCAGGGCCTGATAACAAGACTGGTCTCTAATTTGGATGGCTCTCTGTTAAATACTATTCTCTCTAGATAACTGCCTAAGTTTTCTGTGTTTTTCAATTTTTGGACTGACTTGTTTTTCTCTTCAGCCTTTCATTTAACCTTGTCCTCAGTATGGAAAGCCAGCAGTGGCGACTGTCAGAATCACCAACACCTTCTAAAAACAGCACTCCAGCTGCCAACAAGGAGCCCTGAAGATCCTTAAAACTGCTATAAAAGGGGTTCTCTATGTACACTCTTAAAAATGCCATGGCTTTATGTCAATGTATACATGATGTTTCCCTATACATAATTGGTTTTAAAGTTGAATTCAAGAATAGTTCTCCATAGCAAGATGTTTTCTTAGGCAATATGTAGGCAGTCTCAAGGGTTTTAAAAAGTAAAATGGCTTTTCCTCTTTGCATCTTTGGGAGATGGTTTCACTGTGTTTCTTACTAGAGGCGTGGAATAACTTAACAATTCTCTTAAGAAGTCAAGATTAAGAAGATAAAAATCCATATCATCATATTTGATCATCCTTGTAAAATTTCATGATTTTTTTTTCTGAAGGCTTACACTGTTGCTAGGTGCTGGGTAAGCTGCTTCAAATGCAGTGATGTGATAAAGAATAATAAGACAAGGACCTATCCTCAGAGAGAGGAGATCCATAATCAACATCATGTTATATTAGACAGAATTACATATGAAAATAACAAGAAATATATTCTAGATAATGAGCTAAATACATGTTTGATGACATAAGTCTATGTATAAACTAAAACCCAACATTTTAAAATGTAGTATTTTTTGACATGATCACTGATTGAATCACTGAACTCACTTGGGATGGTTATTATCAACAGACAATCTTTTTTTGTTATTATTGTTCTTTTCTTTTTTTTAAATTAACACAATGTATTATTTGTTTCAGGGGTACAGGTCTGTGATTCATCAGTCTTACACAATTTGCTGCACTCACCATAACACATACCCTCCCCAATGTCCATCACCCAGCCCCCGCCAACCCTTCTACTCCCCATCCCCTCCAGCAACCCTCAGTTTGTCTTCTGAGATTTAAAGTCTTTTATGGTTTATCTCCCTCCCCAGTCTCATCTTGTTTCATTTTCCCCTCCCTTTCCTCCGTGAATCCCTGCCCTACCTCTCAAATTCCTCATATCAGTGAGATCATATGATAAATGTCTTTCTCTAATTGACTTATTTTGCTTAGCTAATACCATCTGTTTCATCCATGTTGTTGCAAATGGCAAGATTTGGGGGTTTTTGATGGATGCATAGTATTCCACTGGGGTTTATATACCACATCTTCTTTATCCATTCATCTGTGAATGGGCATTTGGGCTCTTTCCATGGTTTGGCTATTGTGGGCATTGCTGCTGTAAGCATTCGGGTGCAAATGCCCCTTCAGATCACTACATTTGTATCTTTAGGGTAAATACCTAGTACTGCAATTGCTGGGTTGTACGATAGCTCGATTTTCATCTTTTTGAGGAAACCCCATGCTGTTTTCCAGCATGGATGCACCAGCTTGCATTCCCACCAACAGTTTAGGAGGGTTCTCCTCTTTCTGCATCCTCGCCAACACCTGTCGTTTCCTGACTGGTTAATTTTAGCCATTCTGACTGGTGTGAGGTTGTATCTCACTATGGTTTTGATTTGTATTTCCCTGATTCAACAGCCACTCTTGAAATAAGCTCTAATTTAACCACTAAAATACCAACTTATCCTATAGCCGATCCTTGGGCCACATTTTATCCCATGTGAATGTGCTTATATCCAACAGAAGAGAAACTAACTTTAAAAGGAAAATTTTATTCGATTTTTTAAAAAAGATTTTATTCATTTATTTGAGAGAGAGAGATAGCAAGAGAGAGCACAAATGGGGGTAAGGAGAAGTAGGCTCCTCCCTGAGCAGGGGGCCTGTCATGAGACTCGATCTCAGGACCCCAAGATCATGACCTGAGCTGAAGGCAGACTGTTAACCGACAACTGAGCCACCCAGGCACCCAAGATTTTATTGGATCTTTATGTTAGCGGTTTATAACATAGATTAAAAAAATTCTGTATATACAGGGTCTCATTAAAAATATGAGAATCAAGGGTGCCTGGGTGGCTCAGTGGGTTAAAGCCTTCGACTTGGGTCATGATCTCAGGGTCCTGGGATCGAGCCCTGCATCGGGCTCTCTGCTCCAGCAGGGGACCTGTTTCCTCCTCTCTCTGACTGCCTCTGTGCCTACTTTTGATCTCTCTCTGTCAAATAAATAAATTAAAAAAAAACTTTAAAAAAAAATGAGAATCAAGAAAGTGAACAGAGCAGGTTGGTTTTAAGCTTTTTTGTACTTAGACAAAGAAAAATGTATTTGTGAAGAATTATGACAAAGACTTTTGAGCTTGAGGTAGGAAATTAGTGAGGAAGTAACGAATTTTGTTTCTGCCATCTTCTGGACTTAAATTGCTTATGGTAAGGACATCCCACTTCCTCCTAGTACAGAGAGGCTACCTTGCATGTGGGAGTTACTTCCTGCTCTCAGGAGGACAGACTAAAGAGGGTTAGAGTGACCTTTTTGCACTGATTGCTTCTCAAGTAACTTAATTCAAAGTAATCAATATACCAAAGTGTCATTTTGAGGTGACATATTCTATTCCCCTTCAGTAAGATAAAGAAAAAGAAAATGAGCTTGCTTCTTCCTACTCCTTTTGTGCTCTCTCTTGCTCTCTCTCTCCCTTTCACTCTTTCTCTCTCTCTCAAATAAATGAATAAAATCTTTTAAAAAAATCGAACAAAATTTTCCTTTTAAAGTTAGCTTCCATTCTGTTGGCTATATCTTCAAGAAGATAAAGACAAAGAAAAAACTCACTTTTTACACTGATTTTAAAAACGGTGAGGCACCTGAGTGGCTTAGTCAGTTAAGCATCTGACTCTTGATTTTGGCTCAGATCATGATCTCAGGGTCCTAGCATCAAGCCCTGCATGGGTTTTACACTCAGCAGGATGCCTGCTTGAGATTCAGCTTCTCCCTCTGCAACCTCATGCACAAATAAATAAATAAATAAATAAATCTTAAAAAAAAAAATGAAATGGAATTTGTCAGATATGTATTCTTTAATGTCCTACTCTACTTTTCCTGTTGTTCTTATATTTTTTCTTTTTTTGTAAGTCTTTGTTATTCAAAATGTTTTTCCAGTTGCTCACATGATGCAAAGTGGTAATTGTTAAAAACAATAAAATCACTCCCAATTTTACCTTTTATTCATTCACTGAAGAACTATTTACTGATATCCGTAATGCTCATGGCATCAACTCAGGCAGAAGGCAATGACAAAAAATAGCGTCTTGACCTCACGTATATCAAAAGCTGGAGTTGACATATTCTTTTTTCGTACTGAATGCTCCAGAATCATGATATTGTCAGTTATAATGAGAAATATATAGTTGATCTTTGTCCCCTTTCTGGAACAGAGCTCCTAAAACCCTTGGAGTATCTTAAGTAATGGGCAGGTTAAAGTTGTGATGTCTTTTGTTATGACTTATGTGACTTTCTGAATGCCCCTAGATCTCCTGAGGGTAGGGACTGGTCACCCATCACTGGAGGAACCAATCCTGTGATTAGAGGGTTCAAACTTTCAGTCCCACTCCCTGACCTCTCAAGAGGGGTAGAAATTGAAAGTTAAATTGGTCAGTCCTTGCAGGCCTCTGTAGCCTGGGAACATTCTGGTCCTTCATTCCCCAAGTCTAGTGGTCTGCAAATCTCAAAGAAAGTAAAATTAATTCTGTTACAGATCAAGGACCTCAGGTCAGCAAAGAAAGAGTGTGTTAACTTGAAGCAGGTTAACCCTTAAGACTGGCTGGAGTGTTATTACTCTAGAGAGTGATGTATCTGGAGATCGCATTGATGCTAAGTACCTTTTCCCACATAGGGTCCTATCCATCTTTTCTATCTGGCTCTTCCTGACTTATATCCTTTTGTAGTAAACTCATGGTCTAGTAAGTAAAATGTTTCTCTGGGTTCTGTGAGCTTGTCTAGGAAACTGATTGAACCCAAGGGGAAAGTTGTGGGAACCTCCAATTTACAATATGTCAGTCAGAAGTACCGGAACAACCTGGGCTTGCAAATGACATCCAGAGTTGGAGTCCAACTCAGGAAGAAGTCTTTGAAACCTCTAATGTATAACTGAAGGGTCAGAAGCACAGGTAACAGCTTGGGCTGATAATGTGTACGGAGGAAGCCTGGTCTTCTAAGACTGAGCCCACACCTTGTGGGATCTGACAGCTATCTCCAGATAGATAGTGTTAGAACTGAGTTGAATTCTAGGACTCCCTGCTGGTATCTAAGAATTGCTTGGTGTTCTGTCAGAAGTGCCAAGCCCACCCTCTCCCCTCCCAACACACAAGCTGAAATTGGATTCAGGAACCCCCAGAAATCTATTCACTACATAACTTGTATTTACTAAAGTCTGTTTTACCCTTTCACTCTTTGGTCTGAGAAAATAATTCAGTTTATCAATGTATCATAGAATTTTGGAGTAGGGAAAAACGAAATGTTCTGAGGGTCTCAAATGTGCTCCATGTTTCCTAGAGAGGGTCTCATGCATTGTAAATATTCACTGAAGACACTCTGGGGGATCTTTGTCTATTATAATCAGCCCAGAGAGGCTAAGTGACTCATGATATTCAGTGTCACAGCACTTTATCTGCAGACTCAGACTCCACTGTTGTATTCCAGTACACTATAACACTTTCCCTGAAGAGGCTTTCCCTCCGAGTGACAGCTGGAATTTATGTACTGTGGAGAAATATTCCTACATAGGGCAGGAGTTGAGAGCATAGACTCAGGGGGTGACAATCTGGGTTGAAATACCTCCTCTGCTGACTGATCCCTTTGCCTCCCTTTTTCTCCCTTTAAAATAGAGGGTAAATAATGGTATCTGTCATAAAGGGCTGATGTGGATTGTATAAGTAAGCTAACAGAAACTTAGTACATAGTAATTGCTATGTATCTGTTGACTTAAAAAAGACTGTGTGATTTTTAAAAATACAGAGATGTATGGACTATGACAATAGAGTGTAGTGATCTTGATTTCCTAATACAGCATATTTCCAGAATATAGGCACTGGATGGGAATCGTTTTTCTTCCAATTGGAGGATGACACTACAGGTCCTCCAACTGGGCATCAAGGCTGTTTTACAGCTAAGAATTGTACCATGAACATAGAAGTTACTTATTTCCAAAATGGGCATGGCTGAGGATAGAACAAACCATCCTAGAACTCTGCAGACTGAGGAAAGAATGGATTGAAATGAGTAACCTAGTGAAAAAACAAAACAAAACAAAACAAAACATAAAACACCACCACCAGCAAAAAAGGGTTACTTATTACTTGCCCTGATGAAAAGATGCAACAGCCTCTGTCTTTAGGAGCTTACTTTTAGCAGGAAAGATAGATAAAAAAATAACATGTGACGGGGCATGGCAGAGGTGAGCCCAGCATTCCGTGAAAAGCCCTGAACCTGAACTTGCTGCCCAATTCCATGCCTCAAGAGTCAGGTAGCAGAGTCAGGCCACCTGGTTTGGTTCATCACTTACAGGCTGTGTCATCCTCTGCATGTTACTTAATTCCTCTTTTTCTTATTGTGGAAATAGCCCCTAGGCATAGGTGTTTTTGCCCAAATGGCATTTGTTTCTTAGTTATAGAATCAAGTCTCCCTTCACTTCTGATTCGTTCCTGGTTAGGATCCAGTTCTCCAAGACCAGTGGGTTTACTTCTTGCAAAATGCTATTGAAATCAGCTCCATCTGAGGTTGAAGGTAAGCAATCCAAGTAGAAGGCTGAGGTGGGTGAAGCCACAGGACATGTCATGTTGGATGCTGGTAACCACAAGTCTTGGAACCCTCATTGTTCCAGGGATGTGGCTGGTGCTGGCACAGTCATGATTACTGAAGCAGCAGAGGGTGCACCTGGCCCACCATATTACACTGCTGCTACCCCAAAGTTGGTTAGACCCCAACCTCTGTCATATCAGGGGAAGGGCTGGCATGTCCAGACCTATGAATGTATTCCAAATAGGGCTGGAGGAGTGTGAACTTCTGCAAAGGAGCAGAGACTGACTCTCTCTCTCTCTCTATATATATATATTTAGATTTTATATATATATATGTATATATATATATTTTAGATTTTATTTGTTTATTTGAGAGAAGAGAGAGTGAGAGAGGGCTGAGGGATGAGGGCCAGAGGGAGAAGCAGATTCCCTGCTGAGCACGGAGTCCAATGTGGGCTCAATCCCAGGACTCCAAGATCATGACTTGAGCCAAAGCCAGTCACTTAAGCAACTGAGCCACCCAGGCACCCCCAACTCCATACTCTTTAATCCTAGTTGCATCTGTTCATTTGATCCATTTGATACTTGCATCTCTATATCTCAATAAAGACCATTTTCCTTCCCTGAGTCCCCACTTGGCAGAGTCCTTGTAGCATTCCACCTACAGCATACAACCTGATCAGAGATCCTGGGGAGACAGGGTAACACAAAATTTAACCTGTGTTTAAATTAAATTTTTTATACCAATTATCCACTTTCAAACCAGCTTCAATCACTTTGGCCAAGCTTCTTAATCCTACTTCAGTTCCATTTTTTTTTTTCTTTAATTTGTTTTGTTTCTTGGCATTACAACTTAGCACTAATGCTTTAACACTGGACTTTCCAATCAGTTATATTTTATTATCATTTGAGAATAGACAAATTGTGGTTAAAGTTAAACTTTAGTCAAAATGGTCGCACAGCTTAAAACTATAACCTTAAGGTTTTATTGTTTCCCATATACATCACATTTTGCATTGCTTTTCACAAAGTATTTGCATATATGTACACATTTAGGGGCAACTCCCACAATTACTGGTTAAACAATAAATTGAATGTTAATAATTCTTTTCTCTGTGTTCAATATTTGGTTTTGTGTAACTGCTTTACCTGCCCGTTAAAAGAAACAACCAAAAATGTTCATTTACATTCAGATGCTGTTTGCTATTTTCTTTCCAGTTAAACATGCAAATTGTCATCATTGGCAAATTGGGTATACACAATTAGATGGAAATCACCTCTTTATTCAATTTTCCTAAAGCGTGAATGTCTTTTCCACTTTCCAAATACATTTCCCTTTCTCTGTCTTTCGGGTTTGTGTGATTTTTAGTAATCAGTTCTTTTTAAATGCTTCAAAAAAAAAATTCTCCAACACTTGCATCAAGCTGTGCTTTAGAATTGAATTTAGGTTTTGTATTTTTTTTTTTCTCAAGGGTATTATTTGTGGAACATCAATGATGTTTTATAAAATACAGAATAAAAGATGTCATAAGAGAACTGACTATTATTTTAAGCTAAAATAACCTAGCAACAAGAGGCCAAAACCACTGGTTTTAGTGGAAAAGAATTTCTTCTTTGGTGCTACTTGTAATATACTCAACAGTCTTTTGCTAAGGCTAAAAGTCCGTGACTGAATATCCTCTGTGACCTTTTAAACTTTCTTTCTCTGGCTCTAGCTCTTGTTTTATATGAGTCACATGTTTTGAATGTCTCCCAAGTCTGGTTCCTTAGCTCTGTGCTCTTCTCTATTTATATCTGCCACTCCCATAGCTTTTCTTTCACCACTATATATGGGTGATCTCTGACCCTGACCTAAATTCTAGCTTTACGTGTCTAAAAGTTGCTAGAATATATTTCTATTGGACATCTTGAACTGAAAATTCCACAACCTATGCTTGGTGTTTTATTTTTTATGATTGCGTCCATTGGTAAAGAATGAGCTAGATCTCTATGGTGCCTGCTCAAAAATAATAGTATTCCTGTTCCTTTGAGTCCTTTGCAGGAAGCCAGGTCACATGCAAAGCTATTTAAATTACATTATATAAACTCACTTTTAAAGAAGTAAATATTATCAATATATCATTCTGTTTCCATGCTTTTTATTATTTATTTTTTACTGAGCTAGGGTTTTGAAGGGTCAGGGGTGGGAGGTTGGGGGAACAGGTGGTGGGTAATGGGGAGGGCACGTTTTGCATGGAGCACTGGGTGTTGTGCAAAAAGAATGAATACTGTTACGCTGAAAAAATAAATAAAATGGAAAAAAAATGCATACGATAAAATTTATCATCTTAACCATTTTAAGTGTACAGTATAGTTGAATTAACTACATGCACATTGTTGTCCAACAGATCTCTAGCATTTTTTCATTTTGTGAAACAGGAAATCTAATCTGTTGAACAATTTCCCTTTTCCTACTTCCCCAGCACGGGGCAACCACTATTCTACTTTGTGTTTCTGAGGATTTGATTATTTTAGACACCTCATATAAGTAGAATTGTAAAGTATTTATCTTTTTGTGACTGGCTTATTTCACTTAGCATAATACTCTCATGGTTTATCTGTGTTGAAGCATGCGACAGGATTTCCTTTTTTTTAATGAGGCTGAAAAATTTCATTCTCTGTATGTATCACATTCTCTTTGTCCATTCATCTGCTGATGGACACTCCGGCTGCTTCCACCTCTTGGTTATTTTGAATAATGCTATACTAAACATGGGTTTGCAAATATATTGTAAGATACAATTTTTTTTAATTTAAATTCAAATAACATATATGTATTATTAGTTTCAGAGGTCATGTCATCTGTGAACAGAAATAATTTTCTTTCTTTCATATTTTGATCATTTTATTCACTTTTTTCTTGCCTAATTGCTCTAACTAGAATTTTCAGTACTATGCTGAATGGTAGTGGTAAGGGTGGGCACCATTATTTTATTACTGATCTTAGAGAAAAAAACAAAGTTTTTCACTATTAGTTATAATGTTAGCTGGACTTTTTCATAGATGGCTTTTAGTATGATGTAATTTCCTTCTATTCTTAGTATGCTGAGAGTTTTGTCATGAAAAAGTATTAAATTTTGTCAAGTCACTTTTCTGCATTAATTGAGATGACCATGTGGTTTTGTCTTTTAATATAGTATTTTGCATTCTCTGATTTTTGCATATTGAAACATTCTTACATTCTAGTAGTAAATCCTATTTAGCCATGGTATATAATCTTAATTTGTTGTTGGATTTAGTTTACTAGTGTTGTAAGGATGATTTTTTCATCAGTATTTATCAGGGATATTGGTATGTAGTTTTTTATAGTACCTTTGTCTAATTATAGCATTGGGATAATTATGGCCTCAGAATGAGTTTGAAAATGTTCCCTCTTCTTTAAAAACACTTCTTTATGATTCAGTCTTGGTAGGATATATGTTTCTAGAAATTTATCCATCTTTTGTAGGTTATCCAATTTGTTGGTATATAATTATTCATAGTAGTCTTATATTGTCCTTTTTTATTTCTGTGACATCAGTAGTAATGTCTCCTCATCCATTCTGAATTTATTTGAGTCTTTTTTTTTCTTAGTCTATTTTAGGGTCCCATGTATTAATTTTAAGAAAAATAACTTTTTCTTTTCTTTCTTTCACTGCAACAGTCATTAACCTAAACATAGAATAATATATCACATATTTACACTTGTGATTTTAAGAGTAGAATGGAAGTCAAAAGATCCTAGGATGAGGTATTGTCTTTTTCTTCTTGCTCTGTAATAACAGAATACCATAGACTTCATTTTAAACAAGAGCAATTTATTTTCTCATTGTTCTGGAGGCCAGAACAAAGTCCCAGAACCAGGTAAAACAGGGTCAGTCTCAAGGGCAGTCATTTCTAGCTTGCAAAGGGCTGCCTTCTTGCTGTGTTCTCATAGGACAGAAAGAGAATGAATACGTTCTTTGTTGTCTCTTCTTATATTTACACTCATCTTTTCAGATCACAACCACACCCTTATGAACTCATTTAACCTTAATTACCTCTTTATAGGCTCTATCCTCAGATAGTTACATTGGGGGTAAGGGCTTCAAGATGTGAATTTTGGAGGGCGCAATTCCAGCCAGAGCAGGTGAACAGAGAAAGAGAGGAAATATTTGCTTGTTTAGTGCAACATAAATTTGGAACATACTGTCACCAAAAAGAAGACACTGACAACAAACATTGAAGTAGATTTTTATTTCATGATAAATTTTTCTAGTTTTTCAATTTCTACCAGTATTTCTTATATGGAATTACTTGTGCACAGGGCAGAATTCACTCAAATTTTATAGGGGGAACAAACAAGCAATCTTATGGAATAGTAGTACAGGAGTACAGCCAGATTTCTTAAGTCCTCCACAGCCCTCAAGTCTTTCCATAACTGTTTGGTGTAATGTAAATCTCATACGAAATAAAACTTACACTAAATAATAACTTAATGAAAAATATCTATTTTAGATATATGTATAACTCCATCATTTTACAGAGGTTTGCAAAAGTAAAATAAAACAATATATAAGAGATGTACAATCATATTCCTAGAGAAAAAAATTTTTCTTTTAATGTGTATTCTTTTCTTAGATTGTCAAAGGTAGAATGAAGTGAAAAAAATGATGTCACATCTGTTACATGACTCTGTTTCCTTTCTAATGAAGTGATACAGTTTCCCTCGGCTAAGAAAATACTAACATGTAGTGGCTTGTTTTCTTTGAATGTGATGGATTTATATGCACATATAATCCCTTCTCTATCACCTATCATAAATCTATATGCTGAATCTTCTCCTAATGACTTCACATAAATATTGAGCTCTTCCTTTAAAAATAGGTTTAAAAACAAAATCTATTATATAACCCAATTTCATGTATTTCAAACAAAAATTGATTTTGATTATTTATAATCACATTTTTAGTGTTCAAATTCAGTTATTTTATTCATACTCCAAAACATCCCTTAAGAAAAATACCAAAGGAAAATTTTAAAAATGTTATTTAAAAGTCACTGAAAACATTAAGAATTAGATCTGGTCACAGAAGGTAGTGATTCATAATCTGAATTAATGGTATATTTGTGTTTGTTCCAATGTAATTTTAAATGGAAGGAAAATCATATGTAAATTATAGTAAATGTTGAAATGAAGAAAAGAAAATGAGTTTCTTCCCTGAATAAAAAATGATGGTTAAGGGCAATAATGAACAACACTTTATATACAAATGTCATGTAGATAGATGTCCAATTCGAAGTAATAATATCAACCTTATATTGGCCCTAAATTCGAGATGAAATTGCTAGTTAATGATATTCAATTTTCAAAGGTGGCTCTAGCAACCACTTCGAATTATTGGGAAACTGATGAAATTCTTATGAATGTTTCAAAAGAGCCTGCTCCTATTTCCCTTCCTTTTAACTCCTTGCCTCTGAGTTCATATTATTGTCTCCAATGAATCTAACCTGTAATGTAACCTAGACACATTACAACTGGGGGTCGTTTCCTATGACTGCTAGCAGAATTAAGTCTTAAAGTTGTGAAGTACATAAGATTTGATTTCTCCATAGGCTGGCCCCTCGTCCTTGTTTCAATTTTTGCTTATTCTTCACTCATACAACCAACTGAAAACCAGGAATGAGGTCATCAAATCAGATCTGATCACTGCCCTCGTGAAATACTAGTATGAGAAATGGGTGGCAACAGATATTAAGAAAATGATCCTACTATTATGTAAAATAGAAGTATGCGAAAAACTGTGATTAAAAACAGCAGGATAATGGATTAGGAAATTCCTCTAATCTGAAGAGTCATACAGATGTCCCTGAGGAAAGGACATTTAATTTGAGACCAGAAGGGTGAATTGAATTTATCTAAGCAAAATGGTTGTGAGAAAAACATTGCAGACTAATAATGGAAGAGAGGCCATACTGAAAAGACTTGACGTGAGAGAATCATAGCATTACAGGGCCTAGAAGAAGGAAATGAGGCCAAGGAGGAAGCAGAGGTAAGAAAAAAAACAAGGTTTTTCAGCCAATTAAGTAACTTTTCCTATTATATACACAGCAACAAAAAGTCTTTGGAAGAATTTGGCGGGGGTGGGGGATGGTGAGGATAATACGATTTTCATTCTAAAAAAGAGCTTCCTGCACTTTCTATGGAGAATGGATTTCTGGGAGCAAAAGTGGGAAAGAGCACTCGTCTGGCTAGTGTGGTTGCCCAGCAGGAGATGATACAAGCTTGGAGCAGGATGGTAAAAGTTCTGGAGATCGAAGGAAGAGGTCAGCATAGCAATATTTAAGATAAACAATCAAAAGTAACTGAAGAGAAACATTTCTTTGAGGAGTGCAAAAATCCATTTCAAGTTTGAATCCTATGGTACCACCTTCTACACCAGACATATAGTTCTCTCATTTGCTGGGATGGGACAACCCTGGATAACAAGCAGTTTTGAAGGAAAGATGGTAACTTTGCCTTTTGGCCTGATGAGTCTGCATTCCCTTTAGGGCATTTCATGTAGCCATGGGAAGTAGGTGATTGGCTATATCAGTCTGGACCCAAAAGAAAGATCTTGACAGATGATAATGATTTTGGAAGGGTGCCTGGGTGGCTCAGTGGGTCAAGTCTCTGCCTTCGGCTCAGGTCATGATCTCGGGGTCCTGGGATTGAGCCCTACATCGGGCCCTCTGCTCAGCGGGGAGCCTACTTCCACCTCTATCTCTGCCTGCTCCTCTTCCTACTTGTGATCTCTCTCTCTCTCTCTGTCTGTCAAATAAATAAATAAAATCTTTTAAAAAAATGATTTTGGAATTATAGATCATCTAAGGACCTGGGGGAGGATTTAATGCAGAGAGCACCAAGTCAAGGAGTATGAAAAAATTTAGATATACAACAAAGGAAAAGAGATTAAAAAAGAACCACCATGAATACTCATTCTTTCAAATTTTGAGATTCTTTTTGTTTTTCTTTTTTGTTGTTGTTATTTTTCTTGCTTGAATCAATGACAACTAAATTCACTTCTCTTGATGGTTCTAGCTCTCTGCCTCCAGGGGAAGTCCCATGTGTTCATGCTTTCTACATAGTAACATGGTGAGGGGGTTACCTGTGCTCATTATTTCAGGGACTACAAGAGGTCTCTGCTCATAAAGTTTGCTGGTGAATGAAATGCCAAATCAGTGGTTTGTCTTTTGGCTAACGAACTTGCCCTCTGTTAATATGAAAAACTCACTGGCATTATATCATTTTTTACCAACAACCATTTAGTTCATCTTAACTGGTATGTATCTGTAAGAGCATTTCCTGAAAATGCCTTGTAATTGAGAATTATTTCTTCTAAATTTGATTATTAAGGAGGACAGATTAAGGAACAAACTCAACATGTGAGACATATACTTATTAATCAATTTTCATTTTAAATTTATCCCTGGGTGTTTACATTTTAATAGGGAATTAAATTATCTTTTAAACCAAAAGAATAGAAACTTTATTGTGAACTATGCCTTGTGGTTATCTTTTTGAAGAGGTAGAAGAATCTTCTTACAATCAGTAAAATTTTATGAGCTGTCACTTAGCCTGGTAATATTCTTAAGGAAATTTCAATGAAAAACTAAATGGTGATTTTCTCTGGTGGAAAAGCTCCATCCTGAAAACCAGGCACTCTAATTTCCATTTTCTCTCTCTTATCATCCTAAATAAACCTTTATGGTTCAATGTTTATTTTGTAAAATGGTGCTCAGCAGTGTTGTGGCATAGACACTGTGTAGTTCAAGGACATATCATTAATATTAACTTACAACATAAGGCTTTGGCCAAGGAAATTATAATAATTAAAAAAATAAAAACTGGGTTTCATTTGCGATCTCAGTTTCACCCTTTAAATATCACCTTGATATTTCTGTCTCCTAACCTCAGTTAGGGATTATTAAGACAATTGGTTATGCAACTGTCCTCCCAGAAGTTTAAGGCAATGTTTTGTGTTCCTGTGAAGCTTTTTCCATATGTATATAACTTCCTTGACATACTAGAACCAAGGAGAAAATTCTGGGTCAGAGGCGAGGGGGAAAAATTAAAAAGAAGTGAACTTTCTTTTAATGTTGTGGAATGGGTCAAGTGGTTGCCTATTACTCTGACTTTTTATAACTTTATTCTAGGAATTTCTTTAGTAGTTGAGCTCATTTAATGATTTTTGTCCAATAGCACATTTAGTAAACACACACAGGTTGTGGACTGTTTTTCATAGAGTAGATATTAAAAGTACCCATAGCTGGGGCACCTGGGTGGCTCAGTGGTTTAAGCCCCTGCCTTCGGCTCAGGTCATGATCTCAGGGTCCTGGGATTGAGCCCCGCATCGGGCTCTCTGCTCAGTGGGGAGCCTGTTTCTCCCCCTCTCTCTGCCTGCTTCTCTGCCTGCTTGTGACCTCTCTCTCTGTCAAATAAGTAAATAAAAAAAATAAATAAAAAAATAAAAAAAGTACCCATAGCCTCTGAAAAAAAGTACATGAAGTTGTGGAGAGAGGCAAGCACTCAAAATTATGTCCCCAAATTGATGTTAATCTACATGGGCACATGAGAAATGATATGTTTTACAAACATGATAATTTAGGGTCATTTTTCATTCATCCTTTGCTTCATTGAGTTCCTTATTTTCATAATAACTTATTATATACGTACTAATTTCATTGGCACCATAGTTTTTATTATATTATGCCACTCTTACAAGGGACAAGAATGATTCTTAGCGATAGGGTATCTTAGCTTAGCCTGCTAAGACTGGATGACTTAAACAACATACAGTTCTGGAAGTGAAAAGTCCAAGATCAAGGTAATGGCAGATTCAGTTCTTGATGATTGCCCTCTTCCTGGCTTACAGACGGTGCCATCTTGCTCTATGCTCATGCGATCTCTTTGTATGCATGTGGAAAGAGCAAGGTCTATTGTCTCTCTTTCTTCTTATAAGGATACTAATCCCACTGGGGCTTTTATGACTTTATTCAAACCTAAGGACCTCTCAAAGTCTCTACCTCCAAAATACCATCATATTGAGAGTTAGGGTTTCAACATATGAATTTTGGGAGGATACAAATATTGACTCTATAACATACGGTTTATTGAGTTTGGAAGGAGATGAGAAGAATCAGGGTAGTTCCAAAAACTGGGAAAAAATCTGGAAAGCAGAACAGGACAAAAAATTGTAAAGTTTAGAAAAGGAGACTATCATATCTGATGGATCTGCTCAAGGGACTTCTCTGAAATAATACTCAGCTGCCCATAATGTAAATGGTAGGTTCACTAGTGAGGGATGTTGGAAATAATGTTAAACTGGGAGATGCAGCCCCAGGAGTTCTATTGACTTGCTTGACCTTTTACCTTCCTCTTCTGAGTTATGCAATATCATGGCATCTGTATTTGTTATCTCTTGCTGTGTAGCAAATTACTACCCCAAATAGTGGCATAAAAATAAACATGATCTCACCATTTCTGTAGATCAGGAAATCTAAAACTGGGTGGTTCTGGCCTGCTGTGTCACTCATAATGTGGCAGCTAAGTTGTCAGTAAGGTCTAGAGTCCCTGAAGGCTTGCCTGAGGCGAGAGATTCCAGGTGGCTCATTGGCCAGCATTTGGTACTGGCTTTTGGCAAAGGCCTCAGTTTCTTGCCACATGGACCCTTCAAAGGGGCTGCTTTTGTATTCTTGTGACATGACAGATAGCTTTCTCCAGAGATTAATCCAAGAGAGAGCAAGAGGAAACTGTAATTTTTTTTTATAACCCAGCCTTGAAAGTCACACAACTTTATGTTTGCTGTTGTTTACTCAAGTCAGCCCTCTATGGGAGGGGATTATATAAGGCATGATTATCAGGAAGGAAAAACACCAGAGAGCCATTGTGGAGGCTGGCTACCACAACATCTCTCCAAGAATAATTCCTAGAAATCTCCACAGAGCCCTTCTTAACAGTCTCTGCTCCTGGTTAATTATGAAATGTTATCACTCTTTGTTGAGAATGAAGAAGAGACACTAAGGGAATTTTTTCTTTTTGGACATTGTTACCTTTTGCTAAGAGCCAGGCCTTAGATGTTATAACGAAGGAGGTAAAACAAACCTATTTTCTCCCTTTAAAGCAATTTCCTACATCTTCTGTCATTCTTAATATTTGCGTGTGTGTGTGTGCCCACAGACTTTTATTCTGCTTTGTGGTTGACTAGAAACACCCCTTTCTCCTCTAATAGTTGTCCTACAATTTTTTTTTTCTTTTAAAAGATTTTATTTATTTTTTTGACAGACAGAGATCACAAGTGGGCAGAGAGGCAGGCAGGGGTCGGGTTGGTGGGCATCAGGGGCTCCCTGCTGAGCAGAGAGCCCGATGTGGGGCTCGATCCCAGGACCCTGAGATCTTGACCTGAGCTGAAGGCAGAGACTTAACCCACTGAACCACCCAGGTGCCCCCTTTTTTCTTATTTATACTTCTATTTAATATACTCTCTTTAGGTTCCTTCAATGTTAGTTGAGCTCAGTTTGCTAAAATAAAGTTATTTAGTGAAATTGATTTACAAAGTTATAAATTATTTTATTTGCCCTTCTAAGTGTTTTTGTGGGTCTCTTAAAGTACTGAAAATTAAGATGTGGAATAAGAATTAGAAGTCAATTAGGACCTTTTAAATATTGATAACCACACTTTTTTGTGGTTTTGGAGGCTTCTATTTTGGAGTAGGATGGAATAATTTCTGGCATTCCAATTCTTTCTTCAAGCAAAAAATGCCCTACAAAGACAAAATAAATTATGAAAGTTTAAAAAAGTATCAGGAGTTGTAGAAATAAGGAGGATGAGAGATACTAAATTTTCAGAGAGGGGGTACCTTTCATAGTTGAACTTAGGACTTGCAGTTGCTTTTCCTTTGGAAGCATTTGCCAGTTTTGGTTGTGGGCTAAAAGCTGGAAATCCAGGCTTGTGAGAGCAGAGAATCATTGCTGGGAATGGAGAAAACAGAGAACCTACAGCAGTAAGGTCAGGTGAAGTGAAAAAAGATTCAACGGGGTTCAACAGTTGTTTGGTGCTGCATTCCCTAGGTGCATCAACTGGGAGGGACATTACCTTAAATAGAGAGGAAATTCCTGAAGTCTCAAGGTGCTTAACAGATAAAATCTTTCAGGGGCAGGAGCTCTAAGAAAATGAAAGGTAAGATTTGAAGGTTAGGGGAAAACATCAGTCTGTACATCCAACAAACGTACCAAACCATAAGCTGTATAATTTCTAGGACAGACCTATTTAGGTACATCATGATAAAAGGCCTTTTATGAGGCAGTTAGAAAATTATAAATGCATCAGGAAGGAGGAAAACCACCCCAAATAAATATTTACCAAGCATCCTTACTTTTACCCCTGCTTTATTTTAGCTTCTTTTTGCATGCATTTTTTAAAAAAGATTTTATTTATTTATTTTACAGACAGAGATTTCAAGTAGGCAGAGAGGCAGGCAGAGAGAGAGGAGGAAGCAGGCTCCCTGCTGAGCAGAGAACCAGATGTGGGGCTCGATCCCAGGACCCTGGGATCATGACCTAAGCCGAAGGCAGAGGCTTTAACCCACTGAGCCACGCAGGCACCCCTTTGCATGCATTTTCAGGCCTGTTTGGAAGAGGTTGTGTGTGTCTTTTATGGTTAAAGCATGGGAAGAATCATGTCTTTAAGCTTAGATGCACGAATGGGAGGTGCATATGAGCAGGAACAGGGTAAATTAGGATGTGTCAAGAGAGAAAAGCCAAGGATGGTAGGATCATAGGAAAGGGTTATTTTCAACCATCTCAGTACAACTGAGTCTACCCACCTGGGGGGATGAGTCCATGGTTCTCAGTCTTAACTGAGTAACTTACTTCTTTGAGAATCTTATGTAAATTATGGACAGAAAGAAAATTTTAGGCTGTTTTTGGGAGAGTTTTTGACATCTTTGAAATTAGGCATTGTCAAAAACTTCAAATAATGAATCTCAGTGAAAATTTTAGAGACAATAGGCCTTGAGAAGAGGGTGCTATTAAAAAATTGATCCTACATTCCCAGCCATTTTAAAGATCAAGATAAGTTATACAAAACATGGATTTGTCATTCACAGGACTAGTAAAACTGGCATCCTCTTCACACAGTAAAGTGATGTAGAAACCCCAGTCGTCCTCTGGAAATTAATCTACACTAAATGAATTTGAGCTCTATAATTTGTGTCCATTTAATCATGATGTTTGTACATGCATGTGTAAATCTATGGGGGTGAGAAAGATAACAATGTATAGATATTGACTTTAGCTTCATTTAATTTCGTCAAAGAAAATGTAAACACTATGCAGACTTATTTGAGAGGTTGTTTGCATAATGATGAATCAAGATTTTGCATTCTACTTCATGAATATTAGTAATACAAATAGAATTCTGGGAATAAGACAAATGTTCATTTTGAGAGTTGGATTGTGATGCCTAGAATAAAGAATGAGGTGAAGAGTGAATGTCTGCTTGTCCTTATTTTACCTTTGACTGCATGGAGAATTCACTGTACAAGGACACTTGTCAGTTCAAGGACCAAAAAAGTCATCACAACCCATTTTATTCTGTGTTTTGTCCAGCTGGTGTATGTTTTAGCCATTAGCATGTGAATTATGCCAGTTCTAAAAGCCTACAGATAATCTTGCATTGAAGCAATTCTGTAACACCTATTAGAAGCTCAACTCCTAAGCTTTTGCCTACATTTTTACAGATTTAAGCAACAAAATTGGGAACTCCTTAACACTAATCCTTAAAGATAAACTTCTATAAAAATTGAGTGAGGGCGCCTGGGTGGCTCAGTGGGTTAAAGTCTCTGCCTTCAGCTCAGGTCATGATCCTAGGATCCTGGAATCGAGCCCCACGTCGGGCTTTCTGCTCAGCAGGGAGCCTGCTTCCTCCTCTCTCTCTGCCTGCTTCTCTGCCTATTTGTGATCTATGTCTGTCAAATAAATAAATAAAATCATTAAAAAAAAAAAAAGGTCCCTCTTACTTAAAAAAAAAAAATTGAGTGAAATTTTCAACACAGGTTCCCTTTTCTGGGAGCAAACAATTAGCCATGAATATCATCTGGATATAAGATCTCAAGTAAAAGGCAATGAATGGGAGCAGTGCTAACCTGGACTGATGTACCTCTTTCCATACCCAATTCCATTAGAAATTTGATCCAACTCTTTCCCAGTATAAGCTAGATTTGTTTTTTTGAACACATAACTATACATCTAAAGCAGACAAACCATCCATCTCGGTATTAAACATTTATGAGGCAGACAAATGTGCAGTAGAAGACCAGATGTGCTTTTCTCCTTTCTTGTTCCTTTTCTTATAAGAACACCAATCCTCTTGGTTTGGGGCCCCACCCTTGTGACCTCATTTATCCTTAATCACCTCCTTTAATTGTATCTCCAAATACAGTGACTTTGGGGATTAAACCTGCAATGTATAAATTTTCAGGGAGATACAACTCAATCCGTAACAAGGGAATATAAACATAATTCATGTAAAAACGAATTTAAAAATGAAAAAAATTAAAATACCTAAAAGAATATTATTCAACTAGAAATCAATTATCTCCTATTAGTAGGGTAAAAGATAATACGATTTTTATAGTTTTGTTGTTATTCTTGTGTTTTTCTTTCCTTCTAATTTCTCATTAATAATTTCTCATTAAAACCATGTATCATTGGTTTGATTTTAAAATACAAACTGTCTAGTACAGTAAAATATTTATCATTCACTTTTTATTAACTTTCTATATATAAGGGATCAGTTTGCAATATGGCAAACCCAAGATCACATTTTCAGGAGTAAGAGTTGAGACCAGCTCTTAATTTTTTCCTAACATTTTATGAGACCGTAATACATTCTATGTTATTATAACATCTTGCAATGAAAATGTTCTGGTTGAGAAAAAGGGATCTAGTGGGAAGACATACATTCCAAGACATCACAGATTCTCTCACCCTAATATTTTGTGAAGAAGAACTCATTTTTTTCCTTGAAGAAGAAGACCAGGAACTGGATGGAAAAAGGATAAGAAACAAGGGCTAGGACGTTAAAGAAGATGATGGCGTAGGAGTCTTTTTTTTTTAATTTAATTTTTTGAGTTGTAGTATACCAGCATGAGTCTTTTTTCCTCCAGAGGCAGTGTTCAAGAATACACAAACCTTTCAATACTGTTTTTGAACTAGAATACCAATGATAAAGGAAGATATACTGCAAAAAAACCACAGAGGTACTCAAAACCACAGTATACCCATGACATACTACCAGAGAAGGTCTACTTTACTGAAACATTTTGGAGGAATGCAATGTAAGCCAAAGAAAATATAAATATATTATGACTTAGGATGGTAACTGTGTAAGAAGTTTCAAATAAAATTTCAAAGAAATTTTGGTTCCCAGGCAAACATTTTGGCCTACACTACCAAATATCTAATGAATTATTAAATTTCCTATACAATTCTGTGGGGGAAATATTTAACTTTTTCCAGGTATTTCATGAATTCTCAGTGGGATAATATAGCCCCAAATGGGCAACAATTGGTTCTTGATGGGCAGAAAAAATAGCTTAGCTATTAGCTTAGCTAATCTAAAGCTTATCTTTGTGGACCTCCAAAAAGGCCAAAATACTTAAACAAATACATAAGATATCTGCGTTATTAATTCATTGGAGGAATTAGGAAAATATATCTAAAATATCTCCTTGGCAGGGGCAGTGATTAAAAAAAAAAAGTTGAGAAACATTGCTATTTAGTCACTTGACTTGACTTTGGCTGGTTGACTTTAAATGTGTTATTTGACGATAATTAGAATTTTTTCTTTTATTGGTCCTATCCCTAGTGGAAGCTAGTATGAAGAGATCTGTAGGGGTGAATAAAAGATGACTAATATTGTTAACATCATTCATATAAAGGAAAGAAGTCACTGCATGTGAATCAAATTAAAAATTAAAAAAGAAAAAGAAAACCACAGACCATGGAAGCTTTGTTTTTTTTGACCCTTAAAGTGTTTTATGATTATGATTTCCTTACTGGTTAGAAGTTAGATGAAAAAAAAAAACACTTTAAGGAAAAATATTTTGTTATAACTGAGATGAAATGAAGTTAACATAAATGTAGAGAGAAATATATATTATTGCTTACTGAACAAAGGCATTAATATTTAATTTTTAGAGGAATAAAAATGGCTCCATGTTGATGAAGATACTTAATTGGGAGGCAAATATCCAACTCATGGAATTAATAAACCATTAAATGAAAATAAGCTAGAAGGATATTGGTTCTCCAATCATTTTATCTCTTAACTTACCCCAACTTTTTTGCACAAAAGTAGCTGACAATATGACTTCTTTTCTTCTTAAAAAAATGCCATTTGAAGGACTCTAAAGATTAATTGCTTAATTCTATTGGTTTAACATGCACAAGGAGAGTCCCATGCCATTTTGCGTATTACAGTCTGATGAACCAATCTGTTTAGATAACCTTTTACAAGTTGAGTCACAAGGGACTTAGAAATAGGCTTCTTTCCAAATCTTATTTTGAAAAATGATTTCTTTTCTGAAGACATGATTTGTAATCTTGAAGTCTCTTTCTTTCACTTCCTGACCCCTTTGCTTTATCTGTACACCTTAATTTAGTAGTGGACAATACGTTTGAAGGGAACACTGCTAATTTGGTCTTTGAGCCCAGCATGACTCCTATCTCTAACAATGAATTTTTGTGGAATGTACTAGAAAAGGCTAAAGGCCCACAGTCTTGGCCATACTCCTGTTGCTTTGCAGAAACAGTTGGCTTCTACTCCTCATGAGGACCCAGATTAATGGATGCTTAGTCAACTTAGATTATAGGCTTCAGGCAAAGAATACCTTCTTTATTAAAGTTGTATTCTCCTCTATCTCTGACAAGCTTTATTCAGAGTTTGACTTTCTTTTATAGCATGCTATTTATACTGGTTATTAGAAGCCGCATTTAATTTTTTTCAATAAGCCTGGGTGACATGTATCTGCCACTATAATCATATGAAGCAATTATTTGACCAAATATTTTACCCTAATAATAAGGGTCACTTGTTCTATAGACTATAGCATAAGTGTTTTTTTTCTATCTGCTGTCTGGCAAGCTGGCACATATATTTCGCATTTTAAATTATACTATATTGATGTGGTTGATTGGGAAATTATAAATTTCTGTTGCAATACATTAGCAAATTTGAACACAGTACAACAGTACAAAGTTAAAGAGACTTGAATGGACACTGGAACTTAGAAAATTATTGATGCTTCCAGGTCATTCAAGGGATAGAACAGTCATTGCTTTTTGCTGTGTAAAAACCTGATATTTGAGTCTTGTCAGGATGAAGTTAATATCTTTGGATCTTAGTTTCACTAATATACTGTTTTAGTGTATTTCAGCATCTAGTGTATTGCCAGGGACATAGTAGAGATCCAAAAAATATTTATTCAATTAAATTCAATGTAGTGGGATACTTGGATGGCTCAGTCGGTTAAGCGTCTGCCTTTGGAGCAGGTCATGATCCTGGGGTTCTGGGATAGAGTCATGTGTTGGGCTTGCCACTCAGTGGGGAGTCTGCTTCTCCCTCTCCTGCTGCCCTCTTCTGGCTCTTGCTCTCTCTTTCTCAAATGAATAAACAAAATCTTTTAAAAAAATAAATAATGTAATGATGTCACCATTCCAAAAATTGTAAGGAAGGTTAGAAGAGCGAATTTTGTTGGTCAAATCAGCTCTGCCAATTCAAAAACTAACCCCTTTTCTAGCTTATAACATTAAATGAGTTTTTATGCTTTGTGATCTTCTCTATTGCATTGACAAATTCTGAGTCTTTAACTCCTCCTTTATCCTGTTTTTCCTTATCTCTCCCGTGTCTTTTTTTTAATCTTCATTTTGGGGCTGTAAACACATGTGAAACTCTTTTCTTCAAGGAGTCGGTTACTTAGTTTTAATTTCTATCAAAATAATACACAAAAGAAAAGATGCAGAAGAGCTTACGATGAAAAGCAGCTGTCTCTTGCTCTGTCTCTTCTACCTTCATCTTTAGTCTCTGGTGGCAACCTCTTTCAACTGTTATTATTTTAGATCTTCTAGTCATTACCTTAGTAAGAGCAGGAGATTTCATTCAAAAAAAGCAAATAAGAAACCATCTTTTGGTAAAATATTTTCATTGCCCCCTTCATCCTCCCAGCACCTGGAACAGTGCCTGGCACTTAGCAGCCCCTAAGTAAAGGCGTATTAAATATTTTGGAAAAAAATATGGCAAAGGAGATTAGCAAAAGGAAAATGTGATATTTCTCCCCAAAGAAGCAACAATTTTTTGACAACAGAGACCACATAGGAAGCCAGAGGACAAAGGAATTAAAACCTCCATTGGTGATATTCTTCAGCTCCTATCAATCTCAGCACAATTTCATGGAATGTAATCCCTTCCCTTCCACAAATGTAATTATGAAACAAAACAGGCTTTCCCATATTATTTTATGCAAGGCAGCTGAACCCAAAGATAGTAGCAGCCGGGAAGTTAAGATAATCTGACTGCATTGTTGGGCAGGTAGTAAACCTTCTCCTATCATTTTAAAACTGTAATGAAAAAGAGATAGAGAGAGAGAGAACAGTCTGTCCTAACCTACTGACATAGACTTTTTTTTTTTTAAACTTTTCATTGATTTGTAACTAGATTTGCTTATCTTTTATGCTGGTTTCCTAACCAACATTTAAAATTATGTATCATGGCTCATATTTTTGAAACGACATCCCCACAACAAAAATGAAGTTTTCTTCCTTTTAACTTCCAAACATATCATCTTCCAGGTAATTTCAGTCAGATCTGATCACCCTCAAAATCTACTGATTAATTACATTAAAAATAACACTTTATTTGTAAAAGCATGTCTGAGCACATGTTCTTGAATGCAGCTAAAATAGATAAAACAACAATTCTCTTTACAGTTCTGGTTTCACTGAGCTGGTAATCTGCTAATCCTCAAATATCACTTGCTGTATCAGCTGACGTTTCCACAAAGATGTGGAAACTGTCTGCAGCTCCCATTTTGATGGTTATGCTCTGCCAGCCTTTCTAGTTTTTCTTCTGGTAATTTGTTTTCCTTTTTGTCCCCCTCCACCATGTATTTTTCATCAAAAATTGGCATTTAACAAGATTCTAGTTATCCCAAAATTTGTGGTAGATATTGTACAAACGTAACATGTCTCTGCTTATACATAAAGAACATAAAGAAGCTTGAGATATGTTTGAGTAAGGTAATAGATGACTAGAAATCACACAAGAAAACCTCTCACTTTGGACGCAGAGGACTGTATGTGAATACTGGGGGTGGATGTGGGGTAGGATCATTGCACAAGTGTCTCAGAAAATGAGACCAATATTCTTTACCTCATTGGTTTGTAGAAATACGTCAGCATTCCTAACCTGCCCTACATAGTATAATATATAGTAAACTATACATGATATTCTGTTATTTGCGTTCCATGTTTTGAAAATCCACGGTCATTCATTGCCTCCAGCTGAGTACAGCCAATGGGGTTGACATTGCTTGCAGAGTCTGGGGCTGATGTTCTGTTCTGGCCATATGTATCATAGAGGACTTCACTCGCCCTCTGTCTGCCAGTCAGGCCCCGTGTTTGAAAGGATCCCATGGTGCATGCTGCTAATAGTATAGCAGATAACGTCTATTTGTATACTAGTGTTAAGTTTTTACTTTAATTCTAAACAAGTCACAAATCTTTCTCCTATTTTGCAAAATTTAATGCCACAATTATTTGTATAATCTCAGTACATAGGCTATTGCGTGGAGAGGTTAGGGTAGTTCACAGAAAAGCAATGTGAGGTAGAATATGGATAAGTAGAAATATTGATAAATCACAAACTGAGGGGGAAAAAGCATGGACGACTCAGTTGTTGAAATTTGTTTACTTGGCATTCAGATAGTTGGAGCAGAAACTGTCCTGGTCACAACAGGCACTTTCCCTGGGGCCTGCTTCCCTCATTTCTGCTTCTCACTAGAACTTCATGACATTTGAAGGGTGAGGGTGGGGGGTAAAGAAAGCCTAAATAACCTATTGTTAATGGATTTTTTAATTTAAGTTTCCATTTGCTTGGGAAAAGTCACTCCCCAGAGTGAAGATAACAAATCATCCAGAATGGAACTGTGGCTGCCTAGGCAAGACGGCACAAACATTGCAGCTTGAAACCTGTAGTTTGGGGAATGCAAAACTAAACCTAGAATGCTCCACAACGGAAATGGGATCGGCGGCCAACAAAAGTGTATTCTCTATATAATCACCTGCCAAAGAAAGCTATGTTCCTGACTCTGGAGACAGGGTCCTACTGAAATTCTCAGTCGTTAAACATCACCTTGGCTCATAACGAAAGGAGAGTGGGCAGAACCTGTTCTAGGTTCCTCAAGATGAATCTCTTAGTACAAGAAATCTGTGTAATCCTTCTTTGCCTTCCAAATGTCATTTGGAGATTGTTTCAAATCCTAAAGGCTAAAGCCATTTAATTTCCATACAACTGAGCCAGAGTTGCCCACAGCAGCCTAGTCATTAACATATGCAGTTTCTATTTAGTATAGGAAAAATCTCTCACTGATGCAGTCCAATCTCAAAGGTTAACAGTTCTATTTTTCAATTCACTTATTTCCTACTTTTATAGCATACCCCAGCATGTGAAGGCTTAGGATGTGGAAAAGCAGAAAATCTTATAGAAAAAAGGATTTTTAAAAATTTTTTTATTATTTATTTTTCATTTATTTTTCTTTGTTAATTATAAAAAAATTTTAAAGATTCTATTTATTTATTTGACAGAATGAGAGATCACAAGTAGGCAGAGAGGCAGGCAGAGAGAGAGGAGGAAGCAGGCTCCCTGCTAAGCAGAGAGCCCAATGCGGGGGCTCGATCTCAGGATCCTGAGACCAGGACCCGAGCCCAAGGCAGAGGCTCAACCCACTGAGCCACCCAGGCACCCCTATTTTTTATTTTTATTAACATATAATGTATTATTTGCCCCAGGGGTACAGGTCTGTGAATCATCAGGCTTACACATTTTACAGCACTTGAAAAAAGGATATTTTAATAAACTGTCTAATCCTGCCTAGCCATACTGCCTAAAATGATCTTAAATTCACTATGTAATTTTAAGTGGAGTCCAAGGAAGAGCAGGAATGAGAAATGTGGGCAAGGAAATGTTCTACTCGGGCATTTTCTGCAGGAGGCGCTCAGTGAGGCATCAGTTCAAATTTTGGAGCACTTTGCAAAGCCATGTCACAGTCTGGATTTTTCTGTGAGTTACTGTGGTCTTTCAACTCTAGCCTTCTACGCTATGCTGTCAAAGGAAGGAGTATCCAGCCCAGACCGTGAACCATGGGATAGAAGAACAGAAACCAGAGACCCAAGAGCAACACAAAGTGTCAGAGAAAGTGATAATTCAAACAAGCCACTTGCTGCTTTGTAGGAGAGCTACAACAGCAACAGAAACTACGTTTGTGGCTTCCCATAAAAACATCAGCCAATTTAATATTACTGTTAAGCCTAAAACAATACAGCCAAGATGCACTAATATAAACCCAAAGAAAAAGGAGCAAAGGAGCATATTTTAACTACCTTGATGGGCTCTGCCTTTTTTTTTTTTTTTTTTTTTTTCAGTTTTCAAGGGAATTATTGGGAGCACCTATAACTAAGAAATGAATCGTTGGTCTTGTTTGAGTTCCAAACTTGGACTGAAGAACTTTGATCTCCTCTTACACCGTTAAAGGAAATTCTCTGCAGTAACCATTCTATGAACAAGCATGAAACAGAAGATACCTGCTGCCAATCTGAGCTTTCATTCCAGTCATTGAGTCAGCATGTGTAGTTGAGAAAACAAAGCATAAAAGCATGGGGAGGTGAAGCTCTTTACTCAAGGAGACTTTACGACTAATCTGTGATGGAGTCATAATTCAAACCCAAAGTTCTTGACTGCTAGCCCATTTGTAATTACATGATACCTTAATATGTCACCTAATTCATTTTACTCAAACATTTCGCTCAAGTTATTCCCAATGCTGTTGGCAGAACTCTCCAGAGAGAGACAAAGTCCCTCTCCTCAGGAGGGCATCTAAGGGCAAGGTAAAGGGGCATCTGGGTGGCTCAGTGGGTTAAAGCCTCTGCCTTTGGCTCAGATCATGATCTCATGGTCCTGGGATCGAGCCCTGCATCGGGCTCTCTGCTCAGCAGGGAGTCTGTTTCCCTTCCTCTCTCTCTGCCTGCCTCTGCCTACTTGTGATCTCTGTTTGCCAAATAAATAAATAAAATCTTTAAAAAAAAATAAAGGCAAGATAAAAAGAACACGGACACTGAATAACATATGTGTAAGTTTAAATTCCACCTTTAAAGCTTACAGTGAGACCTTGGACAAACAACGCAAGCATTTTGTACCTTTGTTTTCTTGACTTGTCTTTATAAAAGAGGATGCTCGCAGGGTTGTGTTAAGGATCAGAAATAAGACAGAAACATTCCACAAATGTCCAGCAGTAGCCCTTCCCTAAATGTCCTCTCGTATTACTAATGGAGAATATGGCAAAGAAACGGTTACTGCAAAGCCAGGAAGAATCACGCTGAGTGCCATAGGGAGGCACGCTGAGTGCTATGGGCATTTATCATACAGAAAACTAAACTGTGGAAAAGTTGTTGTGTGTGGCTTCCTCTTCTGGAATGAAGGACACTGAAGAACTTGAAGAAATCCTGTTTCTGATCCTACCACCCTTGTATAATTTTGTACCACCACCTCAGGACTTGTGTTATTTTGCTTATCATTACCTCACTTTCTATCCCTTCTATTATTTCCTATTTATGAAATACATATAACGTGCTCTCAGTGTCATTTCCTTGAGCTCTATGGAAACTGCCTTAGCAGTATAAGGATTTATTGGGACATATAAGAAAAAACACTAACAATATCATTTGATACAGTCCTTTTCTCATTTTCTATACACATCTGTCTTGAGTATTATGTAGAAATAGTGGCTATAATCGTGAAGTATCTGTGGTATGAATATGTTTCCTGAATATTAATTTCTTTCCAAGAGCAAGCCAAATGAATAGGGATAAATTCTTCTAATGCTTTTATAACATTTTATTTTGTCAAAACAGCTGTTGATGCCTCATGAAAGACTTAAAGGATGCATTTATTTTTTAGTGTATTTCTCCATTTATAATGTTCTTTTTTGTCTTAGTCCTCATTACTAACAATATTTGCATAAATACAAATTTCTCTCTTTGAGAAATGAGAGAATTTATATTTATGCAAATAGTTTTCATTTCTCTCTGAATCATATTCCCCACATAGAGGTATAATCTTCCATTCATGGAATTATCATCAGATGTTGTGAAATCTCTTATGAATTTAAGGCACTAATGGCTCTCAGGAAGTTAAAGATTTCTCGGAAGTAGATAAGCTTAAAACCACAGACTTTCGTGTATTAAAAACCCTTTGAGATTAAAATTTAAATTGGTGAGGAGAGAACAAGCAAGTGCATATCACATCTGTAAACCAACTTTGACAGATTTTTATACCATCACAGAGCTTTCTTGAAATATGTCAAAATACCGTAATTCTCTCCAGTGTAGCAAGTGCTCTGATGTGGGAGAGAGGGTCCAGGAGCTCCAGGAAACAGGGCCCCTTGCCGCTTCTACTTCCTTATACCAGAGACAGTGTATTGTGATTGTTTGGAAGTGGCTCGGGATCCGAGTCTTTGAGTTCACCTCCATCCCCCGCGCCCCATTACTTAGACTGTGAAAGCAGAGAAAGTCATTTAACCTTGCAGCAGCTCAGTTCCCTCATCTGTAAAATGGAGATATAGTCAACCGTCTCATGGAAAGGATTACCATGGAGATTGATATATATGTTACTGATACATATATATATATATATATATATATATATGCACACACGTATGTATTTATGCATATATTCATCTATCTTCATTCACATTCATGTTCCAGTCACTCTCTACTCTAAGTGACGGAACACACACCAATGAATCAGAACAGCAAATGCCTGGCACGTGTAGAACTTTCAATAACTGTTTTATTTCTTTTTCGCTTCCATCCTGGTTAGCTGGAGAAGGAAGGAGAGGGAGCACATTATGTTTCAGGTACTGCAAACTTCTGTTCTTACTGAGATTTAGTAGATGTTTTTGAAGCAAAGCTTTCTCATATGCTGTATGCTCTTAGGAAAATTTCCAGAGGTGTTAAATGGTTGTTCTTGTTTTAAAATTAATTTTCACCAGTTAGGGTTGTTTTTACTGGGGAACAGGTCTGTGGAGATTCTCAGACTCCCACCCCAGAAGTAAGTTTGATTTTTTAAATATATATTTCAAGCATTTGAGGGCTGTTATATGTCCGTGAGAGAGTTTGTTAAAGACAGAATTGCTAGATTCCTTCTAATTAATTTTGCATTCTATCACACATGATGTTTCCCTTAGCTTTTATGAACCAGAAAATTCCAAATTTTCCTGAAGCCAGTTTGAAATGAGCTTTCTAACTTACACAAATAAGAAACTCATAACCAATCCAACGAACACGGTTGACTCAATGTGAATCATGTGCCCATTACTGTAGGCATAATAGTAGGTGCCCTATATGAAGGGAGAGAGAAGGGGTGTTAGGATGACACACAGAATAGTTCTTTAATTACTCCAAAGACATTTCATTGTTTTCTGGCTATTTATTTATTTATCTATCTTAACATTTCCTTACTTTCTGGAATAACACCATGCTCCAGGTCCTTTTTCTGTATTTGCTGCCCTACACCTAGAATCAGTCATTTCTCTAAGAAGCCCTGGGCCCTTTTATTGGTGAGTGGGTGCTGGATATGTTCATTAAAATGGGACTTATTTTTTGTAGCACTTCTGAATTGGCAGAACAGGATGTGTATTGTGTATGCCTCCTTTTTAAAAATTATTTTTTTGCATTATACTGCAGAGTAATACATGTCAGGATCTTAGGTTCATATTCCTTCCTGATAGAGAGACAAATTATACCATTGAAATCATCCTTAAAATGGAATTGTATCTATGTCTCCTATCTTGTTTTCTCTTCTCAACTATGAGAACTTTATCTACAGAATCAGTGCTATTCTATATCAATGACTTACTTTTCTCTACAGACCTATTTAAGAAGCCAAAGGGGGAAAAGTACCCTTATTCTACTATCCCCTTTAAAAACACATCTCTGAGTATTTTTACTAAAATACTGAATGGTTAATGACCATGCAAAGTATTTCTGTTTTATCATGGAATCTTTGTAAAAGCGGCACAGCTATGAATGGATTCATTCTTAAAGACAACAGTAACAACAGAAAAACAAAAATCTCTGACAAAAGAGGTACCTGGCAAACGACGGTATGACAGAAGGAGGAGTCCCTGGTTCCAGCTAGAATAACAACAGGGGTCTGGAAATAACAACTATTTCCATTCTTGTTTAGGAATAAGCCACAATAGCAAATAAAGGAGCTTCTGCTGCAACTAGAAGTGTACTTTTAGGTAATAATGCCAGAGGTAGCAGGTGTGAGTACCAAAATTTGGAGGGAAAAAAGAATCAGTGGCCAAGATAAAATGCTTCTGTATAGCAACAGTGCTAAAGGAGCCACGACTTGGGTTAGGACATTTGTTGGAGAAAATGGTAAGGGAAATGTGGGGAACACCCCAATAACAGAATGACTTAAAATTATGTTCCTTTCCCTTTACCTTAAAAATAATATTTTCTGTTCTTCGTTTTGGGGATTAAAAAATTTAGGCAGATGAAGGCACCTGGGTGGCTCAGTGGGTTGGGCCTCTGCCTTCGGCTCAGGTCATGATCTCAGGGTCCTGGGATTGAGCCCCACATCAGGCTCAGCAGGGAGCCTGCTTCCCCGACCCCCACCTCTCTCTGTCTGCCTCTCTGCCTACTTGTGATCTCTCTCTCTCTCTCTGTCAAATAAATAAATAAAATCTTTAAAAAAAAATTTAGGCAGATGTTCATGATTTTAAGGTAAGAAAACCCAAAGATAGATTAGTATCTCTTCCTAAATTACAATCAACGCCAACATAGCTTTCCAGGTGCTTGTGTATGGACTATGCATATAAATAACTATAAACCAGGGTAGTTTCCCCAGCATCACAAATGTATCTTTTTTTTAAAATATTTTATTTATTTATTTGACAGAGAGATCACAAGTAGGCAGAGAGGCAGGCAGAGAGAGAGGGAGAAACAGGCTCCCCACCGAGCAGAGAGCCCAACATGGGGCTGGATCCCAGGACCCTGAGATCATGACCTGAGCCGAAGGCAGAGGCTTAAACCACTGAGCCACCCAGGCGCCCCTCACAAATGTATCTTTAAGACACTTCCTGGGGCACCTGGGTGGCTCAGTCCTTAAGCGTCTGCCTTTGGCTTAGGTAGTGATCCCAGGGTCCTGGGATCAAGTCCCACATGGGCTCTCTGCTCAGTGGGAAGCCTGCTTCTCCCTCTCCCACTCCTCTTGCTTGTGTTCCCTCTCTTGCTCTGTCTCTCTCTGTCAAATAAATAAAATCTTAAAAAAAAAAAAGACACTTCTTGAACTGAATTTCAAAAGAAGAACATGTTTTAAAAAACAATAACTCTGAGTTGCGGGATGAAATAAATTTCCATTTCTGGCTTTTTAAATTGCAGCTGAAGGGTTTACTAATGCAGATGACATCTTATCAATTATAATGGCCTCCTTTCTGGTTTCCAATTTGCTGGGCTTCAATGAGTGCATCTAAAGTGAAATCAGTGGTTTCATGAGGGTCATTATTATGTGCATTTAATGACTTCTCTTTAAATATCAAATTTAATTTTTCCAAATGACTTTCAATTAGAAGCTCAGTGACTATGCTTGTAAAATTCCAAGGCCTTTGGGAGGACAATTGGCTCCAAAACTAACAAGATGGAGCAATTTTGGGTTGTGTTTGAGACGTCAGATGACCTCATACTGTCAGCTTATTCATAGTGAATAAGATTTGGAACTGGAGAGGAAAAATCCTAAAAATCATTTCAAAACATGTGGCTTATCCTTACAGTTAGTTATCACCATGACTTTTCCTGACTCTTACATCGACGTACACGAGACTGTGTTAAAAAGTGTGGGGTCGGGCACCTAAGGGAACTGGTTAGACTCTCTGCAATGTATCTTGTATCTTATATGTCTTCTAACTTACCTTCACAAACATAGTTAAAAGTAAATTGAATTATTCCCATTTTATGGATAAGCAAACTGACTTATAGAAGTTAAATAATTTACTCCTAACTCTGTAATGGTCCCAACACCCATTCACTCTCCACTATGTACCAGTGATAGTTTAATTCCACTCAAGAGTTTTATTTTATATGTTTGGCAGATAGACAAGATATTTTCATACTAATAGGTATGATCTTACTTTTTACGGTACTTTTAAAGCGATAATCCTTTCTCTTCTGGCTCATAATGAAGTAATCATATCAATGGCAAGCAGATGAAGTAAAGAAGATTACGGTAGTAAGACAAAAGAGGCAAAATTAGAATCCCACCTTTAATTTCTTGTGTATTTTATATTACAACCCTGGTTTAGGAAGTCATAAGTTCAAATTCAATAGAACAGCACCGAAGATTGCTAAACTATTGTGTTTGAGTAGAAGAAAATATAAGTACCAAACCAACTTTTGAAAATCAGTGATCCTTTTGTAAAGTCTTTTATCTGTTGTCTTCGTTTTGTTTAAAGCTCTTAAGAGTTTACATGAGTATGTGAATCAATTTAGGAACTAGAACTAGGTTATATTTGGGTAACTCATCAGCTTATGGATAATAAACATATTCTAGTGTGAAGAGAAAGATTTTTTCCCTATATTTGTAATGAAATAGTGTAACTCTTATCTAATAAATGGGTCCTCTTGATCAAGACACCAGCAACAACTGCCTGATGAACAGCATCGTGGTTGAGGGAACTTAACCTCCCTGCCCTTGGAAAAATTACAGCAAAGACTAGTGAAATTATGAAGAACAGCAGTGAGGAGAGGTTTAGCAGGGTGACTTAGGGCAGCACAAGCTGGCAGAACAAATGATCACTTAATATCTGACTACTGAACAGTGGAGGAAGAGGGGACCTGACATTCAGGAGAGGAAGGGCAGAGGGGAAGAGTGCCTTGAAGAGAAACTCCTGACAAGGTGTATTATAAAAGATTCTGAAGACTTTTAATAGCACACTGAGAGCTGCTGGCAGACTTCAAAAGGATCAGTAAATTTTGAAATTCCCAGGCCCAGGTGAAAACCTGATTCTTAAGATTTTACTTCTAATTGCATAAACACAAGCAACTCAGCAGGTGTCAGAGATGGGGAGAGCACTTGACAAAGGCAGCCCCTTTTGATGTTAACCTAAATTTCCAGAAATGTTTGCTCAGTAGACATGGTCAATTTTCCTTCTTACCAGTATTTAAGGATGTCCCAAGTTTGATAGTCAACAGAAAAAAAGCAAGAAACTTATCTAAATGGTGAAAATGGGAACATTCTCAATTGCATGCAAGTTTTCCTGCAAGAATATCTTTGTAACTGCACCCTTCTAAGACATCTCTGTTGAGCCATTACTCATTTTGAGACTTAATCAGTAGGCAAACAACTTTTGGAATTGAGTCATCTTGATTGGAATTCAGGTTTTACCATTTAGATAAGTTACTTTTTCTGTGTCCATTTTTTATTTCTAAAATGATATAATTCTTAGCTCATAAAATTGTGGGAATAATTTAAAGAATTATATGTATAATGCTTGGTACAGTGCTAGACATATCATTAAGCACTTGCTTCATGTAAGCTGTAATTATTTCTCCTATTATGGGTTATCCCTCCACCCAAAGGAAGTGTGAAATGCAGTGATAATTCTCTAAGCTGTGGAGTTTTGTAGATCTGGGCTCAAATTATGGCTCCATTGTCTAATAATTCAATGACCATGGCAAGAACTTCACTTTTCTGATGACAGTTTTTCCTCATATATAAAGCAGTGATTATGGACCACCCATTTCACAGAGTTGTCAAAATGTTTGCATATGCTAATGCACTTGAGCTATTTAGCACTGGCTTCTCAGGAAGTTAAGAGGTCAAATTGGTGTTACTGAGACCAGTATCTATTCTGGACAGACGTCTTTCTTGCCGACTTTAAAACACTTAAAAGTAGTAACTCTTTGCAGGGAAAGTTCATTGGTCTTTTTAGCACTCTTAATATAATCTCTATGATTAGGAAAGAAAAAAAAATTTTAAAAATACTGCAGCCCTGAAGTTCTCTTATCTTCTTATGCTTTGGCTCATATTTTCTTTTTCCTCACTGAAAACACAATGGAAGTTGAAAAACACTAGGTGTGATTTTGATGCAGGTGATGCTTAGAGGGCATGGAATCCCTCTTCTTTATCTGCCATTTTTTTTTCTCTCTGAATAAACACCCCTTCATTTGTTCTTACCTTGTGTTCTCAGTAATCTCATGCTCTCTCTTCCCATCCCTCATTAAACCCCGTTCTCAGAGCTCCTTCCTCTGCCAACTTGAAATCAAACCTGATAAAACTACAAATGTTGGACCTCTCAAAGACGTATGCATTCAAACTGGGATTAAAATCTTCAGCCTAAGAAGGGAAAGTAATTGTAATTCAGCAAAAAGATAGACTTCAACTATACAGCTGCAGGTCGGAGGCAGCAGGACCTTGTAGTAGTCCCTGAAAATTATGTCTATGACTAAAATTGAACCTTCCCAGGAAAATAGGACGATAGGATCAGAAGTGTGTAATAGGAAGAGTGGAGATGGCCAGAGAAGATACCAAATGGCTCTATGCTTTGCCTCATTTTCTCTCTTCCAGTCTTTTACTTTCCTTTCAGCCTGGGTCCTAAGTTTGAATCCTATTTCCATCATCTATCAGATATTAAACATAAGCAAGTCAAACAAATCATCTAGTCCTCAATTTCTCAATTTTTAGTTTTTTTTTCTTTTTCTTTTTCTTTTCCTTTTCCTTTATTTATTTATTTATTTTTTTGGCAAGGTAATTATTGAAGGCATATGAAAACTCTTCTCAAGTGCTAGTCTGGAATTGTTTGGACAATGCTTTTCTTATCTGACTCACGTGCAACTGTCCATCTCATTCTTTTTTTTTTTTTTAAGATTTTTATTTATTTATTTGACAGACAGAGATCACAAGTAGGCAGAGAGGAGGAAGCAGGCTCCCTGCTGAGCAGAGAGCCAGATGATGTGGGGCTTGATCCCAGGACCCTGGGATCATGACCTGAGTGGAAGGCAGAGGCTTTAATCCACTGAGCCACCCAGGTGCCCTGTCCATCTAATTCTTAAACTCTGTTTTTTTTTTTTTTAAAGATTTTATCGATCTATTTGTTTATTTATTTGGGAGAATGAACATACAAATGAGGGAGGAGCAGAGAGAAAGGGACAAGCTGACTCCATGCTGGGCATGGAGACCAGTGCTGGGCTTGATCCCATGACCCTGAGATCATGACCTGAACCGAAATCAAGAGTCTAGGAGGTTTAACCAACTGAACCACCTAGGCTCCCCAATCTACTTCTTAAACTCTTACCTTTCATACTCTGATATAAAATTAAGAAAACTCTTTTTTAAAGGCAATGTGTAAAAAACAATTTCAGACTTCAAAAATCAGACTAAGCATTATTAATAACTGAATATAATATCCTATTTGAAAATATGTTGCTATGAAAAGTTTGACCTGCTCTTATTCTCATTTATGTTATAATATTTTTCAGTCATTCAAAAGTTATTGCTTTTTATTCTTGTCCAAGAAACTCTAAAGGAGCTCTTGTGCTACTGTAGGGAGGCATGTGCTTAAAACTGCAAGGAGCTTCTCCAGATGGAGGTTTAGAAAAGGAGAGGTTCTTTGCATTTAGCTTGCTCTGTACTATCAAGCCGTTTGTCAACATTTTCCCACCTGACTTTCACTGCTGATGTTTGACTTAAGTTTAGGTTTTTTGTGTTACTGAGGTTAGTTTGTGTTACTAAGGAAGAGTAAGCAGATTCATGAATTATTCTCCATGCATTCATTTAATGAAGAGAGTGACTGTTTCCTTGATTCCTTACTAGATTTTGCCATTTAAAGAATACTTGATTTTATATTTTACACAAAGGAGACAATTTTGAGTGGAAATACCTTTGATCAAGGCATTAATCGTGATTAAACTAGAATCAAGTTTAAGGAAATTTCCTACTCCTTCTTTTCTTGTCATAAATAATAATTACCCTTTGGTTATTTAAGCATATCTAGCTTATTCTATTCAGGTCTATGTAAGACTCTGAAGCCAGGCACATAGTTCTGTTAGCGATCTGAAATTACCTGGTCATGCTCCATATTTAACAGAGGAGGGAGATGGTGCTCAGAAAAGCTAAGAAGAGAAAGGTTTTGTCCAAGGTCACACTGATGTGTGCTTTTACAAAATCATTCAGCAATGCCTTATCAGTTTCTTTGGAGCATTTCCTGTGCCCTTTCTTATTTACAATTATGTCCTCTCCTCTTCAGCTGTTTTCTGGTGTTGTCCTTGAGCTCTCTGAGTGTTCCAGCACTCTCAGATGATGTGCTACATGTAGACACTTCCCTTCCTTGCTCTATATCAAGAAACACTTGTCCCTCGTTTCTGTGATACGTGATTTTATTATAAAGCACTGATGACTGATGTTGGATTGACATACGCTCGTCTTTTCCAAATAGTATGGCTCAATTTTTTTTCATTTAATTTATTTATTTTTGCAGCGTAACAGTATTCATTGTTTTTGCATAACACCCAGTGCTCCATGCAAAACGTGCCCTCCCTATTACCCACCACCTGTTCCCCCAACCTCCCACCCCTGACCCTTCAAAACCCTCAGGTTGTTTTTCAGAGTCCATAGTCTCTTATGGTTCGCCTCCCCTTCCAATTTTTTTTTTTTATAAACATATAATGTATTTTTATCCCCAGGGGTACAGGTCTGTGAATCGCCAGGTTTACACACTTCACAGCACTCACGATAGCACATACCCTCCTTTAAGGATGGATGGTCCATATATAAAACGAAATATTGACTCTCAAGAGAGTTCTTCAGATAACTCTCAAATAACGTCCTCTATTTTTCTGTGTCCTCTGGTCACATGTATATCTGCTGCATTCTCTCTGTGTTGCAAAGAAAAATATCCTGCATCTACATCATCTTCAATGTTTAATAAAACTGTATGACCTTGGGGTGCCTGGGTGGTCCAGTCAGGTAAGTGTCCAACTCTTTGTTTTGGCTCAAGTCATGATCTCAAAGTCATGAGATCGAGCCCCTCATGGGTCTCTACTCTCAGAGTGGAGTCTGCTTAAGACTCTCCTTCTCCCTCTCGCCTCTCCCACTTGTGCTCTCTCTCTCTCAAATAAATTAATAATCTTTAAAAAAAATGTTATCACCCTATTCATAGATATTTTTGTTTCTTTATTTGTAAAGCATAACCAGATCCTGAAAAAGCAAACAAACACTGAATTAATTAAAATGGATTCCATGTAGGCTCTTAGTGGTAAGGAGGGTTATTCAATAACCATATTTTCTGGTATAGCTTTTATCTTTTAAGTTTTTCCAGAAGAAGTCCATGAATAAATGGCTTGAGGTAGGGAGGAGAAATATTAAGCATTCTTTAGTGAAAAAGAGGAGGAAGGGATACTATTCACACATATTAGTGAAGATAGAAGTAGTGCCCTTGAAGAAAGTTTTTACTCACTGTAAAGTGCAAGTTAATATGAGGCATGGAGTTATATTCAGGATAAATAACAAACTGTGGAGCAATACAATTTTTTAAGAAGATTTTATTTATCTCTTTATTAAAAAAAGAGAGCCCCCACATGATTAAGGAGCTTAGGCTTGACCTTCATGAGGCTGCAAGGAGGAACCTAACATTCACATAGATGTAGTATCAAGGAAGGCCAGGTATGGAGCTGGGTCTTTCACCTCTGCTGGCTCATAATGGAGCATCCCAACTCCTGCTATTAGTAGACACTGGGTGCAGAACTGATTTCCACCCCAATCTGTAAGAAAGGGAGGTACCCTTTCACTTCTGCTGAGGTAGTGCCTGAGGTCCACTGAAGAATCAGGATTTTTCACCATTTCCCAGAAGTAATGAGCACATTACACTATAGTGTCATGGAGAAAGATCACCTGAGTAGCCGGAAATCCCTCTCCTCCCAACATTAACAGTCAGCTCCTTTCCTAATGTGTCAGTGGAGGCCAAATGGGGAATCTGGGCTTCTACTTTCCCTACGCAGTAAGTAGGTAGTTACCTCCTTCCCCTGCCAGAGAGTATTAGAGAAAACTAGCTAAAGGACATGGTTTATATCAGATCAAGAGTCTCATAATACCCTACAAAAATGTAGGGGTAAAATGCAAAAATCACTGGTCATTCCAAGAAACAGAAGATTTCAAACCATATGAATAAAGACAGTCAATAGATGCCAATGCCAAAATGACAGAGATGTTAGAATTGTCTGATCAAGATTTGAAAGCTGCATGATAAACTCAATATGTACTTATAAAGTTTTTTAAAAAATAGAAATTTCAGTAAAGAAACAGAAATTCCCAGTAAGAAATAGAAGATATCAAGGATAACAAATGAAAGAAGAATTAGAAATAAAATGTTTAGTAGATGGGTTCAACAACATAATGGGTGGGTCAGAGGAAAGAATCAGTGAACTGTAAAGCGAACAATAGAAATTGTCCAATCTAAACAACAAAGAGAAAATAGACTAAAACAATGAACAGAGCTTCGGGACCTATAGAACTATAACAAATGATGTAATATTTGTAAGTTAAAAATGTTTCAGTTTGTAATTAAAACTACAAAGTGAATATCATCACATACCAAGTAGAAGGGCTAAAATATAAAATAGTAACATTGCCAGTGTTGGACAGGATGCAGAGAAAGGGAATCATTTACATATTGCTGGTGGGAATAGAAGCTAGTATAGCCATTTTGAGACACAGTTTGACAGTTTCTTAAAAACTAAACATATAACTACTATACTCAGCAATTGTAGTGCTGGGAATTTATCTCGGAGAAATGAGACTATGTTCAAACAAAAACCTGTACATGAATGTTGATAGCAGCTTTTTCCTTAATAGCCCCAAATTGGAAGCAACCTTAACGTCCTTCCACTGATGGATTAAACTATGGTATGTCCATACTGAGGATTACTGGTCAATAGTAAAAGAGAATAAACTACTGACACATGCAAGGAGGTCGCTGACTCTCTAGAGAATCATGCTAAATGGAAAAGCCAGTTACAAATGTTTACATATTATATGTTTCTATTTATATAAAAGTCTTGAAAGGATGAATTTATAGAAAAAAAGAACAGTTTAGTGGTTGCCAGGAATTAAGAAGGGGGAAGGAAATGAATGTGGCTATAAAAGACAGTATGAATAATACTCGAAGGAATGGAAATGTTCTCTCTTCACTGTATCAACGTCAATATCCTGGTTGTGATACTGCAGGATAGTGTTGCAAGGTTACCTTTGGGGGAAACAGGATAAAGGGTACACATGATCCCTCTGTGTCTTATTTCTTATAGCTGCATGTGAGCATACAACTATTTTTTACAAATATTTTTAAAAAATTCTATACCTTATATATTCTTTTAAAGTTTTCTGTCTAGGAGGAAAAAAATCAGTATTCTGTGTATTTTCTTTTGAGGAAATCAAAACAATATGAATAAATTTTAGATAGGTTATATATTTTCCTCTGGAAACTTGTACATGAGAACATATTGGCCTGACTGAGGCAGTTAATGACTTAACAAGCCTTGGAAAACTGTCATCCTACCTATTCGTTTCTATGAATTTCTTGGATTAAAATTAGCATTTCTATCACATATGTGGAGGAACTGAAGGAACATATTCAAGATTGACCAGTGACTCTCAAAGTCTGGTCCAAAGACCACTAGAGGTCCCTGAGACTATTGTAGGTATCCTCTAGGGAAACACTATCTTTATAAACATGATTTGCCTTCTTCATTGTGCGATTTTTTCCTCTAATAGTGGGTAAAACTGCTGGCACTTTAGCAAGGATTAAGGAAGTAGTACTAAAGTTTATTAGCAGTCATTATATTCTTCACTACCATGAACCCACAGTAATAAAAGTGACAGTTATACCTAAGAATGTCCTTAATGAAGCAGTAAAAATTATTAATTGTATTAAACTTCAACCTTTGAGTAGATGTTGTTTTTAATATTCTGTGTGATGAAACTGGGAGTATGCATAAATCATTTCTGATGCATACCAAAGTGTGATGCTTGTCTCTAACAAAAGCACTTGTGAGACTGAATTCTGAGTTGAGCAAGCTGCTTTGTTCACGAAACATCATTTGACTCGAAGCAACACCTGACACAAACTATGGTTATTCACACTTGGGTAATTGGCAGACATTTTCTCAAAAACAAATAAGTCAAGTCTGTCATTTCAAGGAAACAACTGACAGTGTTTGTTACCAATGATAACATTTGTGACTTCAAGGAAAAAAACTAGAAATTTGCAACACTTGAATCTACCACAGTGGCAGCTTTCTCATATTAAAAGTTTTTCGATGAGAACAGTGGTGATATTTACAAATGTGATTTTTAATATTGTATATGAAACAAGTCAACATTTGGAAGATATGTGTAACTTAGTGAACCCCTATTTTATAAATGGCCAGTGAGTTATACAACAAAATTATGCATCAGTGAAAGGACATTTGAAATTCAAGAGAAACCAATGGATTTTCATATAACTGAGTAGGAAGAGTTAACTGATGTCATATTGTAACTAATCTTTAAGAAACTATGGCCTTGGCTGGTTTTGGTGTAGTATCATAGAAAGCCACCGGGCACCTGGGTGGCTCAGTCAGGCAAGCGTCCCACACTTGATTTCAGCTCAGTTCACTGTA